>NC_137786.1:47383413-47983413 GCF_963383645.1 Muscardinus avellanarius | reverse complement strand
CCATCACCAGCTGTGAGACTGCAGACCTGTGTTGACAGAAAACAATTAACTGGTGGACTCTAGCTTCTTTATAGAAGAATCAGCATGGTTCTGATTTGGGTTTTTATTTTTCTTATCTCTTTCAAAACTGTGTTTAGCATAATAGATGATCATGTATATTATTGACTTGACAGCTGAAGACAAAAAGAGGAGGCACAGATGGATAAATGAAGATGCAGGAGAGATAGAGTTTCAAGAAACAAGGCTTTCAAATAGCTCTCTTAAAAATTACCCTTCCTTTCAGGGAAAACAAAAATTGATTTTGTCATCCTGTACTTCAAATTGGTCTAGGATATCTGTATATTTTTTTCTTGTGGATGAAAGAATTAAGATAACTAAAATAATTAAAATTAGTTTATTAGATAACGAACATTTAATTCATTTCAGCTGAGTGCTGCACACTCATAGTTTCATTTAATCCTTAGAAGCAACATACAAGTAAGTTGTTTTTTCTATTTTATAGATAAGAAAATTTCTAGAAAATTCAAGTTTCTTGTTCTAATTTTATAATAATAAGAGTTAAAACTAGAGTGTTCAAATCAAGCAAAACTAATATTCTTTGTACTTAAACTACTGTATTGTGCTTGATTCTATTATGCCATTAAGTTTGTGGTCAAACAGATAAAGTGGAAGCCATTCCTGATGGTGCATATCTGTAATCCCAGTACTTGGAAGGCTGGAACAGAGGGACCAAAGGTTTGAGGAGAACTTCAGCATGTTAGTGATAATCTCAGTAACCCAGCGAGATCTTGTTTCAAATAAAAGAAAGAAAGAAAGAAAGAAAGAAAGAAAGAAAGAAAGAAAGAAAGAAAGAAAACAAAAGAAAAAGAAAAAGAAAAAAAAAAGGCTGGGGTTGTACTTAGAGTTAGAATCCCCCTAAGTTCAATCTCCAGCACCAAATAGAGAGAGAGATAGAGATAGAGATAGAGATAGAGATAGAGATAGAGATAGAGAGAGAGAGAGAGAGAGAGAGAGAGAGGGAGCCACCCTTCTAATAACCATACACCATGTATAATGTGCACTGGGTTTATTCTCTCCTGGGAGTTTAGTTGGACTCTATCAGCAAAGCCCTCCTGGACCTAAGTTATATCATTAAGTGTTCAGCTGCAATGAACAGAGTGTAATAATAGTGTTTAGACAAATAGAGATTTATGTCTCTCACAAAGCAAGAGGTCTGGAGCTAGGTTGTTTTCATCGTAGATTTAGTGGATTCAAGATGTCAGGTTCAGTGTCTTTGTGATTTTATTTTTTGGCTGTTTCCTTATGTTGCCAGGTTGTTGGCTGCAGTTCTGGCTTTTATATCCCCATTTAAGACAGAAATAAGGAGGTAGGAAGATAGAGCAACTATCACTGCCCTTTTATGAGAAAAAATATAAAATTTCACTGTGACTGTCTCAGTAGCTGCCTAGTTTTACGTTCTCATGGTCACCTTTACATGCAAAGGAAAGTGAGAAACCAAAGAATACGTGATAATTGGTCTATCACCTAAGGTGGGGGCCGGACAACATTTTATGTGAAGAGCCACATGGTAAATATTTTAGGCTTTGTAATCTGTACAGTCTCTATCAGGTACTCAACTATGCTAATGTTGTAGTGAAAAAGCAGTCCATGAGTAATAGGTAAAGGAATGAGCTCCTCTGTGTTCCAAAAAGTAACTTTACTTATAAAAACATGCTGCAGGACAGATTTGGCTTGTGGCTTTAGGATATTGACCCCTTACCTCTAACTTGGTGCTTTGCTGTGAAGACAAATTGCATTTAACTCTATTAGCAAGGGAAAGAGGAGTGAATCTCTATTTCCCAAATGTGCAGCTGGAGACTTTATACTATTGTGCAACGTGATTGTAAAGGTAACAGTATTAGACTTTGCAGTATCCTATTGGGGAGCTTGCAGATATAGTTAGGCAGGCTTACTGGCTGCTGGCCTACACAAACTAAACTCTCTGCCTTTGTTACTGACTGACTGTTGCTTACTAGGGGTGTGGCAGACAGCAAGTGCTGCTTGCACATTATCCATCCCTTTTTCTTCCTTACTGTTCACCAAGGGAAAGAAATATGCTTCTATTTTTAAAAAGAATATTTCCAGCCTTCTAGGCAGCAAGAAGTGGTTATATGACATCATTTTGTCCAATGAGGTATGCATGGCACTCTCGGGGTAGGAATGTTCCTAAGAGTACCAGCCCTACCTGGCATGAGCTTTCATTCTTCTTTCTTGGACAGAGCCATCCTGCAACCACAGTCCAACAGGCAGGAAGGTGAAAACCACTCACTAAGCTGACTGAATGGAAGGGAAGAAGTAGCCATCTGAAACACAGTAGGGATATGTTACCATATCTATATATCTATCTCTGGATATATATATATATGCTTATACAATCAATCAATCAATAAATCCCCACAACTATTCCAGCCATTGCTTGGTAGGAGTTTCTGTAGCTTAGAGAGGGTTGCATTTGTAGTAGTTGTACAGTACTTCTTTTTAAGTACAGAGCCTTGCTGTACTTAAAAAAGAAGAATTGGCTCTCCTTCCCTCTAGAGGTCAGGAAAAACAGGACTCCTCGTTTTCTACTGACTCCGTGGAGAGACTTAGAGTTCTTAGTCAGGGTTAGTCTCTCATAGTTTTTACTGCTTTTGGGGTTGAGATTGGCTTAGCGTGTCCCATGCCACTGCAGGGAACATGCTGTTAGGTGGTGGCTGGGATCCTGATTTTCCACTTTGGTTCCCACCACACCTTATTTGTTTATTAGGTCACAGAGGTTTCTTAAAACCCATTCAAGCTGTTTAGAGTTCTTGTGGCTGCATTTTCTCAGATCAAGTATTGAATGTATTTTGAGGTCCTTAGCAAATAAATTCACTAGAGGATTAGGGATATTTAATTATATTTCAATTGGTTTACAGGCAGGTTGGTTGCATATTTTCTCCATATATTTTTCTTAAGTTATATGTACTAGTGGCAGTAAACTTGTACATAAGTCTTAGTAAACCTGAACATACAGGCTGTATCTGTCCTTGAATTACACCAATCTCAACAATGTCTCTCAAAATCCTTGACTCTAAATGCAATATTTTAAATGCAACTTTTTAAAACTCACATTCAGAACCTCAAAGATTTGTGTCTCTTTCCTTCAGCTCCTTTTCAAGTGGTATAATTTATCTAGAAATGCTAATAAATAACAGGTATTAGGTATTTATATCACTCTTATGACTGTTTAAAACTAAAAGTCTTGCATGAGAATGTAAACATTATTCTACACCTTTATTATAATCACACATTATAAATTAGATAACTGGCTTTTCTTAAATCCTACCACTGTGATCACTTCTTTTCTCTACATGAAAAGATTGTGGTATTCCTGGATAACTTTTTTCAAATAGATACTTTCAAAAAAGTAACAGTTCTCCAGAGTTTCAAAAATTCAAATGCTGGAAGTGGCCTCTTCTTTCTCTGGTTGCATCTGTTCCTCGTTCTTGGCTGACCAGCCCTATGGACTAAGACTCCTCATTGTGAAACCAGAAACTGGTGATGTCATGTCTGAGAATTTCATTGTGCAGCATTTACAGTGGGAAGAAAGCACTTTTTTTTCTCTTGTCCCTCCTTGTATGCAAGCAAGATCATACTATTCTTCACAATTGCCTAAAGTATAAATGTGCCCAATGCCTGTTCCCTATTCCATGGGGAAGTCTACAGTACTATTATGAATCAAGTCTCTAAGTTGGCATATATTTCTAAGCCAAAGACAGAATGTTTTAAAATTATTATAAGGGCATCAATTCTCTTTTAAAGTCAGATTCCTGGTTTAAGAGTTTGAATCAAAAAAACCATATTGCAGAATTATTTTTGTTTAGCGTATGGGCAATAGGGTTAATAATGAGGAGAGACTGATAGATTACAATGTACTCCCTTTGGTGTATGCAGGAAGTTTCCCTTACCACTTGATATTTCTATATTTTGTTCTGAGATAGCCTCTTCAGGGCAATTTCTACTTATAAGTGTTACTTATAAGTATTATAAGTATTATATATATTATATTATATATTATAAGTATTATAAGTAATACTTATAATAGCTAGGATTTATCAAATTTCTACCATAACCTTAACACGGATTGTATTGACTTATACAGAGCCAGTGTGTAGCTTAGAAAAACTCCCTCTATCTGGAGGATGTAGGACGTGATTAGCAAAAGTACCTTCATGCAAAATTTTAAAACCTGCCTCTCTCTCTCTGGGCAGATCTATCCCCCTACCCAGACCCAGGCTCTGAGAAGAGCATGGACTGGATTTTAAACCCCGCTTGCTCTCTCAGCAATACCCTGCTTCATCATACAACCTGCACATCCACACACAGTGTGAAGTGCTTGATGTGGGTAAAACCCTTGACTGAGAAGTCAACAACTCTATGACCTAAGAACTGTTATTGAAAACTTGAATAATTCACCCAAGGGGAGGGAGATAATGAGGGAGAGTAAAAGGGTTGTCTAGTTTCCTAGGTAGGGCCCTGGTTGGGGTGAGAATTTACCCTGCAGGGGAAGCAAACTGTCTTCAGTTTCAGTTCAGAAGCCTTGACATTTGTATGGGAAATTTAGCAGAGCCATGAGAACGGCATCCAAGCTCAAGCAGAAATTTTACAAGCAGGGAGGGAAGAAGAGGGTTTGTAATGAATTGGGACAGCAAGCCTAATAAAAGAGGCCAGACAACAGTTATAGCCAGCCTCAGAAAGAAGATGGTGAGACTTGATACCTTCTTAGGTTATTCAGGGTTATAACACGGTGCCCATGTTTTCCTTTAGTTAAATTGATACATGAGGATTAATAAGATGATAATCTAAGGAGGAAGGAGGTCTAGCCTCAAGTCACCCATAGACTCCAAAATTCTCTAGTATTATTTAGTGTCATTAGATATGACAATGAGTAAAAGCTGAGATACAAAAGGAGTGCTGAGGGCCACAGTCTCCTACCAAAAAAGGAGGTTATGGTTGGGAGCTCAATGCTTAAGACTTTAGGCTCTACCATGTGTCCTGTTTGAGCAATTTTTAAAAATGAAACAGTCTCTGATAAATTAGAAGGATTTGTACAAACAATGAAGAAGGGATGGGCATCTTCAGGAAGTGGGAATAACTGTAATAGCTGCTGAGGATGGTGTGTTGAGAGGACAGTGAGCCAACCAGTCTAGCCAGAGCAGAAAACTTGTCCTGTGGGATAGTGAAAGGCAAGATTGGAAAAGAGGAGTGGGCTTGAGCCTGATTGCAGAGGGCTATAATTCCAGAAAGGGAACTTACATTTTTTTTAACATCTTCCACTTGCTAGGCAACTTAATGGACATGAGGTCATTCCCTCTTCACTACAACCACCATTTAAAATTTTTAATTTATTAACGTGCTTCCCATTTAACTGATGAGAACAATGGGTTTCAAGGAGGTTAAGGAACTTACCCAAGCTGAGAAGTAGCTAAGGGATTTGAACCAGTTATCTGATTCTAAAACTCAGTTTATTATACCATGATGCTAAAATTTAGCAAGCAGGTTGAGAAACTTAAAAAAATTTACCTATATGAGAAACATTAAAGTAACTATGGTGTGCAGGAACAGAGAGCCTAAGAGGACTGAGTGATTTTGAGTAGTAATTTTGTTGTAGAACCTAGATGAGGGAGGTGGTATAGGAAAGAATAGATCTGAATACCTTCCTGAAGAAACATCTGTGTCTGACTGAGTAATAGGTGAAGAGATGGAAAAAACCAGGTGGGGCACTGAAGTGAACACTCAAAAGGAATTTAAGAGACTGAGTTTTAGGACTGGTTCCATTGCTTGTAATATGAACTTGCAGAAAGCAGGATCTCTTGAAGTTCATGTCCTTTGCAAATTATCTCTGACTCAAAGATGACTCCAAGGTTTCAAGTCCAAGTGGTGGAGAGAACATCCTTTCACTGATGGACATACAACAATAGAAAAAGGGTGTGTAGATTTTATATATGGAAAAATATTTTCAGTCTTGTGTGAACCTTTGGTCAGAGGTACCCACATACTTCATCTGATTCTCCACCTCTCCATTCCTTTCTTGTTTACATCCCTCTATCTTCTAGCCACAGCACCACATTCCGGTTTCTAGTTTCTCCTGCCTATTGCAGATGCCATACTGAGAAATCACTCTTAACTTTGCAAAGTATCTATGGTTATAATGTAGTCTATAGTTACCAATCTATGTACTCTTTCTTAGAGGAAAGGCAAGACCAAGCAAAATTTTCATATAAATCAGGCACTGAAGAAATACTTCTGGTTGACCCAAGAAACTGTGTATCTTGGAGTCATCATCACCATAAGATCTAGAATATGCAGGAACTTTTCTAAAAGTCTTTGTGATTCCCTTCAAAAAATCATAAACTGGCAAAATTAGTGAATTAGGAAATCATTTTCTTTTGAGAAAAAGCTTTAGAGAATTTCTTAAATAGGTGTAGTTCCTGAAAGCATGTAAAATGTGACTCAAACGTTGAAAAATGTTATGAGCATTCATATCCATAGGTGCTTACTCTGGTGTAACACAGGGCATACTTGGGATGAAAAGGCAACCATTGTTATTGTATTAGTAATCAGCCTAAAACAATGTTTGAGAAAGTAAGCTGTACCTGATGTTCCAAGATTTTTTGCTGACTCAAAAGAGCAACAGGAAATATGGCAATAAGCTCCTCCCTGAACTTCTAGTTCAGATGAGATTCACAAAACAATAGGGACTGTTGGTTATCAGAGTGAATTCTTAGCTACCTCTTGACAAAGATGTTTTCTCCAGTGATCCAGGTTGCACCGCAGGCATTCAGTTTCACAGCATTCTCCATAGTGAGAACGAGTGGGCCAGTGGCTTTTTAACACTCTTTTCAGGCATTCTAAGAAAGACTACTATTGGCTACACCTGTCTGTCAGACCAGATATTCTATTAGAAATCTTCTATGATTTTAAGGAATTTTAATTCCAAGAATATTAAAAAAATGTAAATATATGTTATATACTTATATAAATATACATATAACATATACGCATATTATATATATGCATATATATATACATATATGTATATCTACTACTTAGTACCTTGGGGTACTAGGCTGTTCACAGGTCTCCTTATTTTCCTCCTTCTTAGTGTCACAAATTTGTCCTTATTATGGTTTTTTCTGTCATTGAACACAATAGAATTACTTAATTTTTAAATGGAGAAACAAATGTCAACTGTCATAGATTCATTGAGTCAAGGGAATGGCTAGTAGACTCTTTTATATTATAGGTGACTGATCCCATAAAGGCAAAAATTATGCAGCCAAGGTCAAGCCACTGCTTAATAGCAGAGCAGAGACCAGGGCTTCAAACTCTAATACAACAAATGCATGATCTTCTGAGCACATCAGCTAGGGAAGGGCAGAAAAGTACTGCATGGTTCTTAGTCTACTGTTAATGTTTAGGAAGTCTTATTAACCACAATAAAAATAACACCAGAGTGTGCAGGAGGAACAAAAGAAAGTGAAGATTTCTGAGATTTAGTTATAGATTACAAGTATCAAAGCTAAGCTTAGGAGAAGGGTTAACAGATACAATGCAACAAAGATGCCCCTCTTAGTACCCACCCTGTAGTTGGGTTTTGTTACTTTGCATATTGTAGCAATTGTCTTCTTTGTTTAGGAAGTGAAGAAAATAAATGCTTTATTCTTACTATTTCTTCTTTCACTAAATTTTTTTTAATGAAAAGGGAAATAGCAAGGTTCCAAGACAGTAGTATCATAGAACCTTTTCCCCTGACATATTTATTCCTACAACTGCCATTCCCACCATAGTCATGTAGTTACACTATTGTTGCCCGATGCACTTGCTTTACTTGGCAGCAGATAAATTAGAGAAAGGACAAGGGGGTGGAAATAGAGGAAGAAGAGTGAGAAAACTGAGTACTGGTTCTTCCCCTGCTGCAGGCATTATCTATTTCCTCACTGAGGTCAGTGATTGCCTGCACAGGCAGGCAAAGATGAAACTCTCCAACAAGGTAGGGCTCCTAGCCTTGCCAAAGTCAATCCATGGGGATGGTAACGAGTTTCCCCTTTCTTTCTTTGAAGAAAACATCCCCAGAGAACTCCAAGAATTTGTGCTTTGTAGTGTGGATTGGGGGAATCATATTCCACCACAATTTCCTCCACTATAAAATGATGTTAAGTTTCCTTCTACAATTAAAGGAGACAAGCTAGAAGTACCCATTTTTATTCTCTGCCTGTTTGCCAAGTGCTAACCATTGCACTCAGGAGTGTGCTTGGTTTCATAGTCTTGCCTGACTTCTTTTAAATCATATGCTGTGGAAACGGTTAGACTTCTCTGCATAAACCCAGATGGAATTCACATTTGAAATAGGCTGTTCTCTGAGAAGAAGATAATCATCTTTCCAGTAAAACACTGTGTCAAGTTATGAAGGGATGATTACTCTTGGGTGGGGCTTGGTTTCTCTTGTTGGCAGATAGCTTATTTTCTCAGTCAAAACTACAGTATATAAGCTTTGTTTTCATCAGCAATTTCAAACTTCTTCAAGGAATTAAAATATAAGCAAAGGGAGAGTAAACCATGTCCTTTCCTAATGTGGCAGATTGCACTATATTTGTACCTTCTTGTGCCAAACCCAGGTAGCCACATGTTTGCAGTCTGATAATAACTGCAGATACTCCATGCCAATAGTGGATATCTAGGAAATATTAGATGAAAGGCACACAAAAGAAGATATGCTACCATCTTTAGTTTTGGGAGTTGAACATCAAGTGCAGATTAATAATCCATATCATACCAGTGGAAAATTTAAAGAATGAACATGTAAATTAGAAACATGATGCAAATAAAAGTCCCAATATATACAACTTTTTTGGGGGGTGAGTGTAGTGGTGGGGGTTGTAGGATAGAGACTAAATTGTTTCTCATTGTTTCTCATTGTTACACATCTTTAAAAGTTTTTTTTCCCAAAATGTTTTCAAGGGGTCCATACCTACATATTTATATAATAGAGTTTTATATATATATATATATATATATATATATATATATATATATATATACACATCTTTTCCATTGGGGATTTGAGCAATAAAATATTTGAATCATTTCGCAATGCTTCATGTCCTGGCATGTCTCATTACGCAGGTGAAGTTTTACACTGAGAATCTATTTACTGCTCAGAGAGGTTTATGATTTAAATGTTTAAATTTCATTCAGATAAGGAAAGACTGTAAAAATTATAATAGGCTGTCTTTTCTTTTTGTATGTAAAAGATTTATGAGAACAGTCTTTCTACCAGCTCTCAAGTATCCAGATGTTTGGTCAGTGATCAAGCTGCCATCCTTCAAGATAAATATAGGCTTGCCCACACTGGCACCCTCTGCAACAACTGAGTGCAGAAACATAACAAAAGCATGCCTCGTTTGGGGACAACTTGATAAAGGTTTCATTTTAGGAACAATCCCTACAATAGTGGCAGTGTTTTTATAGCTCTCATAGAATATTGTTTTCCTTTTATTGATGACCACTGACTATATGTCAGGCCTTTGGGAGACCAATGGGAGCCTCCAACACAAAGCATCTTCTTTATCTGTCTGTAAGGAAAGCCTAATGTTCATATGAATTTCTATTAGGTAGTTAAGTTGATCGTTCAATGAACCAACTTTCCAAATGAAGACTTGGGAAAAGGGTCTCATGGACAATGTAGGACCTTTTACTGGGGAGTTGCATAAAGGTGTAAAGAAATTTACTGACTTCATTGTTTAGAGACCTGGAATCTTCCAAGTGCAGGATGCCCTCCATACTTGTGCAGTGTAGTAGCCATATGTTTACAAAAGTCTCTTATCCATAACAAATTGGTCTTAAAAGTAGCCTAATGGAATTAGCTAACATACATAAGCCATTAGATTATTGAAAAAATTTTACAGTGTTGTTTATATTATTTGAAGGGGGAAGGAGATCTAGACTTTAGAAGTAGCCAGCAAGCCTTGCATGTATTTTGAATGGGTACTTAATGAGACAGAAATACAAAAATTATTTACTTCATAAGATTTACTCTAAGACTTGAGTATAGGATCTAGCAAAGGAACAGTGAAAATAAAATGGAGACACAACTTAGTGGTAATCTGATGATCTGAAGATGGATGATCTCCTGCTAGTGGTCTAATAAGAGCTGGAATGTTTATCTGTAACCTAGTTTTCTTCTCTTTTCATTTGAGGCAACACTAGGTCACTTCTACCACTCTGGTTGGCACAAGGCTTAGGAAACAAGAAGTGCTTTTAATTACCATATATAAGTAGTTTATTTTCTATGGCAACCATGCACATATAAAATAGTTCAATAAAACAGACTTGACCAAAAAATTCCATAACAAGCAATTAGCAACAGTAAATGCGAATGTTTCTTCTCTTTCTGCAGTTTAGCTCTCTTTTCATGCTATCTGCAGCTATACCCATGGCTCTCTTTCTGTTCTATCTCCTTGCCTTTACTCTGAAATAGATTAATGTCTATTACCAGTTGGCTATGTAATTCTGGGGGTCTTGATCTCTTTCAAGCACAGGACACGGTTCTGGGATCATTGAATGTGAGCAAAGAGATGGATGGCAGGAGGGGAGAATTTTTAGGGGCTATTGTAACCTATGGGTTAGACATCATAGGATATTAGTGCAAGGGGAAAATGAAGGGGAAGAAGGGGAATGGAACAAAACGGAATCATAATGTATGTTTTCTTTCTTATATACATGCTCCAACAATTTATCTTTAATAAAATTCTAAAACTCAAACACTTGATGTTCAAGTTTTATTTGTTTATTCATTTCAAAACTTTTCAATAGTGGCTTTGTTGCAGGGCAGAAAACACAAAGATGAATAAGGTATTTTGCCTTCCAGGCTGCTCATAGAAAGTTTTATTATCAATCCTTTCCATCCTTCTTCCTGATATCCACATCCACAACTCTCAGAATTAGGAGTAAGCACTGTGTAGGGGGGCATCTTGGGTAAGGAGAAACATATCATCTCTCATCTGTTCCTATTTCTGCTAAGGCAGCAGGGCTTGGGCCAGGTGTATGGGAGAAATGCCCACGTGCTACTTTGGGTTATTCCCAATGACATGGTGAACAGGAAAGGGATTCGCTAGGTCATGCTTGAGAGGTGGCTGCAGCCAGAGGGTATGTTCAAGAGAACCAGCAAAGGAGCTGCTTTCTGGTCCCCAGAAGCCAGGTAAGTACACGGGCAGAGGGGTGACCTTTCCTTTCTTCAGGGAGAGATACCTAAGAGTGGTGTCTCTACAAAGCCTTCTGTTCACTGGTCCTCCATAAGCACCACCTGTGGAATAAATCCCCCTAGGCCCCCAGGCTACCTCTACAAAAGCTCCTTGCTCCAGGAAATGGGGGAATCAGCAGCTTCAGCAGGGCTGAAATGCTGTGGTGTCAACTCTGGCTCTTTCTACAGACCTATAGGATCTAGGACCTATCACATAGTCTTGTTTCTGAAATGTGATTAACTTATTAAATTTATGATTTCCTGAAGATTCTGTTACAAAATTTGTGAGAGTACCTGGCACACAGGACACATTCATGGGTATTTCCTTTGAACTAAAAGTACACTGCTCAGAGGTCAAACTTGGCCTAAAGATGGAGGGATGACCATTCGTCTGGGTTTTGCTACAGGGTTGAGTGGCACTTACCACTTAAACACATGGACTGGCTGCCAAATAAGGAAGAGGGCCAACTACTTAAGGACAGGGCAGTAAGAGGCTGCCCTGAAATTGATGAATGAATTTCTAAGTTTTATATTTCTGAATTAATGTTTCTTTTTACTGACTTTTTATAATTAGAGCTAGATAGGCTGTCATTTATTTTCATGCTGAGCTTCTTAGTTTTCACTTCTCATAAAAATGGTCACATTTTTATGAGAATACTAAATATAAATACTAAAAATATAAATATATATAAATATAAATACTAAAATGTATTTCTAATTCACAGTATGATAACATGTCTACTGTAGAAACTGTGGCATGGCACTCACCAAGTAAATTTACAAATTCATAAAATTCTAGTTGAACTACTGGCACATAAACAGTCTGAATGGAAAATAGGGGTTATGACCTAGGCCATTATTTTTCCACAAATAAAACTGGGCTGGCTAAGAATGTACCAGAGAACTCATGCTTCTCTTCAGAACAAATAGTTCTATTGGAATGATCGATTCCTGGCAGAATTTGGAGCATACAGAGTCTTAACACTCTGGAAATAGCTCATTTTAATCTAATTGTTGGCATAGGTGGGTTTTTCTTGAAGTTGCTAAAAGTGCATTGGTCACTTGAATGAAAACTTGTGCAGATTACTTGAGATTTCATTGAACCCAGAGACATTCTGCTTCTGAGCTGCACTCAAGCACTAATTTATTTTTTTTTATTTTGAAACAGGGTCTCACTAAGTTACAGAAGGCCTCACTACGTAGCTGAGGCTGGCTGCAAACCTGAGATCCTCCTGTCTCAGCCTTCCAAATACTGGTTGTAGCATCATGCTTGACTCCTGTTTCTTTTTATCCTATCTCCCAGTTGGTTAACACTAATCTAAATTTATCAAATTGTATGGAGAGTAATTAGGAAACTTCCAAAAATACTTACATTTTTATGCTTTACAAGTTAATGGTAATGTTTATAAAGTGAAGATTTTCATAGGAATCATGCTTCTTTATGTTTCATAATGCTTCTCATGAAGTTGATTTCAAGATTCATGACTGAAAATTATTCTTGATCTGGAACTCAAAAGGCACTTTATTATCCCCAACACAGAAAAAAAAATCTGGTACTAAAAAAAAAAAGAAAGAAAGAAAATAAGATCACTAAATAACTGACTCATTTAAATGACTCTAGTTATCAATGCCAAGAAGGTAATGCATTTATTAAATTAACCATGATGAAGGAATTAATATACTTAAACATCTCTTCCTCAGTCATTTACCTTCCCATTTTAATTACTATAAACTCTGCAACATTTATTCCAATTAATTATTGTTACACTCTTATAAGCTTTACATTACTCACCTTGTTTTACAAAAAATGTGCATTCTATCTGATTATATTTTTTAGAGCCATTTGTATAGCTGCTGTGCCTAATGATTGTTTTTCATCAATTCTGCCATTTACAAATTCTTAATTTTATTCATTTCAGTAAGGGTCAAATTTGGGGGTTGAATTTTTTAGGTTTTCTTCTGGAGAATTTACAAATATAAAAATGACCTTCTGTTGCTTATAAGCATGAACTATAACTTGAATGGATAAAAATGTTTATATATTTATTTTTTAATCATAATTCTCCAAATTGATCTACCATCTATAGGTAGCTGTTGTTCTATATGAGTTGTTTACTTTTTTCCCCTTTGATTATATTTAGTTTCTCTTTTTTTATATTGGGTGTATGAATCTTTTTCTTAGCCCAATAAGTTCACTAAGTTTTCGAGACTTTATTTAGATGTTCATTGAAAGTTGCTTGATATGGGCAGTGCTTTCAACTGAAAGATTCTTTTTTTTTTTTAGAAGGGGGGCAGTTACTATAGTTTTGAATGCTATTTTCCTGCCATATGTTCTCATATATTTTTGAAAAAATTATTTCTATGTTTTATTTTTATTTTATTCTCAATGCCTTTCATCTTTCTTGACAATCTCTTTATGATGCATAATTATAATGTACCAATAAAAGTATAAAAATGAATTTGGAATTTTAAGTGAAAATTAAGAAAAATGTTTATATTATCAATTCAGAACTTGGTTACCTACAGTTGGAGAAGAGAGACAGGATCAGGGATTGGGTGTAAGTCTCAGGAGGGCAATTTTTCTCAATGTGATTTTTTTTTTCTTCTTGGTTGACATCACAGCACAGTAGACCAGCTTTCTGTCTTTGGCTTTCAAAGCATAATCTCTACCTCACATATTAAGTATGGCTAAGCCTCTAAGGATCTTTTTCTTGCAGCTGTAGACTTCTGGTTGAGGAGGGACTGTCTGTCTCATACTAGTAATACCTCTATTCAAAAGTGTTTCTCCTCCTAGGTCAGGGTGAACTGGCTACCCTGGGGAGAAATCCCGCTGCAGGGAAGCGCTGGCCTCACCCTCCCTCCATCACCATCCTGCCTGCTTGAGTGCACTTCACCTGCACAAGCTCTGAGGAAAGTAGTCTTCTCTCCACAGCATCCTTAGATTTTCCCCTTCAAACTGGGGGATTTTTTTCCATTCCTCAAAGTGCCTTTTAATGTTAGTTTCGCCTCTTGACTCAGTTGAGAAGCTGGATCATAAAACCCCATCCTGTCCCCAACATCTTTTGGGTATAGCTAGCTGTCACTTTCTCTCAAAGCTCTGCTCCAGAGACTCAGGCTGTTTTTAATCCATGCTGATGCTTGATTCTCTGGTGGCCTCCAGGACCCAGCCAAGTCCTTTAAAAAAACAAAAACAAAACAAACAACAACAACAACAACCCCCTGAATATTCCACAGTACTATATCTAACCAAAATTTCTCAAATTTTGTGGTCATAAGGTCATCATTCCTTATTACTACTTCTGATCATTTTTCATTAAAAATATTTTCAGCTGTTTGTTATTGTCACTTTTGTTCAGTTTGGTTACATGCTCCATATGACAACCTAGTAAGGAATCCTATACTATGGTCTCCAAAAATTTCTACATTCTTCCAATAAAATATTCTAAGAAGTTCAGTTAATCCAATGAGTTTGAAATTCTATTTAAAAGCTTTAATTTTACAGTGGAAAGGCTATATTACATAACTAAGCTGAATTAAAAATAACCTCTATGACTGACTTTTTTTTTCTTTTTGTAGTACTGGGGATTTATCCCAGGGCCACTCAACTTCTGAGGTGTACCTCCAGCCCTATTTTACTTTTTATTTTGAAACAGAGTCTCCCAAAGTTACCATGAGTACTGTGATTACAGGTGTGTGCCATCAGGCCTGGCTTTGTTCCCTCTTTGATAGATGAGATATCTGTAGTCTAGAGGGTAAGGTCAGGTCACTGCTCTCCACAGTGTGCTGGCCAAACTCAATCTCAGGGGTCCTTGCTGCCTCTGCCTTTCTTGTACCATCATCTTGCTTCAGAGACTTTGGACAAAATCAAGTATGTGCCTATTACTTGTGAATCAAATAAGAAAGTATCCATTTTGGCAACATTTCACATTATTGAAGACTGCATTCAAAAGCTGGAATCCCTTTGTAGTAAATTTAAAATCTGATTATATTGCTATGTCTAATAATATGACGGTCAAACAAAAAAAAAAGAATAGAATAAAACCTAAATGGCCTATGTTTGCTCCGTGCTCTCCATGGTGACTGGATGTGGATCACACATCGCCAGATGTGGGTTTTCTAGGCAATAGCATTAATGTACAGCAAATTAAATGAAATCATACAACTCGGAGCATTTATTTCTCATATGCCAGGAAATCCTTGGGAATGGCTCTGCTGATCTCAGGGGGGTTTAACCAGGCATCTATGGATCAACACAGGACATACTGTTCTAGCCTAGTTTTGCTAGGTGAGTATACCTCAAGCTGCAGATAGAACTCAGGTAAGCTCCCTGCATAATTATTTTAGGAAGCAGGCTGAAGGCACAGCAGGCCAGGAGCGATGTTAGAAACACAAGAAAGAAAATAGAAGCAGAATGTGCCTCTCCTGTTCTAGTTTGGAATGTGTAAGCTGTTATTTCTGCTCATATTTCTTTTGGCTACAAAACCGAAATGGCCAAGCTCAAAGTCAAGGGGTGGGTAAAGGGATGCTCAAGGTCTGCCTCCAGTGGGTGGGACTGCAAAGTCACATGGCATAGGGCATGGATACAGGTAGATGCTAGGAAGTGAGGAGGATAGTGTAATATGCCATAGGATCCCAACAGGACTGTTCTAATTCTGTAGATTAGGCCAACTGCCCCTTTCATCTAAGTCTTATTTGTATTTTGGAGATGATAATAGTTCTTCTCTCATAGAGTTCTTGTGATGATAAAGAGAAAAAATTGCATGTGAAAAGATATTATGACACTCAAAAAATGCTAAATAATGTCAGGTAATGGTGGTAGTGGCCTTGTTACCTGATTCTCTTCCCACTCCACCCCAAACAGGACCTTCATAGTCTATTCTTCTGTGGTCTGGTCCTTATAGGGAGTTGCTTTCCTTCCTATCTCACTCTTCACACGCTGCCAGGGAGATCTCTTTTATATTCACAGTAATACATGATGTGCATAAAGCCACGCTGATCCTCCCAAGCACAAGGCCTCTAGGCATATATCATGTGTTCTAACTTCCCTCTTGGTTTTACTTTTCATAACATGGATATTTTCCTAGAATTAGATCTACACTTGTGTTCCCAGCTTCCAGAGCTTAAAGTCGGCAGCATCTAACTAATGTATCTTG
Source organism: Muscardinus avellanarius (assembly GCF_963383645.1). Taxonomy (NCBI): domain Eukaryota; kingdom Metazoa; phylum Chordata; class Mammalia; order Rodentia; family Gliridae; genus Muscardinus; species Muscardinus avellanarius. Next base: position 47,966,958 of record NC_137786.1, on the reverse strand, counting down.
AGGGGCATAAATAAGCCTGAGCAAATAGGCCCTCCTGCTTTTCTTGCCAGTAAGTGAAATGAACACAATCTTCGGTTTGATCCACCTAGCACTTTATTATTTTCTACAAACTTTTCTCATGCATCATTTCACTTTCATTGCTGTATAACTTCTCTGAAGGAGATATTTTTGTTCTCATGATTCACATTAAAGTTAGTTGTTTATATTAGGACTGATTGAAATTTATTTTCAAATGTAAACATAGCTAGGAGAAGCAAGACAGAAACCCATTATCTACCCAGCACCACTCAACAGTGCTGTTTGTTTTACCACCAGTGATGCAGCCTGAGTGTTTGTGCTTTTTGAGAAGCAGGGTGGTGGGAGGGTGGAGCCTGACAGCACTTCCCTGGGAAGTTTGGGGAGGAGGAAGCTTAAGAGTGAGTGGACATTAGAAAGCTAGAGGGAGAAAGATCAGAAAGCCCCTCATGAGTGATGTTGAGAGCCAGTTTTGCCAGTCAGTGTCTCCCAAAAAGGGGCGTGGAAGCCTCCAAATATTTCTGGTACCTACTTTGTTAGATGCCATTTCTATAATTGTCAATAAAAGGTAAAACTAAAGAGTAAAGGAATCAATTTTAAAAAGAAATATGCATTTTGACTATTGTGAACTATGTTAAGGAACCAGCCTAAGTGTTCTTCAACTAATGTATGGATCACAAAACTGTCATATATACACATGGAACTTTACTCAGCCATAAAGGAGAACAGAATTATATCATTTGCAAAAAAAAAAAAAGGATGGACTTTGGAAACATTAGGCTGAGCAAGAAAAGCCGTTTTCAAAAAGTGAGTAGTTTTATGTTTTCTCTCATATGTAAAAGCTAGAGAGAAATTGGGAAAGAAAAGTAACCTCAGAAAGACAGGCAGGGACACCAATGGAGAGATGGTGGGGGCTTAGGAAAGGGAAGAGTGGAGAAGAGATATAAAGGAGTTGACAGGTGAAATAATGCTATGTACGTATATTAAATTCCCAATGCCAATCTCAAAGACATGTATGGGGAAGGAGAGGAAGGTGTTGGGATCTTGAGGGAAGGGCTCCAAGTGTTGTGTACATATATAATCCTATCATTCTATACCACAGTATGAAGTATAATTACAATGTACCAATACAGGCATAAAACAATACAAGTATAATTATATAATATAGATATGTATACATATTTCAGGAAAGTGACACATTTAAGAAGAAAACTAAAACTAGAAGCCCAGAGAAATATTAAGGAATTAAGTGGGGGGGCACTGTTTGTAGAGTCTAAGGAGAAAGAAAATGTTTATTAAAAATAAAAATGGGTCCCCGGGCATGGTGGTGCACGCTTGTAAACCTCGCGCTTGGGAGGCAGAGACAAGAGGATCGCGCAGGTTCGAAGCCAGCTGCGCACGCTGACTTAGGAGACCCTGTTTCCAAATAAAAATATAAAAATAGGTCTAGGAGTATAGCCCGGAGGTAGAAGGGCTTCCAGGAACCCCAGTACCAAATAAAATAAAATAAAATAAAAATAAAAATGGGTCTTGTTAAGAAAGTTTATATCTGTGCCTATGTTTTGCATTGTTGGACCTATGCCCTCTTTGAGGAGCCTTAGGCACTCTGGTCTAATTTCTAAGTCTTCAATCCATCTTGAATTGACTCTGGTGCAGGGTGAGAAAGCGGGATTAATTTCCAAATTTCTGCATATGGTTAACCAGTTTTGCCAACACCATTTGTTGAAGAGGCTATCTTTTTCCCAGTGTATGTTTTTGGCTCCTTTGTCAAAAATCAATTGACTGAAAGTGTATGGACTTGTTCCTGGGTCTTCTATTCTGCTCTATTGGTCTATGTATCTGTTTTTGTGCCAGTACCATGCTGTTTTTATTACAATGGCTTTGTAGTATAAACAACAACAAATGCTGGCGAGGATGTGGAGAAGTGGGAACTCTAAAACATTGTTGGTGGGATTGCAAATTAGTGCAACCACTTTAGAAAACAGTATGGAGAATACTCAGAAAAATGGGAACAAATCTACCATTTGATCCAGCAATACCACTTCTGGATATCTACCCAAAAGTAAGGAAACCAAACTACCAAACAAATGCATGTATATCTATGTTCATAGCTGCACAATTCACCATAGCCAAACTGTAGAACCAGCCAAGATGTCCATCAATAGATGAATGGATTACAAAACTGTGGGATATGTACACAATGGAATTTTACTCAGCCATAAAAAAATATAATTGTGATATTTTCAGGGAAATGATAGATCTTGCGGACATTATGCTAAATGAGATTAGCCAGTCACAATAAGTAAGGAATCAGACACTTTTCCTAATACGTGAAAGCTAGGGTGAATGGGGTCATAGGAGGAACTCCAGGTGAAAAAAGAGATCCTACAGAGGAGCAAATAAAGCAACATAACTGTGGGGATGGGAGGTGGGGAGAGGGAAATGCTTTAAAGTGCATGATGTACTTATTCATATCGAAGTCAACCACTAAACCAAGCATGGGAGGGAGGGAATGGGAGGGAGTGAGGTGGGGACTGGGTGGGGGCTGGCTGGGTGATGTGTATATTTATGCCTACACAAGTATTTTTTTTACCGCATTATGATGTATAAATACAATGCACCAATAAAAATTAAATCTAAAGTCTAAAAAAATAAAGATAAAAATGGGAACTGGCACACATAGCTCTAATTCAGTAGTACTTCATTGCAAAGATAGAATTCCAAGGAGAGCTTACAGAGATGAGCAATCTTTGCTAATGTTCATCACAGAAAGTTCAGCTTCCTATTTGATAACAAAACATAACAGCAAATTTTTCTGTTTTTCTAGAATTGGCTGGACTTGACTTCTTGAGCTAAGCGAATGGTCTGTTGAGACCCTGAGTATATGTAGTCTAGAGTTTATTCTATTCAGAAGGCCTTGAAGAGGATTTAGCAGATATGCTCTATCAATGTGTTCTATTGAACTTTATGTTGTAACTTGAAATTTGTCCACCAAGTTGTATAAGGTCACTATTTGTATCAAAAGGAAAATGGTAATGTTGCTTGGAAAATGACATATGAGCACAATACAGGGAGGATATATGAACTAATGCAGAAACCACCAATCAAAGCTAAAAAAGAATGAGAAATTTGACTACATTAAAATTATTAGGCTTTGTAAAATAAAACATACCATAAAATTCTATTTTATGATCAGCATTGGCAGAAAATGCCATCATAAAATTATTACTCAAAAGTATTTTGTTGCATGGAATATATAAATTAGCTTGGAATTACTGTGTTCATAATATTTACTCTTTATATCCATGAACAAGATTTAGCTCTCCATTTGTATGAGTTTTTGTTTATGGTTTTTAAATACAATTTTACATGGTTCTCCATAAGTACTTGCATCTCTCATTAGATTTATTTCTAGGTATAAAATAAAATTTGTTGCTATTGAATATATTCTTATATTTTTTTTCTATTTGCCACGGGTATATAGGAATTTTACTGTAGGCATATCTATGTCCATGTCTACATCTATAGCTCAAGTAGTTTCTCCACAGTTTCTTTTGGATTTTTATTCCACAAACCTATTGTCTAGCAATGATATTGTGGTAGATAATGAGCCTCATCTCCTCTGAATAAACCTTATTAGCCTCCTGAATACTAGTTCCTAATTTTGCTTACTCATGCCACATTTGGCTATATTTTGTTGTAAGCAAAGGTGCTGAGGATACATAGTTGTGATGAATCTGTCATAAACAGAATGCTCCAGCATTCTTTGGGCTCCTCGAGAGGAAAAGTTTTGCTTTCTTTGGGCACTTTGAAAGGAGAAGCTTCACTTGGTCCTCTGCCTCGGCCTGTTGCCCTTGCTTCCTGCCTGGAATGTACGTGTGATGCTCGGGAGGACAACTGTCTTTTGAGTATGAAGATGAAACTCCACGCTGAGGATGACTGAGTGGCATTTGGTACCTTTGTGAAGGCTCGAATTGCCTACCTAAGGACTACTTCTATGAGAGAAAGGATCTCACATCTGGTTAATTCTCTAACAGAGGTTTCAAACATGGAGGCCAACAGTGACCCCTTTAATTTGTCAGCTGTTATTTATTTTATCCTATTCTTATGCTTGCCTATTTTTTTTTAATTGGCCTGTTTGTTTTTCTTTTTCTTCTCTGGCTTGGTCTCAATCACCTTTTCATGTCCATGAGGAATATTATCTTTTTAAGCAACGTTGCTGCCAACATTTAAATGCAATGCAAATGAGATAAGAGCTAAAGCAGAATGTATCTTATATACCTGTGTATGAGTTGATTTGGAGATTGAGAATTAAGATGGCCAAATATATCTGGTCAATTTCTATTAAAGAAGCCATCAGAGATTTACTTATTTAGGTGCTAGGGATTGTACTCAGGGCCTTTCTGCCTGCAAGTTATACTTGAGCCTTTTTTTGCTTTTCATTTTGAAACAGGATTTCACTAAATTTCATTGAGACTGGCCTTGAACCTACCATCCTGTTTTTTCAGCCTTCCAAGTGCTGGGATTACATGAATATACCATCATGTCTGGCTTTATTTTTATTTTATTTTATTTCTTGTGGTGCTGCAGATTGAACTCAGAGACATTTTACCATTGAGCTACTCTCCCAGGCTGATTTTATTTCTTATTTGAAAACAGAATCTCCCTATGTTCATGACAGTCTCACTACTTGTTGAGGCTATCCTCAGATCTGTGATTCTCCTGTCTCAGCCTCTCAAGTACAGGGATTTCAAGTGTGTGCTGCCATGCCCTGGTTGGCTTTATTTTTTAAACAAGAATCAATAAGAAAATGCATTCCCTATCGTATATTTATACAAATCATATGAACTTTCACTTGATTATTCACTAGCATCTAAATATAGTAATGGTTAGTGGATAAGAATAATTGTCTTCTATTCTTTAAACTTAGATTCAACTCTCTGTCCTGCTGGGTACAATCCATGTGACCTTACACAAGGCACTTCACCAATTCTTCCTTACTGATCCTAGGGCTTGGCAGAAGAGAATATGGCAGGTACACCAAATGTAGTTGAACATGATGAGTGTGTGATTAAAGTTAACTCGAAGCTGGTATTCTGACCTCTAAGTTTGACCAGGGCGTGATAGAGTAATTAAGGTAGGTTTTGGATGCAAACCCCAACCAGACATCTGCACTAAAATATCCCATTGCCATCAATGTTTGGCTTTTTAAAATTATTACTTTGAGCCGGGCGTGGTGGCGCACGCTTGTAATCCCTGCACTTGGGAGGATGAGACAGGAGTATCACACAGGTTCGAAGCCAGCCTCAGCTACTTAATGAGGCTCTCAGCAACTTAGTGAGACCCTGTTTCCAAATAAAAATATAAAATGGGTCTGGGAGTATAGCCCGGAGGTAGGAAGCCTCTGGGTTCCACTCCCAGTACCACCAAAAAAAAAAAAAAAGAATAAAATTATTACTTTGTTTCCTGTGTCTTGATCTTAAATAATAAACTAATACAGGAATTTCTATTCTTCAGTGCTAATTTTAAACCTGACTTGGGACATAGCGTTTTTTATAGGGAAACACACAGAAAATTTAACTAGATGTTCCTTACCACTACTTAATGACTCTGGGATTTGGGGCAAATCAAAGGGTTCCCTGAACTTTATTGTATTAATTTGTGGTTTTAATTTTCTAATTCCTTATTTTACTAGCTTTAATTACTTCATAGCATTTTCAGGAGGATCAAATAAAATAATTGACATTAAAAATGTTGTCTTGCAGCCAGGCTGGTAGTGCATGCTTGTAATCCCAGCATTCAGGAGTCTGAGACTGGAGGATCATGGTTCGTGGACAGCCTCAACTATTTAGTGAGGCCCTCCATAACTTAGTGAGACCCTGTTTCAATATAAAGAATAAAAAATAGGGCTGGAGGTGTAGCTTGGAGGTAGAATGCCCCTGGGTTCCATCCTCAGTACTGCCAAAAAAATTGTTATGCTACACAAATACCACATTTCATATAGAATTTAGTACTTTTATAGATTTATAAGATGTTTTCAATAAAAACTTTTATTTTTTATTGTTGAATTCTGGGCCTCTTCTCTTCTTTCTCTCTCTCTCTCTCTCTCTCTCTCTCTCTCTCTCTCTCTCTCTCTCTCTCTCTCTTCCTTCCTCTTTCCCTCCCTCTTTCTCTTTTGGTCAGAGTTAGTTGCTAATATTGAGAATATAAAGATGTAAAGATGTAGCTTCCTGTAATACCCAATATAGTTGACTCCTATAATTTCTTTTTATGCTATCCTCTTTTTTATTCTACAATATACTTTCAAGTTTCAAAGTAGGAAACTTGGAGAATAATCATAAATTTGAAATAACCCCAATTCCAGCTCATCAGAGAGGAAAAATATCTTTATCATCTTTCCTCTGTTACATTTCAGCTCCTTGGCAATTATTTTTATCCCTTCTTTCAGCCTCAACCAACAATTAAAATACCAAGTTGGAACCTGTCTTGTCAACACTCTCACAAGTACTCTGATCTCTGTTGTTTAAAGCTTGTAAAATATTCTCATATAGTTCTTTGAGAACTTCTTTAGCTAAAGATATTAAGCATTTCTATCTATTAGGGCTCATAATTATTACCCCACCTATAGTTAACCAGCACTATTTGTTCATAACAATTATTTAGTTCTCATGAATGTTACAGTTTAGAATGCATATAGAATTTTCTACTCATGAGAATTATTTCTACATTAAAGTATCTATGCAGTAAAATACTAGTATCATTAATGCTTGTATTTTATATACTAGCCTGGGCCTCTCTCCAGTCACTCATTGCACAAAATAATCTGGTATGAATCTCAGAAACTGAGTATAAAACTGTTACTGCTTTTTATATTATTATTAGGAGAAAAGGCAGAGTTGAAAAGAGAATTTTTGAATTACTAATTGTATATATGAATTCCTAAATGTAAAAAAATGATGTTAAAATTGTTAATGATAAGGTTTCAAAAACAAGTTTTTCCATTCTCTATTGAAGCCAGCCTGATTAGGTTTATGTAATTTTCTTTAAATAATATTAATATGTCAATTGTTCCATTTCTTCTTTCTTTAGAATCTCTTATATCGGTTTCTATTTCCAAAACTCCTAACCAGACACTCACTGATTTACCCCTGTATTACTGCCTATAAACCTTCTTCCTATTTGCTCTTCTATTGATTCCATCGATCTAAAATATATTTAATATATTTCTATATATTATTTTACTTTAGCAATTAATTTATTGTGTCAAATACTTAAAAATCCTAAATGGTTCTCTCTTTCCATCACAGGCGTGAGTGTGAATAAGGATCACAGATAACTGAGGTGTGGGTGAAGGTGTCACAAGGCAGGAGATCCAGAAGAAGAAATGAGGAAGGCAGGGACATCTGATGCACCGAGCTCGAAGATAAATGGGTGCTCATACCTGGGACTCAAGAGAGATCTGAGTGGAGAGAAGCAACTGGGGGTCATGCTACTGAAAGCCACAAAGTTGATCAGGTCACCCAAAGCATATAGATTGAGAAGAAATAGGCTAAAATTTAGTCCTGATATTATTATTAGAAAACTTCCAATAGTGGAGAAACTTCTATGTGTAAGGAGAATTACATTAGTAAAACTAGGATTAATGGGAAAAGGCACAAGAAATCCTATTTTATCCTCTTTTGGGGGAGAAATATAATAACTATCTATAAGGTCTATCAGTACAATGACTGTCCCATTCTAGAAAACACATGAGCAGAGGTTGAATCACCATTTATTAATTTGTTGGTGTCATGATTTTTCAGTATGTTTTAGAGGAGACCTCCAGGGAAAGTTGATCAGCTACTTTCTCGGATTTTTTCAACTCTGAGATTTTTGTGATACAACATATGTTTAAATTTTCTCCTCAGTTTGTAAACACTTTGTGCACAAGGATTATTTTGTAGACTACTAAGAAGCATTGGACACAATGTGGGACCTCAGTAATTGTCATTAATTGTTTGGTCTTTGGAAAGCTCTACAAGGTGAGACGAACAAATGCTTTTAATTATACCTATTTATTTAAAAAGAATTGAAACAATGATGCAGAAGTAGGGCAAAGGAATTAGAAGTGGTGGTGGAGAAGAAAAGAGTAAGGGACAAGCGGGTGCAGGACAGAAATGAGCTCAACTAGATGAGAAACTGATGGTTTCTTTAGAAAAAAGGGCTTAGTGATTCACAAACGACAGCATTTTAATAAAGTCCTGGGAGATATTTCAACTGTGTAAAATGCCTTTGTTGTGGTAGTCTGTGGGAGTGCTTAGCATATCATTAAAAGCAGATAGTACAGGTATGTGAATGTATGAAACACACACACACACACACACACACACACACACACACACGCAAATCCAAGTTTGACTTTCCCCTTTTCTGCCCTGTGATTAAACACCCTGTCTAAAAGATGTGGCCTTACTAAACAGAGGCCTTCTGTACGATGGTGCTTTAAACTAATTAGAAAGCAAACCACACATGTACACAGATTGGAAGGCTTTAGTGGAATTTAGAAGGATATCACATTTTACAGTTGAGCGCGGTACTCTTTGGCTTTCAGTAGCCGAAAGCACTTGCAGTTGATATCCACTTGAGAAAAAGGAGCAGTGTAGCCTGTAAAAAAGAATCTTTAATCAGCATCTTTAATTATCTCTGATATTAAAGAAAATGGTTTGTTCTCTGTTAAAAATCCCAATTGTTAAAGGTATTCTTCTAGTTGTATTAATTTAAACAAACATTGACCTGACCAAGGCGAATTATAGTTGGAAATGTGAGTTCTGTTTTTCATATGTTTAAAAGGGCCCATTAGCTGTTAAGCATAATTTTCTTGTATTGTAGATTGTAAATGCTGCAAGATGGTTATCTTTTCCCCTGCCATTGTGTCATTTAACACAAGTGTATTCACTGAAGCAAACAGTCATTGATCTTCCAGTACAGAAACAATCCCATAGAACTGAGTGGTTTGCATGCATATGGCAGCCATTTCAAGGAATGATTTCAAAAGTAAATGATTAAATTCAGATCTCATGCAATGGCATTAAAATTAGTCTTGGATGTCCTAATATTTTGTATTCTCATTGCAGCTGCCAAAAACAATCTTTTCTTGACACTGAGATAATTTGGACTAAATCCAATACAACACAGATATGGCAACAGCATTTTGATTAAGGGTTTAGAGGTATATCACATTGTCTTTTAGGAAAAATGAGGCATCTACAAAGATTCCCAACACTGGGTCCTGTAGCTGCCATTGCAAGATGACTGGGAAGGAAGTAGAATTCCTATGGAGGGACAGGTAGCCTCTCTTTCACAATGGACTCTGCTGTGAGCCAACCACATTCCTGAGGTATTGCCTGCCACTTTAAAACATATGCACCCTGTGACTGCAGGTCATAGGCAAAGTTGCCAGTTGACTTTGCTCATAAATCAATTTCTTAGAATCGTAAAGCTCTCAAACCATCGACTTGATCACAAGAACTAGAATCTGTCCTCCAACCCATCAACAACAACAAAAATACTACCATCTTCAATAAATTCCAGCTCTAATAATATTAATTAAAGACAATATCAGATAATACTTTGCATCATATACTATTCTAAGCACTTTATTTATACATTTAATTCTTGAAAAGCTCAATAATATAGGCACTATCTTAATATTTCACCCCTCCCCCTCATTTTACATATGGGGCAATTGAAGTTGGGAGTATGTTCAAGTTCATATAGCTGTAGAAACAGGACTTCAAACTAGATGGAAGGACTCCAGTATCCCAGCTCTCGAACACTTTCTTAAGTTATTCCCATTTTTTTTTTGAAATGTGTGATTGTATTTATTGATTTTTTTTTCTTTTTTGTGGTACTTGGGATTGAACTCAGGGACGTTTTTACCTCTGCACTACTTTTATTTTGCTACAGGGTTTCACTAGGTTTTTGAGATTCTAACTACTTGCTAAGACTGTCCTCAAACCTGTGATCCTCTTGTCTCAGCTCACCAAGTACTTGGAATACAGGCTTGCCCCACCACGCTCGGCTTGAGAAATGTGTTTTAAAAATTTGCTATAGTCCTCTTTCTGTTTAGGCTGTTTCTGTGTGAATGCATTTCCATCTCCTTAATCTCCTTTGCTCTGTCTGCTTTTATACTTTCCATATTTTTAACTCCATGAGAATGTATTAAGCACTGTCCTGTGCACAGTTCTTCAAAGGAATATGACTATTTCATAAGATCAAGCTTTGCATACATGCTTCCTGTTTATTTATTTGGCAATTCAAATAAAATGCTATTTGTACCACCTGTCTGAACTTATTCCTGGCACATTTTTATTCTTTCCTTTTTTAAAAAAACTCTTAATTTTTAGAGTGTGTTATTCCTTTTCCCTAACTTTTCTTTGCTCGAATTACTTTAGCTCCTACTTGTTTGTTCTAGTGCTTACCTAATGCCATGGATTGATATTTTCCAGGTGGAAAAGTTAATAGTAACTTAAATTACAAGTCTACTTTCCAATTTTACTCTTAATGACAGTCTCTACTATCTTAAAGCTCATCATGTCACCAAGCCTGGCTGCCTATATATTTCTCAGAACTGTGCCCTCTGTGCCTGATGACACTCTAAGTGCAAACTTATGCTGTCCCCTAGTTGAATAACTGTAAAAAACCACTAACTAGTCTCCTTACTTTTAGGTATATGACTTTTAAATAAGTTTCATACCAGGATACTGTAGAGATGTCTCCAAAATAACAATGGGTCTTTAACATAGTTTAGCTTAAATCCCTTCAGTACTTCTCTAGCCCTGGGTGATACAGCACCATTTCTTCTTGGGCTCCAGCAGATTCATTCCGGCCCCCTCTTGCCGTCTTCACATCAGGCCACACTGCACATGTCTGAATCTTACCAATGCTAATGCCTGCTCTTCATCAGAACCCCCTTACCCTCTTCTCCACCTCAGTAACTACCAGCTACTTTTGCTCTTGGTTTTGTTTTTAAATGGAGATTGAAACGAGGGGTGTTAGGCCTTTGGGCTATACTCTAAGCTTTTTTAAAAAATTTTGGAATGATATCTTGCTAAATTTCTGAGGCTGGCCTATTACCTTTAATCCTTCTGTTTCAGACTCCCAAATCCTGGGATGTCAGGTGTGTGCCACTGTAACTTGGTAACTTACTAACTACCTGACACTTTTGAAGAATAAACTCAGGGTATTTCTTCTAGTATGACTTGCTCTCTTTCCTAAGATTCTCCACTATAAGCCACCCCCACTGGTTTGGCTAGTTGTCTTTTGTGTTTACCTCAAGCATATATTTCTTACAATAACTAGAATGAACAGTTTCTTATTCGTAACCTCCACTATATTAAATCTTAGTTGACTGTCCATCTACTAGGTGGTGTTCCTATTCAAGTGCTCAGCTCACAGTGCAATTAATAAGTATTCATGGACATGCACTGAAGTTTCTCCATAACTTTCAGTAAAGAAGGAGACCAAGAGTAGACAGCACACCCTCAAAGGTTTATCTTTTGTGGAGAAAAAAGAAGCTTTGTTTCAGAAACAATCCCATAGACTATGTTTCTAATTGTGTCCTTAGAAATTTGACTTGTTTTAACAATACTGCCACAGGACAAACTCAGCCAAGAGAAGTAACAAAATAATGGAGATATAGCAGCACCATTCTGCTTAAAGTTGCTTTCCTAAGAAATGTCAGTGATGATGCTGTCAGAATACCAAAGGCCCAGCTTTTTCAGATCTCCTGTTGGGCCAGAGCGAGCCACAAGTAGGTCAAGTGTCTCGTTTGGTGAGTCAATGGCTCTGCCTGAAATAGAATGCAGACACGCAAATCACTTCTCTCAAGCACTGCTCAAAGCCAGCATTTTGATGTTATGCCAAACAGCTAGAAAACGGCAAAGATGCTAATATACCTGTTGAGAAAAAGCATTTGTAGCAAGGATATGGATTTCTTCCAAGAAGGTTTCAAAGGAAGTAATATATTGTCAGCACTAAGAAAAAAAAATTCATTTAACAAAATACATTCGGGCGAATAAATATATTTGATGCATAAATATGATTAAACTCATCTACCAAGATGCTTCTGATATCTTGTCAGTATTTAAAATGTTTCATGTGATGCTTTTAAAATCCCATGACTAAGGTGTGGGTGTGAGGCAAATCCAGTTTCCAAGGAACAAACAGAAGTTGGCCTTCCGTCATCTGGGGCCTACCTGTCGTCCACGCTTATTTATTACCGCTGATAGCCATGACCTTTAGATGGCAGCTAAACTGAGCACTTTTATTTGTATTGTGCTATTTCTTGTCTCTGTGCCCTAGCTAATCCTATTTCCTGCAATTTGTGTGTGTCCTCATCCATCCTCTGTCCCTGTACAATCTGCTATTCCCACACTTAACCATGCTGATGTCTGCAGACATTTCTGCCAGTCACAATGAGATAAGAAAAGACTCTATACTACTTGGTATCTCAAGAGCAGAGGTGAGGGATGCTATCTTTTGTGTGTGTGTATGTTGTGTGAGGAGGTGCTAGGGATTGAGCTCAAGGCCATTCTATGTCCAAGCCACATTTCCAACCCTATTTTATTTTTTATTTGGAAATGGTCTGGCTGAGTTGCTGAGATTTTTTCTTTTACTTATTTTTTGCTTTTTTTTTCGGGTCTGGGGATGGAACCCGGGGGCATTCAACCTCTGGGCTACACCCCCTGCCCTATTTTTTATTCTTTATTTTGAAACAGGGTCTCACTAAGTTGCAGAGGGCCTCACTAAGAAGCTGAGGTTGTCCATGAACAGCGATCCTCCGGTCTCAGCCTCCTGAATGCTGGATTACAAGAGTGCGCCACCACGCCTGGTTTATCTTTTGCTTTTTTATACATTTATTGCTGCATTGTAGTCTCACGTCATAACGTGGTTCAATAGTGGCTGTAACACACATGCACATAGCACTTGGTGGGCTTTCCCCTGGCTCCCATCTCACCTCACTTTCCTCCTCCCCATATGGTATTGAGACTGACACTTGTACTCTCACACATGTATATAATATCAATGGCAGTGATTCTTTTTTTGATCCCCCCCTCAACTTCCCCTAGACTACCTTCCTTGCTCCAGTGGAATTCCTCCTTCCTTATCTGAAGTACCAATGGCTTCCCAATTAATCCCTATGTTTGGCATATGAGAAACATACGACCCTTCCCTTTCTGTGACTGGCTAATATTATTCAACATAATGTTCTCTATGTCCATCCATTTTCCTGCAAATGATATTATTTTGTTCTTTATTCCTGAGTAGAATTCCATTGCATGTCTATCCCATAATTTTTAATCCATTTATCTGTTGATGGATACCTAGGTTGCTTCCATAATTTGGCTATTGTGAATTATGCTGCTATAAATATGAACATGCATATATTAACTATAGTTTTTCTAATTTCAATCTCGCTGGAAAGATACTTAGAAGTAGCATAGCTGGAAGAGCCTCTCCTTTTTTGTTTTTGTTTTTTTGCTGCTGGGGGTTGAATCCAGGGGCCTTATACTCTGAGCTATGCCCCTGGCTCTATTTTATATTTTATTTTTTATTTTTATTTATTTATTTTTGTTTGTTTTTTGGTGGTACTGGGGTTCCTGGAAGCCCTCTACCTCCGGGCTACACTCCCAGACCTATTTTTTATATTTTTATTTGGAAACAGGGTCTCCTAAGCCAGCGTGCGCGGCTGGCTTCGAACCTGCACGATCCTCCTGTCTTTGCCTCCCAAGCACGGGGATTACAAGTGTTTTGAAACAGGGTTTCACTAAGTTGCAGAGGGCCTCACTAAGTTGCTGAGGTTGGCCTCAAATCTGCGATCCTATAGTCTCAGCCTCCCAAGTCTCAGCCTCCCAAGTACTAGGATTGTGCCACCACGCTCTGTTGAATCTTTCCATTTAAAGAGTAATTTTCCACTATAAGATCAGGTCTCTTTAGTTCTTTAAACACAGAGTACAATGAACCAACCTAAATTTGCAAAGTACGTGTGTGTATGTGTGTGTGTGTGTGTGTGTGTGTGTGTGTGTGTGTCTGTTGTTTCTGGGGATGATTGAACTCAAGGGCAATCTCCAAGCTACACTCCCAGCACTTTTTATTGTTTGTTTTGAAACAGTGGATTGTTGAGAAGCCCCTACATTGCTGAGGCTGTCCTCAAACCTGTGATTCTTCTATCTTAGTCTCCCAAGTACTGGTATTAGAGGCTTGAGCCACATGCTGGGCTGCAAAGTAGTTTTTAAAGAAACATTTTAGCACAACAAACTCATTTCAATTCAAGTTACAGTATGTTTAAACTTGATTTAATTACTGTATTCAGTGTTTTTTTTCCCCACAGGAAAAATGTTATATTCCAAGAGAAGTTTATCTCTAATTAGTAGGTTTCTATTTAGAAGGGATCGATATTTTCTAAGAATTTGGAACTTTGCACTATGCCTTCTTTATCAAAGCTCATATATAAAGAGGTCTATAGTCGAAGGAATCTAGTTAAAGAAGTGGATGTTCTTTAAGAACCATTCCTAATACCGTCCATCAGTCTTAGGCCGAGGAATGTGGTATATCTGGAATAACTACCCTTGAGTGAGGAATTCCTTTGTCACTGGAAGTCTTGATTATAATTTAGTCTTTTTTTTGGAAAATAGACCAGTTCTTTACTTAGCAGCAATATAGGGTAAAGCCTACTATATACAACCCAGTTCAGAAATCTAAGTTCTTCATATCTTCGCCATGGACAGGAAGATATTCATCATGGACTTGAGCTATTGTACAAGTTTGATATAAGGAAAAAAATAATTCTGCCTATCCTGGTTTCTAGTTGGAAAGTCTGAAAATATTTTTAATCCCAGATTTGTATAGAAATTATAACATTATCAAAATTATTAGCACAATCAGGTATTCAGCAGCAAGAAAACTCACTACAGAAAATTAATGAGTTGATGCATCTTGAAATTGCAAAGTTCATGTAGGCCTTGACAGTTCATAGACTTATTTGAGGATGAAACTTTACAGCCACTTTGCTAAGTAGAATTCTGGATTTGTAAGAGTTCTTTAAGAGCATCTCATTCTAGTCTTTGATTCTTCTTGAAACAATTTCTCTGTACAGAAGAGAAAAGCAACTCTCTTTCAACTGCCCATTCCTGGATTGGAGTCCTAAGCCTCCCCAGGCGATGAGGGCTTTGGCAGATACCTAATAGTTCTGTATCAGCCACTCAGGCAATGGAAAATCCCACAGACATTAAAAATGCCAGGGCAGGGTGGATGGAGAGGGTGGGGTTATTTGGGACTGGGTGGGGGAGGGTGAGGCCAAGGTGCTGAGGAGTGTTGAGATGGATTATACACCATTTCCCCTTTTACTTCTTACCAATTCTGCTCAAAGAAACTCCTTTATAATCTTGGCAAGGAGGATCCATCAGTCTGAAGAGGTGGACAGGGAGGGAAGGGATGTGAGATGATTCAGCTCCCTTCCCCTGTAACTTGTCTTCTCTAGGGGGGAGGCAAGGAAGCAGTGGATAAAATGGTCTTCAATCACAGGCAACCCAGCTGAACAAAATTGGCATGTCAGAAATTTGCCAGTAGCATATACATACATACATGCATACATACATACATATTTGGTAGTGGAGATTGAACCCAGGGGCATCCTATCTCCTATACCTATTATTTTCTTTCTTTTCTTTTCTTTCTTTCTTTCTTTCTTTCTTTCTTTCTTTCTTTCTTTCTTTCTTTCTTTCTTTCTTTTCTTTCTTTCTTTCTTTTTTTGATGGTACTGGGGTTCCTGGAAGCCCTTCTACCTCTGGGCTACACTCCCAGACCTATTTTTACATTTTTTTAAAATTTGCAAACAGGGTCTCCTAAGCCAGCTCGCGCGGCTGGCTTCGAACCTGTGTGATCCTCCTGTTTCTGCCTCCCAAGCGCAGGGATTACAAGCCTGCGCCACCATGCCCGGCCTATTATTTATTTTCAAACAGGGTCTCACTAAAGTACGTTGCCAAGACTGACCTCCACCCCATGATTCTCATCTCTCAGCCTTTCGAGTACTGGATTACATGGATATGCCACCATGCCTGGTTATAGTATACCTTTTAAAATTTCTAATTATCCTCAATGGTAGTGGCATAAAAAGTGGAAGAAAGATTCCAAAATGAACAACCACCTACCCACCCAACTGAGTTCATGTCAGCATAAAGCTCTAGAAAATATAAAAGAGCAAGAGCATACAAGTGAAATACTGCAGTAATCAAAAACAGAAATGCCATCCCCAAACTTGATTTTATATTGTGAGCAATGTTTCCCCAGTGATTTGATGATGTCACTGAGATAAATAAGATCCCTGCAATGAGATGAGGACTTTGCTCTAAACATCTTCTTTCTAGAGGAATCTAAGCATGGCGTGATGGTGATGGCACATTTCTGTAACCCCCATACTTGGGAAGCTGAGATAGGAGAATTGCAGCAACTTAGGAAGGCCCTTAGCAACTTAGTGAGACTCTGTTGCAAAATAAAAATAAAAATAAAAATAAGACTGGGTGTGTAGCTTAGAGGTAGAACTCCCCTGTGTTCAATCTCCAGTAACGCACATGCACACACAACACACACACACACACACACATACACACACACACAAATTTAAATTAGTTTATTAGTTTATATTTTTTCTACTACTAGATACACTAGGTTGAGTTTTATTTATAAATAAATTATTGTATAATAAAATGACTTGCTGCCAGGCGTGGTGGCGCATGCTTGTAATCCCTGCGCTTGGGAGGCAGAGACAGGAGGATCACACAGGTTTGAAGCCAGCCATGCTGGCTTAAGAGACCCTGTTTCCAAATAAAAATATAAAAAATAGGACTGGGAGTGTAGCCCGGAGGTAGAAGGGTTTCCAGGAACCCCAGTACCACCAAAATAAATAAATAAATAAATAAATAAATAAATAAATAATAAAATGACTTGCTGATATTACCATAAATAGGAGAAATTTTTTGTTGTAATATTTCCAAGAAGAAGACATTTTCTCTTTTCAAGGAATACCTGTTAGGAATATTTGGGCCTTTCAGTGCTGTGTATTTAGTGTCCTCAGGCAGGAATGTGACAGGTTTACACTGGACTGCTGCCTTTTCTCAGCAATGCATGTGTCATATAAAGAAGCCAATGAGTCCAGAAAGCAGCACCTTCAGGATCCCATTGGCTAAGCTGTTCCTGGTCTTAAATTCACCCCGGCAGCCTGTACCCTGGGAGCATTCTGAGAAAGGCCTATCTGGATAATGATTCAGGGAAATATACCTTATGTGCTAAATGGAATTTCACATAACATGCAACTCAGCACACATCCATCGCCAAAAGTTTAGTCAGGCTTTGGAAATATCAAAGTATTTCATATTCATCTCTTTGACTAGGAAATAATGTTAATGTACAAGATTTTTGCCTAAGATTTTCTGAGGCAATTGGTTGACTTCACATATGAGGAATTTGAATGTTGTCATGCTTTTGCTCAAGACTGATTACCTTTAGTTTGTTAGTCTACTTAGCATATCATGTAAAAATAGTGATGATATAATTGTTATCCAAACACAGAACATTTTGCCTGAGAAAATGCTAATATAAAAAAGAAACTTGAAAACATAATTTCCAGTCAAATTAAGACTGCAGAATTAAGACTGCAGGCCAGCCTCCACTTGAGCACGTGAGCTGGGAAACCCTGTGTAGCAATTCAGATGTGTGTTGTAAATGAGAGGTGTGGCAGAGAATGGCATCCTTTTCTTAACAAAGGCACAGACTTTAAAAAACATGAATTCCATGCCTATGAATTTTTCATTTCTTGGTCAAATAAAGAGGAAGGACCTCAAATGAATGGAGCACACTGGATGCCCCATTTTCTTCTCTCTGCATACTTACCAAACTATGGTCCATCACTAAAAAATATAAAGAAAGGACCTTACTAGCATTGAGTTTTGTTAGCTCAACTGAGATGAATATAGAAATATAAAATATAGAGCAGAGAAAATATATTCTCATTCATGCCCCAAAGACATTACTAAACCATGGTGAATGTGAAAGTAAAAGAAAGATTTCTAATCTTGTCATTTTCTCCTCCAGCATGCACCAGAGTAGTATGAATGAACTTTCCTTCTATTCTCCTATTCCTTTGACAGGTGTGTGTGTGTGTGTGTGTGTGTGTGTGTGTGTGTGTGTGGTACTGAGGATGGAGGAACCCAGGAGTATTCTACCTCCAAGCTACATCCCCAGCCCCATTTTTATTCTTTATTTGGAAACAGGGTTTCACTAAGTAGCGGAAAGCCTAGCTAAGTAGCTGAGGCTGGCTGCGAACAGTGACCCTCCTGTCTCAGCCTACCAAGTACTGGTATTACGAGTGTGCGCCACCATGCCCAGCTCACAGAACTTTTGAGCTGTATCATTGCCTCTAAAACACCTTTAAGCTTACTCTACACTTATTTTACTTGTGTTCATAATCTTGAAGTTCTTAGCATCATTAGGATTTAAGTATGACCCCTGAATGACATGTGTTTTTATCCATTTTGTTAAACTTCTTGTTGTGTAAAGTTAATTGACACGTAATCCTGAAAATTAAACATCTCCTTTTTAACTTCAGCCAGAAGCCCATGGCAATCAAAATCGCACTGGTAGTAACCCTAGCCAGTATTTGAATGGGTCAGACTAGAACTCACCAGGATCTGGAAATCCGTGCTGTGTTTTGAGCACTTGATGGTTTCCACTGCCTGTTTCCATATTGCATGGTAGCTGACAACCTTTTGCATTTAATAACTTCTCATTCCTCTGCTGGATCATCGTAATTTTTAAGACATTTCAAAAGGCAATTAGTGAATCACAATGTTGAGTATAATCCAACCACACGTGGTACTACAATCGCAAATATCCCAATAGATGTAACAACACAAAAACAGGTACCTTTATACATAGTTCAATTTGAACATTTCAGAATTTACCACAAGACATAAGATGCTTTTGGAGCTAGCATGTTGCTTTTTTGTTTAATTATACAATAAATACTTGATTTCAAAGATTTTACAGTGTTGACAAAATATGCTCATGAAGCAAAAAACTACAGTAAAAATCTTGGTAATATACTAGTTAGTTTTGTACAGAGAATTAAAGCCCCTGCAACGAACAAATGGCAAAAATTTTCAGAGCAACAAAGTAAAGAAGGGTTCCAAAACAACCATTTCACTCATACTTTTATTGTTTTCTTCCTACTCTATAGAAATCAGAATAACTTCAAGCAGTGGCACATACTTATTTTTCAGAAGTATGACCGAGACAATGGTCAGTAGACTGTATTTGGCTATTCTGTATGACAGCCAGATCAGATTTCAAACTATGCTAACATGCAACCATGAATAGCCTATAAAATACAAAAAGGAATGACACCTGGGCTATGGATATTTTGAAGGATGTGAAAGATGTGTGTTCTGATTTTATCAAGAGGCTGGATACATCTGCTCAAGTTCATCAGCCTGTCCCTCTCTGACTGTTTACATCATCATTGTTCTCATTGTCCTTAAGGGATTCCCTACACAGTCACGTTCTGTGAGTTACATCAGGGGCTTCCTCCCTGTGTGCTGGTTCCTGCTGAATCACCCCCACCTGGCATATACCTGCATGATTTACAAAGTTAGAATGGCATTTGGGCTGCTGGGCTCCCATCCTCTCTTGGTGATTGTGACAACAGAGTTGCTACTGGAGAACTATTGTGAGCTCCTGTTTGTAACTGAGTAGGAGGTGACACCTGCTAGGCAGGACCACTTAGGGACAGTGAGGACATGGAGCCACTCCTCCACATTTCTATTTCTAATGAGTCTTTCTCATGCAACAGAGCCAGTACCAGTATGGAGCTCTCAGTCCCTCCTGATGCACACCAAGTATTACCTGGATGTTTTAAGACCAGCCAACTCAGAGCTACCAAAAAAAAAAAAAGGCCTCCTATTTAAAAATCAATTATCTCTTTAAGCAATCCTATGGCATATACCCCTCTGGAATGTAAGTGTTCCTGCATACAGAGAACTGAAATAGATCAGGTACAAAGATGTTAAAAGAAGGTACCTCAGGATGTAGAAATTCCTGGGAGTTGTGATGCCATTTAACTTCCAGTCCCATTTCAAGAAAAGGCATCTTTGAGAGAGAGAGAGAGAGAGAGAGAGAGAGAGAGAGAGAGAGAGAGAGAGAGAGAGATTGCACTATTTCAGAGAGTAGGAAGAAAGGCATGTGCACACATATGAGATTTAGGGTATCAAAGATACTTCCTTTTGTTCATTTTCCTGTTACTGTGAATGTATGCCATGTGTATGTCACATGTATGTCTGCTTTGGGGCACAAGTGGAATTGAGAAGTTGGCTCATATACATAAAATTAAAACAGATGCAACAGAACCTTTGTATATGAAGTTGAAATAAAAATTAAGTACAAAATAAAAATGAAGTAGAGTTCTTCACACTTATGAGACTGATCAGTTATTTATTCAGCAGCTGTTGAGAGTGGACTAGAGTTTGAGGGAGGACTAGGCTTACAGGGAAAGACGGGTCATAGCACAAACAGTAGCCCCAGGAAGAGCTGGAGGGGGTTTAAGGTCAAGTTGAAAGGGGGCTAATCATGATGTCTGAATCAAAGCTTACGAAACTCTCAGAATTACATGAAGTCTTAACAACATGCCCACACACATCCCAGCTGCAAGCAGTCTAACTCACTGTCCTTTTTAAATTTTAGACACAAAGAGTCTTCCCGGTTGTAAAAACAACTAACACGTTTCCACAGGACTCGCCAGAGCGGTCCTTTATTGTCTGGATGTGCACCCAGTTGAACTCATTCATCACATGACTTTCTTGCTGCCATGAATTGCCCTGGCTCTCCACACCTACGCAATGCATTTTCCACTTTATTTTTACAGATGAAGACACCGCATCTCTAGGGTGATCCACCAGTTAAAAATTGAGGAGAAAATGGTAATTAGAATCTCATACTTGATTTTGCTTCTTTTGGCCCTGCCCCCTGCCCATCACAGTTCTAAGACTTCTAAGATTTGAGAAATTGTGATGTCTAAGTCACTGTGATCTTGCAGGATGAACTTTCCAGCTTATCTGTCGAGATGGATGGCAGATGAAGAATGACCAAGGCCAGCTGTGTTTTATTAGCTCACAGAACATTGATTGCTCTCTTGCTTTTAATGCTTTTGTCATTTAGGACTTTCTGTCTATATTTTTATTTCCTCCTTTCCTTTTCATAAATGAAATCCACACATGACATACATTTCTGAAAATGGGAAGACAAAGAAGAGGAAGTATCTTTGATGCTTTTGGTCTTGAAAAAATTCTTCAGGGTTAAGCTATTATTCCACAGGGATTTGAAGATCTCTGTACAATCTTCTTGGAAAGCATGATCCACAGGGAAGCAGATACTAGATTCTCTGGTAGTCACTCAACAGTCCTCATAATTGTGCTATAAATCAATATGTCATGCTCCTAAAACAGAAAAGCTCACAGCATGTGACACAAGTTCCTATGAGGAAATGATCTCTCCTGGGAAATGGAGCTGATCGAGCCCACTGAGAAAGAAGAGAGGGAAAGGAAGGGGGGCTGCTCTCCTGCCATGAGAGGTAATGGCTGGTAGCCTCGGTCTAGCTTTTCCCAAAATAGGGGAGGGTGTCTTGATGCTCAGACCCTTGTCCGGCTACTCTGCCACGTCCACTTAGAGACTCTCTTGAGCTTGAAGGGGTGTGCACTAGGTTTCACACTGATTGCCTTCTATTTCCCCTGTTGCCTTTAATGGCTATCATTTTTACATTCCTTCCAGGGTGGTGGCTTGCATTACTCTGGGCATGATTATCTACATTTCACACTGATTTTGAACTGAAAATAGGAAATGCTTTAAGCTTTATTTGTTTAAAAATACTTTTTTAAAACTTTCTGCATTTCTCAACATTCATTTGTTTTTCCCTGGGTAACCATGACATTCAGAGAAAAAAAGAAAGTCATATTTGGATATGCTAGTTGGTGAATTAGGATGTGAATTAGAAAATTAAATCACTTTAGGAACACCTAGTTCAATTTTGTGGTTTCTATTTTGATTTCTTAATATGCCACTGATTATGGGCTTTGACAGATCCCTACTCACTAGTAACAGAAATGGGCAACATTCTTCTTAGCATGGTAAAGCTATAGAAGTCAGATATTGCAGATAGTTTTGGTATAATCAATTGAAGAGAGCTTATGGCTAAGAAACTAAAAACAAGAATTACAAATTAAATGATCTGATTGAAAAGCCAGGGGAACTGGGCATGGTGGCGCATGCTTGTTATCTCAGCATTTGGGAGGCTGAGGCATGAGGATCGTGGTTTGTGGACAGCCTTAGCTACTTAGTAAGGGCCTCCGCAACTTAGTGAGACCCTTTTCCAAAAAAAATAGAGAATTAAACCAGGCTTGGTGGTGCACGCTTGTCATCCCCGCGCTTGGGAAGCTGAGACAGGAGGATCACGCAGGTTCGAAGTCAGTCTCAGCTACTTAGTGAGGCTCTCAGCAACTTAGTGAGACGCTGTTTCCAAATAAAATATAAAATAGGTCTGGGAGTGTAGCCCGGAGGTAGAGAGCCCCTGGGTTTCATTCCCAGTATCACCAAAAAAAACAAAAAACAAAAAAAAAACAAAAACAAAAACAAAAATAGAGAATAAAAATAGGGCAGGGGCTGTAGCTTGGAGGTTGAATGGCCCTGGGTTCCATCCCCAGACCAGCCAAAAAAACCAAACAAAAGCAAAAACAAAAACACAAAAACAAAGAAAGAAAGAAAAGCCAGGGGAGATAGTGTATTTTAAAAAGGCATTATGCTTCTCCAAGACAATTTTGCAAGGTCACAGCGGAATTTAACAGACTTGTCTCAGATACTAATGTATCACAGTTTTGTAGGGCCAGTTGAGTTTCTTGGTGCAAAAGAGTTGGTTCATCTTCCAGCTCTGAAAAGAAATAGTTGGAAGCCAACCCCATGAGCATGTTCAGACAAGTTCTACCGGTATGGGTGCTATTGTGGTAGCATACATGAGGTGTATCATAACAGATGAAGGAGCAGGTCATCAACAGCGGCCAAACAACACAGACCAATCCACAGAATCCTGTCTGTTCACAGGAATTTTTCCAAGGGCTAAAATGATGGAGTTTTCAATATTGCCCCATGCCGGATGGTGTTAACAATGTGATTGCTAATATTGGTGTTATTCATATAACACACTAAAGGCTACGATATGGCAAAATGACTCTCTCAAAGAGGATATATTCCTAGAGTCAGAGCCTGTTTCAAAAGGGATTATGTAGGATCAAATACTAGAGATAACAATTGTTAAGCCCTTATTTTCCTTTTAGCAATGAGCAGATAGAATTAGAAGTTACATTCTGTTTCTTCCATTTATAGGGTTCACTTGAGCAACAGCCTCAAAACCCCTCAGCTTCAGTTTTTCTTGCTTATAAAATAAAATAATGACATTTTCACGTGGTCAAAATGGGTTTAGCTGTTTGAGACCTATAATATATGCTCAGAAAATTATAGTATTTTAAAAAGAAAACTCTATTCTCATTTACTTCTAAGTTAGCTCTGTGAATTTGATTCAACAAATACGGATTAAGCGTCTACAACTTCTCTGAGATATTCTGGATTCTGGAGACAAAACGATATAAGACACAGACTCTGCTTTCCAAGACTTTAAGATCCATTGCAGTGAGGACACAGTGCACAAACTCGATCAAATCGGTCCTGATGTGGAATGTGAACAAGAATATGGATCGAGTGGCGAGCAATCGTTTTTTATGGGTGGGATTAGGGAAGACTTCTTGAGGAGGTGGCATTTGAAAGGATGCATGAGTAAGGGACATGTATTTTTCCCTAGTTCAATTTGTCAGCTCAGTTTATTCCTGATCAGTTTGTCATGATCATTATAATGGCAGTACAGGCCACACCCTGGACTCAATGTCTAATTGGGAGCAAATTTTATTGATTATCTAAGAAGTAATGTGGGTGTGAAAAGGGAGGGCAGCCTGCAAAATTATTTTAGGGATAAAGAAAGAAAAGAAACTAGAAAAAATATCCCAGCTTCCACCCAAGATTTACTATTTAGGTCTATATTTCTAGCAGTTAAATTTAAAAACCATTAATTTATAATGCTATTTTACATAGCAAATTAATGAGAGGCAAGATAGTAAGTTATAATAGCTAATACTTACAGAGTACTTACCATGGGCTGGCTGCTCTTCTATGAACCTTAAATATATTAATTTATTTGATATTCACAACAGCTATATTAGTTAGATATTATGATACTTATTCCACAATTGAGAAAACTGAGCCATGAATTTTAGTCTTTTTCCTTAATAACATACAACTAAGTAGAAATACTATTACTTTGAAAATTGAGGCCGTAAGTCTAAATTTAAGATTTGTTCTATCTATGAGAACTTCAGCTGGGTCTTTTATGTTGGCAGAGGGTGGTAATTAAGTAAACTTTTCTAATATGCTAAAACTACTAATAATATTTGTTTTAAAATTATTATTAGATGTTTTTAATATTGTCACGTGTGTGTGTGTGTGTGTGTGTGTGTGTAGTGCTGGGGATTGAACCACCCAGTGGAATTCTACCTCTGAGCTACACCCCAGCCCTATTTTATTTTAATTTGAAACAGTCTCACTAGGTTGATGAGAGTCCCACTACTTGCTGAGCTGTCCTCAAATGTGTAATCCTTCTATCTCAGTTTCTCAAGTACAGGGATTACAGGCCAGTGATACCACACTTGGCTCATATTGTCATATTCTTACATTTAAGGTTTTTTGTTTTGTTTTGTTTTGTTTTTTTGGTGGTATTGGAGGTGGAACCCAGGGACTTTCTACCTCCGGGCTATACTCCTATTTTATACTTTATTTGGAAACAGGGTCTCACTAAGTTGCTGAGAGCCTCACAAAGTAGCTGAGGCTGGCTTCGAACCTGTGCATTCCTCCTGTCTCAGCCTCCCAAGCACGGGGATTACAAGTGTGTGCCACCATGCCTGGCATTTAAGTATTTTAATTTAAAATAGGTCTTCAACTTTATTTCCCTTTTTGTTAGGGGTAACTAAAGGCATCAGTTCAAAATAGTTTTATATTAAGAAATAATGACAGATTTTAAGTGGAAAGGGGGAAGAAGGAGGAAGGTAGAGAATATTGACTCAGCCAGATATGTGAAAGTCGTGCTAATTGGCTTCTCCTGCACCTTTGCTTTATATTGGTTTGTGTACATTCCCTTTGCTTTAGAATGAGCTTTGAGTGCGTATTTATTCCACATCCACTTGAATTTAGATATAAGCATAAAACATATCTTAGCTAATATAGAACATTGCTTTTATTTTTCCTTTATTTTTTCTTATTAGTTATTTGTCTGTACTGGCTCCTAAATAGACAAGCTGAATAACTGCATTTTATTGCTTTTAAGAATGAACAAGAAAAACAGCAATCTGAAAGGGATGACCATTGGATAAATACCCAAGTCAAATGGTGCCCTCCCTTCTGATCATTCACTGAAAGGTTCACTTCATTGAACTGGGGAGAAAGAGTTCAAGGTCACAGGGATTTAATTGGCGGGGCATATGGCCTGTGGCTTCCTTATTCAGTTTGTGTTGTCAAAAAAAAAAAAAAAAAACAACTTAGATAACTGATTGACCAGACCAGATTCTCACTCTGTGTGATTGAAGGAAAGGTTTATTAAAATTTCTCAGTTAGGTGTCCATTCAGGCCAGGAGTCAGGATTCTCCTCAGAAGAACTTGATTATAGAATAGTGCATTGTTTGAAAACAAAAGGTTAGATGTGTCCCAAAATATACAAATACATGAGATTTGGAGAGGAAATCTAAAAATCCTAGGGGGCATGGTGCACTGCCAGCTTGTTCTCCGGAAAAGCCCTCTTTTCCTGAGTTTTACCTCTCTCCATATCTTTCTTTCTCCTTCCCTCTATCCTTCTCTCTCCCATGATAAAATGTTAATGTAAATTCTTGACCTCTTATGTTGGCACTAACAATCTTTATCTTGGCCTGCTCTTAAAATGTACTTCTCCTTCCAACAACCTAAAATTCAGGGATGTAAATCACAATATTTTCTGATTTCTTTAATTGTATTGCTTCCTTTCTGAAAGATCTGGTTTCCTTAAACCCACTCCTCACATTTTAATCATTCCTATTTTACCTCTTCTACTTCTCAGATTGCTCTGTGATCCATCCCTGCCAGGCCTCTCTCTTTCTAGCACAGTTTGAACTTACTGCATCTTCATTTCTCACTCGCGTGCTGGGGAAGGGGCTCGGTTCTAGGGTCTACGCACCTAGTTCTAGTGGCAGCTGTTCATGTATTTGGAGTAATGAGATGTTAAATGTCATCAGTGTGTCACCCACTGTCATTTCACAAACTCACAGGGTGCCTGGGATCTTAGCTAGCTGGTTGTAATTTTCCACACCAGATGACAGTATACTTTTTGCTCATAGGTGATGCTCTTGGGCTGTGGCCACATCAGTAATGGAGGTGGAAGTTGGACCAACCTAATTGCAGTGCCACTAAACTCCAGAGCCCTAGTACCAATTAAGTGTATCACGCCTTTCTTGTGGGAAAGAAGGGGAGAAGCAAGTCCTCAAGTCCCTCTTATTCTAACATCCTTCTACACTGTACCTGGCCTAGTGCTCTGAAAGTTTAGGATAATGGCACCACATCTGATTCTCATCTACTTTGACCCCAATTTCTTCAGACTTTCCACAATCCCACAGCACTAGAAATGGCAATGAGCTGATTATTCTGCTTTCCAGATTCTTCCCTCTTCCTTCTTCCCTCCTCCCTTTTTCTCCCTCCTCTCTCTTTCTTCCTTCCTCCCATCCAGTTAATGGAGCATACAGTACTTTTTCTTAGTAACAATTAAATGACTTATTCCCTTTTATTTAACATAAACTTGTTTTCAACTACTTTGTTCAAAGTTGTAATGAACTGTTTCATAGAACTTTTGAAAGAAATTTTTCTGTTTCTCCCATTATTGTTTTCAGCAATGATTATTTCTCATAGAATGTCAGTTACAAGAACATTTTGTAAATGCAAGGAAGTGAGACACAGGAGACACAAGCTAAAGTACGAAAGCTTTGTGAGATCTTAGGGAGCATAAAAATACATCCGTTTCTGTGGCAACTCCTGTCCTCCTACATCTCAAGAATGGCTTTCATATTTAAAGACCTTTAAAAACTTGCAGATTGTTTAAAATCTTTAAAATTGCATTAGTAGTACCTTTTATTGTATTTCTCAAATGATACAGAGAGCAACAAAAACGTGAATGTGCTCCATTCCCCACCCTCCGTATTCATGCCCCTGAGTACCAGCATGAAAGATTCAGTGTTTCTTTTTTTTTCCAAAGCTTTCTTTAAATTTCTTTACATACATTTTTATTTTTGTTTGTTTTTCTGAGCATGGATTTGTACTATGCATACAACTCTACAACTTTTAAAATTTAATAATATAAATCGGATATTCCTTCCTGTAACCACATATAGATTCATTTCACTATTTTCAAAGGCAGTGCAAGAAAAAGTGTATTAAACATCCTTCTATATCTGATAAATTCTTTTTGGTACTGGGGATTGAGCCCAGGGCCATTCTTCCTCAAAGCTATACCCTCAGCCCTATTTTTTATTTTTTTTATTTTGAAATAGGATCTCACTAAGTTGTGGAGGACCTCACACATTTCTGAGACTGGCTGTAAACCTGCAATTCTCTTGTCTCAGTCTCCCAAGAACTGGTATTACAAGTGTGTGCCACAATGCTCGACTTGATATCTGATGATTTTTTAAAATATTTTTATTTGGCTTCCAGATATGATGGATAGAATTTGAGAGGTGGCATTTTAAGATGATTGTTATTTTTTACAGTTATTTTTCTTATAGTAAATTAATGGCAATTCTGTGATGTTCTTTTTTTTTTTTTGGTGGTGCTGGGGTTCCTGGAAGCCCTTCTAACTCTCGGCTATACTCCCAGACCTATTTTATATTTTTATATTTTTATATTTTTATATTTTATATTTTTATTTGGAAACAGGGTCTCCTTCAAACCTGCACGATCCTCCTGTCTCTGCCTCCCAAGCACGGGGATTATAAGCGTGCGCCACCACGCCCGGCCTTGTGCTGTTCTTGATAGAAAATTCTAGTCGAAGGTAGTGTGACTTCAAATCATTGTGAATTTCCCTTCAATACACCACTTATATCATAGAACAAATTTATGTAGACTTTTATTCTCCCACTTCTCATTAAAAATGGTAAGTCCTCTTAAAATAAAACAAATAGATCTAGAAGATGATAATAGAACATGCATTTCAACTTTGAACAAGAAAATAGAATGTTAAAACAGAAGTGACTATTCTATTTGAAGAAGCCAAAATTTGTCTAAAAGTAGACTTCAAATACATACTTAATTAAAAATTTTTAATCTAGTTTTGCTTACTGTATGCTGCATGAAACCCTGCTGTGCTTTATAAACTCCTTGGAGCATAGCAGACCAACAGTAGCGCTCATAGCTACCTCATTCCTCCGTCGAAACTTGACTGGAACAAATTAAGCAAATGTCGGTTTCTCCCAGCTTTGCCATATTTGCAACCAGTAATTAGGTGAACAACTTGCCATTTAATCATGAATGAACAATGGAAGTCAGATCAACTTCCCAAGTACTGAATCCTTATCCTGGAAAGGATGGTGTCTTTGACCTAAATAATAGTGTAATAATATATTTCTAATTTTTCCTGTAGACACAGCACAGCCTAGCTTAGTGTAGTCCTTCCAAATTCTAAACCAAAATCTCCAACCCCTGCCAGGAAAGAAGTTCTAAGAATTTAAGAAATATTTTAAAAAATTCTTGTTTCGTCTTGTTTGTCTCACTCCTGCTGACTGTTACTCCACCCATATAGATGTTACTCAGCTTCAAGGAATTTATACTGTATTTGTAGATATGAAACTATAATAAATTATTTGAATGCTGCTTTTCTGAACCTTCTTGTGATCTCAATTGTGCTTGTCAAGAATTAATTTAAGTACACACATGACTGTTATTGAGCCAATATTCACTGAGTGCCGACTAAACATCAGACACAGTTTTTAAGTGATTGCAAGTGCTTATTTAATAATCACAACAAGCTAATTGAGGTAGTTGCTATAATTATTTATATTTCACAGATGAGAAAGTTGCAGCTTAGAAAAATTAAGTAACTTACCACAAATCACATAATTTAGTCATTTTGGTAGAGCCGTGTATCAAACTCTCTCTGCTAGACTCACTAGATGCACTAGAATTATTGCAAGCAGCCATAACAATCAGACCTGTGTGTCTGTGATGGTGCAAGCATAATTAGGGCTTATTCCTCCCTTATATGACAGTCCAAGGAAGATGATCCTGGCATGTGGGAAGCTTCCTTAGCATGGGGATTTCAGAACCTAAGCTCCTTCCATTCTATTGCTCTGTCAATCCCTAAAGACTCATTCTTACCAGAAAGAGTCTGGGAGCATGGAGTGAGAGAAGTAAGAAACTTAGATGGAACAAGAAGGAAGTGGCCATCACTGGGTTTCATTTCTCTGCAAAGAAGACCGGGAACTGTAGCCTGACTATATGTCCAGAAAGAAGAGAGGTCAAACCCGGGTGAACACCTGAATCTGCTGCGACTTCATTATTGGTCCACCAGATAGTGTCAAGACACCTGTGCGAAGAAGTGTGAGAAAACAAAGACAGAAAACAGTGCCATGTTCCCCCAGTGCCTCATAATTCAACTTGGGGACAATTAATATATGTATATATGAAAACAACAGGTCAAGCTGTCATGATTAGAAATCAGGAATTAAGGGAAAGAAACAACGATTGTTAATAAGATTATACAGGATTTGTGTTATCTTTTGAAGGGAAAGAGCCCTTGGTAGCTAAGAGAAAATCCAAAGAATCTTAGAGTAAAGAAACAGTCATATTTGGACTGGAATACTCACATTCAAAGTTCACTTACTACATAGTTCTGTGTTGGGCAAATATCTATATTTTATAGTAGGTGGTATATTCTGTGAGTTAAGGGATTTTGTTTGCTTTCATGGAAGGTTTTCATGGACTCCCAACTACTCTTTGTTTAAATCTAAACAGAGAGGCTAAAGTTGATTGCTCCAGTTGATCTTGGCTGTACCATATTGTAACATTTCATATTTTCAAAGCAGAACAGATCAGGAATGGTAACTGGCCAAAATTAGGAATTTAGGGGAAATTTTATTTGCATATTTTTCTTAATGGTTTGCTTCAGAAAGCCCGGATTAGTGTATCTCTCAGAACCACATTTTGCTTCTTTGATTTGGGTCATCATGATGTCAGCTACAGAACCAGATATTCTGGTGTGGACCGAAATAGTTTCATTACTTTCTAAATTTATCTATTTTTTCTTCAGTATAGAAAGCTCTTCTATGACGATATCTAACTACTGCCTTACTTTATCCTGGGAAGTGAGAAAGATGAAAAGACTTTCAAATGCACCATTTTTTTCACTGATGACTCAAAAAGCCTGTATCTGTTAGCAAGTAAATGTGAGAAAAATAACTACTTCAAGAAACACCATAATCCCTGATCCACCTATTAGGAAGTCCACTGATGTGAACAGGCATTACTACCCAGCACCCCAGGCAAAGAACAAAGATGCTAAGAGCAGACATATCTTAAGCACGCTGTTGGGTTGGGAGTGGATACAGAGGGAATGAATAAAATCCTGGGTGATTTGAAGTATGCCTTTGTGTTTTCTCGGGATGTGGTTATATGGTTGTGTGAGCTGTGCCTTTGAATTGAGCATTATCTTACTCCAGGCCTGCTAAGGAGAGTCATCTCTTCAACAACTGTTCATGAGTTGTGTCTACTCTTCTTGGCAAATATTTAACACTGAATCAGCAATTTCAGTAAATATGCCTTGTTTCCAGTTAGGGCCAATATAATACTCAACAACCTTGTGAAACCCTGTTTCAAAACAATAACAACAAAAATAAATAAAAAGAGCTGGCAATATAGCTTAGAGGGAATGCCTTTAAGGTATATCTATAGTACTTCAGACAAACAAACATTGTGGACTTGAGGTAAGATTAGCCTCTTCTAAGTGGATTTTTCTAAAAACTATGGTCCAACAATGCATCTGTGATGAGCCTCTGCTTTTAGGTGTTTGTTTGCTTTCATGGATGAAGACTTCTGATTAACGGAAACTCTGAAGTTGGAAAGCTTCAGAACAAGGCTCTAAACAGAGTGTGTATTGGGTCTGTGCACATCAGTCAAATGACAGTAACCTTTCAGGATATTCAGTCCTTTGACACATATTAATTGAGCTGCTGCTATGTGTCAGATGTGGTAATGAAATCTTAAAACACAGCACTGTATATATGAAGCTCTGACTCCTGGAACATTCAGTCCTGTGAAAGACAAAATTAGTGAACAGAGAATATAACATGTAAGAAATGACCTGTGGCAAGTGGCACATAAGAGGCCACCATGGAACAATGAGAAGGGCTGGATGTAGAGAAGGTAGTGAAGTCAGCTCTCTGGAGGTGACACTGAAGTGGAGTCCTGAGAATGGAAAGAAAAATGGAGCCCATCATCTCAAGAACAAAAAAGGGGGAGCAAGCAGTTCCAGGCAGGGATGATATTAAAAATATTGAACTTCTAGGAACATATACCAGTGTGTTGTTTGTGTTTAGAGATTTTGAGATCATGGCCCAAGTGTCCACCTCCTCTTCATATTTCCATTGGTTCTTGTCCACACTCCAGCTCGGTTTCTCACCCATGTCCCTCTGCTTTGCATGCCAAGTGGTTGTTTCTCCATTGAGATTTCCATGTTGTTGTGAAGGAGTGTCTTGTATATATATGAGTCCTGATTCTTGTTCTACATGATGGAATGTTTGAAACACTAAGGTCCATCTTAATACAAATTCAAAAATATTGGACCAGGCCCAAGACATTTGTTGTGTTTATCTTGATAGGCTTTGTTTTCATGCAACGTATTACCCAGAAGAATGTTGGGCTGGGGTTTTGAATATACTTAATTTATCAAAAGGAATTAGATATACATGTTAATTGACAGGAGCCTGCTTTAGGAGGAGGAGCCTGTAT
Organism: Muscardinus avellanarius; assembly: GCF_963383645.1. Lineage (NCBI taxonomy): Eukaryota > Metazoa > Chordata > Mammalia > Rodentia > Gliridae > Muscardinus > Muscardinus avellanarius. The sequence continues at coordinate 47,934,750 of NC_137786.1, read as the reverse complement.
AAAGGAGGCCAAAAGGACGCATGTTTACTTTCCCCAAATAACTACAAATTTTTCTTTCTTTTTTTTAGCATCAGCTATGTACTATTTTTATTTTATTTTTATATTCAATAAATTAATTTTTTATTGGTGCATTGTACTCATACATCTTAATGGGATGCAAGATGGTGGAAGCATACATGCACACATAACCCAATTAGCCCTTACCCAGTTCCTACCCCATTCCCTCATTCTCATGTTTGGCTTAGTGATTAACATTGATATGTTTGTTAAAGCATATCATATGCATTAGAGAATTTCCCTCTTCTCTCCTCCCATCCCCTCAGTTAGGTCGCCTTATTTGCTCATCTATAGAATGTCCTTCTTCATCTAGAGTTCCTCCTATGATTTTCTAAAGTTGCAAGATATCCAGACTAAATTTAGTTAACTATTTTATACTTTTTGTTTCTCTGTACTTTTACTTTTTTGAAAGTATGTATGTATGCATGTACATCTCTATCTATCTATCTATCTATCTATCTATCTATCTATCTATCATCTATACATCTATATACAGTTTTTAGAACTGCGTTGTGCTCTAGCTGCATTAATAGACATTTTAGCTATTTTCAGTCTTTGGCTTTCTAAAGTACTACAATAGAAATGTTTCATGAATCTATCATTTCATTTTTATTCCTGGGTATATTTGAGATGGTTTCCAAAAAGTGAGATTGATAAGTCAATGGGTGACAATATATGGGCACATACTGTGAAGTTTCCCTCCACAGGACTTCTATCTTTTTGCACTTCCTCTGACAGTGTATGGGAGTGCCTATTTCTCTATAGCCTTGTATCAGAATTTTTGTTTTTAACTTTTGGATTTGGGGGTTTTATTGGTTTTTAAACTTATTGCTTTTGCTAATGTAATAAATAGTATCTCAATAGTTTTATTTTTTATTCCTTTTTTTTTTCAGTACTCGGGATGGAACCCAGTGGCATTCTATCTCTGAGCTACACCCCTAACTATGCTTTTTATTTTTTTTTTAATTCCCTACTTTGAAACAGGGTCTCATGAGTTGCAAAGGGCCTCACTATGTAGCTGAGGCTGGCCATAACCACAATTCTCCTGTCTCAGCTTCCCAAATGCTGGGATTACAAGCATGTGCCACCACACCCAGCTTTGTATTCCTTTTATAAATAAGATTAAGCTTATTTTTGTATTTTTAAATTTTAGCTGACAGTTATTTCTCTGTGAGCTATTTTACCTACAGTTATGCTCATTTTGCTATCGATTTGTTCAGTGTTTTTCTTCCCAAGTTGATCATTATCTTTTTTACACACACTCCAATTAGGCTTTCATACCACCATTCTACCAATAAAGGTTACCCATTACTTTAGCTAAACTAAGCGACCATGTTCTAGGCCTCGTCCTATCTGACCTGTAGGTAACCTCACAGGTGGTCAGTCCCTCGCACTGGAGAGGCATCTTCACTTGATTCCTGGCTTATTGGATGCTCTTGCTTATCCTGTCATCTCATTGCCCCTCCCACTCAATGTCTTGCATTCACATCTCCCCAAACATCTAAGTGTTGGCAGGAATACCCCAGGAGTCAGCCTAGGTACCCTCGGCAGGTCTGATTGGGTTTTGCCAGACTCATGACCTCACACACCATCTGCAGGCTGATGACTCCAGTGCAGACCCCATACCCGGACTCTAGGACCAGACCTATGACTGCTTCCTCGCCCCACTTGGATGGTCTGAGATCTCAATTGATTCGCATAGCGAGAGCCCTTCTTATTAGCATGTCACTCTGCACCTGCCTCTCCTGAGCTCTTTCCCATCCTTTGAGTGGCATGGGAAAGGCATCTGGCATTTATCTTTGGCTCCTCTCTTTCTCATAATCTTAATGTAATTGCACAGGAATCCTGTTGGCTATTTCTTTAAGTTACACCCAAAATAGACTTTTTGTGTGTGTGGTGCTGGGGATTGAACCCAGGGACATTCTACTTCTGAGCCACACCTCCAGGCCCCGATTTTGTTATTCTTTATTTTGAAACTGGGTCTCACTAAGTTACAAGGCTGATTGTGAACCTGCGATCCTTCTGTGCCCGGTGACTAGACCTCTTCCGACTGTCATTTCTGTCTTGGATTATTTAAAATCCCTCCAAATTTCCTCCCCCACCCAGCTGCCACCCCTGTTGATTTAGTTGTTCTTTCTAACAAAGCAGCCCAGAGTGACCCTTTAAAATCAAGCCGGGCGTTGTAGCACATGCTTGTAATCCCAGCATTCGGGAGGCTGAGACCGGAGGATTGTAGTTCTTGGACAGCCACAGCTACTTAGTTAGGCCCTCCACAACTTAGTGAGGCCTTTTTTCAAAATAAAGTCTTCATACATCATAGTGGGATTAAAAAAAAAAAAAAACTTGTGTAGACATACATGCACACATCACCCAGTCAGCACCCATCCAATCCCCACCTCCTCCCCTCCCCAAGCCTCCCTCCCATGCTTGGCTTAGTGGTTGATATCAATACGTTTGTCTAAATACATCATGTGCCTTAGAGAGCTCCCCCCCATCCCCTCAGTTAGGTTGCCTTATTTGCTCCTCTATAGGATCTCCTTTTTCACCTGGAGCTCCTCCTATGACCTATTTCACTTTAGCTTTCATATATTAGTGAAAGCATCTGATTTCTTACTTTTTACAACTATTTTTATTCCACCATGATGTATGAATACAATGCACCAATAAAAAAATAAAAGAATAAAGAATAAAAATAGAGCAGGAGGATGTAGCTCAGAGGTCAAATGCTTCTGGGTTTCATCCCCCTACTCACAAAACAAAACACAACAAACAAACAAAAACCAATGGTCAGCCAGCTAACTCGTCTGTTCAAAGCCTCACAGTAGTTTCACATTTGATTTAAAATAGAAGCTAAACTTTACAGTGGTTGCAGGCTTTACAGTGTATTCTCCTGGCCTCATCCAGACCCCTCCCTACCCATCTCTTTCACTCTGGCTCACTTCATGCCAATCATACCATCCCTGGGCTCTTACTTAGATAAACCAAATATGCTTCCCCCTAACCTGGGCTTGGTTTGCTATTTTTTTCTGAAACATTCTTATCCCTCACCCTCCACACATATCTCAGCAGCTATCCCTTCATTTCTGTACCCTTACAGACTTTGTTTTCGAAACAACACATGTGTATAGCTCCTCTCTCCTGGTAAGCTCTAGCCCTCTGCTTTCTCCCCAACACTTCCCATCATTGTGGTGCTACCTGCTCTACTGTTCCAATATTTGTCGTCTCTATGTGCTCGCTAGGATATGCACCCTGTGATGGGGAACGTCTTATTTTGTTCATCTCTGCCTCCCCAGTGCCTCACAGCAGGTATCAGGCAAGGAGCTTCTCAAATATTTGTTGACTGCACCATTCTGTGTGGCAAGCGTCGGCATCCTTATTTCCAGCAAAGGTAACTGGGACTCAGAGAGCTTGAATAAGCTTCCAAAGCCTCAAAGCTGGTAAATGAAGTCAGAATCTGTGTTCAGGAATCGCAGACTCCCCAGTCTTCCTCTTTCTTTGATACCATGATCCCTCCCAAGAGGAGAGCTTTATCCATTTTAGTTCTGAGAAAGTGGTTGGAGTATAAGATAAAACTTCCAATAATTTGGATTCCAGTCTTACTTTGGCCAATAAATGATGGTGAAATCATGGGAAGCAATATTTTAAAATTTTCGTTTTAAATGATCATTTTAATAATCTGAAAGCAAGAGAATTTTCTATAATCTCTAAAGTTTCTTCCTAGAACCAGAGTGCAAGATGAATGGGACCACATGATGCTGAAGTGCAGGATATATAAAGTGCCTCCAACTCTACTTTAGCACAAGGTAAAAAATACCAGAGAGGGGGCAAGGAATGGTGCCCAGTGTGGTGCAGGGCAGCTGGCACCAATGCCACCACCGGGCCAGAGGAAAAAGCTTGCTACCCTGACAAGTCTCTTCCCAAGCCTCTAGGAACAACAGTGGATTTGGGGACCACTGAGTACTCCCAGGGCACAAGAGGATCCTCTGCTGCCTGCCATGCCTCACCTTGCTCCATGCCAGGCCCAGCGGCCCCCAGCTGCATCATGAGGAGGAAGAGGAGGTGGAGGAGGGTGGGACCATGGGCCTGGGCTGTGCCCTGCATCCCCGGGGATGAAGACCCTGCTGCCATGGCCCGTGCCAGCCACAGTTTCTGAGTCAGCTCTCCCTCAGCTGCCGGGGTCTGTGTCAGAGTTTTTGGAACCTAGCAGGGCCAGGATGTGGGTAGACAGCTATGTGCCCTGCCCCCTGCTCCCCTCCTACCACCATCCAGGAGTGCCTGGTGAGGCCATTCTTTGACCGGTTGCTAATTTTCTGGTCTGACCGACAGAACTCCCACTAAGTGAAGACAGCCTATGCCACGAGGTACGCCATCACGGTCTGTTATTTTGATGCCAAGGAGCGGGCAGCAGCTAAAGACAAGTATCAGCTAGCATCTAGACAGAAAGGTGTCCAAGTCACAGTGTCATAGCCAGCCACACCCACCTAGTGGCTAGCCCCAGAGCTGCACAACTGACAGCTCAGCAGCTTCAGGAGGCTCTGGACCCCGTGCAGCCAGCGGTCTAGTGCCTGCTCCTTCACGGCCACTGCTGCTGCCTCTGGCTCACCTGTCCTGTCTGGCCTGGAAGCCTCTGCGCATCACTGAGGACCAAGGAGGAGAGGCCTCTGCTGCCCACGGGGGGCCAGGGTTGTGACCTGGGCATTGGGGGCTACTGTTACTGCAAATGAGGGCCTGTGTCCTGTTCTGTCTGGTCATTCCCCCTTTGGGTGTGGAGAACTGACAGGAGGCAAGATATGGGGTTGAGATGAGTCATGGCCTCTTGCTGGCAAAGGTTCTTTGGGGGATATCTTCATACCCCCCACTCTTCTAGGCTGGAATGTGAAATGCCTCCCCAACCCCTTTGGCCATGGCACATTTTTGACTGGGCTGCCCGGGCAGGGTAAGGTGCTGGGAAAAGCACGGGTATGCAAGTCCTGTCAGCCAGGAAAAAAATAAAAGTTTACCTCATAGCTGCCAAAAAAAAAAAAAAAAAAAAAAAAGCCAGAGAGATCCTAGGTCAATTTTGCTTCCTTTTGGTTTAAGCTTGATAAAAGAGATTATAATAAATCACAAAAGTTTCATGTTTTTCTCTGAAGCAAGAGATCAGACTGAAATGCAATGCCCGCCAGAATAAATTCAATAACCAATATTACTAAATCAACGAAGTAATTTATACTTATGTAATTCTGCAAATACTGTCAAAAAAAAATAAAAACATTTAAAAATGTTGCTTAAAGCTGGGCGTGGGAGCACGCTTGTAATCCCCGCGTTTGGGAGGCGGAGACAGGAGGATCGCACAGGTTCAAAGCCTGCCTCGCTGGCTTAAGAGACCCTGTTTCCAAATACAAAGTATAAAATAACTCTGGGAGTGTAGCTCGGAGGTAGAAGGTTTCCAGGAACCCCAGTACCACACACACACAAAAAAAAGTTGCTTAAAATCTAGGCATGCAAACACAGTACAATAATTATAACTTGAAGGGCTCCTCTAAGAATATTGCAAAATATTAATAAAAATCCTGTGGTGTAGACACATGTAGCAACAGATTAGTTGGTCTATTAACAGTTATTATACCCTCCCTCTGTCCCCAAGTCTCCACTCTGCTGGTTAAAAACATAGGGATGCTTTCAGAGAAATCTCAGGACTGGCATGCCTGTTCCTGCCATAGTTGGAGAGTGGCATTTGGAATTGGAATATATTATATGAGTTATAAAGGAAATAAATTGCATTTGTAGGCTCTCCCACACTTTAATTAGAAAAGAAGTAAAAAGAAAAAAAACACAAAAAACTATTCTAGGCCCCAAGAACCAATAGTGGGCAGGAAGTAATTATTGTTCTTAGAAGCCTAACAAATGCCTAGGGCTCAAGTACAAAGCCAGCTCCAAAATTTGCTCTGTGTAGCATCAAAGGGTCCTGCTGCAAATGTCACTTTTTATTTTCAGAAGAGTGCCTTCTTGTTTTGCTTTTAACTATTTTCAAGAGGACCAACAGGAGGCCATTTGTCATCTTAGTTTTTGACATCTCTTGTGTATGATTTATCCAGAATGTAGCTTCTGCTCCATCCAGAATAATTTCTGGATGGAACTACAGAGCCCCCCCCCCCACACACACACCCTACACACACACACTTGTCTATTGCAGTAACAATGGAAGTTTGGAGGAGTCACTAAAATTCTTTTCTAAGATCTTGGTGTAAGCTTTAGAGTGCGTCAGGATGTCTGAGCAGCCACTTGAAAAATTCAGATCCCAAATCAGAGAGTCTGATTTGTATGGTGCTGGGTAGGTTCTAGGAACCTGCATTTCAAATGAGCGAACTAGCTAGGGGAGATACAATTGGATGCTCCTTTCTTCACACCCTGAGTTGAGGGGGGTTTGCCTGGTGAGAATTGCCAAACACAAACCAGGAAGATCCTCTCAGGGCTTCCTGAAGTTCAGTTATGCCTTTCCCAAAAAGAGTTCTGCAAGCTAGCCATAGTGGTGCATGCCTGCAATCCCAGTACTTGGGAAACCGAAACAGAAGGATTGCAGGTTCAAGACCAGCCTCAGTCACTTAGTGAGACCTTGTTTCAAAATGAAAATAAAAAAGGTGTTATAGTTTGGAAGTAGAATGTCCCTGAGGTTCAATCCCTAGTACATAGAAAAAAAAAATAAGGAAGGAAGAAGAAAAGGAGGGAGGGAGGAAGGGAGTAGAGAAAAAAAAAAAGAAAAAGAAGGGTTCTGTTTACTGCTTCTTTTCTCTGCCAGCTGTTTCCACCCTGAGCACTTGGAATTTTATCTTTGTTTCTCTAAGCACCCCACCCCCTCAGAGTGAAATGAGACAAGTTTTTGATCCCCTTCAAGAAGAACAGACTCTTTGCATTATAAAACCTTTATTGAAAATCCTTAGGGATGACAAACTGGAGACAAATGTTAGGGAATTTAAAATATCCTGAATTTTATCAAAGACCCATATAGCTGTGGCTTCCAAAGAGATGGAAGAAGCTTAGGGTTATACTTATTCCTGAAACTAGAAACTCCAGTGCTTTACTCTCTTCCTGCCTCTCCATTCTTGTTCTGACCTTGGTAAAGGCCCAAGATCTCCAACACTATAGATTCTTCCCCACTAGATCAGTTGTTGTCTTCCTTCAAACTGCTTTAGTAGTCAAACACATGTGAGCTAACGTCAATGCATTCAGGAAACACATTTCCTTAACCAGATGTTTTTGGGGGGGGTGCCAACTATTTGGAAGAGGCAACTTCTCTTAGAAATTTCTCATCCCTAGAAGCTGTCATTTATCTGACATTCTGAGCAAAAGAACCAAGTTTGATAAGCCATCCCCCAAATTCTTATAGATTGAGAATTTTAAAATGTAGCTTCTATTTTAAAATTCAAACACACCCAGTATTTTAAGATTCAAACACACACCTATTTTAAAATTCAAACACACTGCCAGTTACTTATTATATCATATTGTGAACTAACTCTCTCCTTCCCTCTCCATCTCTCCCTCCTCTTCTTCCACCCACAAGCACCTTTTTTTTTTTTTTTTTGCATACACATGGCTTTAGACCCCAGAGAAAAAAACTGGATATGACAGAAATGTTCCAAATGCTGTTAAAAAGTGAATTTAATAAATATTTCCACACAATTATAACCATTTAAAAAGTAAAGTAAGAGAGTAAATAAAATAAAATGTATATACAATGAATAGTGTCTCCACTGGAAATATTTATTTTAGAGCAAAGAGCATACCTGGGAAGAGAGAACTGGGAGTGGTTATAAAATGCAGTCCCCTCTAAGGTAAAGAACTGTGAGAGAAAGACCCACAGAAGAGGCAGGTACAGGTGGGCAGGGTGGGGGAAGGATGTGGAGTGAGGTTCTCACTTGACTATACTTGGTTGTAATGTTGCATGGATTCCTGGTGACAATAATCTTCTCATTTTCTTGGTTTGAAATGACCATTGAGCCAAAAATGATTAGTTTCTCAGTCTGAGCCTTTTGAGGAAGGCAGGGCAGCATCTCTGTGTTCCATGAGTTTAAGTTCTTGTTCTCAGCTCTAAATAGTCACGTATCCTTTAAAGCTATTTTCTTCTCAGTACTGAGGATTACACCCAGGACCTCGTGCGTGCCAGGCAAGCACTGTGCCACTGAGCTATATTCCCAGTTCCAGAGTTATTTTTAAAGTAGGAAAAAGAGTCACTTATGTTGACCCACATGTGACTAGCTGGGTGCTGGCACTCTTCCTTCATCTTTCATCTTTCCTTCATTTCTCTCTGGTGTCGTCTTCCTCCTGGCTGACAGACTTCCTTCGGGTTTGTTGGTGACTAACTCTCTAACCTTTCTCATGTCTGGAAAAGTCTCTTTTGTATTGAGGTGTGGGATTCTAAGTTGTCAGCTTTTTTCGTTTCCAGTTTCTTCTAATTTTGTACTGTTTCTGCAACCATCTTTGCCTTTGTTTTCTTTATGTCATGTACCTTTTTTTTTTTTTCCGGCTCCTTTTCAGATTTTCTCTTTATCCATGGCTAGATGCAATTTTATTCTAGTTGATCTAGTATAGTTATCTAGTATAGTTTCTGCTAATATCTTATGTGCCTGGGGTCTGTTAAGCTTCTTGAATCTATGCCTTTAAAGTCTTCATTAGCCAGCTGTGTTGGCGCACGCTGGTAATCCCCGTGCTTGGGAGGCAGAGACAGGAGGATTGCGTAGGTTTGAAGCCAGCCTCGCTTGTTTTTAGAGACCCTGTTTCCAAATAAAAATATAAAATAGGTCTGGGTTCCATCTTCAGTACCACCACACACAAAAAAGTCTTCATTAAAATTAGAAATGCCTTGGCCATTATTTCTTCAATTATTATTTTTCTGTCACACCTCATTTTGTGAGAATTCCATTACACAGATATTTGGTTTCTGTTTTCCCACAGTTCAGGAATGCTCTGTTTATTTTTTTCTTTGTGAATTTCATCTTGGATAATATTTATCCCTGTGTCTTCAAAATGGCTTATCTTTTCTTCTGCAGTATCTAATTTACTATTGATGTTTCTATTTTTTAATGTCAGATATAGTTTTCACTTGTAGAAGGCCAATTTAATTCTTTTTTGGTATCTTTTTTATTTCTACTTAACATACTCTATCTTTCATCAGCCTACTAGAAAACATGGAATACAGTTAGAAAATTTATTTGTTTGCTAATTCTATGCCTATATTATTTCTTGGTTTGTTTCTTTTGACATTCTCCTCATTAAAGGTTGTGTTTTCCCACTTTTTTCCACGTCTGATGACTTTTAGCTAGCGGTGAGACAAGAATTTTGCCTCACTTGGTGCTAGATATCTTTGTATTCATTTACATATGCCTAAGCTTTGTTTTAAGATGCAGTCATTGGGAAACTGATTTTTAATACCTTGTTCTTAAGGTTTGTCAGGTAGGACTAGACCCTTAGTTTAGAGCTAAATTTTCCCCACTACAAAGGCAATTTCTGTTAGAATACTCTACCTGCTCCCCACTAAATATGAAGACTTCTACTCTGGTTGGTGTAAACACAAATTTTTCAAGTCAGTGTGAAGTCCAGAAACTGTTCTCTCCAATCCTTCTGAAAAAAGTTTTTGTCCTCAAATACATTACTCACACTCATGCTTCTATCAGTATTTAGTATAAAACAAAAAGGGGGACCTTCTCTGGGGCTCTGGAAACTTTTCTGTGAAAGTCTTCTCTTCAGTCCTCTTCCTTGCAACTCTCAGCTGCTCTGGATCCTCAGCTTCCCAGATCCATGTATCCACTAAGAGAGACCATTGAGCTCCTGCTGGAAGACTCCTCTCTGAGCTGTGGCCTGGTAACTTCTCTAGACAGTAAACAGGGCTTGTGGTGGGGCTCACCTCATTTAATTCTCCTCTATCAGGAGTCACCATATTTCCTGACTGCTGTTTAATATTTTATCGTTATTATTTTATATATTGTGCTTGATTAAACAATTAAAACTTTTAGGTTGGAAAAAGTGTGATTCATTTGACTAGAAATGAAAATAATTCCTCCCTCTTTATACTGAGAGTTACAGTCATACTTTTCATCCTTGCCACACACAACTTATTTACTCAGAGATTTCTTTATACTCCTAAGGTAGCCACCAACAGGCTGGCCAGAAAACAATGACTTACATTACCAATCCTCTTCTCTTTGGGGGACAATGAATATAAACCTCCAAATAGACTGGTAGCAGAAGGATCAGCAGCTATAGGCATTGAAATAACCCACAGCCAAGAGGCACATAAAGAGAAAGTGTGTCAGAAGTCACTGGTAAGAAAAAAATCCCAGAGCAGGAAAAAGGGGGCAAGGATAGGTGGTTTCTGGCAGCTTGAGTAGGAGCAGAGAAACAAAAATTGAGAGAAGAGTCATGGGGAAAGTGGACTGGAGATTCTATTGTGTCCCAAATGCTCTTCCTGTTTTTCTATGGTATGTTACGGCTAACAGGCTAACAAGAGTCTCCAGTGCTTCCGTGTCCCTTTAATATTTTCCCAGTAGTTTACATAACTTGAGGAACCTGATTCCAAACCCTGAGTCCAAAAGAGCTTAACACCCACTTGTTAGATTCCTGGTTATGGATGTCGGTTGAAACAAGATGCTGGATACCACGTACCAGTACATACTGTTTACCTGTTAGAAAACCCCACGATGGGACTCATGAAATGAGAGATGTGAATATGCACATATTTTATTAAGTTGTCATTATCACATATTTATTATAAACCCAAACCAAAATTCTACAAAAAGAAAGTCATTTCATAATAAATTATAGAATGAAATAATTTGAGAGCATCCGTCCTTCAGATGCCAGCTCAAGCATCTCCCCTCCGTGATGCTTCACTGGAACCCTCACTCCCAGTCCGACACCCTTCATGTACTCACCTCAGCTTATAATTATATACTGTTTGTGAATATGTATGTAATTAATATGTTTCTCCCCTAACTAGATTATATGCAACAAAGAATAGACTTTAGAAACGTTTATTGAATTAATGAATGGATGCTAGTGCATGGGAAAATAGGGGTCATGTGACAGAAACTATTAATATTTCCTTTTTTATTTGATACTGGAGATGTGGGGCAGCATTTCCCAGGCTCCTGTACACATAGAGATAGATGGCCATGTCAATCAGTGTGAGCCAGGTGGGCATTTTCAGGCCTGGCCTATTGGAGTCTCCCAAACACAGTCTCCCAGAAATTTTCCTCTTCTGAGTGATTATGGTGATGACCCCTGACTCCTTTCTCCAACACATTCTTCCCTTCCTTTCTCCTCAAGGTCCAGGCAGTTCTAGGAGAGGAAGTTGCAATTCTTCAATGCCTGATATGGCAGGCTGCAGGAGAATAGAATGGATCTGGTTATTATTTAGATCCCTTACAGCTCTATACAAAGCTATTTCTATCTACCACTGTTACTTAGAGGGAAATAATTCTTCCTTGTTTACAAAAGGATACACTGTCTTAGCTGCTGAGAAATACGACATCGGCATTCTGGAATAATTGAAAATTCTATCATCCTACTGGATAAGGCTCCAGACTCCATGACAACAAAGTCCCTGAGAGGCCGATTGCATAAAAATGAAATATGAGAGATAAAAAGCACTCATGCATGTCCCCCAGATATATCTTCAAAGTAAGCTCTGATAAAAATTCTTGATTGAAGAACACAGGAGCCCACCTATCAAGCAGGAGGAGACATTCAATCTACCTGTACTAAAAGGTATCTTCACCTATTTTGATGAAACTATGGGGTAAAATTATATATCATGTTCTGCTTTTGGAAAGCAGATTCAGCCATTCCTTACCCTTAGGATGCAGATGACTAAATGCCTATGTATTTTTTTTTAAAGAAACATAACAGCTAAAAACAGCCTACTAAGTCAAACCCTCAGATGCCTGCTCTTCACATTTGCTAATTAAATTTGCCTATTTATTTATTTAGATCACAAAATCTTTTACTGAAGAAAACAATGACCTGCTTTTTAAAAACCCTGCATTCACAACAGTTAAACAGTCAACAAATATTTCTAAGTGCTAGTACTATATATTACTTACATCATGGGCAAATAGGACCTGGTTCCTGTCCTCATAGTTAACAGATCTACTGCAGAAGTGAGATGTCAGTGCCACAAGGGATAAGTAATATTTCAGTTACAAGATATAAATGTAAAATAATTTATAGAATATTTCAAAGAAAAGAGAAATAACTGACCAGATGAAAGATAAATCAGAGACAACATTATAGAAAGTTGGCTTTGTGATAAACTTTGTTTAGATATTTTATTGGTTAGTAGTTATGTTTAGCTGCATGGACATGCAAAATTTTAAGTAAATTAGCTTTAAAAAGACAATTTTATTTCATCTTTGCTTATTTATTTTCCCATTGAACATTGTGCAGATAGAAAAGCCGGAGTGGGCCCAGTAGCCCAAGGACACCAGGGTCGAGGTTGCTGCAATGCTCTGACCTGTCCTTTGTAGTTACTTGCAACGTTGTTTATTGCTGCACCAGCCATTTCGCTTACAGGTTACTTGATAGGTTACTGGGTATTTGGAAAAAGAGTTACAGTGCAGTCCAATATCAATTGATATTTTTCTAAGAAAATATAAATAGCAGTACTAGCCTTGGGATCACTCTCGTGGAGTCTGCCTGAGAAACCCAGGCCTTTTACCATCACATCGTTTGTTCTCCGTGTCCACTATTGAAAAGATGATGAGAGAGCCTGAGGCAGCAGCCAGGGCAGAAAGATGGCTAGAGCTGGGAGTTTCCATCTTTAATAGGAACATTGTCTAGAGGAGAAATTTATAGTGTTTGTGGTTAAAGAAAACAAATAATGTACAAGGTTAAAGAGCCAATCAGTAATTACTGGATTAACATGTTATTTCACTTCAAAGTAAGAGAGAAAGAAAAAGAAGGAGAAGAAGGAGAAGTAGAAGAAGAAGAAGAAGAAGAAGAAGAAGAAGAAGAAGAAGAAGAAGAAGAAGAAGAAGTAGAAGAAGAAGAAGAAGGAGGAGGAGGAGGAGGAGGAGGAGGAGGAGGAGGAGGAGGAGGAGGAGGAGGAGGGAGAGGAGGAGGAGGAGGGGGGGGAGAAGGAGGAGGAGGAGGGGGAATAGGAGAAGGAGGAAGCCTACCTATCCAATATAGTTAAATTTTAGACAAAACAACTTTGATGTCTGATTTCAATTTATCTTCGTTTCTTTATTTTCCACACCAGGTTTATGCTCAAAGCTGTTGGTTTTTCCAACTTTATTAAGGTATAATTGAAAAATAAAATTTTATAAATTTAAGGTGAACAATGTGATGATGTAATAAATGTATATATTATGTCTTTAGTGTTCATAGGAATATATGAATAATCTGGTATAAATCTTTGTGGGATTTAAAAATATTGAATTCCAACAAGATATATTTGCTTATGAGATAATTTGTTAGGACTATTAAAACTTGTGCTAAATAGTCTCAGGTGTGATGGTACAAGACTGTAATCCTAGTACTTGGGAGGCTGAGACAGGATGATCACAGGTTTGTGGACAAACTCAGCAACTTAGCAAGACCCTGTTTTGAAATAAAAAGGGGTGGGGATGTAGCTCAGAGGTAGAATGCCCTTGAGTTCAGTCTCTGGCACAAAAACAAAACAAAATAAAAAAGCAAAAAAGTACTTGTGCCAATTAGATCAAAGTCCAATTCCACTAATAACAGATTTCTAACATGCATCTAAAATCCTTCACATTCTTCAACCTGCTTCGTACTCCAGGTTTATATTTCAACATCTGAACTTTTCAACACCTATCCTATAATCAGTCACTATCAATCACAGTAACAAAATTAGCTGCTAGCTTTTTGAAGGAGTCTAATCTGTCTATTTGGTAGCTTTTCACATGATTGTCCCTCCATTCCTAGATGCTCTTCTGAACTCTAAATTTCTTCCATCTTTCCAGTGATTCATCTTTTTGGGATAGACAACCTTTGCTGGTTATGAGCAATCTAGGATAGGTGCTATCAGAAGCCCCTTGGAGCACTGTAAATGACTGTCACATTCCATACTGATGAAATTGTTTACATATATGTTTCCCCAGTAGATTGTGAACTCCTGGAGGAAGAGTTCATTTATTCTTTCTATTTAAGCCTACTACTTGGCACATACATGGCCTGTGAGGATGCTGACATGAAAGAAGTTGGAATGTGTGGGTAAGCCACATTCAGAATAACGTTATAATGGTAATCATCAAGAATGCAAACAATAACCATTACTGGCAAGGATGTGGGGAAATAAGGGCTCTTATACACTGCTGATTGAATTGAAAATTAGTACAATCACTATGGAGATCACCATGGAAATTCCTCCAAAAACTAGGAATAGAACCACCTTTGACCCAGCTATACCACTCCTTGGTATTTTTACAAGAGAAATAAGTTAACAATACACATATACTCACGTTTACATCAGCAAAATTCATAATAGCTAAATAATGGTACCAACCCAAGTGTTCATCAACAGATGAAGGAATAAAGAAAATGTAGTATACATACACACACACACACACACACACACACACACACACACACACACAGTGGAATTTTACTCAGACATAAAGAAGGGCAAAATCATGTAATTTTCAGGAAAATGGAAAGAACTAGAGACTATAATGCTAAGCGAGATTAGACAATCCCAGAAGGTCAAGGATTATAGTTTTCTCTCATATGCGGAAACTAGAGAGAAAATGGAAAGCATAAGGAATTTAAAACAATGTGGAGAAAAAAATGTGAAGAGAGACCAACAGAATAGTGGGAAAGGATTTGGGAAGGATTGGGAAGGGAGGAAAAAGGGGGATTGATGAAGAAAACAGTTAAATAATACTATGGTAATGTATAAAGGTATTAATAGCAATTTCACTGGCATGAATGGGGAGGGAGGAGGGGGGAGCAGGGTCAGATGCCAAAGGAAACAAACCAAGAGCTGTGTTCATGTATGTTTGTATCACATTGAACCTCACTATGATGTGTAATTTAATACGGCGATATTAATATAGTATAATTTGGTATAATTTTTATTTATACTTGCAATGCACTAATAAAAGCCTCAATAAAAATAAAAGGACAGAAAGAAAATTTAGTAAAAGAATAGAAAAAATCCCGTCAGCTCTTCTGTCAAGTCGTTTTTGCTGCAAATGGCAAAACATTTCAAAAACTATGTCTAGTGGTTATTTAGTAGTGCATTTGAAGGAAATCTCATACTGAGGATTATTTTCAGGATTAAAATTTGACATTTTTATGAGACTTAACATCACAAAGAAGAATACTCTCAGCCTAAATACCCAGTTGTGCTTTTTTGTTCATTTATATCCCATTTTCCCGACTTCTTTAGTATTTACTGCCTCATTTAGCGTGTAAGAAAAAAAATAGGCACGCAATCAAAGAACTCTGCCATCCAAAATAATTCACAATTTCTACCATGAGCACACTTTCTGATCTCAGCAGGAAGTAAATATCTGTAGCTGGACCATTAAGGGAGATAAAGGATTGCTTACTATATTTTAATGGATTGGTGGTTGTCTACCTCACATTTGATGCTTTCTAAAAAGGAACATTGGAAGGCAGAGAAGAGCAGCTCTTGGCCATATCAAAATAAAGTTGGCACTGAATCCTTTTGAATTGCGTTCTTTTGATGCAGTTTGAAAAGTTACTACAGCAACAGGTTATGTCACCTGACGTTGAGAAGAATATTTGAAGATGTCAGAGGAAATGAGTAATCCTTACCTGGAGAAGAAAAGCAGGTAGCTGACGCCTCTTACCAGAAAGTGACAGTGGTAAGTACATTATTCATTATTCTTCTCTTTTACTAAGGACACATATATGGTTATGGTATTTGTTGTTAATGAGCAAGTTTGAGACACTCTATAAAAATCACAGCTTAGGTATTCCTATGATCTCATTTAAAGTAAACATTAACCTAAAATTTGAATGTTCTTATTTGAAACAAAAATAAATTAGAAGCACTCATCTTTTTTTATTTTTTGTCTCTGAGAATTTATATTTTATGTAGTTTGACTGCCAATGCATATGCTACAATTTAAATGTCAGCATTTTAAAAGGTAAAAATAATTATACATTCTCTCATTGGAAAGATAAAGTGAATTAAGATAATTTTTATAAAACTATAATCAATTTTTACTAAAATGTGTGAGAGCATTTTAACTATAATATTTAAAGTGCTATTGTGGGCCGAACATGACAGTGCATGCCTATAGTCACAGTATTTGAGACAACAGGAGTGCAGGTTCAAGGACGTCCTCAGCAACTTAGTGAGATTCTCAACAACCTAGAGAGCCTTTGTTTCAAAACAACAACAACAAAAAAGAATAGCCTGGTGTGATGGCACACACTTGTAATCCCAGCATTCCAGAGGCCGAGACTGGAGAATCGCAGTTCGGTGACAGCCTCAGCTACTTTGTGAGGCCCTGTTTCAAAATACAGAATATTTTTTTAAAAAAGTGCAGGGGGTGTAGTTGGAGGTTGAATGCCCCTAAGTTCCATCCCCAGACCCGCAATAAATAAATAAATAAATAAATAAATAAATACATAACTAAATAAAGATGGAAATAAAGAGAGATAGAATCAATTGAAATAAAGAGAGATAGAATGCCCCTGGGCTAAATCTCCAGTCTCTCTCGCTCTCTCTCGCTCTCTCTCGCTCTCTCTCGCTCTCTCTCGCTCTCTCTCTCTCTCTCTCTCTCACACACACACACACACAAATAAATAAAAGAAGGAAAAAGGAAAAGAAGAAAAAGAAAAAAATGTTGTAACACTTTTGATAAAAGTTTTTGATAAAAGTTTACATACATACATATCCACATTACTACGCATTTACAAACCTATAAAAAAGAATGTTTTTTGCAAGTAGATTTGCCTTTATTTTTTTGAATGTAATTTTTAAATTCATAGGTTCAAATCCAATGATGCTTTTTTTTTATAACTGCCTTGTTTGTATACAGGTTGTATGTGTGTGTGTGTGTGTGTGTGTGTTACTGGGGATGGAACCCAGGGACATTCTACCTCTGAGCTACACTCCCAGCTCTGTTTTTTATTCTTTATATTGAAACAGAGTCTCACTAAGTTGCTAAAGCCCTCACTAAGTAGCTGAGGCTGTCTTTGAGAACCCAGATCCTCCAGTCTCAGTCTCCCAAATGCTGGGATTACAAGTGTGAGCCACCATGCTGGTTTGTATACAGTTTTACTTAGAGTTTTTAGTTTTGAAACTTAGAGGCAAATTTCAAAAAGGAAATAGAAATAAGCTTCTTTGAAAAAGATGGGATGGAGAAT
Organism: Muscardinus avellanarius; assembly: GCF_963383645.1. NCBI lineage: Eukaryota > Metazoa > Chordata > Mammalia > Rodentia > Gliridae > Muscardinus > Muscardinus avellanarius. The sequence goes on along the minus strand of NC_137786.1, from coordinate 47,917,350 downwards.
TTCCAGGGACCAGTTAGCAATATTTTATTAGTACCTAACAACATAAATGGAAGAGAGAAAGAAAGGAAAGAATGAAAGGAAGGAAGGAAGGAAGGAAGGAAGGAAGGAAGGAAGGAAGGAAGGAAGGGGAAGGAAGGAAGAAAGGAAGGAAGAGAAAGGAAAAAATAAAACAAAAAAATTTAGTAACTATAGTCACCAATTGCCTATTTTATTATGCCAGACTTTTGTTCCAGGAAGAAAAATTTAGGACCTGTTTATAATTTCTTTTTTTGGTGGTACTGGGGTTCCTGGAAGCCCTTCTACCTCCGGGCTACACTCCCAGACCTATTTTTACATTTTTTATTTGGAAAAGTGTCTCCTAAGCCAGAGCGCGGGGCTGGCTTCGAACCTGCGCGATCCTCCTGTCTCTGCTTCCCAAGCACGGGGATTACAAGCATGCGTCACCACGCCTGGCTATAATTTTTAAAAATGAATACCCAACTTGTCTTAGTTTCCTGAGCCCTGGAAATTTTTTCCATAGAGTTCTGGATTATTTAAGTTTTACCCCCATGAACAAGTGAGAACATCTGTTGGAAGGTATACATCCAGACCTTGATTTAAGTCAAGTAGTGAAGACAAACTAGAAAAATATTACCCTGGATATAATATTTCTAAAGTTGTTATGCTTCGGGTTATATGTGGATAATGATTATTGTGTATTTATTTTTCTGCAGCAAAGCCATTTTATCCATCCCCTATTTCAAACCCCACACTCTAAGACTAGGTTAGATGTCCCTTCTGTGTGCTTTCATTTTACCTTGTGTAGGTCTGATGGTCTTAGTATGTGTTGTAATTATATAATAACCTGCTCTCCCATGTGCTCGATGCCTAGGACAATTAAATGTTTGATATATTAAATACTGTATTTGATCATTTCCAACAAGTGCATTTATTTATTTATTTATTCATTCATTTTGGTGGTACTGGGAGTGAAACCCAGAGGCTTTCTACCTCTGGGCTATACTCCCAGACCTATTTTATATTTTATTTGAAAACAGGGTCTTACTAAGTTGCTGAGAGCCTCACTAAGTAGCTGAGGCTGGCTTCGAACCTGTGCGATCCTCCTGTCTCAGCCTCCCAAGCGTGGAGATTACAAGTATGTGGCACCATGACTGGCTTAACAGGTGCATTTTTACATCACTGTTACACACTGAAATCAATGCTATTCCATAGTTACTGTTGACTTTAGGAGTACCACGATCATTATTGAAACAAACAAACAAACAAACATTTATGCAGAGCAGTACAGTGTCATTTTATTTTACTGAAGAATGTATTCATTATTTGAAGAATGCTCACAGTTCTTTTTTTTTTTTTTTTTTTGCAAAGCAATCAGCAACAGCCTTGCTTCTTCAAAGTGTGACCCACAAACCAGTGGCACCATTATCACCAGGCTTTTGTTAGAAATACAGAATCTCCACCCCAACCTTGACATCCCAAGTCACAATCTTTGTCTTCAAAGAGATACCAATTTTGAATGTCCATTAATGTTTGAAAGGAAAAGGGGAAAAAAAAAAAAACAGAAGAGACTCAGAATTGGATGAAGCTGTGTTCTATTTTTGTTATAGTGATTTGTGGAAGAGGATTTCTCACACACTAGGAGCTGCAGCCAGAGACAGAAAAATGGCCATTTGTGGCAATATAAGATACAAAATTCAGAAATAAAATAGGCTGGTATTATCCATTCATATGTGGAATGTGCCTTTTGCTAAGGTATTGTCTCATTGTTTGATAGCCTCTTTCATTTTCAGTGTTATTTAAATTGATGTTGTATCTTCTGACCGATAACATCATGTATTCAGTAACATATGGTGTTTCTTCTCTGTCTCCCTAAAGGTCAGCTCCCTGAGGGCAGGGGCTGAGTTTTGAATCCAGCTCTGTCTCCAGCACCCAGTGGAGTAATAGTTAATGTATATCAGTTAATCCTATTTATAGAAGAGAGAAGATAATTTATTTATTGTTTACATTGGTATATAAAATTGCATGTATTTGCTGTGTACAATGTTTAAAGTATATACATATATACATGTATATATGTGTGTGTTTGTATATATACACACACACATATATATATATATTGTTTAATGACTAATTCTAGCTAATTAATACATGTATTACCTCACATATTTATCATTTCTGTAGTGAGAACAATTTAAATCTGTTCTTATGCTACTTTAGGAATACAATTCATTACTAATTATAATTACCACGCTGTACATTTTTAAGACTTCCCCCCTTTGAAATAATGTGGCTGATATTCCTGAGCAGTAGTTTTCCAGATCATTAAACTTGATGAACCAGGTAAGTTTGATAAGTTGCAGGTCTCAAATACAACCTGTGACCAAAAGAAATTCTAAATAAGATTTATACATATGCTTTATTCAGAGCATGGAACACAGGGTCCAGAACTTGAGTTTCAGTTCTGGGCCCTTCAGACTTATGCAAACCTCTCTACCTGTCTGCCCTGCTGCCTCTTTATTGTTCCAAGGCATTTGGCCATGCGGTCTCTGCAAGAAGAGCTTTAGGTCTTTTTCTAGGTCTAGCCCACAGGATGGCTGCTCTGCCTGTTCTCCTGAAACTCCTTCGTCCTTGACTTCTGTTATGTGCTTTTTTGTATCTGTATTATTTGAACTTCCAGTGAGAAAAAATAAAATATGTGGAAGCTAGGGAGAAAATAAAGGGTCATGAGAGGAACTCGAGATGAAGAAGGAGAAACCATAGATGAGCAAGTAAGGCGACCTAAATGAGGGGGGGGTGTAGGGGGAAGAGGGAAATTCCCTAATGTAAATGATGTACATTAACAGACATATCAAAGTCAGTCGCTAAGCCAAACATGAGAAGGGGGAGGGGGAGGGAATGGGGTGGAAATTGAGTAAGGGCTGATTGGGTGATGTGTGCATGTATGCCTCTACCATCTTGTACTCCATTGTGATGTATGACTACAATGCACCAATACAAAACTAAGAAAAAATATTTGAGAGTGTAAGGGTCATGTTTTTGTCCATAAAGTGTTCGTTAACACTTACACCTTGCAAAGCATATGGTTGAAAATTAAATGCATAATTTAGTTGAATAAAATTAAAGAGATAAACAGATCACTTGAATCTCATTTTGCTCTGTTTTAATCATAGCATATTGTTTAGATTCAAGCATATTATGAGAGTTGGGCATAGTGCTACATGCCTGTACTCTCAGTATTTGTGAGGCTGTCACAGGAGGACCACAGGTTCAAGACCAGCCTCAGCAACTTGTAGAGATCCTGTTTCATAATAAAGAATAAAATAGGGCTGGGGTATAGGTCAGAGGTAGCATGCCTTTGGGTTCAATCCCAGTACCACGCACACACAAAAATGCACCTGGGTACAATGGTACATAACTGTAATCCCAACATTTGGAAAGTTGAGATGAGAGGATCACAAGTTCAAGACCAGCCTCAGCAATTTAGTGAGACTGTTTCAAATTAAAAAATATAAAGGGCTGAGGGTATAACTTTGTGGAAGAGCACTCCTGGGTTCCATCCCTATTACCAAAGGAATAAAAAAGAATATTCTGCTTCTGAGGCTGGGAGATTGAACTCTTTCTCTGTGTTTGAATGAGATATCCCATCCCCCTTCCACACTTTTATAGTCTGAACAATAATGGCAACTCTACAGAATTTTCCAAAGATTAGAAAAAGTCCATTCATAGTTATAATGGTGAAATATACCTGGGAAGAGGACATCTGACAAAAAAATTAACTTAGGTTTTAATCAAGTGAACAAGTCAAAGTTTCATAAGAGAAACTTAGTCATAAAAGTGTTGGTAACAACTTGAATTCTTCACAGCTCTACACCATATTTAATAGTATCTTTACTCAGGGTTGTTATTACTTAATGGTACCCAGTACTTAACAGCATTTAAGTTGATGACTAAGTTTGATCCAATTTGTGAATTACATACTTTTCAGTAAATTGGTGAGGCTAGAATTGGGAAGAAAGTGGCTAAAAAGGTGGAACTGAAATGAAAATAAACTTTTAAGCTCTGAATTTGGCTTTATTTCTATATTTTCAATTTTGGTTTAATTAAATCTCAAAGGTGTTGATTTTTTTTTCCTTCCAAACACAACTACATGTATACAGAGCACTGATGTGAAGTCTAAAATAAGGAGTTAATCAGGATTGGGTTAAAAACCTCTTAGTTGACTTATGTACTTACCTTCTTAGAAATGGGTTAAAGTTCTGCTTTGTAATTATCTACTATTCATGATCTATGAATAGCTCATGATTATGAAATAGGATCTATTTCCAGACAAACATAAATTAACATGTATTTAAGAATTTTCAAAAGAATGAGTATTTTGGAATATGCAAGTATCCAAGGATTATCCAGTAATCAGAGGATTTCTTTTTTGTCTAGTCATCTGAATTTCTTTTTTTTAAATATTTTTATTGGTGCATTGTAGTCTCCCATCACAATATTGTGCATGGTGACAGTGACATGCATGCACATAGCACTTGGTGAGCATCTTTGCTTGCATAAATTACTTCAGTTCTTTTTCTTTACTGGGTTTATATTTTAATTTCTTTGACAAAGTGTATTTAATTATTGTTGTCTAGACCTTGATCAGGTAGAATTGTTACCAAATTCCTCCAAAAGTACCTCTTTGAAGTAAACTTTTTTCTCATATGGAAACTATTAAAATTTTCAAGAAGGGCACAATGAAGAGTTTCAGAAGGCCACAGCAGTAGAGCTAGAGAGAATCTTAAAGATTAAATAGTCTAGAAATTGTAAACTGGTGATCCCAACCCACACTGTATTTAAATAGGTTTGTTGGAGTATAACGTACTTCTTCCTTCAGCAAGTTTTCCTTCTCCATTTCCACCTTTCTCCCCAAACCTCATTCTACTCTTAATACCTGTCTCTTTCTTCATTCGAAGCCATCTTCGTTTCCCAATTTCTCTCTGGCTTCAACATATAAGAGAAAACATATGATCCTTGACTTTTGGAGACTATCTGATCCCACTGTAATATTTTCTAGCTCCATTCAGTTTCCTGAAAATGACATAGTTTTGATATTCTTTATGGCTGAGTAAAATTTTATTGTGTGTATATACTGCATTCTTATAATTCATTCATCTATTGATGGACAGCTAGGCTGGTTCCCCAATTTGGCTATTGTGAAGGAAACAGTTCAAGTAATGATAAACACATATAAAAACCTATCAAGAACAATCTCAATGATCAAAAGGGTGGATTGGGATAGGATGGGATATGGAAGGGAACTCATTGGGGCTATGTAGATGTATGATTCTATCACTCTTAAACTTATTATAATGTAAGTTATAATAATATTGTCCCAAAAAATTATATTTAAAAAAAGAAGTAAAATTTACCCAAGCCCTTAACTTTACTGATCTCACATTATATTTCTTTCAAGGAAGACATGGATTTAGTTTTATCACTCATAAAATGTAAATATTTGGTTTGTCTTGAAAAATGAAAGCACTTAGAAACACAGGGTCTGGCTTTGCATGTGGTCCGAACTGATTAGTGAAATTATTATTGTTTCAGGTGGGGCATGAACTTTCCAGTTTGACATAGTGTCCTCTGTACCTGTCTTTGTGCTGCAGGATGAAATCCTGAGACTGGGTAATTAATAAGCAACAGAAAGTTATGTCTTACAGTTTGGAGGCTGAAGCCTGCAAGACGAAGGTGTTGACAGGTTTGGTGTCTGGTGAGGGCCTCTGATTCCATGATGGTGCTTGGATGCTGTGTCCTCAGGAGGGGCAGAGGGATGGAAAGGGTAGAGGTATTGAAAGGAAAATCAGGACTGAAAGCTCTCTGAAGCCTCTTTAATAAGAGTATTAATCCATTCCTGAGGACAAAAGGTCATGATAGAGTCACTTCCAGAAAGGCCCTCCCTCTCTGGCTCTCACTTTACTACAATAACGTATGAATTTGGGGGGGGGGTACGTACATTCAAGTCATAGCCAGTCCACATGGTCTTATGCTCAGCTTGCCTCATTTGTTAAATGATCATCAGGTTCCTGTGACAGTCTATCTAGTCAAATCCTCATTTAATGACTAAATAGACTTAGGCCTAAAGAGATGAAAGGACTTATCCAAGTAACTTAAAACTCCTTATCCACTTACAACCTACTATATGTTACTTTGGAAATATTAACAAGACATGTTCTTTTAAAAAATTATAATTATACCTAATAATGGTATTTGTTGTTACACATTTGTACATCCACGAAACAGAATTGGTCAATCTCATACCCCACTCACTCTCCTTTCCCTCACTCCCTCCCTCTCATGGTCCCCTTCCTCTACTCTACTTGTATCCCTTCTATATTAACAAACCCTCCATGCTTTCTTTTTTTTTTTCTAGCTTTTATATACTGGAGAAAATGTATGACTCTTGACTTTATGTATCAGGCTTATTTCATTTAATATAATGTTTTCTAGTTTCAGCCATTTTTCAGAAAATGACATGACTTCATTTTCCTTTTTGGCTGAAGAAAACTCCTCTCTCTCTCTCTCTCTCTCTCTCTCTCTCTCTCTCTCTCTATATATATATATATATATATATATATATATATAGTCAAAAACCTAGTCTGGTTCCATAACAGCCTAGGTTTTTCTGTTACTGTAATGACAGTAACAGAACTTACAAAACTACATTCATATGCCTTTAAATTGCTTTCATGAAACACCTAGCTGTTTTAGTCTACAGTTTGAAAAACATTGTTCCAAATAATGCCTTAAGTGTTTTAATTAATGACAACAAATGCTTTCAACCTCTTGATAAATGCACGTTTTAAGGATTAATTTAGCGGAAAAGGTAGGTTGCATATGAGTAATAGCAGTAATGGCCAACATTTATTGAGGACCCACTATGTGTCAGAAACCACTCTGGCATGCTGGTGAGTAGGAAGATGTGGTGCGTGGCAAGATGGTGGCAAAAGTCACCCTATTTTTTTTTTTTTTTGGTGGTACTGGGGTTCCTGGAAGCCCTTCTACCTCCGGGCTCCACTCCCAGACCTATTTTTACATTTTTATTTGGAAACAGGGTCTCCTAAGCCAGCACGCGCGGCTGGCTTCGAACCTGCGCGATCCTCCTGTCTCTGCCTACCAAGCGCGGGGATTACAAGCGTGCACAACCACGCCCGGCCTGAAAAAGTCACCCTATTATAAACATCTTTATCTGTGGGGCACTAATAGCAAAGAAGGATTTTAATTTGTTTAGAATTAGCATGGAAATTAAAGATTCTAGACCTGTGCCATTCAACTTGTTAGCCCCAGCTATTGTAGCTATTTAAATTTATATTTAAATGAGATACAAATTAAATAAATTAAAAATTAAAGGACACTTTATTTTCTGACTAGTCACGCTCGTCACATTTTAAGTACTCACAAAGCCATGTGACTAGCAGGTACCATTTGGACAATGCAGATACAGAGCTATTCTCCTGGTAGGTTTGTTGGACTGTATTACTTTAGAATGGTAGTAATTTCTTTTGAGCCTTTCGGATTATGCTTGAAGAAAAAAATTAAAATTTTCACAGGCCAACTGTGTACAAATTGAATCATGCATATTTCAGAGTATTTTAGAAAATATAATAGAATGTAGTTGTCATCAGACAGCCAACAGCCATTTCCTTTAGATAAGTTAAAAAGGGATTACACATGAACTGAACAAGTGTTCTGTAACATTAAATTCATTGTTTAAAGCCCATATTTCGTACTTTTCTCCACCTGAAGTGCAATTGTTTGAAACGATTTAGTTGGCATGACTGTCAAGTGCTTCTCTCATCTCAAGAGGTAATTAGGGCGAAGGCAAGTGTTGATAGCTTATGGAATTCTCCTGCAGGTTGAAGTAACTTCTACACTGCAAAATGCAAGCCTCTGTTTTCATTGAAATCGTAAATCCCTTACAGAAATTTCTAAAAGCAAGAAAATTATGACAGGTAGACTCACATATGTTTTCTTCTGATTTTTAAAACCACCACTGCCCTTTTAGAGAACAAAATTTTAGTTTGGTGCTACATTTAGAAATTGAAGAAATTAGTTTATATATACTAGACTTTGTCTACCTAAGGCAGATGACACAGTCGCTAATCAGTTTCACCATTGCTTTAGAGGAGAATGAGCTGGGAGCAATACAGTTCTGCAGAAACTCAGGTTCAGACTTCAGATCCAAAGTCTTTAGAGGAGAATGAGCTGGGAGCAATATAGTTCTGTAGAAACTCGGGTTCAGACTTCAGATCCAAAGTCTTTTGTCTCCCATATTTATCCAAATATGTCAGAATGCACATCACCCAAACTAGTGCTTTTCTGCTTTCTTTATTCCCCATTAGCAGGACATTTTACAGTGGGACAGAGCAAAAACACATACCTGAAGCATAAGTTTCACAAACAATATTTATGCTTAATACTAGATTTCCTGCTCATATTTTCCATTTATTCTATTCTTATTTTAAAATGCTGGTTGAGGCCCACTAAGTCACTTTCAGGATGACTAGTGGCATGCAGTCTGCAGTTAGAAACATTCTGCCCTGAGCAATAATGGAATGATCTTTATCCATTCCTAGATAAGATGACTCCTTGAAAATTGATTAAAATATACAAAAACATGATAGCTCATGCAGAACTATTGATCTTTCTGAAACACGGATGGAAATATGTTCCTGCTGCTGCACTTTTGACCTGAGCTTTCCTGATGATTTGTTGGGACTGATGTTTCCACTTGCCAGAAGTTCAAAAGCTCTTCTCAAAACTGGCTCCTTAATGTTTCCACTTGCCAGAAGCAAGTTCAAAGGCCTTTCTGAAACTAGCTCATTATGATCGGAAGATAAATGGGTTCACCTTTTATAGAGAGCTATTATCATGAATTCCTCCTCTCTGTATAATCCCTTACAGAATGGTTGTAGTAAAATTATTAAAACAGAAGCTTTAAGAGCCAGAGAAAACATACCATATGAAAGCCTTAAACAACATGATACAAGGAACAAACAATATATATTTCTAGAGAATAAAACCCTTTCTACATCAATTTGTATTCACCAATTTTATAATTAAAATGCACTGTTTTAATCACAATAGCCATATTAAAATTGTTTTTAAACTTCAATTACCAGTAATAAATAGCAGTTTATTTTCACTAGTTATAGACACAAATTTTCAATAAATAAAATATCTTTTACAAGTCTTTGGAGTCTATTTTCAAATTATTGCTTTATATTCTTTTAGTGACTTGCAGCCTATACTGTTTTTTCTTATCATGTTGATTACCATTACCAATTAAAATTTATCACAATAATTATCACAATAATACCAATGCATCATGGAGAATATGTTCATCTCCATTTTAGAAGTACATTAATTAGCTCAGTAGAATAGAAGAGAGGTATTGACCATAGAAGATTAAGTTCCTGTCTTATCTCTACTAATTACAGGGTGAGTAATCCTGGGAAAGTCACTTGGCTTTCTTGCTAATATGCAGGATGTTATCTCATTTAAAAGAGGAAATCATTTTATTTATTTATTTACTTTGTGGTACAGGTACTAGAGGTGTTCTACCTCTGAATGTTTTTTTTTTCTTTATTTTGAAACAGGGTCTCACCAAGTGGCTGAGAGCTTCCATAAATTGCTGAGGTAGGCTTCAAACCTGCAATTCTCTTGTTTCAACCTCCTAAGTACTAGGTGTTCACCACAACACCTGGCTAAAAGAGATAAATGATGCTGGTGAACTCACCAAAAGGTACATAGTAGGTCATGGGATAGTTGTTTTGTCTGAATCTAAATATGAGTAGTTTTTTAAGACTTCTCAACCAGCAGTCTTTTCCTTTTTTAGATTACTTCTGTCCTATTTAATGGAATTTGTAATATACTTAATTTAATAGAAAATGAAAATCTGAAAAGACTACATATAAATCAAGAAAATGAGAAATAAATGAAAACTAAACTGTAAAATCTCCACTGATCTGGGTGATACAGTTTTCTAGGTTAGTGAATTCACATTCATTTCAACATGTTAACTTGGTTTGGATTATACGTAGAATAGATGGCCCAAAGACTCAGCTGTGAAGGTCTTGGAAGTACCTTATTAGAGAGGAAAGGATTATACCTGTTCTTCTCTATAACTGATCATTTGTTTTTGACAAAGAATAAGAAAGACATAATCAACTGAAACAAAACTGAATGTAATATTTCCTCAGAGGTTTCCTACAGTATCCAATGCATATCTACTTTATGTCAGGCATGCTAGAGTTACATTTATATAACGATGTTAGTGATGGTGGTGAAATTGGACATAACAGTTATTGAATTCTTACTATATTCTAGGCATTCGTCTAAATGTGTATGTGTGTTAAATAAGTAAATCCCTCCAATGATCTTATAAAGGACAACTGTGATTATCTCATTATACTGAAGAGAAAGCCAAGACATAGAAACGTTAAATAACTTGTCCACAATGCCCAAGATGAAGTAGAGAAGCTGGAATCAGGCCCCAAAATGTGACTTCATAACCACCCTTTGCACTGTTTTACCATATGTCATCTTACCTCGTTGTCACAATGGGTCTCCATGGTCAAGGTGAAAAAACAGTTTTACTACTTCATAACAGACAACCTGAGCAAACCAACGCACCTGGAATACTGGAAGACTGTTGAAGTAATGTTACAAGATAGTGAAGCCCAGGTTTTCTTACTTTATTTTCATCATATATATATATATGATGCATATATATATATACGTATATGTATATGTATATGTATATGTATATATATGTATATGTATATGTATATATGTATATGTATATGTATATATGTATATGTATATGTATATATGATATGTATATATGTGTATATGCATATATACACATATATACATATATATAACATATTATTATATTATTATATTATATATATTTCCATATATATGATATATGTATTTCCATCATATGTATATAACATAACATCATATATATATAACATAACATATATAACATACTTTATTTCGATCATATATATAACATACATATATATGCTATTATATACATATATAAAACAAACATATATATAATACTTTCTATATATGCACATGTATACATGCAAACCACACATTATATATGGTGTGTATATATACATATAGTGTGTGTATATGTTTATATTTTTATGTATATAGTCAGTGTTAGAAGAAACAAAGAAACCTAAATAACAGAAAAATGGAATATTCTTTAATTGAAAAATTTGGAAATTGTATTTTATATCTCTTTTATTCAGGTTCAGTTTTGTTTCATTTTGTTTCTGAAATATAGAATTTTATTTAGAGCAATAAAATGTCCATTTCTCTCTGCTGCTTAATATCTTGCAACAACAAATTGAAATACCTTTTATAATACCTAGACTACAGACATCAAATACATTTTAAAATACATTTGTAGCCGGGCATGGTGGAGCACACTTGTAATCCCCACACTTGGGAGGTGGAGACAGGATGATCACGCAGGTTCGAAACCAGCCATGCTGGATTAAGAGACCCTGTTTCCAGATAAAAATATAAAAAATAGGTCTGGGAGTGTAGCCCAGAGGTGGAAGGGTTTCCAGGAACCCCAGTACCACCACCAAAAAAAAAAAAAATACATTTGAATAATAAAATAAAAAAGTTTCTTGTTTTGATAGTTCTATTATAGTTTATTATTCCGAATTCTGAATAATAAAGGCAAATATTTGTAGCTTACCTTCCTTCTTATTTATAGCATATACCTGACAGTGATGATAACAAATACATAGCTTTTCATTTAGAATTCTTTGACTAAAGACAGTAGCCACAGCTAAAGCCAAATCTAACATCCTGATAGAAACACCTTCCTACAAGATAATAAGACACATTTTATTTCTGAAAGCTTATCTGTGAAAAGAAAACAAATGAATCAAGAAGAACCAAGAAGACAGAGGTCTAGGTACCCTCAGTATTATCTCAAGGAAATGATTTACGGTCAGAGAAAGTTACCCTGCCTCACCAATGTTATGTTTCAGCTTTTTCTCTTTTCTTTAAATTCCCTTCTTCAAAGTTGTAGCACTTAACATACAAGGGTGACCATCCTTTTGAAAATGACTAATGTACTGAAAAAAAAAAAACCATGAAAATTTGCAATTTTCATCTGAGGGCTGACATTTTAACATTTTAGCAGAATTATCTCACTTCATTGGTCAGAGTAAAAGAAACAAAAATGTGCAGTGACACATGATTTATTTTACTGCCTAGGGATGTTGATAAAATAAAAGCTGAAGAGTCTTTCTGTTCACTGCTTCCTGGTCAGGTCACTGTCCTTGGGAGAGGCCAGAGGGGCTTTGATCTCTCGGCACTCATGCTATCTACCTGGAAATCCTTTTCTTTTGCTTCACTCACAACCACGGGGGCTATTTTATAGACTTCCCCAGAGGACCTTTGTCTACAATAAGCATACCGGGAAGTTTTGTTAAGAATCTGACAGATACAGGATGTTTTCTTGTGATAAACCTACCCTCAAAATGGGAACACAGGGGTAGGTTGAGTAGTCATTCAAACAAATGTCTATACTTGCAGGAAAGTTAGGTTGTTCATAAAGCTAAATTAATCTAGTTATAGCGAAGGAAACCCTTCCTCCTTCGTTTTCTTCTTCTTCTCCTTCTTCTCCTTCTTCTCCTTCTTCTCCTCCTTCTCCTTCTCCTTCTCCTTCTCCTTCTCCTTCTCCTTCTCCTTCTCCTTCTCCTTCTCCTTCTCCTTCTCCTTCTCCTTCTCCTTCTTCTTCTTTTCATTCCTGTCCCTCAGCTTTCAGGGACAGAGATTACTCAGTGGGCTGAAGCTGGTCAGCAGAGTTGAGACGACCCACGGATAGAATACTAGCTGCTCACTTTTTAAGAATGCTTTCAAGCTATCTTGTTTTTAACTTCACAAGGGTCATCACGACCCTGTACTTTGGCTTAAAAAACTAGATTTTCTTTTCCTAGGAATACAATAAATAAAATATTGGTAAATTAGAAACATGTGTTGCCACAACTGACCATGTTTTTAATAATTAAATGAAAAACTGTTGAATCAACATTGAAAGTTCAGTGACATATGAGCCTCTCTAGACTTCAGTGAAATGAAGAAATCCTCTTTTGAGCCCTCTAAATGGCTTAAATTTGAAAAAATAAAGCAAGCAAGAAAGAAGAAAGAAAAAAAAGATAAATCTTATAGCCCCCAAATGTTATCTTTTAATCTAATATTTCACTCTTTACTATGTAGCCTCTAAAAGAGCAAGACACATCTGTATGCAGATAAAAAGGCAGTGAATATTAGTAGCAGGGCAGCATACATAATACAGTTCAGGTCTTTAATAAAAGTGATGTACTTTCTTGAAAATCAAGTCTCTAGAAGAATCGAGTATCAGACCTGCCTAGTAGATCTCTTGACATCATTTCAACCTTACCCATGTCGTCTTCTTATAGCACTGCGGGATGTATGTGGTAAGATACTATTTATATTATTTTTTTCTTTAGATTCTGACATATCAAGCAATCAGCACACTGATTAGATAATAACACTGCACCAGAAATCCCTCATTCTTAGATAAGACATCTGTTTCCCCTACACACTGTTGACTTGAGAAGACCTCTCTCACTCAGCATTTTTTCCATTGAAGTGTTGAGCATGAAAAAAAAAAGCAATCTCTCCTTTTTGAGATTCACTCCTGTTGTTCTCATTCCTGTGTCTTATGTCTTGCATGCCCTAATAAAGCAAAACACATAAGCCTTTGTCTAAGACTCACACAACTTTAAGAGTGGACTCCTAAGTAGATCAGAGGTAAGGAATTTTTGCACCTTTACTTTTTTTTTCACTTTCACCATGGTTTTTATAGACAAATATCACGTGTTGTTGTTGTCATTGTTGTTTTTCCTTTTGGCAGCTCAAATCAATAGACATTTATTCTTCTGCTTCTTCCATGGGCCAGGAGCCTGGCACAGAGGAGCTGGGTGTTCTACAGTCAGTGTGTGTGCTGAGCCTATCCGGAGCTTGAGGCCTTCTTGGGAGCTCAGGTCATTGTTAGTGACTGCTCTGAGGAGCTGCTGTGGTCCCTTGATATGTGGCCCTTAGATAGACACCCAAACACAGCAGTTATCTTGGCCAGTCCAGCAGTAGACTCACTCTAGATCTTACTTTTGTGACTGTAAAAAATTCCAATTAAGTAAAACAGATTTTCTTTGTGACTGTAAAGTTCTGAGTCAGAAATGATTCTGAGCCAGGGGTGGTGGCTCATGCTTATAATCCCCGCGCTTGGGAGGCAGAGACAGGAGCATCGCGCAGGTTAGAAGCCAGCCTCGCTGGTTTAAGAGACCCTGTTTCCAAATAAAAGACATATAAAATAGGTCTTGGAGTGTAGCACGGAGTTAGAAGGGTTCCATCCCCAGTACCACTCAAAAAAAAAAAAAAGTTTCTGAAAGGAAAAAGACCATCTGAAATGCAGAGAATACCCCTGTCTATTTTCATTGTTTTGCCTTGCAAGCATATACAGCTCCCACACTGCTTTCTCTTACACTTTCCTCCTAACACATTCTAGCTTCCCATGTGGGACAGGACGTGCACTGGTCCTCCACTGCCTGTGGCTTACACTGCCCTGTGGGCGGCCCAGCCTTCCCGGGTCTTCTGCCTGTGCTGTGGTGCTGTCCTGATGTCACAGCGTCCCACATGGTGGGGACGCCCGGGTGAAGCATAACTAAAACTCTATCTGGCTTTCCCTCTCAGTGATTAATCTTTTTAATAGCATAACCACAGAATTTCTGCGTATTCTATTGGTAGCATTTACATTTTTCAGGGCAGGAGATAGAGCATAAATGACTTTAAGACATTAGGTTTTTCTTCTTCTTCTTGTTTGTTTGGTTTTCTTTCTTTCTTTCTTTCTTTCTTTCTTTCTTTCTTTCTTTCTTTCTTTCTTTCTTTCTTTCTTCTTTCTTTTTTCTTTCTTTTCTTCAGTACTGAGGATTGGTCCCAGGAATAGTCTACCACTTAGTAACATCTGGATTTCTCACCTTGCTTTAGGTTTTTATTGTGAGATGGGGTTTCCTAAGTCATACAGGCTGGCTTTCCACCTGGAGTTCTTCTGACTCAGCTTCCTAAATAGTTGGGATTACAGACATATGCCACTGTACCCATAGCTTTTAGGTTTTGACACAAGATCTGAGGTGATTTATATCACTAGACCTGGACCGAAGAAAATGTCAGTTTTTAAGAAAGAATTTTCAATGTTATGTTGCTATAATATTTCATATTTTAAATATATTACTATAATTTAAAATTCTTACTTTAAAACTAACATTGTCTTTTAAAATCAAGTTTATTCCAGGAAGATATAGATATTTAACTCACTCAAAGAAATGAAAATGGAATAAAACGTGTAAGTTCAGCAGGTAAGAGTTTTAAAGTTTTAACAGTTTGCCATCTGTTGATATTTTTTGTAACAAATAGAACAAAGGAAAATGAAAAATATACCTATGTCTTTGCTGTCATTTTTCTTTTGAGGATTATGTAACATACTAGAATATTAACATACCTTCTGGCTCTATATAAGCAAAAAACAAAATCGTGCACTTTTGGATTTGACTGATCTAGATTTAAGGAAAAATTAGCTATTTCAAAGCACCTGTTGAAGTAAGGCAAAGTTTTGTTCAGTAACATTTAAAAGAAATCTTACAGTTTCCATTTATTGATCTCTATGCCTGGAATAAAATCCAAATGAGTCTGAAATAAACTACTTCAACCTTAAATAATGACAGGAAAATAAATGCTATGGCCAGGTCTCAATGACAGGAGTCAGCTCACTTTTGTGATCATTTTGTCACTGAGTACTTTTCGGTTTCATCAGGTAAGGGAAATTGCAAGGTAACTTTTCTATTTCTAAAAACGTTCCTAGATTTAATGAAGAATTTCCATTTTAATATAGCTCTTTTTATATATTTTCAATGGTTTTCTAATGTCAACAGGCAACTCAATCTACTTTTTACTGTTTTAGCTGAAGCAGACCAATAAGAATAAAAAAAAATCATAGGAACCCACATCTACCTACATCTACCTATGCCTTAGCCTCTTTTATGTTCAGTGACTTCAGATATGTTTGAAAATAAGTTATTATTCTTGAAGCTTGAAGCTACTCTAGAAAAAAGAACAACAATAAAGATATCATTTCCTGTGTGTGTGTGTGTGTGTGTGTGTGTGTGTGTGTGTGTGTGTTACTAGGGACAAAACCTAGGATTATTTTATCTCTTAGCTACAACTTCAGCCCTATATTATTTTTTATTTTGAAACAGGGTCTCACTAAGTTGCAGAGGGCCTTGCTAGGTTGCTGAGGCTGACTGCAAACCTGTGGTCCTAATCCTGCTACCTCAGCTTCCCAAGTACTGGGATTACAAGCAAACACTACCATGGCCTGGCTAGATATGATCCTTTTAGTCTAGGATTTTATTGAATCAAAATATTTCTGTCATATCTTTCTTGATTATTGTTTGATCAGTGTTTGGTAGTTGCTCAAAATTTTGAAGAAAAGAGGAAATTTTGTGAGTATTTTTTTTATCTTTTTAAACTAAATGCCTCCAAGTGTGAACAAAGCTCATAGAATATGGCTACCCTTCAAAACGTGTCTTGTTATTCATAATATCTCTGGATTTCATAGACTCAAATCATCCTTTGATTTTTTCCTGCTATACAATTAGAAGATAATAGTTTTTCAAACTCTTTCAAAGGAGAAAAAGGCAATACAATAGAGCAAAGATAGTTTTTTCAACAAATAGTACTGAAAAAATTTGCATATCCATATATAAAAGAATGAATCTAGAGATTTTATATCTTTTTCAAAAAATAAACTCAAAATGAATCATAGACCTAAATATAAAGTGCAAAACAATAAAACTGTCCCACAAGAACATAATAGAAAACTTAGATTTAGGGTATCATAATGACTTTTTTCTTTGCAATACTGGAAATTGAACCCAGGGGCATTCTATCTCTGAGCTACATCCCCAACCCTGTTTTTTAAATTCTTTTTCTTTTTTGTGGTACTGGGGGTGGAACCCAGGGGCTTTTCTACTTCCTGGATTTACTCCTAGACCTATTTTATACTTTATTTGGAAACAGAGTCTCACTAAGTTCTTGAGAGCCTCACTAAGTAGCTGAGGCTGGCTTTGAAACTATGTGATCCTCCTGTCTCAGCCTCCCAAGCGCTGGGATTACAAGTGTGCACCACCACACCCAGCTTTTTGGTTCTTTTTTTTTTTTTTTGAAACAGGGTCTCACTAAGCAGTGGAAAGATTCACTAAGTATCTGAGGCTGGCCTTGAACTAGCAGTCCTTCTATCTCAGCCTCCCAAGTTCTGGAATGACAGCATGTGCCACTTGGCCTGGTGATAATTTTTTAAATGCAAAACCAAAGGTACAATTTGCTAATAAAGTAAGTGGTAAGCTGGAATTGATTAAAATTGAAAAACTCTGTACTGTGAAAAACATTATCAAGGGAATGAGAAGGTATGCCACATACCGGAAGAAAATATTTGCAAAAGACACATCTGATAAAGAACTGCTATCCAAAGTGTACAAAGAACTCGTAAAATTCAACAATAATAAAAGAATAATTCTGATTTAAAAATAGCCTGAAGACCTGAATAGACACCTCCCCAGAGAAGAAGTAGAGATGACAAGTGGCTGTATGAAAAGATGGTCTATATGACATGTCATTACAGAAATGCAAATTAAAGCAATAATAAGATAACACCACATGGCTTTTAGAAGGGCAGAAACCCAGGATGGTGATAGCACCACATGCTGTGAAGCCCTCCTTAGGAATAGAATTCTTTGGTGTACTTTAAACGGTTTCTTTCCCTCTCCTCTTGCCCAAAGCATGAAGAGATTTTTCTCAGATACTTATCATAGGAACCTGGCCAGTGTCTTAGAGGTAAAACAAAAGTGTGGAGGTTCCTAATGATGGGGTTCTGTTGAACTTGTCAACTGTCCACACTGAACCTCCAGCAATTCACCATTTGCAGTAAGGTTTTCGAACCCTGGCACTAGTTCCTCTAGAGGTTTCTGCTAGTGGGTTTCTGCTCTTATAGGTTGGAATTCTCTGTATTCACCTGTCTCTCTAGTTTTTCAGGCAGTGGTTTACTGGTGACCTCACTTATCTGAATACTCTGAGTTTTGATTTTTCAGTTTGTTCAGCTTTATACTCATAAGGTTGGGGGCAATGACTTCCAAGCTTCCTACAGGCTGGACTGGGTTACCCATGGTATCTTTTTAATAGATTTATTTTAAGTTTTCCAACTACATGATGGGTCCCATTACTCAGAAACTGAATAGATATATTTATAGCTGTGCCCCAGAACCTGGAAAAGTATGTGGTGCGTGATAGACTCTCAACAGCTATTGATTGACTGAATAATTGAACAAGTGAATGAATAGATGAATAAATGAAGTATCCACATCTATTTTTTTTTTTTTTGGTGGTACTGGGGTTCCTGGAAGCCCTTCTACCTCCGGGCTACACTCCAAGACCTATTTTATACTTTTTTATTTGGAAACAGGGTCTCCTAAGCCAGTGTGGCTGGCTTCGAACCTGCGAGATCCTCCTGTCTCCGGGGATTACAAGCGTGCGCCACCACGCCTGGCCTACGTCTACTATTTTTTTTAAAACCTACCCTATTTCATGGTACTGAGTATTCAACACGTTTGTTGCTTTCTATTTTAGTGTTAAACATACCTGTTTCTTTCATCACATCATCCTAATTCCCTCAAAGTGTTCTGTAATTTTCTGCTGTATCTTTATTCCTGGAACCTTGGCATCTTCCCAGTGCCCTCAGTGGGTTTCAGTCACTCCTCCATGTTCTACTTGCCCTATGCATCCTTTCTAGTTCATTTTGGTACCAAGTCTCCTCTTTCAAACATAATTTCTCTCACTTTTCATCTCATATATCACTAGAAGTAAATCTTTTAGTTTTGTGAAATAACATGCTCACAATTAGACTGGGGTCACTTCTCATGGAGAAATCAAATTGAGTTACCAGTATCTCGCCAGAGTGTCTTTCTAGGTTAAGCAGTCTGTCCCCCAAGGAGCAGTCCTTGATTTCAAGGCATTAGATGGAGATGAAAATACCCACCACCCTGCATGCTAATAAAGGGACATGTAGCAGCGAACTGGCTTCAGGGTCTCTTGATAGTCACTGATACACCAATTTTCCAGTTAGCAGATGGTCTGCTCTGCTCTGGAATCTGGATAGCTAAATAAGAGAAAAAGTTCCAAACATTGCTTAAATGGTAATCTTTACTTCTGATCTGGCAAGCTGCTACATAAGTTCATAATTTTAAAATTTAAATGTGCTAACCATTAAGTAATACCCATTTTTATTTAAAAAGTAAAAGCATTTATGAGCTGGACACAGTAGAGCATGCCTGTAATCCCAGTATTTAGGAGTGTGAGAGAGGAGGCTTACAGGTTTGAGGCCAGCCTCAGCAACCTTGCAAGATCCTTAGTGAGACCCTTTTGAAGAAAAAAAAAAAAAATGACTGAGGGGTGTATCTCAGAGGTAGACTGCCCCTGGGTTTAACCCCATGCTAGTATGAGAGCGGACACGAACATTTTAATTCTATTTTATAATCAACTTTTCCTTAAGTAGTTTCATAAGTTTAAGGTTTCCACACTTAGCAAATAAAAATACAGGACAAGTAGTTTTACTGAACATAGAAACAATAAATAAACAATGCTGTGTATTCTGTGCAATATTTGTCCCAGGCAATATTTAGGGCAAACTTATGTTAAAAATTATTTGATGTTTTTCTGAAATTATAATTTCGCTGGATATTCTGTGTTTTTCCTGATAACTTTACTCAATTTGTACATCTTATTAAAAAAATTGGAAGCTGGGCGTGGTGGCGCACACTTGTAATCCCAGTACTTGGGAGGCTGAGACAGGAGAATCACAGTTCCAAGCCAGCCTCAGCAGCTAAGTGAGGCTCTTAGCAACTTAGTGAGATTGTTTCCAAATTAAAAAAAAAAAAAAAAAAAATATATATATATATATATATATATATATATATATATATATATATATATGTATGTCTGGGGTATATAGCCTGGAGGTAGAAGGCCCCTGTTCCATTTCCAGTACCACCAAAAAATTTTTAAAAATAAAAAAATTGAAGACATGGTGGTTTGGTGTTTGGGGAATTAATGCTCTTTATTTTGTGTAGATCAAGAACTTCATTGCAGTTTGCTTTCAGAATACTTTTGATGAAAGGGTAAGCTAAATTATGTGGAGGTCAGACAAGTGAGTCAGAATTGCTATAGGATAAATTTTGATTAGGCTTAAGAAGTGGTATTTTAATTAAAAAGATACTAAGTTTTGGATGTTTTTATTTTTGGAATAGAATGTTTTTCTCAGCCTAACGTTTGCATGATCTCAGTCCATCTATTGCTGACTATAAACTTGAAGCCATCTTAGATACAGAGACCAGGTATTTCTAGCAATGGAAAAAAGTAAATTGAAACTATATGAAAGTTAAGATTGTTCATAAGGATCATTTACTGGTTGTGGCTCAAAGAAATTAAAATGTTGAAAGGAACTTAAAAACCTGTTCAAAAGGAAATGTTGTAGGATATAAATCCTAAAAAGAGTGTTCAAGTGAAAAAGGCTTCCTATTTTAAAAACTGGATTTGAATTTAGGTTTTCACTTGGGGATATTTTACTGGAAATGAATGGGAAACTTCCCAACAGCAGGTCTTCATCTTAGGCATCTTTGTGTTACCCACAATACCCTGCAAAGAAGGTACTTAGTACATACTTTCCACCCAAGAGATTTAAATCCAAAGTTTTTTGGAAGGAAGCATTTGTCCTCGGACACACTCCCCGCTGTGTGCCATAGCAGTAGATCTTCTAGCAAACAAATCGGAATAGCTTTCTAGCCTATTCACAGTACTGAGAGCTGTCAAATCATCTTCAAACATCTTTTGTTGATCGGTCCTGAGTTATTTTCTTCCTCCTGATGTCATCTAAACAGTCTTGTTTTTCCGGTTCTTCTCTGAGTACCGATGTCCTCCTGCCTTCCTCTAGCTGCTTCCAGCATCTCTGCTGTTCCCTTGGCCTTGCTGATTTATAGCTCTCACTTCCTTCAAGTGTTCCCAGAGCAAAGCAGGGTTTGCTTCATTAAAGGGATTTCCTTGTAGAAGGTTCTGCCCGGAATATGTGATGCAATACGCAGAATGGAGACAATCTGCTCAATGGAACACGTATCTTTTCCCCAGAGCTTCAACTAAGTATGTTCTTTATCACAAAGATACCCCTAAGCACTGCCAGGCTTGATGTACGAAGAAAGACAGTCTTTCCTGAATCTTTGCTTTGAAAGACTATTTTGACTGTCTATTCTTAAAGACTTTCTTTCTTTTTTTCCCTGCCACCTTTCTCCTTAAAGCATATGTTTTTAACCTCCCCAAATCTTTTTATAAATTTTATTTAACTTTTGGAATATGAAGTACAAATTGTGGGATATAAAATTTGAAAGGTGCAGATGATTTGGAAAGAAAGTAAGTACCTTGCCCTCCACTTCAGCCATTGTGCAGATCACTTTGCAAACAAACAAAAAGAAAATAACAAAGGCAATGTTAGAGAAATCCATATACAGATAAACTATACCAACAGAACCACATACATTTTATTATTTATTTTATTTTATTTGATGCTGAGGACTGAACCTAGGAGCATTCTACCTCTGAGCTACAACCCCATCCCTATTTTATCTTTTATTTTGAAACAGAGTCTCACTAAGTTGTTGAGAGTGGCTGAGAATCAGCAATCCTCCTGTCTCAGCCTCCCAAGTACTGGAATTATAAGTCTGTATCTGCATGCCTGACTGATTATATTCTTTGGACCCCCTGGTATTCAATCCTTAGTTTAAAAAAAAGAAGAAAAAGAAAAAAATATATAATCTTATTTTACTATATATAGAGCTTTCCCTTTTTAAATATGACTGCATAATATCCTATTGTTTTGCTGTATGATAATTTATTTTACCAGGAACTGGCTCACAGGCATTTGGATTTTTTCCCCTGACATTTGTTATTACATACAATGCCGCAGCAAATATCCCTAAGTATATAATACTTAACATATATGCAAATGCAGGCAGGCTTAATTCCCAGAAGTTAAATTTTTAGGTCAAAGTCAAATGTAGACTTGGCCACTTTAATTGTTAAGATGGTGTTCTCAAATAAGCTTTGTTACTGATGGTGAATTCCTGGACCGGAGCAGAGAGTCTCTATGGTTTTCCCTCTTATCAAGTGTACCTTATTTTGCCTATTACCCTAGGAATTGCCTCAAATTTTAAGTCTTCTGAAAAATCTCATTATTTAAAGGAACCTAAGGTGAAACTGTTCAGAAGTATAAAGAATGATAGTTTCCTTTTATTTTTAATTTACTGAAATTTGAAAGCTGAGAATTTTATAGAAAGGATTTGCCTTAAATGGATACTTTTTTATTTCCTGTGGACATCTGTGGAAACCACCTGGAGGATGTTTTAGACTCAAAAATGCAGAAAGAATCACAAGTTTACAGATTACATTTGGACAGATTAACTCTAATCCCCCCACCCAAGATAACCTAAGCACATAAATCCTGTAAGTCAGTTTAAGTCCACTCTCTTCATCTCCTAAGCCCTTTGCAAGGAAAAATTCTGAGCTTCTGCCTCTCTTTCTGCCTCAGGTGAGTGCACAGCTGGCTGGATGCTCCAGGGGCCTCTGAGGGGGCTACAAGACTCTTTCTCTCCGTTTTCCAAGAGGGTACAGAGCATCCCAGAGCCTGGGGTACAGCTCAGACCCGCCCCTACTTGGATAAGTCTTCTGTGCTGACTATCAGCGATGACGCAGTCACATAAATGGATTATATTCTTCCACTGCGTTTTGCGTGTTTCAGGTGTTTAGATCACAGTGGTGAGAATGCTGTGAGCCTTCACAATCATTCCTGAAGCTCCTCCTTTTTATTAGCTCCCTGTAGGAGTTGCCTTCTCTCCTAGTTGGACTGTTATAAATAGAAATGTATTTCTCACAGATCTGGAAGTTGGGTGTCTACATGGTTGAGCTCAGATGGGGGCCATTGTGCTTTGCAGACTTTAATCTTTTAATCGTATTCTTACAGGGTTGGAATGACATGAACTAGTGGTATGGCTGCTTCTTCAGAAGGCACTAACTTAATTCATGAGGTTCCACCTCCCAAGGGCTCCACCTTCTAGTGCCACCACATTAAGATTAAGGTGACAAGATATAAATTTGAAGGCTGGGATAGACATTTAGTCCGTTGTGCTTTTAACTTTTACAAATCAGTTAATTTAGATGAAAGAAGTCAACTGTCTTTCTTTCAAAGTAAATGTATTAATTTCCTCTTCCACTGAGAAGTAACTAAATGGAAGTAAACTCAACATATTAATTAGTGGTATTAATGATGTATTTAGTAAGCTAAGTATATTAATCCTAATCCTCTCTTCCACTGAGAAGTAACTCAATGTTCTTTTATTGTGGAATTCGCCTTAGTTTATTCATTTTTCCAAATGGTTAACATGCTGTTTTTGAAAAGTTGTGTGATTTTGCCTCTCATATTTGAGTAGTATTTTCACAAGATAAATACAAATTCTGTTGTTACCTGCTTTTCTATGGAATTAGAGTGGCAAAAAGATGCAGGACTCAGAGAATGACTTTCTGAGACTCTGTGTGTAGCCCCTCAAACAACTCAGCTGCTTTATGTAAATGTTGATGCTGCTGCTTAAGGAGAATAGACTGACATTCTTAGGCTCATGGTTACAAGATGCTGTGATTGGGAAGTGTTTCTCAAAGGTTTGGGTATTAAAGTCTCATTTGTCTTCTTGTGTTGCTATTAGTAGGCAGAAGAATCCTAAAGAGGGGATCCTAATGAGAGAAAATTTGATGACCTGGGACACTATGGCTGGAGGAGATCTTGGGACCATGGCCTGTTTCTTTCTTGCTTCCCCCTTGCTACACAATGAAGAGAACTCCTTTGTCACATACTCCTGGAATGATGTACCGTGCCACCACAAAGACCAAGCAACCATGGACTGTTCTCTGAAATTATGAGCCAAAGTAAATCTTTCCTCTTTTATATATTGTTTGTCTCAAGTATTTTATGGCAGTGATGGAAAAGTAACTAACACACAAGTTACATTTTTTTGCAAATCATCATTCTCAGCAACTCTAGTTGATGGGCCTGAAAGGAAGCATTGATTGTGTAGTAAGAAACTGGACCAAAATATTCCAGGTGATTTGATAAATAGTTTATACCTAACAAGTGCTAAGATTACTTTATACTTTAAAGCTGATCTTCATAGTTACAAGAAAAACATATAGAAGAGAATATTCTTTGTGATTACAATTTGCCTGCTGCTTGTTGCTATCACGGTGACCGTTGGAACAGAGTCCCACAGATCCTTAGCTGCCAGAACCCAGCACACTGACCTTCTTATGCCAAAGTTTTTATTTACTTGCGCTCATGCATATGAGGCAGAGCCTTGAGGAACACGTGTACTGACTAAGTGATCCATGGAGCTGGGTGTGTTGGCACACTCCTGCAGTCTCAATTTGAAAGTTTGAGACAGGACGATTACAAGTTCAAGGGCAGCCTTTGCAATGTAGTGAGACTCTCAGCAACTTATCTCAAAAAAAAAAATAAAAAAAGGAAAAGAAGAGAAAAGAAAACTAGGAGATATAGCTCAGAGGTATAATGCACCTGGGTTCAATCTCTAGCAACACACACACACACACACACACACACACACACACACACACGAATAAGTATATTTTCTAAATTCAACGTATATCTTGTCCAAATACTCAAAGTTAGTTATTTTCAAATAAACAAAATAGAAAAGATAATAGCTACATTTCATTATGTAAGAAAAATGAGCTAAAATTATATGAGTTTTAAGGGTTGGCATTTATTTCTCAAGAATATGACTCAATTGTTTAATTATCAAAGAAAAATGAATTTAAGCTTTCCCAAATCTGACAGAAATGTTTAAAAGTTATTTTGAAGTAACCTTTAAAAACTGAACACATTTCAGAAATAAGCTCATTAAACATACTCAAGGAGGTATGGGATGAGGCTCTTTTGGTATAAAACAATACTTTGCTGACTGAAGAAGTGTGGCATTTTCTGAACTACAGAAAAAATATTTTGCTTTATAGATAAATTCATTGTCATCATTGTGATAGACAGCTTTGTTTGAATTGAGGCTCGGGAATGTTCTTGTATCAAATCAAAGAACAAAGGCTGTTCCTTGCTCTCAGAACTTGCTTTAGGTAGAAGACAAGCACCAGCAGGAGACAAGGATCCCTGGGTGCTTTGCAATCCTTTCTAATTATTATCATTAATAATAATAGCTGCCTTTTCTTCAACTTTCTGTGCAATTCTTCTTGTTCTCCCATTACCTCACTAAGGTAGGTATTAGGGCTCACAATTTACAGATGAGGAAACTGAGTGGCCAGTGAAGAGGTGACTATCTTCTAGGTGGTAGATCAAGGTCAGAACCTAGATAGACATTTTTTACTCAATATGTAGATGCTTTGTACTCTTATCATACTCCCTCTACGTCATATACATTAGGAGAGTCTCTGTATTATCTACATTATTTACATGTTATTTTAGATAAATGTCATCCATCGTTGCCTCAGAAGTCTCCAGATTTTGACCACATCAGTGTGGATTTTCTTCAGTAAGATGATCAAAGTTTACCTTGTTTGAAAGAAGCCTGGTCAGCCAGCCTCAAGAGACAGCAAAGAAGTGGGCAGGGGGTAACCAGCAGGTAGAACTTCACCTGGTCTGACTCACCTGGTCACTCCTTCCCCAGCTGGTGTTTAGGAAGGAATGGGGAAACAAAAGCTTTGGAGTTGGAAAGACAGCTGCGTTTATGGACTGACCTTTGAGTTGACACAAATCCTGAATAATCATGTGCTTATGCCGTCAACTGTCCCTCGGTGTATGGCTAAGCTCACTTACACACCTGCTGTGTGTAGGCAGCACATTTGCCCAAAGTTGTATTTTTCACTTATGGTAGTCGACCATTTGAGTTACCATGGTACCTTATTTTCCTGCCACAGAACAATTTTGAATTAATGCAACTAAATCTTCCAGAAAGCTGGCATCCAAACATTAAAAGGGAAATTGGATTATTGTTGGTTTTCTCCTTTTTTTTAAACTTGAGTACTAATGGCATACTGCCTCTTAAATTCAACCAAAGTGCATGCTTTATTAGTGATGACTAATTTTTCCGAGAATAACCAGATTGCAAACCTTATTAAATTGCATGGGGAGGTAAACAGGTAGAAAATGCTGGCTATTTTAAAGGTCAGTGCAAAAGAAGATGAATTGTTGTTTTCAACAACTCCTTTCCGTGAACATGATTACATCGCCAGCAAGCTAGTATAGCAAGTTGTTTAAAAGAGATAAGGGACAGAGGGAAAAATATTAATTAAGGTCTCTTCGAGTCCCAAAATCAAGATGCTGAAGTCTTTTAACTCTTCTTGGGATGTCCTATTAAACTGAGGATGAGAGGTGGCTTCTCTGCCATTTACCTTGTCTCAAAAATAGGAACTTCCAACTTGCCAATTCCTATTTTTCATTCCATTTTTCTTCTCATTATTTTAACTGTTTCTTCATCTTCTTGAAGAGCTTTTAGTTTAAAGCAAATGTTTTGTGTAGTGGGGTGAACTAACACATAAGGAATGGTCTTTTTCTCCCTGCTCAAGTATTTTATCTCTTAATTTATGCTTTTCTTCACCTGGAGCTGAATAATAATAGGATAACATCAGTGAAAGAGAAATGAAAGATGATCAGCTATTATTTCCAAGACTTAATGGGAGTGTATTAACTATGTCTCAATTTTAATGTACAAATTGCAATGCACAAAATGGTGTAATAAGAAGGGTTTTAAACCATATGAGGTTTTACAGAAAGCATTTTGTTAAGTTGCTTTTTACTATCTATTAAAACATGTCAAATAACATGACTCTGATGATATGTCCTATTAAAATTTTTACCTTTTAAAAGATTACTGATTGTAATGAATGATCTGCTTGGAATCACAGAATCAAGAAAAGAACCTTTGAATCACCTGTGGTGGTATTCGACTGGTTTACATCTTTAGCAGTTATGACCATGCTAGTGCGTCAGGATTTCTGTGGAACCTTTAAACATACACATGCCGATTCTGAGTTTTATCTCCACTCCCTATGCCAAACATTATCCTGATGTTACTTTGGTAGATATAGGATGGGACATCAGAGTTTTTATTTTAAAGAAACCCACAGATAAGTCTGGGCATGCTGGCACACACCCGTAATCTCAGTACATAGAGGGCTAAGGCAGTAAGAACATGTTCAAAGCTAGCCTCAGCAATTTAGCAAGGCTCTGAGAAATTTAGTGAGACCCTGTTAAAAAATATGTCTGGTGGTGTAACTCACAATTAGAATGGTCCTGAGTTCAATCTCCAGTACAAAAAAAAAAAAAAAAAAGAAAAGAAAAGAAAAGAAAAGAAAGAAAGGAAAAGAGAAAGAGAAAGAAAACAAGAAACCCACAGGTAATTCTGGTAATTTACTAGTTTGAATTTTGGTTCTATGACTTGTTAGCAGTGTGATTCTGGGTACATCTTTTAACCTCTATGTACTCTCATCTCCTAATTCAGATACATGAGTAAATAGAGAATAAACAATAAATTATTACATCAGAATGTATAAATATAACTCTAAGATGGGATTAAACACTCATTAGATTCATAGTGTTAAAGTATCACCAATGTTGACTCCTAGTATTCATCATGACAGCTTCATGCAGGTTTGGAGAATGGATATGGTGAGTGACCCATGGCACTAGGGAAACGACCACCTATTCCCTACCCACAATGTAGCTGAAGAAAAAACTTTCCTGGGGATTTCCATCTTATTCAAAATTTTAAGTCATTGATGACACATAAAACTGTGCAGTTCACCAGAGTGCAGTGCTTAAGAACATAGACTAAACACAGAGTAACTGGGGGTTTGTTCAGGTTCCACACCTCCCTGAGTACATAGCCTTGCATGAATTATTTAATTACTCCAGAACTAACTGTAAAATGTAAGCATCCTTAAGGCACGGAATTCTTTTGTCTTGTTCTCTATTTCATCTTAAGCTCTTAAAGGATGCCTAGTAAAAGTGGGTACCCAGAACATAATGACAAACTGAATGAATGAATGAATTAATGAATGAAAGAATGTAACCTCAAAATGGAAGATGAAGGAATAATCCTACTTGCCTCATAGAGATGTTGTGCCTGGGACTTAGTAGGTGCTGAATGTATACTGTCTATGTAGTGAGGTTTCCCGAAGTCATAGAGCTAGCCAAGTTGACTGGCATTTTTGGGAGTCAGTATACTATCATTTCCATGTATTGAGAACTAATGGTTAAGATTTACTCTTAGTTGCTATGAGAGATGAACTTCTCCTTAATATTTTCCATTATTTTAAGCAGCTTTCAAGTCCTTTATTATAAAAGGTAGGCGTTTTATTACCTTTCCCCTCTTTGACACATTCTTCCCTCTCCCTGCCCTCCAATAGACACAGACTATTGTGGACTGTGTCTCTTTGGCCCCTGTGCCCTCTTCTGCCTTTGGGGTTTGGTCAATGGAAAATGTAAGCAGTAAGTCAGGTGCATTCTTTACAGCCATAGCTCCTGCACAAAAGTCCACCTCTCCATTCCCGTCTCTGTAACTATTCTGTTCTCTTACTGCCTTAGACTCAGGACTGGTAACAGCTTCTTGTTGGTGCCAGTCACCAAGGAATTCATCATGTATTACAAGTTCCCCAACCACACCCAGTCCTCTCTGCAGGTCCCCATCACTAGTTGCATTCTATTAAACCGTTGGGAATGTGTCATCAGTTTCCTGCTGGGACAGGTAAACAACAGTGTCCTTTACTCAAAGAACAAGCTGTTCCTCCTAGACACTGAGCAGAAGAAGATGCTGAGCATATTTCATCTTTCTTGCATTGTCTAAGTTCACATGACCACGTGAGCGGTAGAATCACAAGAAAACGGTGCCTTCCCGGTCCTGGAGGTTTCCTGGAGGTTGGCTTCCTCTCACATGTTAAAACACACAGATTCTGCAGGTGCAGCAAAGGGGGTGTGGGTGGAACAAGGTAGGGGAGGTAGTTAATTGATGGTGTAGTTCTCTACCCACAAGAGAGAGGATAAGTTGTCACTTATCATCTCTGACATTTCAGTTTTTTTTTTTTTTTTTTTGCAAATTGAGAATCACTAAGCTGTGAAGGAAACTGCAAAGAAACCTGGTTGCATATGCAGACATACATTAATTGGTTCTTTGTTAGGAAAGTCTTTAGGTTATTCACATCCTAAAGATACCTGATGACAACTTTTGTGTGTGCCTAGTATTATAATGTGTCACTGCATTACTCTAAGATTCTTTTTTTTTTTTTTTTTTGGTGGTACCGGGGATGGAATCCAGGGGCATTCTACCTCCAAGCTATACCCCCAGCCCTATTTTTTATTATTTTTATTTTTTGAAACAGAGTCTCACTGAGTTGCAAAGGACTTTACTAAGTAGTAGCTGAGGCTGTCTGTGAACCATGATCCTCCTGTCTCAGCCTCCCAAATGCTGGAATTACAAGAATGCGCCACCACACAAGGCTTCTAAGATTCTTAAAACATATTTTTGATTTTTTTTGGCAGCACTGGGGATAAAACCTAGGGGCATTTTACCTCTGAGCTACACTCCCAGCCCTATTTTTATTCTTTATTTTGAAACAGGGTCTCACTAAGTTGTGTAGGGCCTCACTAAGAAGCCGAGGTTGGTCAAGAACCTACAATCTTCCAGTCTCAGCCTCCCAAGTACTAGAATTACAAGCATTCGCCACCATGCCCAGCTTAAAACATATTTATATGTGAATAATAACATTAATAAGGAGAAAGAGAGCTTAGAAGTGAACTGTCTTTTTCATTTTAAACTCTAAAATACATTATATCACTAATTATTATAACTTTATATGCATGGAAACACACTGGAATTATAGACTTCTGGTTTATATTCAGTTTCCTTGCAATATCTCATCAGATTGTGTTCTATATTGTAAGACCCATGTACAATGAATGCTTCTACTCCAGGTTTAGCTTTGCAGACATATTCCATTCTAAGCATAGGACAAATATTTGTACGTGGAATTCTCAAGGACGTTGTAGCCATGAGGAGTAGCAGAGACATAAAAATGCATGGACAGTTGACAAATACATGTTTTCGTTTTTTGTATGACACTGGGGGTGAAACCCAGCAACCTTCTACCTCCGAGCTATACACTCAGCCCTAATTTTTATTCTTTATTTTGAAAGATCTTACTAAGTTGCAGAGGGCCTAGTGACTGCGAACCTGTGATCCTCCTTTCTCAGCCTTCCAAGTACTGGGATTACAAGCATGTACTACCAAGTCCAGCTGACAAATACATGTTTTTGAAGGGGAAAATCCAGGTTATGAAGACATTAGGCCTTTGAGAAAAAATGGTGGAATTTAAAGTTAGTCAAGGTAGGTGGGTATCATTTTTGGACACACTGGACTATTGCTGTCTCTAATTTTAAAAATGCAGAAACAGAAGTCACTAGCTCTCATAAAAAGGTTAGTAAGCATCATGTGATGATTATTGTTTATTGTTTCAACATACATGCATTGACACCTCTAAGAGATAACAAACAAATCTACTGAGATTATATTAATGATGATAAGAAACTCAGCACTTTATTCTTTAAGAAAAATTAAATGTTTTTGAACAAAAAAGTTAACATGATTTGCACTCTATATTAAGAAGAATTATTTAGAATGGTATGTAGAATGCTTTGATTGGTGGATATTCTGCAGATTAATTAGGGTATTGTCCCAGCAATTCAGGCAGAGTTGAGCAGTGCCTGCATGGAACTATTTAGCAGTATAGATATAAAAGAAAAGACTAAAAGGAGAATTAAGCAGATGTGAACATAGATGTAGGGAGAAGAGTTTAGGTAAGACAAAGAGGCAAAAATATTTCTGGAATATTTTAGTCTTGATGGTGAAAATGATGATTTTTTAAAAAAGAAATTAGGAAGAGGAAGAGGGTAGATTGGTTAGATGGTGAAATTATTTTAAATCAGTGGAATCTGAGGAGTTAGCAATATATGCATCTGTGCCACAGCTGGAAGTCTGATGTGGAATTTGAAAAATAATTTGGGTATATAGGTGTCAACCTGAAAATCATATGCCTAGAGGTGATATTTTAAGCCCTAAGTGCTATTGAAATCACCAGAGAAGTGAATATGATGTTAGAAAAGAATGAGATAAAGGTGGAAGAAAATATCTTGAAGAGTGCTTATCAGTCGAAGACTTGAGAAAAAGCAGGTGCAAACAACTTACATTCCCTCTTAAGTGTTAAGAGTGCTTCCTTGTGCATTTCCTAATGTGACTAACAAGATAACCTCGAGAAGACAGATGTTTTTAATGCTGAGAAAAAAAAAATGGCCAGTGCTTCAGATGGCATTCTCACTACTGTGATCTGAAACAACTGACCATACAGCCTAAAGGAAGGAAGATTTATTTGCTCACAATTTTGGAGATTTCAGTTCATGTCAGGCCTAGTCTGTGGAGTTCAGTGCATGGTGGCAGGAAGAGGAGAGACAGAGCAAGGACTCTGCTTTCATATCATGGAGCCTGGAAGTAAGAGAAAAGCAAGGAGAGTCAAAGTAACAAGCACAGTCTCCATGCCCATACCCCACCCACCTAGGTTACCATCTGTAAATTCACTACATGACTTAATTATATCAACTCTTAACATTACCACTTGAGCTTTGGGGGGACATTCTACATCTAACATAACACTTTTAGGTATGTTAAGGACCCAGGGTCATCCAAATGCTATGGTTTGGATGTGCCCCCAAATTTTTGCATTAGAATCTTAACTCCTCAGTGAAGCCATGTTGGAAGGTGGGCATCATAGGGGAATTTCTTGGGTCATAGGGTAGAGGTAGAGCCCTTGTGAGTGAATTATTGCCTTTCGCACAAAAATGGCTATCAAGGGAATTTTCCACCTATTCTCTGTCTTTTGTTTATTTCCTATACTTGCTTTCTGCCATGAGTAGAAGCAGCATAACCCCTCACCAAAAGCTAAGCAGATGCCAGTGCCATGCTTTTGGACATCCTAGCCTTCAGAACCCTGAGTCAAAATGAACCCCTTTTATGTATAAATTACCCACCTTCAGATATTCTGCAGTAGCAACACAAAATGGAATTAAGACACCCATTCAGAGGTGGGCATAGTCTAAACAAAAACCCAACATCCAGGTCTATTGTGTTCTCATCCCAGCACACCATTGTGCCTTCACATGTCAACATTCCTTAAAGGGGGCTTTCCATATAGTACTTTCTAGAATTCCTAAAAATCTGCAAAGCTCCCTAAAGGAACCCTCCTGAATGGAGGCAGTGTAGAGAACGCAGAAGAGCCAGGAAGGCAGAATTCTGTGCTATTTTGACCAGATTATCTTTGTTTATACACCATATTTTAACCTAGCACTAAATTCATACATGGAGTTCTTTCGTCAAAGTCAGTGCAAAAACCACAGGCTCACATATTCCTTAATATCAACAGGCTATTTCTAAGTGTCACTCACCTCGGTAAGATTAAAATTATCCTATAAACATTTATTTTACCCAAGAAATGGTATTCATTGGCTCCAAAAGAGAAGGGGAGGCATTTTCTCTATCATTGTGTCTCTTCTTTTGTGCTGCTCTAAAGCAGTATATGGGAGGTAGCAGGATGTGTTAGGGCATAGAATGGGCTCCTAATATTTGAGGAGAAGTTGTCTATTTCAGTTCCTACCATACCAAGTAGCTTTAATATTGAAGTAGCTTTAATATTGAAGCAGAAAGGTTTGTTGTATATAAATTCATACATGGGGTTCTTGGTATGGTTCTACCAGTGTGTCCCAAAAGGAGTTTCAGGCCGGGCGTGGTGGCGCACGCTTGTAATCCCCGCGCTTGGGAGGCGGAGGCAGGAGGATCGCGCAGGTTCGAAGCCAGCCGCGCTGGCGTAAGAGACCCTGTTTCAGGTCTGGGAGTGTAGCCCGGAGGAAGAAGGGCTTCCAGGAACCCCGGTACTACCAAAAAAAAAAAAAAAAAAAAAAAAAAAAAACAAAAACAAACAAACACCAAAAGGAGTTTCAGTAGGATAACAACACAAAGACACATAGAAACATTTGGGTCGCTGTCCTGGGATGCAGAAAATGCATTATGAGATTTTTCATGATTGTCATTTTACCCTTACTTTGCATGCTACATTTTATTAGAATTTAGCTTATTCATATTGATGTGGAAAAAAGGAATTTTTTTCTGAATTCTGCTCCAATTTAGGAATCATCATGGAGACCAACTTTGGATTCCATGGAGACCTAGACTTGAAATATATCCCAGTATGCTTAAAAATTAATTAACCTCTTCCCTTTAGTGATCTAAAATATGGGAAGAGCTCACTCACAGGAATGGATTGATCTATTAATTATGTAAAAAGACCCCCAAAAGGGTCAGCTGCATGGATCAAAGAATCCAAATATTCTTTAAAGACTTTTGAGCACTGGGATGAAGTAAAGGAAGCTGACATTTACTCAGAGCCAGGCACAGGGCTAATGACTTTAAATAAAATATTTAACTTAATTATCTCATCAACTTTAGGAAGAAGAGATTATCACCAGAATTTTACACACAAGGCACTGATGCTCAAAGAAATGGAGATATAAATTGGAATTTGGAATTTGATCCCTGATCAACTTTACTGCAAATTTACTGCAACTATACCAGCATGCTTCTAAATAGAATATTAGATTGATGATGCATAGGGAAAGCCTGTATTAATTTTAATTGGTGCATTGTAGTCATACATCTTAATGGGAGACAAGAAAATAGAGACATAAATATACACATCACTCATTTAGCCTTCCCCCATTCCCACCCCATTCCCTCCCCCTCCCTTCTTCTCATGTTTTGCTTAGTGACTGACTTTGAAATGTTTGTACATCATGTGTATTAGGGAATTTTCTTCTTCCCTCCTCATATCACCCTCAGGTCACCTTATTTTTTTTCTTTTGTGACTGACTTATCTTACTTAGCATAATGTTCTCCAGTTCCATCCATTTCCCTGCAAATGATGTAATTTTGTTCTCCATTATGGCTAAGTAGAATTCCAGTGTGTACATATCCCATAGTTTTGTAATCCATTCATCTGTTGATGGGCATCTTGGCTGGTTCCCTAGTTTGGCAATTGTGAGTTGTGTGGCTATGAACACAGAAAATAATGCATTAGTTTGGTACTTTGGTTTCCATTCTTTTGGGTAAATATCCAGATGTGCTATTGTTTATTCTTGATTGATCTCTGTACTAATCAAGCTTTGATCAGGAAAGCAGAAGAGCTGAGAGGGACATAAAGCAGGGGTTACTATGGGAATTGATGAAGCTGAGGATGTAGCTGGTGTTGAAACTGAAAGTTAAAAGGGCAGTAGTGGGAAGGGCATGAAGTGGAGGAAATGAGGTAAGGTTGAAACCTTTAAGATGGATCCTCGAAGGCTGGTCAAACAGCTGTATGCATATCTGATGCTGAGGCTGGAAATGTGGCAGCTGCAGTAAGAGTTGTGAGCCCAGATGCTGTGTCTCTTCCCAGTTAGGAAGGTTGGGAGAAAACAACACTAGGGTGTCATGCACAGACCTCCTGAGAATAAAACAATATAGCTGCTTCCCCACCTGGACCTTCCAACTCGCATGCAAAATATTTGCCGTGGCCCACACTGTCATGGACTGTACAGAAAAAGGAGCTCTGGGACCTGATGCCAAACTAGGCTGTGATTAGGGAACATTTCTGACCTCTTTACTTGTGCTCATTTAGAGTTTTTACACGAGTTAGAATGTCAGAGTAGAATTGTTGTATGTGCAGTAAAGTCAATATTTTGCATTTATTTGATAGTTCAGCTATTATTATTAAAATATGACAAATTTTACAGCCAGCCTAGCTTTCTCACTTAGAAGAATCTGCAGCCTGTCATTGAAAATTTTGAGCATATACTTTTTAATTATTCAAATATTTCTCTCTAATACATGCATCTTTCTCTCAATAACACTTGCATTACACTAATCCTTTGTTTTACTTGTATCTATAATGCAATGTAAAACAATCACAGAAAAACAAAATTTTAAAAATATCTGGGGACTTCCAGTAGGGCAATTTATATTTAGTTATACGTTATTTAATTAAGTTAACCATCATAAAGCATTGGCCTTCTGTTTACATATTATTCTATATCTTCATTCTTTGTCTACTTGGTTTTGGTGTGTGTGCTCACTTCTTTGTCTATTTTATCAATAGGAGATGAGCAGAATTGGGGAAATCATAGCCCTTGGTACAAAAACTGTCATTATTTGTACAGAGATGGTATTCTTTTATCTTACTTACTTTCTTTGTTTATTACTTAATAATATAATTTCCATGAATCTACCACGTAAATCTCCAATAAAAATACTACCAATTGTGTATGTTTACCTCTGTCCTTCTCAATCTCATGCTCTATCTTGTCACTGCCCTAAAAAGGTCATGTATGTATGCATGTATGTACATATACAGTTATGTTTCTATAATCACACACATATATTCTTACATATGTTTGTGTGTATAATTTTATCACATATTTTTACAAATCATATACATATATGTATACATATATAATTACACATATGTAACAAAATATATTATTGTAATTTAGATGTTTTTGAATTTTATAAAAGTAGTATCACAGTGCCTTGTGGAACTTGCTTTTTCTGAACAATATGTTATTAAAATTATTTAAGAATATTATACATAGGCTATGAATTCATTCATTTTCACAGATGTGTAATATCTCATTTTGTAAATACACCATACTTTCTTTATCCAGGCTCTTTTTGGCCAACACAGAATTTTATTTATTTATTTATTTTTTAGTGTTTGCTCTTATAAAGTGTTGCTACAAAAAGTCAATAGTTTCTTTCAGTAATATACCTAGGAGTGGATATGAGAAGTAGTAAAATATAGCAAGTTTTGACTTTGTTATATATGTCAAATTGTTTTTCAATGTGTTTGTCAGTTGCTTGATAGTTTCAGCAGAACATCCTGTCCAATGTTGGAAATGTTCAGACTTCTTAATTTTTCTCCTTTCTTTTTTCCTTCCCTTCCTTCCTTTCCTGCCTTCCTGCTTGTCTGCCTACTTTTCTTCTTTTTCTTCTTGTATTGGAGATTACACTCAGGGTAATTCTACCTCAAAGCTCTACCCCAACTCTTTTTATCTTATTTATTTTGAAGCGGGTATTACTAAGTTTCTGAAGCTAGCCTAAAATCATCTTGTCTCAACCTTCCAAGTGCCGGTATTATAGGCATGCCCTAACACACTGAGCTCAGATTTCGCAATTTTTGTTGTAAGAATTTAATTTGAATACTATTGAACATATCTTTATATTGACTTTATATCCATTAACTTTTTCATGTCTTTACACCATTTGTGGAGTGAGTAGTTGGCATTTTTCTTATTGAAATGTATGAGTTAGATATTAATTATACAGACGTCTTGACAAATTAACTTTTCCTATGTCTTCTTAATATCATTCAGAAAATCAGTGTAGTTTTTTGTATATGGAGATTGTGGTATGATCTGTTTCTAAGCTGTTTTGTGAAATCCGCTTGTAAAATTTGGGAGATCCAATGTTTTATTGTATGTAGAAGTGTTTTACTACTCATTCAAACTTTTCATAGTTGTAGGTACATTTGGACTTTTATTTCTGTTTGAAATTTTCCTAGCAAGTTATAATTGTCTTAGTTTTTGCCTTAGTTAAATTTTATAACTTTTGACAATATAACTGGTGTTTTCACATATTTTTATACTTTTTTGGTGCATTATAATCTTGCATCAAAATGCAGTTCATAGTGGTAGTGGCTTCCATGCACAGGGCACTCAGTGAGCTGTACATTTTAGTTCTGGTCTATCTTTTGTTATCTATGTTGTTAAATATGTAATTATTCACTGTAATATTATCCAATATGTAACTTATTTTTGTTTTTTTCTTCATATATGTATATATAATTTTCATTTTCTTTACTTTTTAATCAGTCTCACAAGGAGATTGAGAACTGAATTTACCTCTATTAATCCTATTTTATCTTTACATTCTCTTTCATTGATACCCACTCTTAGCTGTCAGATACCCTTCTTCTTGTTAACTTTAGGTTTATTCTGATATTCTTCTCATAATCCTTTCCAGATTTTTCTTTTCTCTTTTGTTTCCTTTTTTTTTTTTACTTTTTCTTTCTTTTCTTTTCTTCTCTTTTGTACTTTCTACATCCTATACACTTTTACATGTAGCCTTTTTTTTTTTTTTTTTTGTGGTACTGGGGTTCCTGGAAGCCCTTCTATCTCCAGGCTACACTCCCAGACCTATTTTACATTTTTTTTTTTTTTTTATGTGGAAACAGGGTCTCTTAAACCAGGGAGGCTGGCTCTGAACCAGCATGATCCTCCTGTCTCCACCTCCCAAGCACGGGTATACAAGCTTGCACCACCACGCCCGGCTACATGTAGCCTTTTGATGTCCTTTAATTCTAGGCTTTTTTGATTATTTGTTTCCATTTTTAAATTTTCTATGAAGGCTGGGCGTGGTGGCACATGCTTGTATTCCCAGCATTTGGAAGGCGGAGACCAGAAGATCAGCTACATAGCAAGGCCCTTCGCGATTTAGTGAAACCCTGTTTCAAAAATAAAATGACTAGTGCATTTATGTCTCCATCATCTTTTATCCCATTAAGATGCATAACTATAATGCACCAATAAAGCAATTAAAAATAAAAAGACTAAAATAATAGAACTGGGGGTATAGATTGGAGGTACAATGCCCCTGGGTTTCAACCCCAATACTGAAAAAAAAAAAGAATTCTATGAATTAATTAGAAATGTGTTCTCTAAATTTCAATATATGGGGATATTTTACTTTCCTTTGCTGTTAACTTCTTGGTAATTGCACTTCATCAGAGAAGCTGTTCTATGGGGCATTTATTCTTTGAAATCTGTTCAGACTTGCTTTATGGCTTTGTACCCAATCTATTTTAAAAATATTCCATATGTCCTTGAGCAAGCAAGTATTTTCCCACTATTGAATGATGATTTCTATATATGTATCTATTAGATTAAGCTTTTTGGATGTGTTGTAGTTTTCTTTATTTTTATTGGGTTTTGTCTGCTTGCTTTCAGTAGTATTTTAGAGAAACTTTTTGCAATTTCTCATTATGTTGACTGACTTGACAAGATTTTATGTAGTTTAACAGTTTTTGCTACTTACATTTAAAAGCTA
This sequence comes from Muscardinus avellanarius, assembly GCF_963383645.1. NCBI lineage: Eukaryota > Metazoa > Chordata > Mammalia > Rodentia > Gliridae > Muscardinus > Muscardinus avellanarius. Next base: position 47,878,852 of record NC_137786.1, on the reverse strand, counting down.
TTTTGTTATAGCTCCTTTTGTTTGAGTTGCCATAGCTTCCTAGTGGAGCAAGCCTTTTATAAATGTATACCAAGGCCGGGCATGGTGGTACACACTTGTAATCCCAGCATTAGGGAGGCTGAGACCAGAGGATAGCGTTTCGTGGACAGCCTCAGCTACTTAGTGAGGCCCTTTGGAACTTAGTGAGACCTCGTTTTAAAATAATTAAAAATAGAGCAGGGGCTGTAGCTTGGAGGTCGAATGCCCCTGGGTTCTATCCCCAAACCTGCAATAAATAAATAAATACCATATTTTATATCCTGTAATTCTGTGTGTGTGTGTGTGTGTGTGTGTGTGAGAGAGAGAGAGAGAGAGAGAGAGAGAGAGAGAGAGAGAGAGAGAGGAGAGAGAGGAGAGAGAGGAGAGAGAGGAGAGAGAGGAGAGAGAGGAGAGAGAGGAGAGAGAGGAGAGAGAGGAGAGAGAGGAGAGAGAGAGAAGGAAGAGAGAGCGTGCCTTGGGATTGTATCATTGAATCTAGGGGCATTCTGCCTCTGAGCTTCATCTCCATCCTATTTTATTTTTTATTTTGAAACAGGGTCTTTCTAAATTGATGAGGGTCTTCTAAGATGCTGAGGCTGGCCTTGAATCTGTGATCTTTCTGTCTCAGCTTCCCAAGTAATGGGATAACAGGCCTGTACCACCATATTCTGCTACTTTCTTTGTTTTTAGAGGACATTTGGTCTATGAATAATGTTGAGCTTACTTTTGATTATTATATTTGCCCTGATGTATCTCTTTCATCTACATACTTTTAACATGTAAGTTTTCTTAATCAGGAATACTTCCTATAAACAACTATGACAGTACTTTAAGTCCCATTTTATAATTTTATAACTTTAAATTTCTGTTTATGTATGTCTTTATAATTAATGATCTACTTGTATTTATTATTATTGGAAATGTGGAGGATTTTTTACCATCATATCTTTCAATTTGTCTTTCTTACTTTCTCTAAGTTTCTTTTTTTCTCCTTTCTTGCCTCTTTAAAAAAATAAGGTCCCCCTGACACAATGGTCTAGAGTTTGTATACCTATTCTTGGAATACATTTCTACTCTTCTAATCACCACCATTATATTTTTTTACAATGGCTTTCTTAACTTAAAGTCAGAAATTGAACAGTATTTGATATATTTTTCTTTAAAAACTGTAAGCCTTTTGGAATATCTCAGCTCCCCTTAACCTTCTTTTATTATACATATTACTGTTTTTCAATGGTTCTGGTCTTCTCTTTTACCACATAGTCATTGTTAGTACTATTTTCCAGTAAATACTTATTCACTTTTTTGTTTCATTGTAGACTATACTTCTGAGATCATTTTTTCTTTCTTGAAGTGGTTCCTATAAAAGTTCACTTTTATCAAGTCTCTGGATATCGATCTGCCTTACTTTATGATCATCTGTAAACATCACAAATTTTCCTCATTCATGTATGTGTGTGTGTGTGTGTGTGTGTGTGTGTATTTGTTTTTTTTTTATTGGTGCACTGTATTCATATATCATAGTGGGATACAAACTTTTGTAGACATACATGCACACATCGCCCAGTCAGCCCTCACCCGATCCCCACCCCATTCTCTCCCCATCCCTCCCTCCCATGCTTGGCTTAGTGGTTGAAATCTAGTATTATAGCAATTTATACAAAATTAAAAATGATGATCTCACATAACAGTTTCATTTGTCTGATACCAAGCTTTTGATGACTTAAAGATTAACATTTCAATATTTCTTTTTACTTTCTTTCTTACCAGAGAATATTATTTTTTCTATTTTTTTAGGTGAAACTATCATATATTTATATATTTATTTTTCAGAAAAAAAATCTATCCTAATATGGAATATGGACTTTAGATACCCAAAACGATCTTGAAAAAGAACAAAGCTAGAAGATATATATTTTCTGATTTCAAACCATATAAGCTACAATAATTGAAACAGTGTAGTACTGTTCTAAAGGCAGATATATAAACCATTGGAGTTAAATAAAAGCCTAGAGCTAAATTCTTCCCTATATTGTCAAGTTATTTTTGACAAGGTTTCCACGAACATTTGGTGGTGGAAATAATAATCTTTTAACTAAATATTGTTGAAACATAATAATTACATGGAAAAGAATAAAATTGGACCCTTACCTAATCCCATATACAAATATTAACTCAAAACAGATAAAAGACCTAAACATAAATCTTAAGACTATAAACTTTTAGGAGAAAATCTGGGTCATAAAACCTCACAACATTGAAATTGGCAGTGATTTCTTGGATATGATTTCAATGGCACAGGCAACAGAAGAGTATACAAACTCCCTAAAAAAAATATTGTATATCCAAAGACAATGTAAACAGAGTTAACAGTTACTAATAGAATGGGATAAAATATTTCCAAATGCTATATCTGAACGTATATTAATATTCCAACAAGAAATCCTAAAAATTAACAACAATAAAGGCAAACAATACCCTTTAGAGATAGGTAAAAGACTAACATAAGTAATGAATCTCCACAGATAACCAATCTTAGTTGACTGTTGGATGGAAACTCTTGTTTCTCTGGTTCTGGTGTGTTACCTATTTCTTCTTTGTAGTTAATCTCTTTGAGTATTTTCTTTAGTGCTGGTTTTGAAGACATAAATTCCTTCAGTTTCTGTTTGTCATGGAAGCTTCTTATTTCTCCATCTAATTTGATAGAAAGTTTTGCTGGGTAGGAGACTTTTGGCTGGAAGTTGTTTTCTTTCAGAGTTTGGAATATGTTACTCCAAGCCCTTCTGGCTCTCATGACTTGGTTTGGGAAGTCTGGAGTGATTCTAATTGGTTTGCCTCTGAATGTCACTTGGCCCTTTGTTTTTGTTGCCTTTAAGATTCTCTGCTTGGCTTCCACATTGGTCATTTTGACAATTATGTGGCATGGGGATCCTCTTCTCCGATCCTGTCTAAAGGGAGTTTTATAAGTTTCCAGGACCTGTGTATCAACCTCTTGCTCTATGTTTGGAAAATTTTCTGCTATTACTTCCTTGAAGAGATTGTTGATCCCTTTGGTTTCACTTTCTTTTCCCTCCTCTATCCAATTATTCTTAGGTTAGCTCTCTTAAAATGGGCCCATATTTCTTCAATATCAGATTCCTGCTGTCGGATATTTTTTCCTAGATTAGAAACTATGCGTTCATTTTTGGAATGATCATCTTCTAAGAGCGAGATTCTGTTCTCATGTGGTCTAATCGGTTGTGCTTTGAATTGAGGCCTTTACTTCATTAATTGCATCCTTTATCTCTTTTTGGCTCTCTCTGAGTTCTTTTCAAAGCACCTCTATTATTTCTACAGTTATTTTCCTGATTTGATCTTCTAGAAATCTCTGAATTTCTGTTTTATCGGGTTCTGATGTTGTGGGGTTGTGGGCATTCATTGCTCCAGTATTATTCCTCTTTCCCATGATTTTGGAAGTTTGTGCCTTCTCTGGGTTCTTCCCTTGGGTCACTATGACTTTACTTAAGGTGTTCTGGATCTTGAGTCTGTAGTATCTCAGACCCCACTACTCCTTAACTGAGTTGTATCAGAGAGTCTCTGACCCAGAGAGTCGATAGAGGCTGCTTTAGACTGTGGGGGGTGCCAGGTTGCACATTCTCCTATGGTGTGATATCTCTGCCACCACCCCTCCCCCACTGGGTCCAGTCCCAGGGAGTACAGTGTTGTAATTTCTCCTCTGTGGCCCGCAATTTGACTCACTGTTCTTGAGTACGCAGATGTAGCTGTACTGGATTTGGTGAATTCTCTGCTGCTGCCGCTGGTGGCAATATGGCAACGCTGCTACGCCCTCAGCCGTGAGGCTGGCGTGTTTCTTCTTGGTTTTGAGTTCCACTCTGAGTCCCTGCAGCGTGTGCTGAGCTCAGCCACTGGGAGCTTTAGATGCTCCCTGCGCTGAAAGATCCCGCCTGGCTGTTCCGCAGCGGCTCACCTCAGCTTGCTGTAGCCGTCCGGTGAATTAGCCGCTGCCATCGGCAGTATGGCGCTGCTGCCGCATCCTCGGGCGTGAGGCCAGTGTATCTCCTCTGTGGCTCTGAGCTCTGTTCTCAGTCTGCTTTCTCTCTGGAGCCTGGTGATTTTTTTGTTTCTCTGGTGATGGTGTTTTCTGGCTATGAAAGGCGCTGATTTTGTGGTAATGGAGATTGGTTGTTAGCGGGGCTCTTAAGCCCCGCTTTTCTCGGTCGCCATCTTCCCGGAAGTCCGTGTATTTGTTACTGAGGATTAAAACCAGGAGCATTCTACCTCCGAGCTCCACTACCAGCCTTTGTGTTTTTTGTTTTGAAATAGGGTTTCAAAACAAAATTATTAAATTACTGAGGCTGACCTAGAACCTGCAATCCTCCTTTTTCAGCCTCCCTAATACTGAGATTACAGGTATGTGCCACTATGTCTGGCTTCATCATTATTTTTGAATCATACCTAGTTTGCTGGGCACACAATTCTAAATTAAGAATTAATTCTCACTTTCCTAATAATTATTCTCTTGTATTCTGACATCTATTGTTGCTCTTATAAATTCTGCTTTTATTTTGTCCATTTGAATTCTGTTCTATCTCTTTATTTATTTATTTTTTTGTGGGTCTGGGGATGGAACCCAGGGGCATTCAACCTCCAAGCTACACCCCCTGCCCTATTTTTATACTTTATTTTGAAACAGTTGAGGAGGGCCTCGCTAAGTAGCTGAGGGTGTCCATGAACTGCGATCCTCTGGTCTCAGTCTTCCGGATGCTGGGATTACAAGCGTGCACCACCACATCTGGTTCTTTCTCTATTTTTAAGTTTTATTTTTTCTATGGTATTCTCCAGTTCCATCAATTTGAAGATCTGTATTTTTACTACACATAGAAATTACTAGCTCCATTATTTTAATTGCCATTTTTTATTACCTCTTCTCTCCCATTCTGGGATTTTAATTAGTAGGAGATTATACATACTCATTTAATCACTTATGAATCATCTCATTTTCATTATTTTCTACCTACCTTGCAGCATTCATTATAATTAAAGATTCCATATGTGTGTATATATATGTATATATATCATTATATTAACTTCCTTCCAATGTTAACCATTCCTATTTAATTTTTTCAAATTTTAAAAATTTCAACAGTTATATTTTCAATTATATGAGCCCTATATGAGTGGTTTCTCTTTTGTATGTGTGTTCATTTTGAAAGTTTCTTCTCACTTAGTCATCCTTATAACTGTGCATTTAATTTCTTCTAATATACTGTATATAGCCATACTGCCTTATATGACTGATAGTTCTAATACCTGCAGTCTATGTATGCTGAACAGATCTGTTTTTTCTTCTTTTTCCTGACTTTTATTCATAGTGACTTTCCTTCTATCTTTTCCTTCTATCTGGCTATCTTTGCCTGTCAAGTTTTATTTTATTTTGTGATTTTATTTTGTGATAGTCCTTAAGGAGATCCTTAACTCCTCAAGGGTTGCTCTCTTCTTTTTCAGGTAGTGACTGGGTGCTTCCCATGTCTATTTTGCTGTAGAAAAGGAATGCCACATTATAATTCTCCAACTCCCAGCTGTTCCAAGGTTCATCATCCCACAGCACTGTTGCTATAGGGAAATATTACAGCCTTGCAGGTGGTGGTCCTGCTGATCCTGCAACACCAGCTCCTAGCTATTTAAACTGTCCATTGCCCTTACTTCAGCATCCTGCATTTAAGTCTTTAATTCTGAGCTTCCTACCCATGGTTCCTAGATGCTCCATCTCATCCTCACATCCTCACCTCCCGCAGAGTCCTGGTTTCAAGCACACAGCAGCAGTGCCTCGTCACTCTGGTCCATTCACATTGTTTTTGTTTTTGTTTTTTTTCTGAGCATGGGTGGATATTCTAGAGAACTCTCATATATTGTGAGGCAGCAACTATCTTGAAAACTATGAACTGTCCAGGATTTAGTGGTGTCAAAAGAAAGATCCCCCAGAGCTTCTAACCAGTTACAATACTGAAAGCAGAGCCCCTGCTTGCTTGCTGTTTAAAGTGTCTGGAAATTTTCCATTTTATGAGTCCTTGTCCCTTACCTTAGAAGCCATAAAGAAGGATGTTCCTATTTTCTTGAAACTAAAGAATAGGCAAGTGATCTAATCTTCTGAAGGAAAACAAACTCAAACCAATCTTTAAATATGAAATTACAGGCATTAGGAAGCAGAAATGGTGTAGAATGTCTCCTGGCATACACAGTGGTAGAAACTTCCAGCATTTAGAGATGGCAATGGGAGTGATACTAGGAGGGTGTCCAATGCCCCTGCACACTGGAATTGGGGAAACAAGATGGGGCCTATGTCGGGTCATGTTCTGAGCATAGATTCTGAGTACTTAATTCCTGCCTGCTTCTCTAGCTTTCCAAAAAAAATTTTAAGTAACCTAAAATTCTTTCACCAATGCCATTTTTAGAATTCATTTCTAGTCTGTATAACTAAGGTCCTTTCAGATACGATGATGCCACATCCATACGTGACTGAGCCTCAGTTTTACCAATCACACAAATAAAACAGTAGATGCTTTCTTATGAGCACTTCCTCCATCTTCAAGGCATCTGAAATTCTCAGGAGGAGAAGGTGAGGGAAAGGCCTCTAAGGGCCACAGAAAACAGAACATTTTATTTAGAGAGAAAACCATCTTTACAATGCATGCTTCATTATGATTTCAATCATGCACCATGAAGATGATGAAATTTAATTTTTTCTGTGGTATGTTTATTGATTGATTAATTAATTAATTAATTAATTTTTGCAGTCCTGGGGATTGAACCCAGGGACATTATATCTCCAAGCTACACCACCAGACCTATTTTTTTTTCTTTTTATTTATTTTGAAACAGGGTCTCACTAAGTTGCGGAGGGCCTCACTAAGTATGTGAGGCTGGCCATGAACCTGCGAGCCTCCTGTCTTGGCCTCCCAAGTACTGTGATTAAAAGCGTGTGTCACCATACCTGGCTTCTATAGTATTTTTAAAATTTGATTTTATCTGAAACATAAAATATAAAATTTGTGTATATTGTTAGGGTATCATGGCATAATGTTTGAATCAGATTAGCCTTACCTGTTTCTTCAAGCATTTGCCATTTCTTTATAATAACAAAATTTCAAAATTATTTCTTTTAGCTTTTTGAAGTAAATAATGCATTATAGTTAACTATAGTCACTCTACCATGCAATAACACACCAGAACTTGTTACCTCACTGTAACATGGTACCTTTGATTAATTTCTCCCTATCCCAACTCTCTGCCCTTATGCAGCTAGAAAAGTGATTTTCAATTGTTCAATACTCTTGGGGCCCATGCAATCTCACAAGATTCTTTGAGAAAAAGCTAAAAAATATCTATTACCCCAAACTTCAAAAACCCAGAAGCTACCTAGCTCAATAAGTAAGACTTTATTAACTATTCTAAAGCCTTGAGAAATTTTGCTGCAAAGTTTTAAAAGTTATATTAAATAGTAGGACTTAAAATATGCAACCACCTTCTCTGGAAGAGTAGTTATAGATGTTATAGAGTAAAATGTTATAATTCTCTTAATTTAGAACTTTTTATATCTTACCTGAAAGAATTAGTTAAGTAAATTATAAAACACATAAAGGTATAAAGATAGATGCTTACAGCTGTGAAAAGTATTATGTTTTAAGGCTATTTCGCATATAAGTTAATTGAGGGTGAAATTTTTAATTTTTATTGCATTCCAAATAGATAAAAATTCCAACAAAATCATTTAATAACTTTTATTTTTAAGGCAATAGACTTTCTCTTATGGTTATACATCACATAGGTACTTGTAAATAATCAACTCTGAAAATTTAATGTTAAAACAAAATAATTTGAATTTATTTTGTGTTCTGTTTTAGTTTTCTCTTTTCTATACTCTTCTTACATTTGGAAGAAAGTTTCAATTGACTGTCAAACTGCTTTCAACATCTATTTTTAAGTAAGTTTACAGTACTAGTGGTGAATAGGAATTGTTCAGACTCACCATGGCAATTTAACACTGTGATTTCAAAATTTCAAATACAAAAAGATTTCTTGTTTGCTATACCTTAGGCTTTTCATTACTGTAGAATTACTCTATGTTAAAGTATCAACTTTGCTATACTTCATCAATAGAGATAATTTATTAAAGATTTTTATCATTTTCTATTACTTTTATGAGCCACAGAACTTCACATGAGTTTAGTGGAAGTTATTTTTAATAATAAAATTGAAATAAAATACCTCTACATATAACTACTAGAAAGGTCATTGCAAGCTAAGTATTATGGTCCACGCCTTTAATCCCAGTACTTGGGAGACTGAGACAGGAGGATTGCAGGTTCAAGGACAACCACAGCAAATGTAGGGAGGGCCTCAGCAACCTAGAAAGACCCTGCTTCCAAAACAAAACATGTAAAGAGTTGGGGATTTAGCTAAAGAGTAGAATATCCCTGGATTTAATACCCAGAAGCCCCTTCCCCCTAACAAAGGTTAATTGCAGAAAACTTGGAAGGAGGAAAGTTTAAAAATAATATAAAATCTTCCAATTTTGCTACTAGAAAATAATCATTATACTTGGTTTCCTTCTAATATAATATATCCTGCTATCACCTATACTTCTATACTATTGATATTAATTTTTATGTTATTAAAATCATTTATGTATGTTGTTATATAAATAAACATATATCATTTTATTCTATTAGGATTTTATATATATATATATATATATCACATAACACACACTTTTGTAACTTCTTCATATCATTAAAACATTTTAATAGTTACCATAAATTCCAGAATATGACTTTTTCATAACTGATTTGATTATTGTTCTATTGCCAGACATTGAATTTTCAATTTATTTACTCCAAACTAATACCTTGAAGACTATTTTTATCTGCCTTCTTATTTATTTATTTATTTATTTATTTATTTATTTATTTATTTTGGGTACTGGGGATTGAGCCCAGGGGTATTCTACATCTGAGCTATACTCCTACCGTTATTTTTATTTATTTATTTTTTTATTTTGAAACAGTGTCTCACCAAGTTGTGAAGGATCTCACTAAGTTGCTGAGGCTGGCTCTGAACCTAAGATGTTCCTGTCTTAGCCTCCCAAATTCTGGAATGACAGGCATGTACCACCATCCCCAATTTTATCTACTATTTCTAATATTTTGTGGAAATGGCATCACTGAAGCAAAGCATATGAATCTTTGAAAGACTGCTGATACATTGCTAAATTGCTTTTTCAGAAAAGTTTCCCTCATGATGTAGATGCTGTCATTAGAGCACACTGTAATGTGACACCGTGAGGAAATGAGACAATGGACTGGGGCAACATATCCTGCACGTTCTTGTTGCTGTTGAACCCCCTCCCCCTGCTTTGACTGTGGTATATTCCACGGAGTGACCAGTTCATCTGCAAGTGGAGACAATACCATATATTATACATACATACATACATACATACATACACATATACATATCATCAAAAGCAAATTTTAGAACAGAAAAAATTATTTTAACCCTAATAAGAAAACCATATGAACACATAGGATTATGAGTCTCTCTCTCTCTCTCTCTTTTTTTTTTTTTTTTGGTACTGGGGATGGAACCCAGGGGGCATTCTAGCTCAGAGCAACAGCCCTGGCCCTATTTTTTTTTTTTTTTATTCTTTATTTTGAAACAGGGTCTCACTGAGTTGCAAAGTGCCTCACTAAGTAGCTGAGGCTGTCCAAGAACGGGGATCCTCCTGTCTCAGCCTCCCGAATGCTGGGATTAAAAGCATGCACCACCATGCCCTGCAGGACCATGAGTCTTAATTAACTCCCCAAGGTATTGAGAATTGTTTAAAATTTTATTTTATATTTATAATACAGTGACAAGCAATGTCGAAGGTCTACTAAAAAGTGAAAAGTTGTGTTCAGATTGAAACTCAGGCATATTTTGCTAGGCCCTCAGAGACAGCTACTTACAGATAAACAACCTACGTAAGCAGTAACTAACAATAAACACATATGATGTAGTGACAAAAGGAACAGAGATATTTTTGTGGGCTGTTTTCAATAGGCTCTTACAATCTGGTCCTGTGTGCATTTGATAAGTTTTGCTCAAGATGAAAACATGCCCTGAGAAGTATGAACATCAGACTTGAAATGCAGCTGCAGGGGTAGTATTGTTTACAGTTTCAATTGAAAGGAAAATATATTTCCTTTCTGACAAGGAAGACGGGTAAGTGACAGGGTGAGTTGAAATTTCACCCCTTAGTTTCCCAGATTTCTCTTAAGTTTTCCAGATCTGGGGTGTGTGTGTGTGTGTGTGTGTGTGTGTGTGTGTGTGTGTGTGCGTGTGCGCGTGCAAGGGAAACAGGAATTCCTTTCGGAAGTGTGACAGTCAATCTTAGTCACCCTAACACTAACTAGCTGGGGCAGATGTTCTTAGCAGGAATCTGCTGAGGTAGATTATAAAGACTGTCTGGTTGCCAAATCACACATTTCTTTTCCCCTTATGTTTAAAATGCTGATCCTGTTTAAGAAGAAAGGGACAATACCAACCTCGGACCTCCCACACCCTCCTAGGAAGAGAACAAACTCTTGTTCTGATTATGCTTAAATTTGCTCATAATTGTGAGCTGGTCTCCTTTCAATCTACTAAAATAACTTCACAACCATGGTAAATCTTCAACCTAATAAAAACTATGAAAAGTAAAGTACATCACAAAATCCATCTAGGAGATTTACAGTACAACTATGTATTTATTTTTGATTTAGCAGGCATACAAGTTCCTTTATAGTAAAAGTACATAAAGGCCGGCCATTCCCAGTATCGATTTTGCTTTTGTATTACATTTGGTCCATGAAGTTAACAATGTGCAGTATTAATAGTGGTTTCATTTTTGATAAATCCTTCACTTTGCAAGAAATATTTTGCTGTTGTAGTTGAAATGACTTTGTCATAAGAATGTATCAACTTATATATATTCCTCAATTAGGCTTGTATAACTTTATATAAAAATCATCATAGTTCATTTTTTGAAGCATTATTCTGGTTTTAGGACGAATTTAATCTAAATATTCATAACTGTGGCAATACACTCCTTTTTCTGTTCAGGATAGGAGTTATATAAAATTATCATACTGCATTTTATTAAAACAATTTTGGATTTTTTTCCTATTTTTGAATCACCTCATTCTTTGAAATTTTTAAATATTATTTTATGCCTTGATATAAAAAGTTGTAAGAATACATTTTGCTCCCCTTTTTAGCCAAGAGAAGAGTGATGCTATTATCAGTAAAACACCTAACAGTAAGGTTTATAATAGACTATTTAGGGAGGAATCCAAACACATCACTAACTTCTGCATGTTTTTTTAAACCTCTCTTACTAAATTTTGAACAAATTTGTACTCGTGTGGGAAAAATGTTTTGGTTCTCTTTCTGTTCATCCTAAGGGAGTCAATTAATTCTCAGAACTCCTGAAAGAAGAAATGTAGGGAAGTTCTTTTTATGATCGTGTGTGAAAAGGATTGCTTACAAAAAGGAAAACATTAACAGTCTTTCATTCTTTAAACTACATTTACTTGTGTTGCTAGGCATTGAACTTCACCAGTATTAGCCAAATGCTCTTTCTAGCATTGAATTTCATCAATAGTAGCCAAATGCTCTTTTTAGATGCTCTAAAGAGTGACATGAGAGTGTGTAAGTAGTTTCCGAAATGGAAATGGTTTGCATCTTCCTCAGATTTTCGATGTGTTGCTTTCATCTGTGAGCCAGCATGCCTGTTGATTTCCTATTTTGTGATAAAGAAAGGTACTGCAATACTTGAACAAGTGCTGATCTCCTATGGTTTGCAAACTTCTCCATCAGCATGCTTCAAACCAAAAGAAACTTTTCCTTCTGTGCATTTAGATTGTCCCGAAACACTGTGAATATAATAAACATCATTTATGTACTCAGCTAAAGATAAAGTCCTAATTTCAGCAAGGAAATATTGTAAGTTATCTTTATCAGGATTTCACACCTTGATTTTACTGATGCAAAAAGCTGTGTCCATTTGATTTGCTGAATATTAAATCACTCATCCTTCATACTCATCTTTCATGAATGTTAAAAATGTTAAGTAAAAAACTGCCTTATAATGTTACTATACATACCTATATATTATTTATGCATATACAAGTATATATAATATATTGTTTATATCATATATATTTATTTTTTAAGTCTAAACACCTACAAAAAACTCTTGTTCTAGTTATCCATGCAAAAAAATATCCAATATACGTCAAAGTCTACTATGTCTTGCAGAGGCAGAAATTTGATGTGTTTGATCTTTACATGAGAACAAATGAATGAATCAAACAGAAAAACGGCCTATCAATGCATTGCTGCCTCAATCACCTCTGTTTTACTTCTTCATAAAGTTACTTGACTAAAATAAAAGAAAATGTGAAGTTTGACCTGAACAGTAAAGGCTGGGAGATGTTAGAAATATGGTTTTAAAGGTTATCATTACATATATTTAAACTACTGTGGAAATTTCCTTACTCATTCAGGGGAGTTCTAAGCACTGAAATTGCATTATAGAAATAGAGGCTTGTAAGCTAGGAAGTGGGAGGGGGTCAGAACCACTTCAGGAGGAGAATCTATCCCTCATATACTGACTGGGTAAGATGGCCAATGGGATGCCTCCACATTATTTGCATAACTTCTCCATTTCATTAACAATTTTTTCTGAACATATACAACTGAATTGAATTTGCATAAATTGGTTATGTGTATAACGAAAGTCCCCAGAATGGCCTTTTAATTATATTAAATTAAATCCTTCATCATATTTCTTTTCTTTTTCTCCTCCAGCTCTTAAGCTCAAGACATTGCATTCTGGGATGTTCTTTACTTCTAATGACTTCTTTGGGTTAATATTCTCTTTTCCTATATTACAAATTCCTTGTAAAAATATGTTTACAAGTTTCCATATTGTCCAATGTTGAGCATTCAGTAGAATAGAATTTGTCCAACACATGTTTTTATATAGGCAGATTAGTCTCCAACTACTTGGGGGCACTTACAAGAAAAAAATAACTATTAAATAAGAAAGTATATTTTATCTACTCCATAAAGGCCTCTTGCTTCCACTGGTATTCCAGGACTCTGTGACTCTCTTTGTTCTCTCTTTCCTGTCATTCCACACTTCTTAATCCCCGCAGACCCAGTTTTAGAGATGCATTCATTCACAAGATATTTTACCAACAGGCTTCAAAGCTTCAGGAACTGTGAAAAGCCTTCCATCAAGGGACACAGATAATATTTTGTATTGTTTCCAGTGCGTGTAATGGTGAAAATATGGTCAGAATATTATTCTTGTACTTCTCATTTTAGACCTACAATACTCATGGAAAACTAATTAAAGCCTGTGCCAGATTTAATCTATACACACTTCAGTCCCTAAGGGAAAATCAGGGGTCATCTTTGCGACTTTGCTTGCCATGTGGGTGGGTGGGGAAGAGATGGTGGAAGTTGTTAGGAAACATCCGCAGCCACACAGATGGAGCGGGGCCAGATGCCTGGGCTGGGTCCCGCAGAGGCCAAGGTGAGCAGGAAACAGGGCACAGATGTGACGCAGGGGAAGCCTGGGGAGCTGCCCGGCCACTCGCTTGACAAAGGGCTGCAGACTTAAAGCCCACCCGTCCAGAGAGAGCTTATGACCTTCATCAGCCCATATGAATCTAAGTGAGTCTACTCTCCACATCAAGCTGCCTTTAGTTAATAGAACCATCATTTGTTCTAATCAGTGTAGGACAGTAGAGCGTTGGCCCAGGAGAAATTCAAGGAACTTTGAGCAAGTAAAGATAACAAAATATTTTATTGTCTCCTAGTGACTGGCTTAATTTGCCCTTTTAAGAGTGAATTCAAACATCCAGAGAAGGCCCATATCCAGTCCCTGACAGCTTGCAAATGAAGTTCTATAAACAAACTACCTTTCAACACTGTACTTCCCAAATCCATTCCTTATGATTGTAACTTGAAATGCACGTATTTAGGAGTGTATGGCTTACTAAATCAGCCATCTTAAGTATGATGGAAGAACCTGGAATTGAGAGGAAATTGTTGAGAAAGAAGGAGGAGGAGATGGAAGGGAGGTATGTTGATATTGAGTGCGTATTGGGGGGGGTTGAAAGAAAAAATAAAGACAAATTATGATTGAGTTTATTAAAAATATATATGTCAAGAGCAACTGAATGCAAAGCTACCAGAAATAGCACTGGTATCATAACCTTCATGGGCTCCTATGAACTGTCAAGTAACTCAATTTATGATTGAGAACACTGCAATCCCAAGACTCCTTCAAAGTTAAAAGTCTTGAAAGCATCATTAACCAAAATGGCAAAGATTTATATGGGAATCGAGCTCTCATAAAGAGCCAGAAACTTCTAATGGAAAAACATTTCTCATTGATGAGTTCACCAATTCTCATTAAAAGCCACTGTGATTAGCACAATTCAACTCAAAATGGCATACACCATTTTCAAAATTTGACTATGATGTGTAGTAGGAAATTATTTTACTTGATAATTTAACATCATGATATACCTTTTAGTTTTGCTATCAATTTATTCTGGTGGCATCAATAAGTAAAATGAAGGATAAGAGTAGTGAAGTGATTGCTAAGCTCATGTTTACCTTTGCTGATTGATTAATTCATCAATTCAGTTGTCAACTGAGCATAAATTCACTATGTGAGGTTGAGGTGTTGAGAATTCACATACGAGGGAGGCTTGGAATCATTGAAAGATCAGTTTGATTCTTAAATTTCTGTGTCTTTAACGTGCTGAAAGATGCAAAGTTTTGTTTAGGATACACTCTCAATTTTTATTTTATTTTTCATAAAATATTGATATATAAACAGAAAATCTGTGCTGATATTTAAAATAGTTCTGAGTATTTATATATTTAATAAAAAGCCAGCAACTCATCTACATTAATAAACCCAATACAATAAGACAACTAAAATAAAATCAATAGACTCAGTTGTTTCGGGACATGAGTTTTTTCCTCTTTGGACATTCTAAGTGTATACTTCAGTGAATATGTTATATGATCTGAATGGGCTAATTACCATATAGCCACCAATAAAATCAATTTGTAACACTGAAAAATTCTTCTGGGTTAATTTTTGAAATCTTGAGCTTCTTATTAACATTTTAAAAACAATTTTGAGTCATTTCCTAGTTAGGGAGGCAGACTTTAAAGCAGATGATTTTAGAATTATGTCCTTGAACAACAACAAAAATATGTGATCACCTTTACTTTCTGTGACATTTCTATGTCATTTGTTCTTGTAATTTCTTTTGTTCCTTCTTGATGCTATGTGACTAACGTAGCTCAGATGGGCCTGTAGCCATGGAAACTGTAAGAAGGCAGAAGTATGAGTCAGTTCACCTGCAGGCATCCCTCCCTTGCACATACCTGCCAGTTTCTTGGTTTCCAAAATATGCTTTATTAGAAACAAGAAATGAAAAGAATTGTGATTACTTTGATTATTATCACTTTTCTACTTCTTTTTTTAAAATGGTAAGCAATGGTTTTGTGGATTGTTGATATCCTGTGCTGCCTTGGGGTTACAAAGTCAGAAGTGGGATTTCACTTCTCTGAGGCCAGGATCGGAGCCTGCCGAGGGGACAGGCCGGTGCTGGGGCCAGCGTGGCCAGGATCGGAGCCTGCCGAGGGGTTAGGCCAGTGCTCTATTCCAATGTTATGTATGATTACAAGGCACCAATAAAAATAAATTAAAAAATAATAATATATATAATAGGTATGTATTTGTTGAGCCATTTGCTGTTGTGACATCAGAATATTTCATTAAATAAACACTGTATATGAATGAAAGCACTTTCAAAGACTATTCAGATATATATAGATATAGATTATTATCTTGATGTCATTTGATAACAAAAATGTGCTACAAATCACCTTGACAAAGTTTGTTTTATCTTGTATGAAAATAAAAGACACACATTTCAGTTAGCAGCTATTTTGTTTTTATTCCATTTAATTACTGTCTTCTTTCTTACTGACATTTTGCCTCCTTTCTAAATCAATGATCTCTTTCTCTTTCCACTGATACTATATTTGGTTTTCTTTCATGGTCCTTTTTTCTCTAGGATACCGCTCCTTTCTTTTGCTTTGATGTCTGGTTCATAGAATCAGAGTATTGGAACTGGAAAGGTCTCATAAATGATCCAATTCTACACACACTATACAGTTGAGACAAAGAGCCTAGCTGTATTAGAAAAGCCTTCTATCCACCTCCCTTTTGACTGTAGGCAAACTAAACATAATGTGTCCCAGAATGAACTCTTACATTTCCCTAAAACAGCTCCTCCCACAGTGCTTCCAATAAAATAAATGTCACAAGCCTGCCCTCAAATCTTCAGGCCAAAAATCCCGAGGCCTTCTATGAATCTTGCTTTTCCCTCAGCCTGGCATCCAATCCACCAGCCAGTCTGAATTCCTGTCTTAGCTCCAAAGAATAATGCCGTCTCTACAAAGATGCCATCCCTGACTCCCACTCCACAACCCACTCTATGTCTTCATAAGACTTGCTTGTGTCTGTGGGGCTCTTACAGTGCACAGCGATGGGCCAAATCATTGTCACCACACTGCAGTGTCAACGCCTTGAGGGCAGGGACTTCACAGACCTTGTTCACTGTAGTCTCCCTAACTGCAGAATAGTGCTGATACAAACTATATCTTCAAAAAATTATAACTGAAAGGTTGGAAGGCTACATTAGCTGAGTCACTGAGCAGTTATGTTATATACCTATTTGGCATCAAAACTCAAAAGAGAATCTGAAATTCTTTCCTTTCTAGTGCTTTCCTCACTAAAATAAGCTGTCTTTTAATATTCTATGCTTTTAACCCTATAACATTAAGTAGACAATGTTTTTTTTTTTGCTTTCAAATACAAAAACAATCATGCATTTGCATGCTTAATTTTATGAAGTTTCACAGGTGGTTAGTTTTTCTTATGGCTACACAAAATCCAGTGAAGTAATGATTTTTTCTCTTCATTCTAAAGATAGGTGATATCCAAGACTTTAGAATCTTTATGGAACAATTATCTTTTACCTTGCAACCCTATGTCCTGCATTGTATATATCTCTGAATTGAATTGTTAAAGTTTTACATACTGGAGCTATGTAGCCTCTGAGGCTTGGAGTCTTCTTTCAAAGTTCTCCCTGTGCTCTTAGGATTGAGATCCCTGTTTTCTTCCTAGCTGTTGACTAACTATTGTCTCAGCTCCTGGAAGTTGAGACAGATAGAGGTATTTCTCTCTTTAGGCACACAGTATAGTGGTTGTTGAATTCAAAGCCACCAGATGTACATCCCTTTGACTTCTTCCTTTGCATCCAGCCAGAGAAAATTTACTTAAGAGTTCAACTGTTAAGCCCAGGCCCACCATTCACCATGGCTATCTTGTTTCGACATGTAATATAATAAGCATGGGAGTCTGACCCACACTCCATAGGATTAGAAGTATACCTAAGACTTCTAAATTTCCAATAAAGGTCAGAATTGCAGAGGATAATCAGAGACAGTAAAGTAAGTGGAGATAATAAAAATGCAGGTACTCATTACATTAAAAATATCTTCACAGTGAAATGCTTCCTTTTCTTTTTCTCAGGATCTCTGTGTGTAAATTGAATTGCTGCCTGGTATTAACAAAAACATTCTACATGTTGATTAGTGTAGACACTTTATAAACTGTTTTTTTTTTTTTTTTTTTTTTACCTGCATGGTCTTTCAGGGCCTTTAATAATCCTATGGGATCATGAAAAGAAGCATTACCCAAACTTACTTAACTGAGGAATTTATTTTCATGCCAGACTAACTAGGCTGATGTTAGCTTTCACTCCATAGTTATGCTAGATATTTACTTTCGGAACTCTTTCCTGATTAATCAAGTTTTCTTTCTGATTCATAGGTACCCATCAAGCACTATTTTTAATATCCCTCCTGCTCTGGAACTCTGGCTTCATATTTTAATCTCATGGGAAATTTTTTTTTCAGTACTGAGGATGGAACCCAGGGGCATTCTACCTCTGAGCTACATCTCCAGCCCTATTTGTTATTCTTTCTTTTTATTTTTATTTATTATTCTTTTATGTGGTAACAGATATGAAACCCAGGGACATTCTACCTCTGAGTGACACCCCCAGTCCTATGTTTTTACTAATTTTGAAACAGGGTCCCACTAATTTGCGAAGGGCCTCACTTAGTATCTGAGGCTGTCCATGAACTGTGATCCTCCACTCTCAGCCTCCCAAACACTGGGATTACAATTGTGTGCTAATATGCCCAGCTATTCTTTATTTTTGAAACAGCGTCTCACTGAATTGCAAAGGGCCTCATTAAGTGGCTGAGGCTGTCTGCAAAACATGATTCTCCTGTCTCAGCCTCCCAAATACTGGATTTCAAGTATGTGACACCATATCTGTCTACATGGAGAAATTTTAAAAGTGATTTATGCCTGAGTTGCTGGGTTCCAACTCCAGAGACTGGAATATATCTTTATCTCATACGCACAAACTGAGACAGATGTTTCTAGCAATCTGTTTTAGTGTTTCAAGTACTTAGGAATAATAGTAGACCTATACAAGCAAGGGAGTTCTATGTTAGGCATATGTAAAATGCTATTTTATTTAATATTCACAGTGATTCTATGAGGTCAAGATTATTAGATTTATTTACAGATGATAAAAATGAATATTCAAAGAGAGAAGTGACATGTCCAAGCTCTCAGAGTGCAGACAGAATTTAAAACTAGTTTGGCTTGTTTCCAAAACCCATGTACTTATTTTATCACTTTGCTGCATTGCTTAGTAACTTGAACTTTTATCCAGAGACTATAATACCAAATCTTCAAAAGTTGTCCAAGAGCTCATCTCTTTGTGGGTCTGTGGCTGCACAGGACACATAAGGCACCCCGCCAGAATGTTGGCAGCATTGCTCATTGAAACAGGAAATCCCAGTCTTGCTGAATTGAGAACACAGCTAACTTGGGGACTTGGGATAAAGAGAATGAACAGAAAACGGGCCAGGAGCTGAGCTTGCCCAGGATACATTTCTAGTTGGTGAAAGCATGCTTCCTTTTAACATCATGTTGATCATGCTAGTATTTTCTAGGCAAATTCCATTAGAGCCTGCCAGAGAGAGATAGCTAGTTCATCACATGTAAATGGGATACTTTTTGATTCCTGCCCACTCTGACTGGTCTCAGCTTTGGACATACCAATGGAAATTTTGAGTTTAATCATTGGGCACTAAGATACAATAATATTAAAAGCATTTAGGTTTATTTCATTTCTTCACATGTCTTTTAATAGACCTATTCTCCACACAAATATGTGTTTCAGCTACCCAAGGCAGATATTAGATAAATATCTATATTCTGGAATATCCATAGTATATCACAACATCTCATTTTGTCCACACTTACACTGTCTGTAGGAGATGAAAAGTTCTGAGAACTTCTTCATCTCAGGTAATGGTAAGAGAGAGAAAAAAATATTGAAAATGTTGGGCTTTCACAGTGGAAAAAAAAAAAACAACAACAAAAAGAAGCCCAACTATTTCTGTTGTTTTCAACAATTTACTGTGCTCCTTTAGCAAATAAGTTGAACACATAATACAATTATAATTATTCTTTGCCTTACTGAAATGCAATGAATAAGATAGCTTGAAGATAATTTTGGCAAACTTAAAAATAGGTGTTCTTAGTTTAATTTGAATCAATAGACATTTGACTGAATGTCAAGACACAGTGAACTTAGTTCAAATAAACAAGAACTGATCTCCTTTCTCAAAAAGCTCATATTTTATGTGAAAGCAAAGTCAAATAAGTGTAATGTCTGGGGAAATTAACAATGCAAGTACAATGTGCTTTGGAGAGTTATTGGAGATATCAAAACTTTAAGATAATACCAACCTTTACTTAAATGAGTAAATACTTAATCTCAGAGGCCCCTCATGTCTTATCAATCGATTGGACAAAATTGTATTATCTTTCAAGAATGCAGTTAAGACTTCCGGGAAGATGGCAATCAAGAAAAGCAGCATTTACTAGTCCTGCTACCACACGCTCTCTATTGACACATTATCAGCGCTTTTCTTAGCCAGAAAACACTATCAGGAGAGAAATAAGAAATGTAAACACAAGGGACAGAGAAAAAGAAGACTAGAAGAACAACTGGAGACCAGAAAAGAAACCAGACTGCACTGCAACAGCAGAGCCGCGCTGGCGCCATCTTGCCTCACAACACCAGGCTCCAGAGTGGAAAGGTAAACAAGGAGCTGAAGTGAGCAGCTGTGGATCATTCAGGTGTAATTCAGCAGTTCTTTCAGTGCAAAGAACATCTAAAACTCCCAGTTGCCAAGCTCATCGCGCCTTTCAGGGACTCAGAACGGAGCTCAAAATCAGAAAAGAAATACGCCAGCCTCACAGCAGAGGGCATGGCAGCAGTGCCATATTGCAAGTTCACCATGCCCGTGACAGCTCCAGATCAGCATGCACAATAACCATAAGTGAAATTGCGGCCCCGAAAGGAGAAATCCCAGCACTGAACCCCCAGGGACTTGCACAGTTTTGATAATCTTCCTGAGTCTGAGAATTTGCAGTCCAACACAGTGAAGCAGTAGAGTGGTGGCAAAGATACCACACCCTAGTCACAGCTCCCTGTGGGAAAACGCCCAGCTCGGCACCCCCACGGTCTCGCGCAGCCTTGATTAACTCCATGGGTCTGAGACTTTGTGATACAACCCAGTAAAGGAGTAGTGGCGGCTGAGATTACTACAAACTCAAGATCCAGAGCACCCTAAGTGAAGTCGTGGTGACACAGGGAAGAACCAAGAGAAGGCACAAACTTCTGAAATCATGGGAAAGAGGAACAACAATAGAGCAATGAATGCCCACAACCCCATAATATCAGAACCTGATAACACAGAAATTCAGAAGTCTCCAGAAGATCAAATCAGGAATATAACTGTAGAAATAATATAGGACATTCAAAAAGAATTTAGAGAGTCTAAAAGAAATAAAGGATGCAATCATTGAAGTAAAGGCATCAATTCAAAGTATAAACAATTGATTAGACCACAAGGAGAATAGAATCTCACTCCTAGAAGATGATCACTTAAAAAACGAACACATAATTTATAACTTAGAAAAAAATATCAGACAGCAGGAATCTGACATTGAAGAAATATGGGCCCATTTTAAGAGAGCTAACCTAAGAATAATCGGAATAGAGGAGGGTAAAGAAGATGAAACCAAAGGGATCAATAATCTCTTCAAGGAAGTAATAGCAGAAAATTTTCCAAACATAGAGCAAGAGGTCGATACACAGGTCCAGGAAACTTATAGAACTCCCTTTAGACAGGATAAGAGAAAAGGTTCCCCATGCCACATAATTGTCAAAATGACCAATGTAGAAGCCAAGCAGAGAATCTTAAAGGCAACAAAAATAAAAGGCCAAGTGACATTAAGAGGCAAACCAATTAAAATCACTCCAGACTTCCCAAACCAAGTCACGAAAGCCAGAAGGCCTGGAAGTAACATATTCCAAACTCTGAAAGAAAACAATTTCTAGCCAAAAATTTCCTACCCAGCAAAACTATCTATCAAATTAGATGGGAAAATAAGAAGCTTCCATGACAAACAGAAACTGAAGGGATTTATGTCTTTAAAACCAGAGCTACAGAAAATACTCAGAGATTAACTACAAAGAAGAAATAGGTAAAACACACCAGAACCAGAGAAACAAGATTTCTGTCCAGCAGACAATTAAGTAAAGAAAAATAAACAGTATTTCAAACAGAAATAAAATCTTAACATGTTAGGAATTAAAAGTTATCTCTTAATAATCAAAATAAATATAAATGGCCTCAATTTCCCAATAAAAAGACATAAAGTGGCAAAATGGATTAAAAACCAGAATCCATCCATCTGCTGCTCACAAGTAACACACTTTACAAGTAAAGATAGGAACAAACTCAAGGTAAAGGGCTGGAGCAAGGTAATTCATGTTAAGTAGCCATTCTAACAAATGTGAAGTAGTATTTCACTATAGTTTTTATTTGTATTTCTTAATGAGTAGTTATAGTATGATAATGATGAGTGATATTCATGTGTTTATTGGTCATATAAAAATCTTTGGAGATTCATTATCTATTTTAGTCTTTTACCTATTTCTAAATTGTATTGTTTGCTTTTATTATGGCTAATTTTCAGGATTTCTATTTGGAATATTAATATACTGTCTGATATAGCATTTGGAAATATTTTATCCCATTCTATCAGTAACTTTTAATTTTGTTTACATTGTCTTTGGATGTACAATATTTTTTATTTTTTATGTTGTTTGTTTATTCTTTTGTTGCCTGTGCCTTTGGAATCATATCCAAGAAATCACTGCCAATTTCAATATTGTGAAATTATATGACCCAGGTTTTCGTCAAAAAGTTTATAGTCTTAAGATTTACATTTAGGTTTTTTGTCTATTTTGAGTTAATATTTGTATATGGTGTTAGGTAAGGGTATTGTTTTATTCTTTTTCATGTAATTATTATTTTTCAACAATATTTAGTGAAAATATTATTATTTCCTTCACCAAATGTTCTTGGAAACTTTGTCAAATATAACTTGACCATATATGGAAGAATTTATTTCTATGCTTTTTATTTTACTTCACTGGTTTATATATCTGCCTTTATAGCAGTACTATACTGTTTCGATTATTGTAGCTTTATAATGTTTGAAATCAGAAAATGTACATCTTCTAGCTTTGTTCTTTTTTGAGACTGTTTTGGGTGTTTAGAGTTCATATTTCATGTTAGGATAGATTTTTTCTGAAAAAAAAAACAAACAAATATATGATACTTTCACCTTAAAAAAATAAAAAAAATATCCTCTGGTAAGAAATAAAACAAGAAAGAAATATTGAAATGTTATCTCTAAGTGATAAAAAATTTCATATCAGACAAATGAATCTGTTATGTGAGATTATCATTGTTAATTTTGAATAAATTGCTAGAATATTAAAAAAATTAATTAAAAAATTATCAAGCAGAAAAAAGAAGAATGCAGTTAAGATAAACTAAGACCAGGCTAAGAAATGTTTGTAGTTATTAGTGCCTTTGGATCTCAAGGAGGGGGTGGGTGTTGTAGGAGGCTTCAGGGAAGAGAAGATATCAGACAGGCAGATATTTTAACATCCCACAGATTATTATTTGTGTGTCCTGAATTTTAAATGTAACCAGGCTGAAGTTCAGTGTTTTATCCAAGAAGCCAAGTTAGAGCCTACTTGGACTCCATCAAGTGGGAAAGTCCCCAGGAAGAGTGTGAGCCAGGCTGGGAACATGGGAGCTTTTCTTGCTGTTCAACTTCCTACCTCTTCCTACTTCCTGCTCCAGCATCCTCAGTTCTGTTTCTTTTTTAGCAGCTCACTCTGCTGATTCATCCTTGGCTTGCACTTTAGTATGGCTCCATAGATCACAGGGCAGATGAGCAGGCAAGGGCGGACTCCATCACTCTTTCTTTCAGAAGGAAGGACAGAGGACTGGAAATGCCCTTGGAAAGCTGCCTCTGCTACCACTTGGGCCATCCCAAAGTGCCACATTCCAAAAGAATGACTACCACTCAGTACATCCCCATGCACAGGTGGGAAAGTCCCTCTGAAGAAATTTGATACTTTTAACCTAAACTGAGAAGAGTAGTTGTTACCTTACCTAAGAAGCAAATTTTACTACTCCTTGAAGTTGATAATAGCTTATTTTCTGTTTGTGTGTCCTCTCTGAAGGAAAGATATCACATCAGGAAGTGAATGTATGTGTGATTTTTTTCCAGTTTTGTTTGTTTTTATTCTCAAATGAAAGTCCCCATTGTCAGTAGTTCTTATATATTTTAGAGGTTGGGGGAAGATGACCAAAAGCAGTAAGGTTCCATATCTCTGTGCTGGTGTGTAGGGGATTTGGGTCCCAGCAGGTTTCTTCCTGAATGGTATCTGGGTGTCAGATCTTGGTGTATGTAAAGGACTCTGTATTTATTTAGCTCAATTATTGCAGAACAATGAAAACAACAAAATGTAAAATGCTTTTATACATAATATATATGTGTTAGAACATGATAATTACCTATAAAATATTTTAAAATATCTTTAATAGTGAAGCAGTGTTGGGTGAGCTCATAGTGGACTGTAGTTACAACAGCCCCGTGTGCTTCTGCAAAGCGGCCCTCAAAGTCCCTGCGGAGGAGATCCAAGGTAACTACACGACTGAAACAGCTCTCTCTGAATAGCCTGACCACTCACCACAGCACCGCTTCTTCAGATATTTGCTGCAAATACCTTAGGGGAGTTCAAAATAGGGGGACATGACCTTGGAGAAACTATTTGACACTGCCACAAAGATGGTTTGTTTCAGAACTCTGGGGAATTTTTGAGGATACCATGTGCTGAGGCAATTGTCTCTGTGGAGCCCCGTAATACATGCAGAATTTAGTGTTTGTTGCTAGACAGACACCTGCTGTGGCAGGAAAAACGTATCTTAGACATGAGCAGGATATGGGCCTGCTCTTTGAAGGTGATTTATAGAACTTCGACTGTTGCTCTCTCTGAGGCCAGTCGTGGAGGGAGCAACTTAGTCTGTAGAATGGCTGGCTCAGGTCAAAACGTAGAATAGTGTTGGTTGTGATTTTCAATTTTTAAGTCATTTTGTATTTTAGGGGCAAAGCAGTATAGTGGCTTGAATACTGGAAAATCTTTTCTACACTACGTTTCACAAACATGCACGGTACTTTTGGCTTATAGCTAATTAAGAACACAGACTTACGCATCTTAAGTAGTATCCCAGACTTTACCTATTTTAAGTTGATTAACTTAATGTATCAGGTAAAAGAAAGCATAGCAAACCTCATTTTCTCCCGATTTCTTTCAGATCATCATTTTGTACATGCAAGGACATACACACACCCTTTTTAAAAACAAAGTACTAATCATCAAAGGAAACTTTGAAAATGGAAACAAGTCTCCAGCGTTCTGGATTACTAGTTTGTTCTGACTTTTTTCCTTTAATACTTCATTAAAAATAGGAACATTTAGGTCTAACAATAATAATGTAGCATTATCACTGGAAAAAAGCAGAAATCATAATTAGTCAGACCTAAGGGTGGTAGTCCCCTTGCTTCAGTAAACATAGGACTAAAATAGACTCTTAAGTGTTCTTTTTCTCCAGATACTAGAAGTTTGTATGATTTTTAATAAACTCCTTTCAGATATCGACCATGAAGAGGTTTTCAAGCTTCTAGTCAAAAGATCTTTCTCTGGAAGGAAAGATTGCATATGCACAAATAATAACAAAGAAGTCTAAGGTAAAGGGATATGGTACCATGATGTATTTAGGAGCCTGTAAGAAATTTTTATTTTAATTTTTTAAATGAGAAGAAAAATGTTCATTATAATGATATCATATACGATGATCATCACAATCATAGTATTATATAATAATGAATCCAATCTGAATTACATTTCTGTTTATACCAGTTCAGTTGTAAAATATAATTTTTGATGTTTTATTTTGGGATAGTCTCACAATGTAAAAGTGCTGAAGGTCCATGAAAATCATCTAGCAAAAAAACAAATCAGCATCTCAGATTAGAAAATTGTCAAGCCTTTTGGGAGACAAATTATGGCTGAGGAGACAGTTTATGCCTTAGGAGAATCATAAAAAGCTAAATAAAGCAGGTGACATTTGAAGCAAGCCGTGAAGGACAAGTACAATCTTACTTGGGATAAGGAGATGCAAACATTCTTGACAAAGAAACACATAAGAAAACACATTAAAACGAATAATACTTATAGGCATTTAGAAACTAAGGTTATACATATTTTCATTTACTCTAAGTAGAA
This sequence comes from Muscardinus avellanarius, assembly GCF_963383645.1. Classification (NCBI taxonomy): domain Eukaryota; kingdom Metazoa; phylum Chordata; class Mammalia; order Rodentia; family Gliridae; genus Muscardinus; species Muscardinus avellanarius. The sequence continues at coordinate 47,852,840 of NC_137786.1, read as the reverse complement.
CCTAAAGACCATTATAAATCAGTGTGTGTGTGTGTGTGTGTGTGTGTGTGTGTGTGTGTGTGCATGTACACACATAAGCATGAGTTTTGGTTGGTTTGCTTCTGATGACGTTTGAATTATTTTCCAATTTTCTCAATTCTGTCCCTAAATAATACCTCACTAGCCTTAATGTAAAATCAGTAACTCATCGTCCTTGAGAAAATTTCAAAAGTAGTAAACAAAAACCTCCCTCAAGATAACTTACTACAAATATAAAATCAAATCAGTATGATTATGCAAAAAGTTTATACCTGTACCTTTTGTCTACTCCAGTTTATCTGATCTCCACAGAAATCAGCAATGAAAGTTCATATTTAGCTGGGCGTGGTGGCGCACACTTGTAATCCCCGCGCTTAGGAGGTGGAGACAGGAGGATCGCACTGGTTCAAAGTCAGCCTTGCTGGCTTAAGAGACCCTGTTTCCAAATAAAAATATAAAATAGGTCTGGGAGTGTAGCCTGGAGGCAGAAGGGTTTCTAGGAACCCCAGTACCACCAAAAAAGAAAAAAAAAGAAAAAAAGAAAGTTCATATTTACAGCTAAATTTAAAAATGGCTTGTAAGAAATGAATAATGAGATACACTTTAATACTTTAAATACTTTAAATCAGGTAGAGGTTGATACTTCTTTCAGAACTTGTTTAAACACTTCTATTTTACAAAAATCTTGCCTTTGGCATTTAGCCAGAAATGTTTTTTCCTTTATCATTTGAATGAGATACATCCTGATGAAAATTTAATGTTGATGTTTTAGGTCCATTAGCATTTCTTTTTCAGCCACATCTCTCACTCATATTGGATGCTGGTTAATCTTGGTTAAGTGAGAAAGAAAAATTCTCTCGCTTTCTGATAGCTCTCAGCCTCAACAGAGAAGTCTTTAGTAAGCGTAGGGATTTACCTGGCTTTGTCCACTCCCCATGCCTACCTAGCATATTAAGCCAGGCATACCTGTGATGAATATATCTCCCCTGGGCATGAGAAGAAGGGCTGGGAGATGGTCCACAGTGACCAATGTTTCTACCAGGCAAATAGATTTGAGCTGGTGTTTTGTTTCTGACCTGTTATTGGGGCAGAGCAAAGAGGCACAGGGGATCAGAGATGTCTGCAAGAGTCCAAATATCCTCGCAACAGCTTATTATGATTTTTGTGAGCCAGGCTCTGAGATTTGTCAAAACTCACTTAAATCCTCATGACAGACCTGCAGCATCGACGTTCTATCTCCTGTTTTGATGGAAGAATGGAAATATTAGAATTGTTGCCAAATAAATGGTCCAGAAAACACACATGACAAGTTCAGGGGAAGAAACATTGAGACAGGTTTGCAGAGGATGAGCTCATGATAGCTTGAATTATCCTTTGGACCAGCAGAGGGCAAGGAATGGGCTTTTCATAGAAGACGACTTAGTGAGATTGAAAGAAACATTTGGGCTATAGTGACAAGGAGATTGGGTTAATATAAGGATAAAATGTAAAATAAGGCTAATAAAGCATTTTGGGATCACGTTAAAGGGATGACTTAGAGGTTTCTGGAAGCAAAATCTGAAGCAAGATACAGGAGTGTGTGATCTAATACACGTGTGCTTTCAGGAGAGAGAAAGTGAGGTTATCTGAATTATTTAAGTGAAGGGACTCAGCATGAATGTGGTTGCCAGCTGGAGTTGAGCTGTAGGCTCAGCACTGAGCTAATGGCGGCAGGCTTTGTCCCTCTGTCCCCAGTGGTTGTGAGTGTCTCTGAGGACTGAGGGGCTAATTTACAGGGCTCAGTCACTAAAGACAACTGTCCAGGGAAGGGGGAGCTGTCAACAGTTAGGAGCTGTGCTGTCAGCATGCAGACTTGAGCAGGAGACCCCAGCAGAGTCCATTATGGGGGGCTCAAATGCCATGTTACACATAGGTTTGAGACTTTCTTCACTGAGCACCAGGAAATTTGCCAGGTCACAACACTACTCCAAAATAAATAATGTGGGAGCATTTGGAAGAAAATATTCATAAAGCGAATGACTCAAAGGACAAAGACCCCTTTGTAGAAAATACTGATAACAGTATGTGATATTTACTGAACATTTAGTGCCAGTGAACACTGCTGTGTATGACCTGTGAGTACTGTCAGATACCCAAGATATTCCCCCAAATCTTATCTTCTTTGCCAGTGGGGAAATGAGGCTCCAAAAGGCTAAGTCCATAGCTGGCAAGAGCTGGAGCCATAGTCACTGGCCCTTTTCCTGACTTCCGAAGGGAAGACAGACCCTGGTAGCCATGTAGTGAGTGCTCATGGCCACTGCACTAAGTTTCCCCAAACATTGTGTCTAAAAACAGGTGAAATGTATTCCTTTCCAGTTCTAGACAATGAAAGTCAGAAACCAGTATTGCTGGGTGCAAGTCAAGAGAGCAGTGGGCCCAGGCTCCCACCATAAGTAGCTGAGAGGGAGGGGACACTGGCCCGTGCCCCTCCTGGTTTCTGGTAGCGAGTGACATTCTTTGACTGTGGCCACATCAATCCAAACACCAAGTCCAGCATCACTGACTCTCCTTCTCTCTCTTTGTTCCGTCTTCACTTCATTTTTCCTCTCTGGATGTAAAGTCTCCCTCTGGATCCATCTTGTAATAGATATATAGGTGCTGAACATGGTGGTAGGCTCCTGTAGCCTGTAATCTTAGTCCTTGGGAAGCTGAGGCAGGAGGATTGCAAGTTTGAGGGCCAGCATGTGATAAGTTAGTGAGATCCTAAAATAAAAAGTATAATAGGACTGGGGGCATAACTCAGAGGTAGACTGCCCCTGAGTTCAATCACTAGTCCATAAGAATAAATAAATACCTGAATTAATCAATTTAAATAAAAAATAGGGCCTAGAGCATAGCCCCTGAATTAATTTACCCCTCAGTAACACAGACACACACACACACACACACACACACACACACACACTTCCATTTAGGACATACTCATAATTTAGGGAGAAAAAAATCTCCCCATCTCAATTAATCATATCTCAGAGACCCTAATTTTGTCATATACATTATTGTTCACAGGTCTTAGGGATTAGAGCATGTCTTTTTTTTTTTTTTTTTGTGGTACTGGGGTTCCTGGAAACCTTTCTACCTCTGGCCTATACTTCCAGACACATTTCATATTTTTATTTGGAAACAGGGTCTTTTAAGCCAGAAAGGCTGGCTTCTAACCAGCGTGATCCTCCAGTCTCCGCCTCCCAAGTGTGGAGATTATAAGCGTGCGCCACCATGCCCTGCAGAGTATGTCTATTTTTAATAAATTTTAATTGGTGCATTTTAGTCATACATCTTAATGGGATAAAAAAAAAAACTTGTGGAGATATACATGTACACATCACCCAATCAGCCTTTACCCAATCCATACCCCCTTCCCTCTCCCTCCCTCCTTCCTGATTGACTTTGATATGTTTAAGTACATCATGTACCTTAAAGAGTTCCTCTCTTCCCCCCTCCCATCCCCTCAGATATTTTTAAAGGCAGAAGCATTTTTCGACCTCCTACCATGAAAGGAGTTCAAAGGTCATTGTGGCTCTGTGACCTGACCTGGGGCAGAGTGATACTAAGTGAAAGACAGACCAGGCCAGGGCCTGTAATCGGACAGAAACGGAGATAGGGCTTTGCCTGTGCAGACTCCAGGTGTTGGTAGGGTGTTCGTGTGGGCAACTCGCAAGTCGGTTAGAAGTCTGTGACTTGGAGGTGGAGTCAGGCATGGACCTGGCAGGTGAGTGGAAGGGGTGGGTGCTGAGCCGCCATCGCCAGCCACCAGCTGGAGTGGGGGCTGCTCTGAGCTGTCCTGTGTAGTGGTGCAGCCTGACAACCTGCCTGTGCTTCCTTTCAGCCAGGGGAAGAAGTAGCTACTCAGGGCTGTGCTGTATAATTCCTGCCAGCCTTTTGCTTGTTTGATTTTGACTTTCATCTTCTGCTTCTGCAAGCCTAGCTCCTGGCTCTTCTGTGTTTAGATTCCATCCAGTCCAGCCTTCTCCCTTTCCCATGCTTTGTTACACATATCTCTATCAGATCCAACCCTCCGCAGGTTTTTCCTGTTCTGCTCTGTGCCTGCTTAATTGTGTGTCTTCATGTTTCAAAATAGGGACAGCTTGTCTTATCATTCCTACTACAGATCTCTCCCCTGTCTCCATATCAGAATCAGAGCATGGGTTCATCTGCTTCTCACTCCTCTTTGTTCTTTCAAACCTTTAAGATGCTGTTCTCACCCACACACTCTTCCTGTGAGGTATTCAAGCACTGAGCACCTAACCTCTCCTCCCCTCCAAAGCCCACTTCTGCCCTGTGTGTCTCCTCAGGATCTGCCTTCATCTTCCTCTGTGACTTTAGGAGACAAGGCGTGCTTGTTCGTTCCATTCCACCTCTTGCTATTCCGCTTGTTAATCCACAATGTGCTTATAATTCCTTTGAAGATTCCTTTTCATCTTTACTGCTCTTCCTCATTATTCATTTTCCAAGCATTTTAACTTATTTTTTATTGGTGCACTATAATCTCACATCATAATGTAGATCATGTTGACAATGGCATTTATTCACACAGTGATTGGTGCCCCCCTTTCCCTTTTCCCTCCCTCCCAATATTGAGTGTCCAGGTTAACAATGTTATATTCACATGTATACACATATTTGAATGTAGCTTTTCCATTAGTTAAACTCAGCCATCTTCCTCCCTTACCCTTTTTTTTTTGGGGGGGGGCTTTGCTGAGTTTTCCCCTCTATTACCTCTTCACTCTACATTTATGATAGTGTGGATTCCAAACTATTAAGTGTTTTATCTTCTCCACCAAGAATCCCTGGTTGTGCTCGAATGCACTTATTCATATCCTGATGTTCTGGTCAAGTAGAGATACTTGATACTTGACCAGAACATCAGGATATAAGTGCATTCAATAGCCCATGTTCCAAGTTCAGTACAATATTAATACAAGAAGAGGACAGTTTTTTCATGTCATAAGTTCACAATCACCTGGATAAGTGCATAGCTAGCTACCATGTTCAGAGAGTACTTACTGCCCAAATGAAGAAAAGAGTTGTTGTAAAGGAAAAAAAGCTTTAGAGAATTAAAAAAAAATACTCCAAAGAAGGAAAGATTACTGAAAACTTAAATGAGAAAGTAACTTTTGTTAGGTAAGATTTAATTACAGATTTCAGGCGTGGTGGCACGCTCCTGTAATCCCAGTACTTAGAAGACTGAGATATGAGTATCACAAGTTTGAGGCCAGCCTCAGAAATTTAGGAAGAACCTGTTTCAAAATTTAAAAAATAATAATAAAATAAAAAAAGGACTGGGATTGTAGCTTAGAGGTAGAATGAATGCCCTTGGGTTTAGTCCTCAGTTAAAAAAATAAAAAAGGAAGGTAGGAATGTGCTAAACCAAGGGATATCATGGTGAGAGGCACAAAGGAGTGGACAGAAAAAAACAGAAGAGTTTCCGTTGCACTGGGCCCTATAAAATGAAAGAGGAAAATACTGGCAAGGTAGTAGAGTGAACCAGGGTTAAGATTAGAAAACATTTCAGTTAAACTGAAGAATTGTTATCACACTTGATAAGAAGCATGGAATCACTGATAAATTTTGAGCAATGAAGGGAATGCCTTTGTTCAACAGAAATTTAATTCTGGAAGCAATGCTGAGTGCCCGAGGTATTCAAGATCTGCCTTAATATTGGGGTGCAGATCTATCATATAAGAATTGGTTCTAATGAGCTCACTTCTTGCAGAGTATATAAAACAAATATATATATGCTTGTTATATATATGAAGTTTTATATATATTGTCTGAATATTCTATTAATAATAAAGCAATTAATGAAATGTAGTTTAAGCCTAAGAAAGTCAGAAATTCTGACAAAGCAAGGACCAATTTCCAGAACTGTGTGTGGGACAATAATATGGCAGAAGTTGGTAGGAAGGCTTGGAGAGTCAGAGAGTAGAGAAGCAACTCTGGTATTAATCCAGGCAAGAGTAATCAAGACCTGAGCTAGAAGGATAACTTTTGGAAAGGCTGTGAGGCATGCTGAGAGGTCCAATTTATATGATTCGACAATTATTTAAATTGGAGTGAGAGGGGGGAAAGGCTGAGTTTCTATGATCATTCTGAAGTCTATTTATTTTTATTTTCTAGTAGCTGAGTTAAATAGTGAAGTTAATGAAAATGTAAGGATGAAGGCTTATATCGAAGATAAATTTTACTTGGATCTGAAGTTGCTGAGTTTATACTGACACTGAATATCTGGACGGGGTTGAAATGGACTACTGAATATCAGTAAGAACTAGAGATGCAGTTGGGTGTGATGGTGCATGCCTGTAAAATACCAGTACTTGAAGGATGAAATAGGAAAATCACAGGTTTAAGGCCCATCTTAGAAACTTAGTGAGAACTTGTTTCAAAATTAAAAAAAAAAATGAAAATGTCTGGGGATGGAGCTCAAAGGTAGAACGAATGCCCCAGGGTTCAATCCCCAGTACAACAGACAAACAAACCAACAATGACAAAACAGACTAGAAATGTTGGTTTGGGACACATCATTAGAAGATATCAGTATATAACAAAGAACTTAGAGAATTTGTCACAGAAGAATTCTGATATAGAGGTGACCCAAAGAGAGGGATCAAGAACAAAAAGGTTAGGAATGGAATATAGGTCACACATCTAATTATTCTGTGCTCCCTGGTTATCTTTGAAGCAATGGCTCCAGTAAATTTCTAGACAGAATTGTTTTGAGGCATGGCAATAGCTAGAGGAATAAAATAGGACTACTTTCAAAATTCCAACAAGGAACTGAGAGATGAGAAAAATGGTAGCTTAGGTTGTTTTTATACATATACTTGGTGCATTGTAATTGTGCATCATGCTGGGGCACAGAGTGCTAGGAACGTACATGCACACAGTTCTTGGAACACTTCTCTACAAGTCCCACCTCTTACCTCCCATCTCAGCAAACAGAGAGCTATACGTTTTCTCTTATATGTGGAAGCTAGTCAGAAGTTCAGGAATAAGTCAACATCAGGTAGAAGAACAGAGGGCTAGAGGGGAGACAGAGACATAAAGAGTATACCAGTTGAAATAATGAAACATATTTATACAAAATTACCAATTCCAATATCAAGGACATGTTTTTAAAAGAGAACAATAGTAGTGCCGAATGTGGAGGTGTATGCCTGTAATCCCAGTACTTGGGAGGCTGAGACAGCAGGATCACAAGTTGGAAGCCAGAGGCTGGTTTCAAAATAAAAAATAAGGGAAGGTGTAGCTCAGAGATCAAATGCCCCGGGGTTCAATTCCCAGTCACACACACACACACACACACACACACACACACACACACACACACGCACACATGCACACTAATAGTAAATAAACAACTGGGGCGCTTACAACATGGCTGGTGTCCTTTTAAGTGTGGTATGCACATTTACTCATTTATAGCTTTTAATTCCATGATGTAGATTATTTTTTGTCTCCTCCAAATTACTAATCATTTGACTGAGGATCAGAGAGGTAAAATAACTTGTCCAAGATAACTTACTTAAGGACTACATGATAAAACCAAGGCTCAATTCCAGGTAAGACTGGCTCCAAAGTGAATGCTGTTATCTAATTTACTCTTAAATTTTCTATGGAATTTAGCACAGTGACTTCTCTTTACTGAACTCACTAATGACTTACTGAGTGAATGAATGATGTTATTTGATATAGAATATCTTTTAAAAATATAATCGTGTTTAGAGAGTTATAAACTAAATCAATGTATTGTTGATCCTATTTTGATGTGCAGAGGAAACCTCAAAATTAAATTTCATCAGCATAACAGTTCCTTCTGCAGTACCTGCTAGCCTTTGCCATGAGTACTACTAATTGCCTGTAGATAAAGATTACCCAGTCGCTTCACTACTTACATGAAAATGTAATTGTCATTGAACAATGCCAATAAGTAAAATGAAAGTGATAGTGAAGAGAAAGAAAAAATAGGAGAAAAGTAGAACCATTTTAAGATTCATGCAGTTATAGAATGTCCTTTTCTGTCAACGTTTATGCATTTGATGAATGTAGAAATATGCATTTTTGACTTGTCATTTTATAAGCTATAACAAATTAAAAATGAATCTAAATAAAAATATAATAGCTCAAGATCAAATTTTTATCTCTAATACCGTTATTTCCAAAAGGGGAAATGCTGGTTCTTTACATAGATTAAATTAGATTTTATATTGATTTTAATCAAGAAAAGTTTATTGAGTTATTTAATTTTGAACCAAAATTATGTAATTCATTTAGTATTCAATACATATTTATATATAAATTTCATGATGGTTAATTTCTTTCCAGTAAGCATTTTTTTCCTATGGTCTCTTTAGAGGAAATGAATCCAAATGGTTAAACTAATTTCAACCAAATATCAACTAACTGGAAGCTAAAATTGAATAGTATCTGCTATCATCAGCTTTTATAAGAAAGAAGCATATCCCAGAACCATAAGTTAAAATGACTTATCCTTCCTGCTCAGTCAACTTTCATGGTGTCTCTTGGGCCTGGCACTAATTCATTCCCTATTGCCCTAATCCCTTCAATAAAAGTATTTTATTCGATAAAATACTATTTACTGAAAGTCTTTTGGGTCATGTACTTTTAAATTCATGTTGAAAATTAATATTTGTAATAAACATTCTCAGATAGTACAGGAGTTCAACTAAACATTAAATTATATTCAGTGTACTGTAAGAATATGATCATGAGAACCATCAAAAGCAACAGTCAGATCGCCTGCTTCAGAGAAGGTGGCTGGCTAATGGCTGCAGCGCTGTCTCTCTGGATCCGCAGCATGTTGTTGTCAGACCCTGCTTCCTACCAGCAGTTCTCAGCCAGCAGCTGAGCAGATCCTGCTCCTCCTGTGAGATCTCCCAGGATGGCTCTAGCGGCACCCTGGCTCCAGCCTCCCCATTGGCCTCTTTGTATTGTGAGACTCCCCTGGTCGACTTCCTCTCCCACCAACACAGGTCAAATTTTCATCGCAGTGTGATGGCTGTCCTATATACTCTGCCCCTAGCCTCTTAGCCTAGGCTTTTGCACAAAGTCCTTGCACATCTTTGCCATCTTGGCATTCATTTCATCAGAGACCTGACCTAACACAGGGATCAGCACATAATGAGGTCTTCAAAACCTTGCTACTCAAAGTGCAATGGAACAGCAATTTCACCTGAGACATAAGGAATTAGAATCTGTGTTTAAGCAAGAGATTGAATTATTTCTATGCTTGGCAGATTTGAAAAGTATTCCTCTACAAGAATGGGTTAATCCAAACAAATTAACCATGTAAATAAATTTATATAATCTCAACACTTTAAAGGGGATATATACATATATAGGTAGTACCTAATTGATGTTTGGTTTATGCCTTTAAATAATGACAGAAGAACCACAACATGTTTTTTTCTTGGTTCAATGCACTGAATCTACTGCTCTCAGACTTCGGTTCTATGAGTCCAGATGCGCAGTTTTGCTCTGTTTATTTATTCCTGTCTTCATCTGCAGGTTCACCAGTTAGATAATGATCATCCCCAGTTCATGCCTCAGCGAACCACAGGTATAATTAATGCTTATGAGATTTCTGTATTTCCCATCTATTCAACCTAGACTATGGGGAGGGACTACTGCCTGCCTACATCAACAGCATCTACCCCCTTCTCATTAATGTGCAAATTTTCTTTTGCTGACATTGCCACCACAAACAAGTCCTATTTTGCAACCATCCTGGCTGCTAGTGTGGGTGTAAGCGGAAGTGTTCTATGGGGTTTCCAGGAAGCATTCTTAAAAGTGAGGGACACAGCCTTTTGCTCCTCTTCCTTCTTCCTGTTATCTGGAATGCACATTTGATAGCCATGGTTCCAGCAGCCCTCTTGGACTGTGTGGCAGTGTGGGAAGGAGCAGCAAAACAGGAGGGACCTGAATTTGTCATGACCTGGGAACTACCAGGCCAGTGCCAGTGGCCTCCTCTCGAGTGTGTTTATGTGAGATGAAAAGAAATCCCACCGTTCCTAAGTCACTATTATCTTTTGTTAAAAAAATAATAATATTGCCTGGTGTGGTGGCACACGCTTGTAATCCCCGTGCTTGGGGGGCAGAGACAGGAGGATCACGCAGGTTTGAAGCCAGCCGCAGAGGCTTAAGAGACCCTGTTTCCAAATAAAAATGTATAAAAATAGGTCTGGGAATGTAGCCTGGAGGTAGAAGGGTTTCCAGGAACCCCAGTACCATCAAATAAATAATAATAATAATAATAATAATAATAATAATGAATCCTAACATAAATCTTACAAGTACTAGTGGGCATATATGATGACTTAATAGACATTTTATATTTTGCATTAGGAAAATGCAGATAGATGAAAATTTTGATAAAAGAAGACAGAAAAACAAGTAGAGGCAGTGCTGTGTGTGTGTGTGTCCCCATATTCAATTAAAAATAATTAACAGTAACAGGGCGTGGTGGCGCACGCTTGTAATCCCTGTGCTTGGGAGGCGGAGACAGGAGGATCATGCAGGGTCAAAGTCAGCCTTGCTGGCTTAAGAGACACTGTTTCCAAATAAAAATATAAAATAGGTCTGGGAGTGTAGCCTGGAGAAGGGTTCTATCCCCAGTACCACCAAAAAAAAAAAAAAAGTAAAAGAAATATACAAATTACAGTAAAAAAAATAAGAAATATATTTTATTTATTATTTTATTTATTATTTATTATTTATTTATTATTTATTTATTATTTATTCATTTATTATTTATTATCCATCATTATTTATTTATTATTTTATTTATTATTTTATTTATTTTATTATATATTATATGTTTTATATAATTTATATATAATATATATAATTATATATATTATATTATTATATATTATATATATTATTATATATTATTATATATTATAATAAAATAAGAAACAGTAAGAAATATACAAATTACAGTAAAAGAAATATACAAATTTTTGACTTATAGTTAATGCATTTATTCACTATAGTTAACACCTTTATTTTATTCATTATTCACTATAATTAACACATTTAGTATTAACTGAAACATTTATAAAGTATCTATTTTATTTTTGGTCAGGAACTTCAGAAAGGTCTGGGAATATACTTTGGAGGTAGAATATCCCCTGGGTTCTATTTCCAATAATAAAAAGAAAGCAAACGACCTTGATCCAGACTGTAGTAAAAGGTCTATGAAAATAAAGAATAGAAATTGAAGGTGTGTTTAGCAAGTGAAATGATGAAGTCAATGACAGATGGGACAGGAAGGGTTCAGGATGACTCCATACTTTCTGGGTTGGATCCTGACTAGGGGATGAAGCCATCAGTTATTGTAGCCCCTAGATCACTACACACAGCCCAGGATGGTCACCTGAGACTAGGCTCGAGAGTCAGACTTTCTGGATCAAAATTCAAAGTCTAGTCTTTTTGATTGTGAACAAGGTGGATAACATGTTTTTTAATTTTCTCATTTATAAAATGTTTATTGTAACATATAATCTGTATGGAGACTGATTGAATTCATACATATAAAATACTTAATAACAAGATCTGGTACAAGGTCCTCTACAAATATAGATAATTATTATTTTTACTGTAGTAACAGTACTGTATCCAGAGTGAATTGGTTTGGCAGGAATACACATAGAATAAGAAGATAAATTGTTTATGGATGAAATCCTTGGGAAAAAAGAAATAAAAAAGGAATATTTAAGGTGTTTTCAAAAAAAATAAAAAGCTCAAGAATTTTTTTTTTTTTTTTGGTGGTACTGGGGTTCCTGGAGGCCCTTCTATCTCTGGGCTGCACTCCCAGACCTATTTTTACATTTTTATTTGGAAATAGGGTCTCCTAAGCCAGCGCGCGGGGCTAGCTTCGAACCTGCGCGATCCTCCTGTCTCTGCCTCCCAAGCGCGGGGATTACAAGCGTGCGCCACCACGCCCGGCTCAAGAATATTTTAAAAGGAAAAGATTAAAGAAGTAGGAAGACCAGAGGAGTTCAATGTATGTAAAGTAGCCACCTAAGTAGAAATCAATTAGTAATGTCCAGTGAGAGACAATTAAGATCACCCTCTAAAAGTGTGATTGCTTAAGTAAGAGGTCATTGAACTTCAATGAGTTTTTGTGGGGTACAGGATGAAATAAGGTGGCAGAGAAAAGAAAGAAGGCAAAGAGCCTGGTGCACGCTTGTAATCCCAGCATTTGGGAGGCTGAGACAGGAGGATCATGGTTCACAGCCTCAGCTACTTAGTGAGACTCTTTGCAACTCAGTGAAATCTTGTTTCAAAGAAAAATAATAAAGAATAATAAAGAATAAAACGTACGGCTGGGGGTGTTGCTCAGAGGTAGAATGCCCCTGAATTCCATCCTCAGTACTGCAAAAAAAAAAAAAAAAAAGCAAAGTACTTAGGAAGCTGAGGCGGGAAGATTATGGGTTTGAGGCCAGTATGTGGTAACATAATGAGACCCTTTAAAATGAAAAACAAAGTAAGCGGTTACCTAGCTGCCCTGCTCCTGGTCTCTGGAAGGATATGGGAAATACACACAATGGAATTCTACTTGGCTATAAAGAAGTAGAAAGTCATGTCATTCACAAGAAGATGGAAAGTCCTGGAGAACATTATGTTAAGTGAGATCAGCCAAGCACAGAAAGAGAAGGGACAGATGTTTTCTCTAATATGACCAAACTAGGGAGTATTGGAGATACCAGAGGGACTCCAGATAATGGAGGGGAAGCCTCAACAAAGCTATAAAGGAAGGGTAGGAGAGGAAGAAGGCTGAGGTTGATTAATGAAGGAGCTACATCCGGATATGTGTAAAATATGAATATAGCATGGTTAACCTGGACATTCATTGTTGGGAGGAGGGGAAGGGAAAGTGGGGGGAAAGGCCACCAAGCACAATCTGAATGTATACCATTTTGAATATGTTCCACATAAAAATAAATAAATAAATAAATAAATAAATAAATAAAGTAAGGCTGGGGTTATAGCTCAGAGGTGAAAAGCCCCTGGATTCTATACACCGTCTGTCTGTCTGTCTGTCTGTCTGTCTGTCTCTGTCTTATACACACACACACACACACACACACACACACACACACACACACACCAGCAAATAACCAAATAAGACTAGCTTTGAAGAGGCTGAAGGAGGGAAGACAATGAAATGAGCAGGATTTGAGGTTAAGAGAGGGCTGGTTTATAAACTCAGAAAAATAAGGAAACACTAGAAGAGAGTGAATGGTCCCTGTCTGGAGAGGTGAGAGGAAACAGATTAATAAAACATGGAGAAGGACCAACATCATGCAAAAGACACTCCATCTTCTTATAGTTAAGGGAAGAAGAGAAGAAGGAAGTAGTGCTGACATTTGGAGGTGCTGGAGAAGAAAGGAAGGTGGTATTAGGAGTTCAGCCTGATGGCCACAGTTTGTTTGTTTGTTTGTTTTTTGGTATCTGATGCAGCAGATAAGCTCACTGGCCAGGCTCCTAGAATTCCATCATTCTACTCTATCAACATACATTAACTGAGAACGACCCGTGCGCTAGTGCTAGACTTTGTTGGAAATGCTAGCTGTTGCAAGGTACATAGTTGACCATAAAGGACATTTCCAATTGAGCATGGTGTGCTGGTGTGCGCAGGTAAGAAGGGATTGAAAATGGAAGGCAGAACACGGACACCACAAAGCAAGTCTGCCCATTAGTAAGTGCTCCAGGAATCCGGGGAAGAGGGAGGTCAGTGTGGACTTGCTTCTTAAGAGGTTGACTTGGGAACTTGAAATACAAAGAAATGTGAGCTTGGGAGAGACAGAAGAAATTGACTTTAGGAGGAGACGTGGCATTTTCTGGGTAGGATGTTCTTAAAATATCCTGAAAACAACAGTGAAGGCGTGGATCTAGGGTATTTTTCAAGATGACTAAAAGCTTTAGAGGTATTTAGAGAGATGAACTCTGAGGAGGAAAACACTATGAAGTCAATCTAATCAGAAAAGAACACTTAGGCATGGCATTATCTGAATGTTTTGATCCCTGGACACTGAGTCATCCCAGAGGAAGTGACCAGTCCCCGGATAGTGACTGACGACACAGGATACGGCAGCTTTGGGCTTGGGGTGCCTTTTGCTGTGTCAGGAAGTCTAGGAAAGGATTGGAGCACAATCTTACATTCTTGCTTCTCATCAAGTCCAGCCATCCTGAGTGACAATTCCAGAACAGACTTAGGGTCTCAACCTCTGGACCATCTTATATTTATGCCCACAGACCCACACAAGTGTATTTACAGATACTCCTCTTGTGCCACCATCGGTGGTTGTGGATGCAGGGCGACATGACAGAACTGGCTCTGGTGGGAGGCCACTGAAGAACCAGGACTCCTTGGCTGTAGCAACCAGGTTTCTTTTCCTGTGCATGTGTTAAAAAAAAAAATCAAAGGAATATTCAATGATTATTTCCACTTTCAAATTCAGAGCTCTAAATGGTAAACAAACATTGGTAGCTCCTCTGTCTCTGCACCCAGCAAAACATAGAGCCTAAAGCTGTCATGAGCTCTAGGGTATCTGAATATACTTCAGACACCCAGGAGGTTGGGAAGGTGTGCAGGGAGCTCAACGGTCCCTTCTCTGAAGATTGTAGGCAATATTCAGGATGGGAGTGAATGAGTGGGTGAGAGAAAGGATTCATATCTAGCAACGATTATTAGTACAGTGTTGGTGATGCATCTGGGCAGCGGTGGCAGGAAGTTCTGCTGTTCTTTCTTATTATATAAATTTATGAGTTTACTGTGTGCAATACAAATGCGAAGCACCAGGGAATTGCAGACGGTCCCTGAGGTCTGTAGAAGTGTTTTCTTTTGAGATACATATTGATGTCGGTTTTGAATGCAAAATGCCTGAATTGTAATTCCAGTCCTAAGTACCATGCATAACATCAGCGCGTATGCCTTCTTGTGCACATGTAGAGGGCGAGGTTACTCTGAATAAAGAAATGTAATTTCCCCATCCAAGATGGTTCATTTATTGCTGGCTGCAAAGGCACAAAAGGGAGTGGGGCACACTCTCTGGTTGCAGGTGTTCTTTGGGGTGTGCAGATCGGCAGTGGCTGGATGGTGGAAAACCTGTAGGCTTCCTCTCCAAATAGAAGCTGGGAAATCATCCAACACGTCGCACTTTCCTGAGAGGAAGCAAGATGTGGGGACAGGAAGGCTGTGTCAACAAAGCGTCACAGCAAGGCCTTTTGCAATTGTTTTTGCCTCGTAAATATTCTACAGCCATGCTGGTAAAATTTTGATTCCGAACAATTGTGATTTGCTGACATTCTCTAACGAAACTGCAAAGGAACTCAGTTTGTGGTCTCTTCCCATGAAATCCTCTGTAAAACAACGCAGAGAGGAAATTTTAGTATGGGAACCACCCTTGTCGAACCACTAGCGCTGCTAATTAGGATGTGGAAGATCATGCTTCCCCATCATAATCTACCCTGAACGAGGACCTTGTGCGCTTCTCAGGAAGGGTTTCCTGCTTGGAACAGTAGCCTGGGCTTCTGGGATGTTACTGAACTTGACCTCAGACATAATCTACTCACCATGCTGGACTTGCTTCTCTGAATTTCTGTACCATGCCTCCAACAAACTCTTGTCAGATCACACTCTCTTGACCTTCACTGCTGCCTATAATCTTTTATCTGACATTCACCCATCCTTTTGATGATGGCTCAACCTAATGCAGTCCTTTCCAAGGCCCCCAACTCTGGTTCTTCTTCCTCTGGTTGTGATGGTCCCAGCCTCTCCTGCAGCAGCTGTGTTTGGGCCACAGCTGTCTCCGGGATAGAGAGAACCATTGCCCCTGCCCCCTCCTGCTACTTCAGGCAGTGGCCAAAACTGGGAAGGAAGACAGATCATCGTTAAAGAAGGTTCTGAAGCTGGGCATCTGAACCAGTAATCACAATACCAGATTCACTTTGGCAAAACTTCTGAATCTAAGTAGTAGGGTATCAGTGGTATTTGGTTTTCCATCTTATGGATCATGGATTTATGGGTAATGCTGCATCAGAAGGAAATCCCGGGGTCCTAGTGGAGTTAAAGAAAAATAAGTGGATGGGTGAGGTAGTCCAGGTTATTAGGGGAAGCTGAAAAAGGGAAACACCCAGTGGAAATGTGAGAGGATGGTAAAGCAGTATGAATAGGACTCTCCCCATGGTGACACTAGAAACTTGTGGAATTGCCCAGTATTTGTTTTGTACCAGTCTTTCATTTACTCATTTAACTGTAATTGGTTTATGTTCCATACAGTTCTAAGTAAATGAGATAAAGAATAAAGTCATATCAGACAAAAAAACAAAACAAAAACAAAACAAAGATTGCTGGAATAGAGCTCACTAGCTTCCTTGCAGGTAGAGGTGCCTTGTATTTTTTGGGGGGTTGTGGTATTGGAGATTGAACCCAGGGATATTTTACCCTTGAGCTACACCCTAACCTTTTTTTTATTTTGAAACAAGGGTCTTGTTAAGTTGTGGAGGGCCTTTCTAAGTTGCTGAGTCTGGCTTTGAATCTGTGATCCTCCTGTCTCAGCTTCCCAAGTACTAGGATTATGGCGAGCACCACAGAGCCTGGCTTAGAGGAGCCTTTTTATTGCGCTTTGGACCATGGGATGTGAGGGAAATGACACGCAATGTTTCCAGGCCTGAGCTCTAAAAATGTTCCTGTCACCCACCATATGCTGCTGGCTGGATATTGAATTGGAATTGCTTGGAGTGAGACAAAAAAAAAAAAAAAATCAACCTGATGTGTCAAGCCACTGAGATTTCAGGAGTGTTTGTTGCTGCAGCTAGTGTTAATTATTTTAAATAATAGGCCTGCTTTTATTCCTCCCATTTTCCTTTGAAGTTTAGCATTAGCCTGAAAAGGTAAATGTGGATGATTATAGAAGACTTATTCTCATTCTTCTCAATATCCTTTTTTTTTAAATTTTGCGGTACTGGGGATGGAACCCAGAGGCATTCTACCTCTGAGCTACACCCCCAGCCCTATTTTTTATTCTTTATTTTGAAACAGGGTCTCACTGAGTTGCAAAGGGCCTCACTAAGAAGCTGAGGCTGTCTGTGAACCACGATCCTCCTGTCTCAGCCTCCTGAATGCTAGGATTACAAGCGTGTGCCACTACTCCTGGCAGGCAATCCTTTTCTTATATATATTGAAACTAGAAGTTGAAGAAGACCTTAGATTTTGTTTTTCTTTGTTAATTTATAATTTCATTTGCATTCTACTAGACAGTCAAAAACTTATGTCTTCAGAAGCGGGCCTGAGGAACACCTCACCTCATCTGATCTTTCTGTCAGCTCTTCCTTTAACCATTACCAAAGAAACAAAACACATTATATAGAAAGCATCAACTTTTATTTTATTGTTATTGTTATTATTATTATTTTTTGGTGGTACTGGGAGTGGAACCCAGGGGCTTTCTACCTCTAGGCTATACTCCCAGACCTATTTTATATTTTATTTGAAAACAGGGTCTCACTCAGTTGCTGAGAGCCTCACTAAGTAGCTGAGGCTGGCTTTGAACCCGTGTGATCCTCCTGTCTCAGCCTCCCAAGCATGGGAATTACAAGCCTATGCCACCATGCCCGGCTTTATTTTATTTTTAATATGCTTTTATTGGTCTATTATAGTTTCATATTATAATGTAGATAATGTTGCTACCATTGAATATATATATATATATATATATATATATATATACATACATATATTGCAAATACCAATGTCAGTCTCTACTCTGTACAGTCTCTACTCTGTATGGGGAAAGGGGGAGATGGGGAGGTGGGGAGGTAGGGGAGGGAGCTTGCCAAGTACTGTGTGTGTGTGTATATTATATTCAAAATATCAACTTTTATTTCATGTATATGATTTGATTTTTATGAATGAGATTAATGGAAGGAGAAACAAGTCGGGATTCACCTTCCAGCCTCTCTCATGGACTGGGTACAGTTTTGGAAGTCCCTGAACTTCTCCAGGTTGGCTCAAGGTGACATCTCAGGCTCACCTCAAGCCCCAATTATTTTTCTCCACCATCTGCTCAATTATATCCCTATAAAGAATTTTCTGCTTTCAAGCAGAAGCCAGATACTTTTGGGGATAGAAAGGAATATGTCTGCAGAGAATTCCGATAGGGGTTATGATGGACCACTGAACCTCCAGAGAGAGAAGGCATAACTAGCTTTATCTAGAGACGCCAGGAAAGGCTGTACACAGAGCTTAGCATCACAGCTGGGCTTGCCGTAGAAGGCTTTGTCAGGTGGGGTAGGGAAAGGAAGGCATGCTGGGCATTTGACACTGTAAATTTAGAGGGAAAAGTTCAAAACAAGCATGTCACAGACAGAGAGACATGAAGAAAACATTGTTGCAGCTCACAGTTTATGCAGATTGAATACATGGATGGCTCTAGGCCGAGAAAACCTTGGGAAGCCAACTAAGGGATCCCCGCTTTATTTAGGGGACAATCTCTAAGTAGCTCAGCTGTTGTGATAAACACATGAATTTGTTTATAGCTTTTAGTGGTTGATATCACTTTGTCATTTAAACAATATGTGTCCAGGGCCTTCCACGCTCCCTTTGAAGCTTTCTGAACTATGATTTCATGTTTGTGAGTCAGAGGGAGCAAGCAGGATCAGGAAGTGCTAAACAATAGGACTGGGAATAGCAGTTCTCACAGGTTTAAGGCAACTGGTAAGGTCACAGGGTGCGGCCTCCTGTCCTCCTGCACTGGCCACCAGGCCAAGCTCCCTCAGGCCCACGTCACACCCTCTGCCCTCCTTAAAGCAGCTTCTGCACCTTCGTCTACTTAAGTGTCAGATACATGGTGGCTGTTTATTCAATTCTGAGCACTATACTGACCTTCCTGGAAATCCTTATAAAGAAGAATAAGCACAGTATGTAATCTTTGCAATTTGAACTCCAACAACTAATACAAATCATTATACAGATATAATGTGTGTGCAATTTTTCAAAAATAACATATAGGATTGCATTTATTATATTATTTTACCAACATTTTTCTATAAAGTTTGGAAATATATAATAATGGACCTAGAATAATGAAGGCAGGAGGACACCGGAGCTTCATCTAACTCCTGAGTTTTATACTAATGAAGCTAAAACCCAGACCTATTTTGGCAAGTATTTAAGCTTTAACAGGGTTTTAATTTAGATGAATCTCATTTGAGTAAATTTATATCTATTTCCAATAAAATTTCATATTTCTATAAACACACGACATTGATTTGCCTCTAAAAGTGTCATCAATATGAACTTTTTGTGTCCGTTATAATATTCCTTCACTGAGTTTTTCCCCCACACTGGACTGAATTTACATGAAGGTAAGATTCAGTTGACTATTCTGCATGGTACATGATGTATGTTCAAAAACTCATGTCAAATGATATATATCCCTACCTGCTCCTACTCTTACACAAAGCAATATTTCTATTAGATACACATCACAGATTTTCTTAAAGCGTGTTATTGAAGGAAGAAACAAAACCAGGCCTGCAGTATCCTTTAGCATTCTTTGGAATGTAAAACCCAGTGGAATATTCAGATAGGAACTTTGGACTCTCTGGGGCTTTGTCATACCTTTGTAATGGCCGGTGCTTTCTCAAATTTATAGGAAACACTTTGATGGTCAGAGAAAGCTGCATATGTGTTTGCTCTCCATCTTGAATGTTCAGATTCTTTGATGCTGAACCTGGGGTGAAAACGGTTCTCTTAAACAAACTTGGCCCCTGGGCCTTTTACAAAATGAAAGAATTATATCCCCGAGCCCGGTTTAAAAGCTTTGAGCCAATAGGTATCTGATTGAAAGTCATGTCAACAGTGCAGTTTAAAAAATAGTATTAGATAAAATATAATATCAAACCTTTTTAATATATTGTTTTCTGAAATACAAACAACAGAAAGTCAAGCTTAAGAAAATCTTGGCTTGTTGAAAGAAGCTTAAGCTCTTTTAGAACTGGCATGGTGGTACACATTTTTTTTTCTTGGTGGTACTGAGGATGGAACCCAGGGGATTTCTACCTCTGGGCTATACTCCCAGACCTATTTTATATTTTATTTGGAAACAGGGTCTCGCTAAGTTGCTGAGAGCCTCACTAAGTAGCTGAGGTTGGCTTTGAACTTATGCGATCCTCCTGTCTCAGCCTCCCAAGCGCTGGGATTACAAGAGTGTGCCACCATGCCCAGTGGTGGTACACATTTCTAATGCCAGTATTTGGGAAGTTGAGACAGGAAGATTGCAGGTTTGAAGTCAGTCTCAGAAACTTAATGAATCCCTGTTTCAAAATATAAAAAAGTAAAAATGCCTGAGGGTATAGCTCAGAGATAGAATGCCTCTGAGTTCAATTCCCAGTGTCTTCATTCTGCCTCTCCAAAGGATAGAATAGAGATGGTGGTTAGGGAGTGTGCAACGGTACCTAATCTCCTAAATCTCAAAATAATAATTGGCTTCTGGCCAGTGTGTGGTGGAGCACACCTGTAATCCCAGTGCTTGGGAAGCTGAGACAGAAGGATCACAGCTTCATGACCAACCTCAGCTACTTAATGAGTCTCTGTTTCAAAATAAACTGTAAGCCAGGTGTGGTAGTGCATGCTTGTAATCCCAGCACTCAAGAGTCTGAGACCAGAGGATCACGGTTTGTGGACAGCCTGAGCTACTTAATGAGGGCTTCTGCAACTTAGTGAGACCCTGTTTTAAAACTAAGAATAAAAATTGGGCAGGGGGTTTAGCTCAGAGGTCAAATGCCCCTGGGTTCCATCCCCAGGCCTGCAATAAATAAATAATAAAAAGTAAAAAATAAGAGCCAGGTGTGGTGGTACACACTTGTAATCCTAGTACTTGGGAGGCTGAGACAGGAGGATCACAGGGTTTAGGCAGCCTCGGTTACTTAGTGAGGTCCTCCGAAACTTAGCAAGACTCTGTTTCAAAATAAAGAATAAAAAATGGGCCAGGGCAGGTCAGAGGTAGAATGCCCTTGAGGTCAATCTACACACACACACACACACACACACACACACACACACACACGTAACAAAATAGGGCTATGGGTGTAGCTCGGAAGTAGAATGCCCCGAGTTCAGTTCCCAGTACTGCAATACATACATACATGCATACATACATATGGGCAGGGCCCATAGAAGAGGTCCAAACTGTTCATCCTACACCAAGGCTTGTGAGTACCACCCAGCTACTGCCTAGTGCTATTAATAACAGGTTCCACTGCAGACTGTGATCCATCTTGAAGGATAAGATCAGGATGGCTCAGGAAATGGCCAGTGGAATTGTTTACTTTCTCATGACCTTTCCTTGCAGTTACTAGCAGGTGCTTTCAGAGAATCCAGCCCCTAGGGAAAATCCTTCCAAACAACAGCAGTTGGAGATGATTTTCTCAGTTGATAACCATAGATCATAACCCACAACCCCAGGATGAATTCAGAAAAAAACATCTTCGCACTCAGAAAACAATGGATGTCATTTGCTGATCATAACCTTTGTCCTCTCCCTGCACAAGGAATTGCAAAGCTAGACTTTTGCCAGTTTTCTAGATCATTAAGGTTCACCTGTAACAATTCGAGTAGAAAAAATTTTATGTCAGACATGTCTATGAAAATAAACTTTGTAATTTCAAATTTTTAGAAATAATTAGAATTTGGATTTCACCCTTATAGGAGAACAGAAAAGAAAGCAAAGCATTGTTTTGAAGCCAAACTTTAATACATCGTTGAGGAGACTAGAGATGGTTTTGGGTGGGAGAAGAAGGATTTTATTTTTATGAAACTCACTTTTTTAACTTTGCTGTTTCTCTTCTATAGAGTCATTTCTATTAACCATACCATTGCTTTTCAGGAAATAAAGTAATATCTTGACAAATAAACAAGATTGCTGTAAATAATACTGTGTATAACAGCAAAACTTAATCAAATTCCACCTGTAGTTTATAATGTTTTTCTTTTTATTTCCTGTGGTATTGGAAATGGAACCCAGGCACTATCTCCGAGCTACAACCCCAACATATATTTTAGTGTGTATTTTGAAAGAGGCTCACACTAAGTTGAAAAGAGCCTCACTAAGTAGTTGAGGCTGTTGGCAAACCATGATCCATCTGTCTCAGCCTTCCAAATGCTGAGTTTACAATCGCCCAGCCATAATGCCCAGCTCAGTTTCCAATGTTTTGAGTTTGACTTATGGATAGGGGCAAACTTCTTTGGTGGGAACTGTTTATGTTATAACAAAATCAGTTATTGTTTATGAATTTCATACTTTGTGTCAGCCACCATGTTAAGCACTTTTCATTATCTCATTAAAGTCTAATAACAAACCCACAAGGAAGAAAATATTGTTATCTTCCCTTTACCAGTGAGAAAACAATCTTAGCGAAGTTATATAACTTGCTCAGACACATGTGGATATTAAGTGGCTGGGAATGGTGGTATGGGTAAGGTTGGGGTAGGGCCGGGGTTCAAGCCATGGTATTCTATACCAACCTTCTATTCTTAGTTTTCTTTCTTCTTGAAGGTAGAAATCCCTAGGAGATGGAAACCTTTACACTGTTGCTAGCTCAGTGAGAATGTATTTCAACTCCTTTGCTGAAGGTTATAAAAGCAGAAAGGATCCTCAGGAGATCAATAAAGTAAGGAGGATATAAAGTAGAGGGGAGAAAGGCTGGGGTTGAGAGTACAGTTAGTAATACAAGAGCAGAATTAGAAAGTGACTTGGTGTTGCTGAGGGCCCAGTCTTAGTGAATGCTTTTCTGAATTTGTCTTTTGATTTACCATAACACCAAATAAATCAGATGAATATAAATTACTATGACTAGTTTAACGTTATATTTGCTATGCTTGTCCTTAATCATCAGTCCTATAGTCTAAACAATCGCCTGTGCATAGCGCACAGTGCTGGTGAGGAAGTTGCAAGGGAATTGCAGTCATTCCATTGAGAGCTAATTTGATGAGCCCCTATGGTGGGAACTTTAGCATCAGAATTCTATGATGGGAACTTTGTAGACATAACTGGTGGTAGAAGGTTATAGTACATTAACAGATATTTAAAGTAATTAGTAGTAGATTTTATTTCTATCTTCATTACTATGGCAAGCTAAAATTTTCAAGATTTTTTAAAAAATCAATCTTTCATTGTCAACACTGACTGCAATATTAATTAAATAATCTAAATAATAATACAGGCAGTTGGAACTCAAAAGTGATATGCCCCGAGTTCATAAAAAAGTGCTCACTAATTTCTGCCTAGTTAATGTGGCTCTGACCTATGTAGAAATTTTACTTTTGGAATCCTTTTAAAATTTTTCATTATACACAGATCTTTACTTCAAATGACCCAGATGTACAATATCAAATTTATAACTGTAAAATAAGACAAGACATTAGCCCTTGGCTTCATTTTTACCTTTTTTTGTTTTATTTTTTCATATATATCAGCACAAGCTAAAAGAAGCCACATAAACACGTCATAGATGTTAACAGGAATTAAAATATTATCCTTGTCTATATCCACCTAATTCCCTATAATCTCACTTCCAAGCAATTTGAGGCAGTAGATTTTCTCAGGGGATTAGTAAATTTCTATTATATAATCTGAGGATACTTGCTTTTTTGGTACTTTTTGATAGTTGAAATCAGCATACCATCTTAAACCATAAAAGTACAACATCTCTGAGCAGTTTAGCTACTTCCTTGGACAACTTTTTCATTTTACAACAAGAACCAGAGCCAGAAAAACAGCTAAAAGCATACAGTTAATTTCTAGCAGCTTATTATCAATGCAGTGAATTTTTTGTAAAATAGATGGATCAAATTGCTAAAAAAATTATTTATTTTGCTGAATTTTCCTATCTGCTAAAATCCAAATATGATGGGTCAGGTGGATTAGTTTCAGGTAGATACCCTATGTCTTAGTTTTCTTACCTCTATTATTTTTATAAAATTATATAATTGAAGAGAAAATCAAATGAGTTGTCATAAATATATAAAACTCACAGCAGGGGCCCTCTTAGGAAATCATTTCTATTTTCTCGCTACCTTAGGGTATATTTAAGAGAAGATTATTTTAATAGCTAAGAAAAAGATTAAAGAGAATGGAATAAGTGACTGCCCCCCCACTTGCCAGTATATTATTATAAGTGCAGGAGAATTTACTAGAGAAAAAAAAGATTAAATAAATTCAAAACTGCACACATAAAAGTAAATGTATTTTCCATTGTTAAAATTAATATGTGTACATCATTAATTTTTACATCTGACTAAAAATTAAAGTCGTTGACATTTTTATTGGTGCACTGTAATCAAACATTATAATTAAGTTCATATTGATGAATACATCCATACAAAGCACTTGGTGCACAGAGCTCTTCCCTCTTTCTTCCTCCTCCCCTACTCCGTCCTCCTCCTCATGAAGAACACTGAGATTGGCAGTGATCACTTTGCATACGTACATCATGTCTGCTGAAGTGTTTCATCCATCAAGTCTTCCTTCCCCCACCTCCCTCCCTCCTTGAGATTCCCTCTGTCATTCCACTAGGCGTTATCCTCCTTTATCTTGAATTTCTTTTGTGCCCTACTTTCTACCTAGGAGGGAGAACACATGACCATTTATATTTTAATTTTTTTTGTGACTTGCTGATCTCACTAAGCCTAAGTTTCTCTCCATCTATTTTTTTCCTGAAAATTATATAATTTTTTACTTGAAATGACCCTGTCTACATTTTCATAGTGCCACCTAGGCCCACTTTTTCTAGCATTTGCCATTTCTGGAGCCCTATCGTACTGATATACCTCCGTGTGTGGAGGCATTCCTTGATTGCTGTCATTTCTTAAGGTGGATCCCAGGGTTTTCTGGTTCAGTCAGCAAACATGCGGCTCATCTAGTTCAGAACTGGCACTGTAAGAGATAGAGAAGATGGTGGCACACCCTTGTAATATCCCAGTTCTTGGGAGGATGAGGCAGGAGGATCACAGGTTCTTGGCCAGCCTCAGCTACCTAATGAGGCCCTTTGCAACTTAGTGAGATCCTGTTTCAAAATAAAGAATAAAAATAAGTAGGACTGGGAGTGCTGATCGGAGGTAGACAGAAAAAAGGCACATTCTCTGACCCGGAGCCTTTAATAATCTAATAATTGGAAAAAATGTGCAAAGGTATATGATGCAATGTGTTCAATGCTTTTATCAAAGATGCCTGGGATCACTGAGAACAACAACAACAACAACAATAACAACAACAAAGAGACGACTTCTCTATGAAAGTATTCATAGAAATGACTTGGCTTGAAGGTAGGGGAATTTCCTAAGTGAAACTATGCTTCCAAGTGTGTGAGTGGCAACTTTCCATCTTACTCTATGAAATTATGAAACCTGTACAATACTTCACAACATTGCATGGACCAGGATTGCCAGGCTCCCTTGTCACGAGACCTCTCCACTATGAAGTGTTTCCTGTCTGCACAAGAGAATTGACTCATCCCCTTTGCTCACATAGAACTCAATACATGTTTCCATTTGAGAACCCCAGCCCTTGGGCACTTGTATGTTACATATCTGCCTTTCTCTGTTAGATAGTAGACTCCCAGAGGATAGAGACAATGTCTGATTTATTCCTCAGTCTTCAGTGATTAGCATACTGCTTGGTCCATCCTAAATACCCATTAAAGATTTCTTTATTGAAAGCAAATGTTCAAGACCAATGAACACGCGATGGTATCTTAACATAGCTTTGCTATTCATAGAAAAATTCATCGTCTTTATTCTCTAACTCTTTAAAAAGTCCAATAAATTTTACATACAAACATAAAGTTCTCTCAATATACTTAAAGCTATTTAAAAATTTTTATGTTCTTCTCAGTGCTGTGCTAATTCTTCATTGTGCTGTACTAAATTTTTCTAATATCCTCAGTCTGTTTCTTTGATCTTTGTTCTATCTCTTAAGTTGGCTTGTTATTTTATTTGTATACTTATTTATTTGCTAATTTATTGTGGTACTTGGGATCAAACCAAGAGGCATTCTACTTCTGAGCTACTACATCCCTTGCCCTTGTTTGTTTGTTTATTTATTTATTTATTTATAGACAGGGTCTCCTTAATTTACCATACTAAGAATCTTTTATCCTCTTCTCTCAGTCTCTCAAATACTAGAACCACAGGCACTTGCAACCATGGCAAGCTTGGTTTACTTTTTGAATGAACAGGGTTTGGTAAGCATCATTGTATTTTAACACATTTTAACATTGAGTATGGTAGTGTCTGTGACATTTGGAAAATCTATATCTTTATGCTCTTTGAAGAAAAAAAGAATAGGAGGTTAGAGAGCTGGAAGGAAGAGATGAAACAGAAGGAAAAAACTTGAAAGTGGAGAGAGAGAGAGAGAGAGAGAGAGAGAGAGAGAGAGAGAGAGAGAGAGAAAGAGAACATTAACTCCAACTTTAAACTCACCTGATAAGAAAATAGATTTATCATTAACTTACACACTTTATCTACATCTTATAAGGGTATAAATTTTTCTAAAGAAAGACAGCCAAGCCTATTACCTATCCATACCTACTCTTTATTATTTCTTTATTATTATCATATCCATACCTCCTCCTCCTCCTCATTATTATTATTATTATTATTATTATTATTATTATTATTGTTATTATTTGTGGCACTGGATATTAATTCCAGGGATATTCTACCTCCAAGGTATAGCTGTATAGCCAGTCCTGTGTGTGTGTGTGTGTGTGTGTGTGTGTGTGTGTGTGTGTGTGTGTTTTAAACAAGGCCTCACTGGGTTGCTGAGATTTTCCTACATTGCTGACACTATCCTTAAACCTGTGGTCCTCCTGAATCTACTCTTTAAGAATTAACATTTTCTATACTTAAAAGAAGACAGAGAGCAATCTTCTTTAAAATCTTGGAAAATAATGGCAGATTTCTGTTTTGTTATTTGTGAATTTTCAAGTATATAAAATTGAAGTTACGTGTGCATTGGCATGGAAGAAAATGCAAGTGACGTAGTATCATGAGGCAGGGGTGTTGTCCTGGAAACATTTTATTTTTAAATTGTGAAACCCATGAGCTTATTTATTGTGGTACTTGGGACTGAACCAAGGGACATCCCCAACATGGCAAAGATTACATCCTCCATATGAATATTAGCAGTTTGCAAAGTCATGCAAACACAAATTCATCAATTTCCCAGATTACGTCAGCAGGAGGTTTGCATATTTCAGCTGAGATGACAAAGAAGAACTTATGTCACAATAGCAGGGACCAGAATGAGGAAATACACGCCTACAAGTGTGGTGGCTTTGAAAAGATGACAGAGAAGTCCTAAACTCTGTCCAAGGAGGCAGGGACTTGTGTGGCCCAGTTTGTATCCAAGGTTTCTGGTATTTCAATGATTTCTGGTGATATGACTACAGATATGAAGAAAACGGGAAGGGTGGGGACTTATAATAAAAAATGTGCCCTTTAATTGCTTCCACTAGATTTGTGTGATGAAAAATTGTCTGGTTTGCACAACCCAAACGTTAATTCTTTTTTTTTTTCCACAAAATAATCACTAATCAGAAGTACCTTGAGAAAAATTTAGGCTGGTTTCTGTGTAAAACACAGACTTTTAAGTTTAATCAATTAATATATTTACTTATTTGCAGTTATAGAGATTAGTCCAGGGGTATCCCACCTCTGAGCTACATACCAGACTTATTTTGTTTCCTTATTTTGAAACAAGGTCTCACTAAGTTGCTGAGGGCCTTCCTAAATTGCCGAGGCTAGCCATGAACCTGTGATCAGACATAAACATTTAAGGGACTTTTTATAGAGACAACTTATAGTCTAGTTGAGAAGTAAGGCAATTCTAATCTTCATTTTATGTACAATGTCAATTGTCTTGAAATAATTTACTCAGATTTAATAGATTTTTATTTTATATTGGTTTTGCTTGCTAGCTTATTTGTTTATTATGATTGTTTCTATGAGATCATTTTTTTAGTTTTATTTAGATGAAGCCTTCATTTAATTGAAGTTTTAGTTGGCTTCATATATTTAGGAAAATTACATATGATAGGAATACAAATATCATGGTTACAGTCGTTTAGTCCTATTTCTGTACCTCAGCACCATTGACATTTTGGGCTGGTCAACCCGTGGCTGTAAGGTCTAACATATATACTCTAGGATGTTCACCAACATCTCTGACCTCTACACGCTAGATATCAGTGACATTAAAAAATGTCTCAAGGCACTGCCAAAAGTCCCTTTGGGGTGAAAATAATTCCTGATTGAGAATTACTGATTTAGCTCATGCAGTTAAAAATGAAAACAAATTAATGAAAATTTATAGAGAAACATAAATACAAATATTGCAGGTTTATAAATGCAAAGTAAAAAAGTCTATGAGTTGTTTTCTGTCACTGGTATACATTCAACCCAGGGTCTAGTATTGAGTTATCATAAATATTCACATCACTGAGGAAGCCATTTCTACTGAAATGCTTGTGTTCTAGCAATACCAAGTGGATCATCTCACTGCACCTTTCATTTTTCAAGCAGAAAATTGAGGTACACAGCAGACAAATGCATTGTTTAACACCACCCAGATCCAGGTTGAACTCAGCCTCAGATTCTTGTCATTCTTTCAAATACACAAAAATCTGCAATGATTTTCAATAGCGAGAAATTAATTTAAAAAAACCAACTGCTTAGTAAGAATAACCTTTAAAAACTTTCAATTAATTATTGTTTTGGTGTTAAGACCAAATCTCAGTTTCTTTTTCTCTTAAACAGAACAGATTTGGATTCTTTTCGGTCTTAGTTAAAGTTGCTATAACAAAATGCAACATGCTGGGTGGTTTCTAAACAACAGAAACTATTTCTCACAGTTCTGGAAGGTGGAAATCTGAGCTCAGGGTGCCAGCAAGGCTGAGGAGGCCCACTTCCTGGTTCACGGCCAGCTGAGCTGTCTCCTGATGTTCTCACATGGTAGAAAGGGCAAGGCTGCTCTCTGGAATCTCTTTTAGAAAAACACTAATCCCATTGGTGAGGACCATACTCTCATGGTCTCATCTCCCCCAAAGGCTATCTCCATGGGGAGGCTTCAACTTATGAATTGGAGGGGACACAAACAGATTAAAATACCCCTGAATGATGACAAGCACTTTGGAAATCTAAGTGCAAAATTGCATTTTGATGTTCACCTAGTTTTATTTATTTATTTATTTATTTATTATTTATTTATTTATTTTTAAAACTAAAGTCCTATATTGTTGGTGAACTTGAATGCAACACTGCTAAACAAAATACTAGCAACACACATTCAAAACCACATTAAGAAAATCATACACCATGACCATGTAGGGTTCATCCCAGGGATGCAAGGCTGGTTCAACATAAGAAAATCAATCCAGCTGGGCATGGTGGCGCACACTTGTAATCCCTGAGCTTGGGAGGTGGAGGCAGGAGGATTGCGCAGGTTTGAAGCCAGCCGCGCTGGCTTAAGAGACCCTGTTTCCAAATAAAAATGTAAAAAACAAAACAAAACAAAAACAAAAACATAGGTATGGGAGTGTAGTCCGGAGGTAGAACAGCTTCCAGGAACCCCAGTACCACAAAAGAGAGAGAGAGAGAGAGAGAGAGAGAGAGAGAGAGAGAAAGAGAAAGAAAGAAAATCAATTCATGTAATTCATCACATAAACAGAACCAAAGACAAAAATCACGTGATCATTTCAATAGATGCTGGAAAAACATTTGACAAAATCCAACATCCATTTATGCTAAAAGCACTGAAGAGAATTAGAATAGAAGGAATATACCTCAATATTATAAAGGCAATCTACAATAGGCCCACAGCCAATACCATATTAATGAGGAAAACTTTGAGAATTCCCCCTAAAAATAGGAACAAGACAAGGATATCCATTATTGCCACTTCTTTTCAATATAGTACTTAATATTCTAGCCAGAGCAATAAGGTAAAAAAAGAAAATCAAAGGAATACAAATAGGAAAAGAAGAGCTCAAACTTTCACTCTTTATAGATGACATATTATAGATGACATAAACTACTTATAGATGACATATGCTACTTAAAAGACACAACAAACTCAACCAAAAGGCTTATGGAATTGATCAACAAATTTGGCAAAGTGTCTGGATACAAAATTAATATTAAAAAATGAAAAGCTTTTCTGTATACCAACCATCAGTCCACTGAAAAAGAAATCCAGAAAATACTTCCACTCAGGATATTCCACAAAAAATAAAATACTTAGGATTAAACTTAACCAAGGAGATAAAATAACTCTATAAAGAAAATTATAAAACATTGAAAAAGGAAATCAAAGAAGACCTTAGAAGATTTATTTATTTATTGGTACTGGGAATTGAACCCAGAGGCATTTTACTTCTGAGCTACACCTCCAAACAAATTTTATTTCTTATTTGGAAACAGTATCTTACTAGGTTGCTGAGAGACTCACTAAATTGCTGAGGCTGGCTTCGAACTTGAGATCTTCCTGTCTCAACCTCCCAAGTATTATTTATTATGTTCCAGGGGACTGATTGCAGGGCCTTGGACGTGCAAGTCAATGTGAGCCGCACTGAATGAGTCTCCACTGAGTCACACGCCAGCCAGGATTTGTGATATTTATTGCTTGTGATATCACAATATGAGTCCATAACAAACAAAGCCCTATTTCAAACAGCTCTCTCCTCAGTCTCACTAAACTCAAAAGCTCTTGTTCTATGACTGAACAAGTCTGGGGTTTTGCCCCTGTTATGGAGCCTCTTCTGGAGCTTTAGTAGGGTACACACCACACCCTGATCTTGGCATGCCTTTATCACATTTGCTGAAGGTATCCTCAGAAAACCTTCCATCAGTACCTGGTTGAAAATACACCCACCAGCTAGGCACAGTGGTGCACACTTGTCCCGTCAGCATTTGGGAGGCTGAGATAGGAAGATCATAAGTCTGAGGTCAACATCAGCAATTTACTTTTTTTTTTTTTTTTGCAGGTCTGGGGATGTAACCCAGGGACATCCAACCTCCAAGCTACACCCTCTGCCCTATTTTTTATTCTTTATTTTGAAACAGGGTCTCAGTATTTGCAGAGGGCCTTACTAAGTAGCTGAGGCTGACCGCGAACCACGATCCACCGGTTTCAGCCTCCCGAATGCTGGGATTACAAAAGTGGGCCACCACACCTGGCTTCAGCAATTTACTTTTAAAAAGGGGCTGGGATGGTATCTCAGAGGCAGAATGCCTCGGGGTTCAATGTCCAGTACTAAAAGTAAATAATAAATAAATATAAAATACACTCATTGATTCAAAGTGATCTCTATTACAATATCAGACACACTATCATTTTCCCATGACGAGAACAAAGAGCAATGGCTCATATTTGTTTGACTGGAGCAGAGTGGTGCTCATGTACCAAACTGTGGGCAATACGTCACTCATTTATTGAGTAGCACTTGTTAGGTGCCAGAGAAACAAATCATCTACTCACATGGAGTTTACATTTTATTGTAGGAAATAGAAACTAAACATCCAATCAACAGATTCTGCAGTGTTTAAGCTAGAAATAAATAAAGTGGGAAGATCCTGCAGGTTTATTTGGAAGCAGGCAGTTGTAGAAGGTTTTTGAGTGGAGAAGACTTTATGCAAATTTGACAAAGATGTGCAGAGATGAGGATGTGAAAGGGTGCCCTGATAAGCTCCACAGGAAGCATCAGTAACAAGGGGAAAATCCAGAGCGGGAACAAGTTCAGCTGTAGGAAAGATTGTATTTTGATGGTAATGAGAAACTGTCAGAGAATTTTGAATGAAGGCAAGTAAATATTTCAACAATATTAAACAAAAATATCTTTGAGGATATGTTTCAATGTTGCCTTTTCTTCTCAATTTCCACTAAAGGCTGGGGTAGGGTGGCAAAATTTTAAGATCTGTCAAATTTCAGTGATTCTGGATCCTTAGCTCTTTCTTCTTTCATCTGTTTGGTGAGAGCCCTTCTGTCAGTCAGACTTGGAGGAGCAGCTTGAAAAGGGTCTGAAGCGCAGCCAGGGTGATATTTACCCATCAGGGTGGCTACACTGAAGTCAGTGGGATTCCAGAGTCTCACCAGCAACTTGGTTCTGAAAGGGTGAGAAACAAGTCTGTGTGTTTTGGTTAAACGTGCCCTTAGATAGCTGCTACCATGCCAGATGCACAGGGTCTGCTGCCTCCTTCTGTCTTCATCAAAAAGTAAGTCACAGAGCCGGGGACCCTGTGTGTTTCCAAAGTTCCACAGAAGCTGCAGCAGTTAGGGTGGGTTTGCTGGCCCAGGTTTCGCCTACCTGCCTAAAATTGGAAGCCACTGCCACTGAGCTCTAATGGACACCCCACGAAAATCCCAATGTTGGGATAATGTTAACCTTTTTGCAAACATTTGAATGCCCAAAGACTTAGAGAGTTCAAGTTGAAAACTGCTTTGCTCTGCAGCTTGGGTTTCCAGTGAAAACACTTTACATTATTTAATGCTTCAATTGTCTGTGGGCCATTCTGAAATCTCAGTAACAATAGGGACAACATAGTGAGTTCTAGGAATAGAATTAGAGTGGGGACTGTATAGCTATAGTAGACAGAGAAGAAAGAAGCTTTTCCATAAAGACTGTCTGTTGGTGATTAGATTGGTAACACATTATAATTTTTTCCTCCATAACCATTAGTGTAGTTGGTGGATCCCAGGAAGGCTTGGGTGTACCATTCTGGGATGTGCACACATGTGCATGCAGGGGGTGGAGAATGTTGTCACTCACCATAAAAGTGGCTTTGGGACACAGTTCCCTGGGCATGGTTTTGTTTACTCTTACTCATTAAGGCACAGTAGATATCATTTTGAAATGCTAGTTGTGTATATAAAACCATGTCAAAGGACTCTTCAGTAATAATAGGTCTTTTTCTCCCTTGTAAGCAATACAGAAATAATTTTTACCATATGACCCAGCCCTAATACCTCTCTCCCGAAAGCACCCACACCTGAGATTGAAGTTGAGATAGATTGGAGTCTTTGTGAGGTAGAAGTGTTTAAAAAGATATGAATGGAATTTAAAATGATACACTAAATAAATGAAATTCTGGCTATGTGATATCTATTAACGTATCTTTTTTTTGTGTGTGTTGTACTGGGGATGGAACCCTTCTACCTCCAGGCTACACTCCCAGACCTATTTTGTATATTTTTTAAATTTGGAAACAGGGTCTCTTAAGCCAGCAAGGCTGACTTCGAACCTGCCCAATCCTCCTGTCTCTGCCTCCCAAGTGCGGGATTACAAGTGTGCTCCACCACCCCTGGCACTTAACAGATCTTTTAAATATAGACATTCACTTATTCTTATGAAAATTCAAATATAAGCAATTTTACACGATTCAACTTAATATATTGATTTGAGGCTTTGTGGTTTGTCTGGGCAATGAGGTATAAAAATTATTTAAGTTTCAACTTCAAAATACTATAAAATATTCACCAGGCCTAAGAACACTAAAATTTATACCCTTGAGAACAAAGGTTGCCGTGAAGTCAATGTTTTTGGAGCAGTCATAGTTTTCATAAGAATTACTATCAGCACAGAAAAACAAAGATATCTCTAGATTCAAATGTGATATTTAGGCCGGGGGCAAGATGGCGGCAGCTGCGGTCACAGTGGCGATTTTGGCTTACAAAAACAACATGCATTCCTCAGAGAAGACCTGGACACCAGATTTTGGTTTAATATCTGATTGGGACAACTTAAGGAGGTATTTTCAGCCATGAATTCCTATCTAGAATTCAGGAGAGAGAGTGGATAATGGTGGAATTAGAAGCAAGATGACAAGGAGGACCCACCACGCAAGAAAGTGATTTTTGGAAGAACTTCCCAGAAGAGATTAGAGAAAAGACCGCTACAGCCTCACATGCTGGGAACTCTTAACAACATACCTTTTAAGAAAAATGACCCGGGCATGGTGGAGGGAGGCCAGCAGCACCGGGTGGGAAGCTGAGCTGCACATCCAGGGGAGCACAGTGCGCCAGCCGTTGCGCTCCTCTGTGCTGCGCTGGGGGCTGTGCTGAGCTTGGAACATCAGACCCTGCTCTACGTGGTGAGGCTGTGGGCCTCTGCTGTTGGAAGGGAGATAAAATTAATTGCTGCTGAGTGCTCAATCCAACAATCTCTTCAAAACACACATACTGTCTTCTCTTATTAAAAAAAAATATTGGAGAGGGGTCAAGGAGGCACAGCAGCATCCAGGATTCAGGAGATGCAGACAAATCCTATCCAATTCACCTGGAACTTTTGTAAAAAAATCCCTGTGAAGGGGGATGCTTCTGCCTCATATGCTTAAGAATTCTGGACATCATATCATGTAAGGAAGGAGTTCAGTGGAGAACTAGGAGGAAGGCAATGATGGTGGAGGCCAGTATTTGGGAAAGGCAGAGATCTGATCCAATCCACCCTAATCTTCTGAAGAAATTGTCTCAAAGGTAGAATGCTACTGCAGCGCATGCTCAGGAGTTCTGGACAACATGCAGTGTGGGAAAAGTGTTTGGAAGAGAATTGGGATGGTGGAGGCAGTGGCAATGGCAGCGGCCAGTATTCAGCAGAGGCAGAGATCTAATTCAATCCACCTTGATCTTTTGAAGAAATTGTCCCAAAGGTAGAATGCTACCACCGCGCACACTTCAGAATTTGGGACAACATGCTATGTGAATAAAGTGGTCTAAAGAGAACCGAGATGGCTGTGGCAGTGGCAGCGGTGGTCAGTATTTGGTAGAGGCAGAGATTCATTCCAATCCACCTCATAATTTTAAAGAAATATCCTCAAAGGTATACTGCTACTGCCGCACATGCTTGGAATTCTGGAAAACAAACTGTGGGAAAGGTGTTCAGGAAAGAACCGAGATGGCAGTGGCAGCAGTGGCAGTGGTGGTGACAAGAATTTGGAGGGGAAGACAGATCCAGTCCAGTCCACCTTGAACTTTTGAGGAAATCTCCCCAAAAGTAGACTGCTCCTGCAACACATGCTTGGGAATTCTGGACAACATGCTAAGTGGTAAAAAGTTTTGGGGGGTTTCAGAGGGAGCCCTGCATAGCCAGGATGGGTTGCCACACTGTGTGTTCTGGGAGTCGTCAGCATTCGGGCCTACGCAGAGCACAAGGCCCGAGTACTCGTGGCACAGCAGAGCCTGCTCTCCGAAGTGAAGTTGTGGACCTCTGCCTTTGGAGGGAAAACAAAATTCATTGCCACTAGATATTTGGGTGCCCAGTTTTCACAAAAGACATGTATTGCTCTCTCATATTTAAAAAAAAAAAAATCAAAGAATGCCAGGTGTGGTGGTGCACTCTTGTAAACCCTGCACTTGGGAAGTAGAGACAGGAGGATCATGCAGGTTTGAGGCCAGCCTAGCTGGCTTAAGAGACCCTGTTTCCAAATGAAAATATTAAAAAAATAGGTCTCTGGGAGTAGAGCCCGGGGGAACCCTAGTACCATAAAAAAAGAAAGAAAAAGAGAAAAGAAAAGAGAAAAAAGGAAGTAAAAAGGGAACATCTGTAAGCAACATGCTCATAGTGGCAGAGAACAGAGCCCGATGCACAGCAAGACAGCAAGGCCCTTGCCCGGGCATCTGAGGCCAGGATAGGAGCCTGCTGGGTGGCTAAGCCAATGCCTGGGCAGTGAGGCTGGGATTGGAGCCTGCCATGAGGCAAGGGCAGTGATGGGGCCTCTGAAGCCAGGATCGGAGCCTGCCGAGGGGTGAGGCCGGTGTCAGGGCCAGCAAGGCCGGGATCAGAGCCTGTCCTGAGGCAAGGCCAGTGCTGGGGTCTCCGAGGCCGGGATTGGAGCCTACCAAGGGGTGAGGCCAGTGCCGGGGCCAGCGAGGCCAGAATCAGAGCCTGCCATAAGGCAAGACCAGTGCTGGGGCCTCGGAGGCCAGGATCGGAGCCTGCCAAGGGGGAATCCTGTGCTGGGGCCAAGGAGGCCGGGATCGGAGCCTGTATTGTGGCAAAGCCAGTGCTGGGGTCAGCAAGGCCGGGATCTGTGCCTGCCATGTGGTGAGGCCATAGCTGGAGCTACTGAGGCTGGGATAAGAGCTTGCCTAAAAGCAAGGCTGGTTCTGGGGCCTCTGAGGCTGGGATCAGAGCCTGCTGAGGGGTGAGGCCTGTGCTGGGGCCAGGGAGGCTGGGATCAGAGCCTGCCATGAGGCAAGGCCTGTGCTAGGGCCTTCAAGACTGGGATCAGAGTCTGCTGAGGGGTGAGGCCGGGATTGGAGCCTGTCATGAGGCAAGGCCAGTGCTGAGGCCTCTGAGGCCAGGATCAGAGCCTGCCATGTGGTGAGGCTGGTGCTGGGGTCAGCAGAGCTGGGATCGGTGCCTGCCATGCGGTGAGGCTGTAGCTGGAACCAGTGAGGCTGGGATAGGAGCTTGCCTAAAGGCAAGGCAGGTGCTGGGTCTCCAAGGTCGGGGTTGGAGCCTGCCATGAGGCAAGGCCGGTGCTGGAGCCAGCGAGGCAGGGATCAGAGTCTGTTGGGTGGCCAGGCCAGTGCCGGGGCCTTCAAGAGTAGGATCTGAACTTATAATGTGACATACACAGAGAAATATCAAAGAAAATAAAAAATCAGATGCTCTCCCTAATATGCAAAAACTAGGAAGAAATGGGTAATAAGAGGAAATCTAGTGGAAGAAAGGCCCTATGGAGGAGCAATTAAGGTGACCAATCAGAGGGTATGGGTTGGGGGTAGATGGAATCTCTTTAAAACACATGATGTACTTAAACAAATATATCAAAGTTAATCACCAAATCAAGCATGGGATTGAGGGAGCGTGAGGGAGTGGGATGGGGATTGGATAAAGGCTAACTGGATGATGTGTACTTGTAAGGATATCCTCACAAGTCTTGTATTCCATTGTGATGTTTGACTACAATGTACCAATAAAAATATGTTTTAAAAATGTGATATTTATAAAATGAGTAGAGTGAACTTAGTGGGGTTACCATTTTAAATTTTAGGGAAAGTTATTAAGCTACTTCTTATAGGAAGATTAGTAAATTTTTTCTCAAGAAAATTTGGTATAAGTGTCTCTGAAGCAATGTTAGAATTAATCAATATTAGACAGCATTGGAGGGGAAATGAAGTAGCTAAAAAATTAATTATTTTACTTTCCCAATTGTTTGACTAGTGGTTTTTAAATTATCAGATTCCCTCTGATGGCTTGTGTGTGCCTGGCCACCCTCCAGCCTCTTATGGTGATGTGCTTCCACCAAGCTGTCTCCTCCTCCACACTACCCCACACACCAGAAACCGCTGGCTCCAAGTGACAGCTTTCAGAATAGGAGTGAATCATCTAGGCTTTTAAAAGGTCTTGTGTAATCCAGATTTTTTCCCAACTCTAGACACTTTGGCCTTTGGGTTTGAGGTTTGACTATTTCAAAGGCTTCTGTGAGCTGTCTTATTGACAAGGAGCACCAGAAGCTAACTGTACACATCTCAGTGACTGAGAAAAGAACTTTGACCATTGTAAAGCAGAGTTCTGGATATGAAGAGAAAAAGCATTCTTCTCTATTTCCCCCTAGTTATTTTTCTTAAAATCAGAAATAGCTACTATTTTCTCGCCGGGCATGGTGGTGCACGCTTGTAATCCCTGCACTTGGGAGGTGGAGACAGGAAGAACGCGCAGATTTAAAGCCAGCCTCACTGGCTTAAGAGACCATGTTTCCAAATAAAAATATAAAAGAAATAGGTCTGGGAGTGTAGCCTGGAGGTAGAAGGGTTTTCAGGAAACTCAGTACCACCAAAAAAAGAAAAAAGAAATAGCTACTATTTTCTTATTTTAGTAAAATTATTTTTATAATAATTATCATATAATAATTATTTACTATATTATAGTAAAATTATTATTTGATTTTCTTATAGTTATAAAATGTTTTAAAAATAACAACAGTAAAATCCACAATCTCAATCTCCAACAATAATTTGGTACATATAATCCTTTTAAACATTTCCAATACAACTACATTATGTACATCTGATTAAAATCTTTAATCGCAACAAACTATTATTTCTGTTTTCTAATGTTTAAGAATTGATGGCATATTATATCTTAACATGTCAACAAGTGTTATATCTGCAGAACACACCATTATTTATTAAGATGGCTCTCATTGTTGGTTGTTGGCATTTAGTTGGTTGCTCTTTATTTTATGTTACTATAAATAAGCTTGGAATGAATATCCTGAAGCATTCATCTTTTTTCAATTGCCTGATTACTTTTATAGGATTTATTCCTTGAAGTGGGACTACCTGGTTAAAAGAAGCTATTTTCAGGGCTTTTGATACATATAACACTTTGCCCTCAAGAGAGGATACAGTAATCCATCCTCCAATCAACAGTGAATGAGTGTAGGAGGCTTCCTTTTTCACTCGGCTTTCAGTATGCATTTATTTCTGAATATAAACTCCATGGAGTTAGGGTACATTTGAGGAGAAAAAGAAATCTCAGAGAAATTGGAACGATTCTGTGGCCCTTCATGAATCATAAATGTGAACCTTTCTTTCTACCCCTGCTCATCTGGGGAGCAGGAAGTGTTTTGGACCATGTGCAGCATGCTAATGCCACATGGCAAACGTTTTCAGCTTGAGAAAGGCTTTGCCAGGGTTTGATGTGGATCCAGGAGGAAGCGGAGGAGTCCCATGGTGTTTCTGAAACTCAGCATGTGAAAATAATCCCACAGCTGCAAAGTGACTCTCAATAGTGAAGAGCCCCGTGAGAGGGCAGGGGGCACTGAAGATTCCTTCCTGGACCTCATGCTGAGGGCTTCAGGAACCAGCACTCTGATGTTCTACAGAATAAGGGCACAAATAAGCAGGCACTGGATTCTCTATTCTGACAACACTTCTGGTCAGTGCACTAGGGGAGATGCATCTATATTCAGATGCTGAATTATAAAAGGAAATGAAGTGTATTACACTGTGGGCATATATTTCTGAAATAATGAGAAAAGCTGGGAGCTGTTAGCAGAAGGAAGCACTTAGTTGAAAACTTTTCGCCCTTCATTGATAATCCTGATTAATAAACATTGTATAATCAAGTTCCTGCAGTGGGATAATGATTTTAATATTTCAATTTTGCTACATAAGCCCTGCCATTTTAACTATTTTATATTACCACATGCCAGTTAAAAATAGGCTTGTCAAAGGAAATGGCTTCTACATTCTGTTTCTTCTTTCTAGAAATGTATTTATATAACAGACCATCTTATTTTTTTTTAAATCTTGGTTATCTAAAGTGACCTGTTTTAATTAGGTCTCATTCTAAAGATAATGAGAAGCCATTGGAGGGGTGAAGGCAGAAGGATGATAGGATGTACATTGTTCTCAGGTGTGTAACTCGATTATTTCTTTCTTCTAGGGTGGGAGAAGCCATAGTTTATCTCCCACTCTTATTTGCCCAGCAGACATGAAGAATAGAGTCCTGTTAGGATTTCCCTTTCCCTTGTTCATTTGGTTAATATCAACAAATGAAATATATACAATGCGACTCAGATTTATTCAATGTGTTAAGGTCATTGTATTGTTTCTCCATTTAGAGGTGAGGGGATGAAAAATCCATCACTGATATCCATCCACCAAGAGAAAGCATCAATTCCAGGCATGTTCTGATCTGTGCTTGCCTAGCTTTTCCAATTTGTCATTCAGCTGCGGGGTCTCTTCCTATTGTTTATTTCTATGATTCTTGTTCCTTTTATTTCTTCCTGACTCGATGGGTTACCACTGTGTTCTGAAGCTAAAATTTCTATCATAGCTTGAGCCCTTCTCTCTTATTTCAGATGAGGTGTTTAGCATCCATGGTGAGACTTGAACTATGAATCATTGTGTGGAAATGCACAACCATCAATTCTCTCTCTATGACAAAATGACAGGCTTATTTTTGGTAATAATTTTTAGTCTTTTTATTCCCCTTTATTATTTTTGAAGGGCTAAGCAGAGTGAGAATAGTTGTGTTTGACCTATTGAATAGTCACAGGATAAAAATAATTTTAGTAGCAACTAAAAAATGGACAAAGGAATTCCGAATATCTAAAAGGAATGATAATACGTTTTCTATAATTTTTTTTTACTTTGTGTTAAACATTCTATATCATATTACTACTCAATGCTAATGATGAGTTGAAAGAATTTAAACAGTTCAAAAATTGACCCATCCTTCCTTTACTCAAATGGAAAAGATAAATACTAGTTAATTCTGCTTTTTGGCACCAAATCCATTCACATGAATTTCTGACAATAATATAATATGTATCATTCCCTTTCAAGACAATAGGACAATAAAGACAAAATATTTGTCTCTAAGACCAAGTTCTTTAAGATCTAATCTATGTCAATAACCTGAACATGGCAGATGATCTGTCTTTTAGATCCAGACACTACATCAAATATATTATTATATGTCCAAATACATATACTCATGTTAACATGTTTTATCCCTAGTGAAATGCTTTTAGGAAAAAGAGGAATAAGAGATGAAATTGAAGGGCAGAAATAAAGACTCTGTAAAGCCTAGCCAAAAGGTTTGCATAAATTTCTTTTATTTTTAAGGTTTAGCCATGTAGAAAGAAGTAGTGTAGTACCATGACTGTAAGCCAGACTGCCTTTATTTGACTATGAAGTCAGCCTCTTGCAGGATGAGTGATCTTGGGCCTCCTCTGCTTTTAATAACTGACAACCTCTGATCTGCTCTCATTCACAAGAACTTTGATTTTTTGAGAATCAAATGGAATAATATATCATGTAATCTTTTTTGTTAGACTCAAAGTGACTTATTTTTTAATTTAAAAAATTTTTTTTATTGGTGCATTGTAGTTATGCATCTTACACATCACCCGATTTTGAAACCATTGCTCACCCAGCATAACAACTTTAAGAATCATCTATGGTGTTACACAGATCGAGAGTTTATTCCAGTCTATGTACCATGGATTGTTTGCCTATTAACCTGTCTTGTGGTTTCAATATGAGATATCCTCCAAAGACTCATGCATTGAAGGCTTGGTCTGAAAAGCAGCAATGGTTAGAGGTGGGACTTTGGGGAAGTGACTGAATCCTGAGCGGTCTGAGCTCTGGTCCTTGGTCTGTCTGTCTGTCTGTCTCCTTCCTCCCTCCCTTCTCTCACTCTGTTTCCTGCTGCCTTATAGCTGAGTTCCTTTCCTCTGCCACACCCTTCTGCCATGATGTCCTGCCTCACCTCAGGCCCATGGACTGAGACCTCTAAACCTGTAGGCTCCAATTACATTTTTCTTCCAAGTTGTTTGTGTCGGGTATTTTGGTCTCAGCAGTAAAAAGGTATTCAATACTTGTTCAACAACATTTGAGGATAGAACAGTTATAAATATGTGTGCACAAGTTTTTGTGTGAATTTAGGACTTCAATCTCTCTTGATTGTTTATCCAGGAGTTCCCGGGACTGTACCACTTAGTATTTCCATCAGTAATGAATGGGAGTTTCAGTTGACCCACATCCTCTGTAAAACTTGATATTGCCAGATATTTCCCCCTCACAGGTGTACAGTGGTATTTCATTGTGGTTTAAATTTACATTTTCTTAATGGCTAATGATGTTGAACATATTTTCATGCATCTATTTCACATCTTTATAATCTCTTTGGTAAGGCATCCTTTTTAATCCTTTGTCTATATTTTAATAGAGTTGTTTGTATTTCTAATTGTTGAGCTCTGAGAAATTTTTACATATTCTAGATAAGTCATTTGTTGGATACAGTATAGCAAATATTTGCTAGATATGTACAAATAATTTTCTTAATTTTTCAGTTGTGTTTTCATTCTATTATAACTGCCTTTCACAGGCAGAAATTTTAATTGTAATAAAGTCCAATTTACCTTTTCTTTTTTGCAGATAATGCTATCATGTCTAAGAACACTTTGTCCAGTAGCACTAGATCTCAAAGGCTTTCTCTCTCTCTCTCTCTCTCTCTCTCTCTCTCTCTCTCTCTCTCTCTCTCTCTCTCTCTCTCTTTTTTTTTCTTAAGATTTTATACTGAGGGGCTGGGAAGAGGGAAGAGGGAAATTCTGTAATGCACATGATGTACTTTAACAAATACATCAAAGTCAATCACTAAGCCAAGCATGAGAAGGAGGGAAAGGGAGGGAATAGGGACAGGAATAGTGTACAGGATCATTGGGTGATGTGTGCATGTGTATCTCCACCATCTTGCATCCCATTAAGATGTGTGACTGCAGTGCACCAATAAAACATTTTAAAAAATGTTTATACTTTCATTTTTTTTGTGGTGGTTTTGGGGTTCCTGGAAACCCTTCTATCTCCGGGCTACACTCCCAGATCTATTTTTATATTTTTATTTGAAAACAGGGTCTCTTAATCCAGCGAGGCTGGCTTCGAACCTGCACGATCCTCCTGTCTCTGCTATACTTTCACTATTTACGTTTAAGTTCACAGTCCATTTTGAAAATATAGAAGTAGCTCACTAAATGTTAATAGATTCTCCTTTTTTAACTATTATAAAACTTGACTAGATACAGAGCTATAGTTTTTACTTTTTTGTATCCTGTATTTATAATTTACTCTTCAAGTGGAGGAGTAGAAATTTCAGTACACAGATAAAATAATTAAATCAATAAGTGGATTTCAATAGTATTAGTAAGAACACCATAGAAACTCCAATAACAGTTTTAAAAGCTATTAAGTTCATCAGTAATTTAAAAAGGAAAGCTAATAAAAACATAATTTATATTTTTCTTTCTTTATGAAGAATATATACCTACTGCCCATTTGGGGATTGATTTTTGTCTTTTTTATTTCAGGAATATTTTTTATTTAGAATGTCTAAAGGTCTAACACTGTATTGAAATTTTGATTCAATAATACAACTGTTTTCTAAGTTTGATAAAGACTTTTTCCTTTCCCAGTTCTGAAAGCAAGAATATTTTTAACAGTTTCACCAGGACCATCAAAATAATCTCTCACAAAAACAACTTTTGGCTAAGGTAATTGCTTGTCTCTTTGCTGAGAGTTGAGAAATAAAGCAAAATTGTTCACGTGTTAGGAAACTAAAGTTAAATATGACAAGAAGTCTAAATATTAGTGTTTTTTCCTGTTGGGCTAAATAAAGCTTCTGCTGATTCTTCAGTGTTTCCTATAACATATTAGAGTGAGAGTTAAACCGTTAGAAACTCTTTCCTCTGTTAGTTTCCAGCATCATTATTCTGCTGTGAAAGAGAAATCATCCCAACTTGTTTTAGTCTCTCGCAGCATTTGCCTGGGCAAATTAAGTTGAGAACTAATAGCTTTCAACTCAAAGCAGAGTGACCACAGTGTTGACCCGTATATGTATCAAAACACTACAAAACATTGTACAGATATTGATTACTACAAACTGGTCCTAGGTAGGGAAAAAGAAAGTGAGGGGTGACCTAATTTTAAAAGTCTATGATGTCCTAATGGATATGAATATAATTTACTAGGCAATTTTATCTAAAGAGGATAGAAATGGGACACAATATTTCACAGGTTTGATTACCTCCAATCTACAATCCTACCATAGGACTTTTATGTATATGAATTCTCTTGTGGAAACTACATCTTTGATTTGTAAAGTTCTTTTTTCACTTAAAGGATTCCTTATAGAAAATTGTGACCACAGTCAGGAACATACAAGAAAAAATAGAAGAATTTTTAATAATACTATGTGATTTTGTTTCTATTTTGAGGCCCCAAGAAACCTATTTGATAAGAAAATTGTTATTTGTGAGCAAAAGAATTCATGGCAAAATACTATTTTTTGTGTGTGTGTGTGTGGGTCTGGGGATGGAACCCAGGGACATTCGA
Source organism: Muscardinus avellanarius (assembly GCF_963383645.1). NCBI lineage: Eukaryota > Metazoa > Chordata > Mammalia > Rodentia > Gliridae > Muscardinus > Muscardinus avellanarius. The sequence continues at coordinate 47,808,858 of NC_137786.1, read as the reverse complement.
CCTCCGAGCTACACCCCTTGCCCCTGCCCTATTTTTTTTTTAGTGTTTATTTTGAAAGCGGGTGTCACTGAGTTGCAGAGGGCCTCACTAAGTAGCTGAGGCTGTCCGTGAACTGCGATCCTCTTGTCTCAGCCTCCCAAATACTGGGATTAGAAGTGTGTACCACCACGCCCAGCTAAAAACTATTATTTTTGAAGATATGTTAGCAAATTGTGATAAACTAATAATTTTCCTTCTTCTATACTAGGGAAATATATCAATGATTATAATCACATTAAAATTTCAGTTATATTACCTAATAATTTTATCAATATATTTTTCAATAGTTTTTTCTGATTTTTATAAACTTTATACTTGTGGTATGTGTGTGTGTTTTTGGGGATTGAACCCAGGGCCTCATGCATACCTGGCAAGCACTATACCACTGAGCTATACCCCCAGCCCTCTTCAATAGTTTAATTAACTGAATTTTGTAAAAATTAGATTGACTAGTTTCTCATCAATGAAACTTAAAACTTTACATTTTCCCAAACTTATATGTACAGAAATGTACTAACCCTACATAATACAAAGTTTTTGAGGGTTGGAAATCTCGATTTCTAATGTAGGCTGTACACTTGTTCTTCAATTTTTCTATAATGAAACTTTTGGGGCTAGTCAAATATTATTTAAAATTCAAATACTTTCATCTAATAACTGTGAATTGTGACAATTAATTTAACTAATATGATTCTTACTTTCCTTATCTTTATAATGGTAAAAATTGTTCTCAGCATGCCTATATAAAGAGACAGGAATAGAAAGAATGCAAGTAAGCTCACTTAGAGAATTATTAATTTTTACAGGAATATAAGGTATTATCAGTGAAAACTACACTGGGAAAACCAGTGGCTGGGTCATATCTACACTGCCCTCATTCTTTCCTTCAGTGCAGCTTTAGCTGGTAATGCTAATGGTGACAGTTTCTATGGTGATGCAATTAAAATGGCTGAAATTTATAGATTGTTGTCAGTTAGATCCTGGTACAAATAAGTCCTGCTTTATCTGCTTTATCTGAACTCTATGGTAAGGTTTTTGTGTGTATGTGTGTGTGGTACTGGGGGTGGAACCCAGGGTCTTTCTGCCTCTGGGCTATACTCTCAGACCTATTTTCTATTTTATTTGGAAACAGGGTCTCACTAAGTTGTTGAGAGCCTCACTAAGTAGCTGAGGCTGGCTTTGAACCTGTGCCATCCTCCTGTCTCAGCCTCCTAAGCGCAGGGATTACAAGTGCAGGGATCACGCCTGGCTATGGTCAGGTTTTGAAAGCAATTTTTTTTGCCACCAAATGGTTAGAAACAGCTTTGGACATAAACTGTATGAGCCCTTGACAGATACACTGACCTGTACATGCAGAAATATAACTTCTACAAAGTATTGCCTACCAAAGGGGAGCTTGAACATAGACCAAATTCTGTCCTAATATTTCTTACACTGTAAAATATTCATTTCTTTGGCTGAATCAACTTGAGAATCAGTGTCTATGACTGTGCAATTGAGTAGTGCATTTGACATGAGGAGAATATGAGTCTTCTTTATTCTAGTGAAGCAAGTGATGCTTTGTTTGGATGCTTGGGCATATCTCCTTGTTATTGATTGTCCTGAAATACTCACAAGAGTGTAGGGAACATTTCTAAGCCATGAGGTAACTAGGCATAGAAGACAGATGTCAGATCAGAGGTGTTAGACACAGTCTGGGTTCTGCTCTAGTCACATTTTCTGAAAGATGGAGAGAGAAATTAAGTTAGAGATCTGAACCCAGGAATGTGGAATTCAGCCAGGGACTCCTGGAGTCAGGGAGTTTCAGCAGGGCTCACCAGGACTCAAGGAACACACTGATTCTATTCATCCTGATCAGCTCAGACATTTTTTTTTTTTTAATGGAAGGAGAGTGCAGGGGTCAGTTCCTGTATCACTACTGCTGGTCTTAGATGACTGGGAAAGCATGAGCTCATGCAATCATGGCTTTGCTAAGGGGGATGAAACATTATGTTCCTATTGGTACCCTTGGTCTGCATCAAAAAAAAAAAAAAATCTAAGCCAGGCGTAGTGGTACACGCTTGTAACCCCAGCATTTGGGAGGCGAAGACCAGAGGATTGCTGTTCTTGGATAGCTTTAGCTACTTAGAGAGGACCTTTGCAACTCAGTGAGACCCTGTTTTCAAAAATAAAAAGACCTAAAAAAATGTGGGCTGGGAGTGTAGCTTGGAGGATGCCCCTGGGTTCCATCCCCAGTACCACAAAAAAGAAAGAAAGAGAAAGAAAGAAAGAAAGAAAGAAAGAAAGAAAGAAAGAAAGAAAGAAAGAAAGAAAGAAGGAAAGAAAACATATTCCTCTGGGAAAATTTAGACTTTGGATCCTTTCATTGTCAACTCTCAGGGAAGAAACTTAGGGTAGTTCAGGAGACCTCTCCTCAATCAGTCATGGTCTTATCCTCCACTCAGCCACCAAGTGCATAGCCCTGGGTGAGTCTGGAGCATGAGGATCCCATGCACAAGTTCCACAGTCACACAGAATAGTCCTGCTGATTAGGATGCAAGAGACTGATTTCTCTCATCAGTGTTCCTCATTTTATATTCATATTATCACCATTCATTTATGCTCATATTTAAGTTTGTTCTGAAGAAAACAACCAGCCTTAATTTCCACCACTAAAACTTGAAATTAAGTATTTTCCATGTCAAAATATAATTTACTGTTCTTCATTTCTACCTTCCAAGTTCTCATATAGGGCAAGTGCTGAATTCTATATGATCATGTAATTGGAGCTGGGAATGAGGTGAAAGATTGCTGGCAGAGGGCTTTTCAAAATTCCTATCAGGGTTTAGATTGGTACACACTGAATAATTATGGCTCTCTCCTTGCAGCTCTGAAGTAGGAAGACTTATAAAGGCTTTATTTTCTGCTGTGTAGATTATTCAAATTACATTTTATTAGATTTTTTCTTTCATTTCTCTTTTCTTTGCACCCTTAGTCAGGAGGTAAAGGCAATCAAGTAACAAAGTAAATAAGAAATTCATTTTTCTGACATCAGAATTGCATGTTTTGACAGAAAATAGTGAGGATAATAATTATTTATTTTACTTGGGAAAGAGAGGAAATGATCACTTATACCTCTGAGTGGACTTGAGAAAATCTAATAATATTGTACTTGGGACCAGAAAATCTGGGTCTGAGTCCTATCTTTTCCATTTACTAACATTTAATCATAGGCACATAAAAACATTTAAGTTCTCACAGTAAAGTGAGGTCCTGAATTCCTAGTTGCATAGTGGGGATACTATGAAAAAATAAAATAAAATAAATAAAAGTGTTTTTAAACTCAAAGGTATAAGAATGAGGTAGTGTTAGTATAACAACTCAGCAGAAAGTAGGCATCCTATTTACAAGAAACACACAGGGCATTTATGTGAAAAAAAAGAAGCCTATAATTAGAATTCATTTAGCTCAAAATGCAATAAATAGACCCTTGGGTTTTAGTTTTAACTCTTGTTAATTTATTGAGTAAACATTGCCAAGTTATTTAACCTCCCTGGGATTATTAGGACTAATTACTCAATACCCTCCAGGTTTCGTAATTCACAGACTCACCTTTAATCAGTGGGCAGACTTCTATTAAATCAAATATAGTATTTGATACTCGTTTAGGCTCGGTTCCCCAAGAAAGCAGTCCCTGAGATAAAAACCTGAGTCTGAGTAGATTATTTGGGAGATGATTTCAAGAAGTTCTGATAGAAGAACGGAGAAATGAGACAAGAAAGGGAAAGATGCAGAGTGCACATTCGACATGCTAACGCTGCAGACAGCTGTGTCTTTATTCTTTTGGGGACCTCTGAGAGGCTACGTAGAACTTATGAGAATCATCCTATTTGAGGAGAGAAGGAGATGGATCGTTTTTCATCCAATCTTTCACCAGCTGCAGGCTGCTTTTGGCACATCAGTCCTCAGTGTTCTTCCCTGTCATGCTCAGTGACTAAGTATGTCACATAGATCATGCAGTTACATGTCCCAGAATCCTGCACAAGGAAGCCACTGGTACACATGGAAAGGTTAGGGTGCTGAGGAGTGATGGTTGGGGCTGTGGCATCATATGGTACAGTGCTATGGTTGACAGTATTGTATTGCTTAGATACCCCTGATGACAAGCTCATTGCTCAACTCAAGAATGGTTAGCTGAGAGTCTCAAGGATCCTGCTTAGGTGGGGAGCTGAGCTATGCTTTTCTTGAGGGACACTTAGCCAATGATTGAGCAAAATAGTAATACCAAGGACTCTTCAAACAGTTAAATTTTGCTCCATTGCTCCCCATGGTAGATATTTTCATAGGTTCATTCAAGATAGACAATTCTCTCTGTCCAATCATGAATCATCCCCTTCTATTTTCTCAGCCTACTTACCTGTTAGCCATCTTATCTCCATCTTGGTGCCTGTTTCCTGGAGGATTCAACATGCACAAATGTCTACTTTTAAGGAGAGGTTGGAAAAATATCAACAGTTGTAGACTAAAGGAGAGCTACTTTCTTTGGGTCAAGAGAAAAGCTTGACCAAAAGTATCTTTTCTACAGTAGGACCAGGTAAGAAAAAGCTTCTTTTAAGTACATCATCAGAAATCAGCCAGACAGAAATCAGAGTCAATGGATGCAGTATGGAAACATATTGAATACACTAAATAAGTGAAAGATAGACAATGGAGGATTAGACACTGGATAAACACATGGGGAATTGATGGAATTTCCGTTTCTAGAAAACTTTTACAGAATAGATTATCTATTCCATTTCAAAAACCTTGTTACAGATATTTTTATTTTTTCTTTTTTTTTTTATTTTATTTATTTTATTTTTTTTAATTAATTTATTTTTTAAATTGGTGCATTGTAGTCATATATCAATCACATTGGAGTACAAGACTTGAGAGGATATACAAGCACACATCATCCAATTAGCCCTCCTCCAGCCCCCGTCCCATTCCCTCCCCCTCCCTCCATCCCACACTTCTTTGGTGATTTACTTTGATACATTTGTTTATGTACCTCCTGCATTTTAAAGAGGCTCCGTCCTCCAGTATTACATACCCTCTGATTGATCACATTAGTTGCTTCACTATAGGGCCCTTTCTATAGCTCAACCTCTTCCTGTTGCCCTTTTCCTCCTAGTTATTGCTGATTAAGAGAAGCGTCTGATTTATATTTTCTGCGATATTTCTCTGTGCATGCTGCGTTGCAAGTACCAATCCCACTCTTGATGGTCCCAGTAGTGGCCTGGCTACTCAGTGGACTGATCCAGACCTCGCTGGCTCACGCAGCGGCCTTGCCTCATGGGAGGACCCAGTTCTGGTCTCGCTGGCCCCTGAACCGGTCAAACCCCTAAGCTGGCTTTGGTCCCGACCTTGGAGGCCGCAGGAGTGAACTTGCCTCACGCCAGGCTCCGATGCTGGCCATTGGCCCCTGCACCGGTCTAACCCCTTGGCAGGATTCCAATCCCGGCCTCGGAGGCCCCAACACTGGTAATGCCTCACGGCAGGCTCCGATGCCAGCCTCACTGGCCCCAGCACCGGCCTAACCCCTTGACAGGCTCTTATCCTGGCCTCAGAGGCCCCAGTACCGGCCTTGCCTCACGGCAGGCTCCGATGCCGGCCTCGCTGGCCCCAGCAGCGGCCTAACCCCTCGGCAGGCTCCGATCCCGGCCTCGGAGGCCCCAGCACTGGTCATGCCTCAAGGCAGGATCCGATGCCGGCTTCACTGGCCCCAGCACCGGCCTAGCCCCTTGGCAGGCTCTTATCCTGGCCTCGGAGGCCCCAGTACCGGCCTTGCCTCACGGCAGGCTCCGATGCCGGCCTCGCTGGCCCCAGCACCGGCCTAACCCCTCGGCATGCTCCGATCCCGGCCTCGGAGGCCCCAGGACTGGTCATGCCTCACGGCAGGCTCCGCTGCCGGCCTCGTTGGCCCCAGCACCGGCCTAACCTCTCGGCAAGCTCTTATCCTGGCCTCGGAGGCCCCAGTACCGGCCTTGCCTCACGGCAGGCTCCGATGCCGGCCTCATGGCCCCAGCAGTGGCCTAACCCCTCGGCAGACTCCGATCCCAGCCTCAGAGGCCCCAGTACCGGCCTTGCCTCAAGGCAGGCTCCGATGCCGGCCTCGCTGGCCCCAGCACCGGCCTAACCCCTTGGGAGGCTCTTATCCTGGCCTCGGAGGCCCCAGTACTGGCCTTGCCTCACGGCAGGCTCCGATGCCGGCCTCGCTGGCCCCAGCACCGGCCTAACCCCTCAGCAGGCTCTTATTCTGCCCTGGAGGCCCCAGCACTGGCCTAACCCCTTGGCAGGCTCTTATCCTGGCCTCGGAGGCCCCAGCACTGGTCATGCCTCAAGGCAAGCTCTGATGCCGGCCTCGCTGGCCCCAGCACCGGCCTAACCCCTTGGCAGGCTCTTATCCTGGCCTCGGAGGCCCCAGCACTGGTCATGCCTCACGGCAGGCTCCGCTGCCGGCCTCGTTGGCCCCAGCACCGGCCTAACCCCTCGGCAAGCTCTTATCCTGGCCTCGGAGGCCCCAGTACAGGCCTTGCCTCACGGCAGGCTCCGATGCCGGCCTCGCTGGCCCCAGCACCGGCCTAACCCCTCGGCAGGCTCTTATCCTGGCCTAGAGGCCCCAGTACCGGCCTTGCCTCAAGGCAGGCTCCGATGCCGGCCTCACTGGCCCCAGCACTGGCCTAACCCCTCGGCAGGCTCTTATCCTGGCCTCGGAGGCCCCAGTACCGGCCTTGCCTCACGGCAGGCTCCGATGCCGGCCTCGCTGGCCCCAGCACCGGCCTAACCCCTCGGCAGGCTCCGATCCCGGCCTCAGAGGCCCCAGTACCGGCCTTGCCTCACGGCAGGCTCCGATGCCGGCCTCGCTGGCCCCAGCACCGGCCTAACCCCTCGGCAGGCTCCGATCCCGGCCTCGGAGGCCCCAGCACTGGTCATGCCTCAAGGCAGGCTCCGATGGCGGCCTCGCTGGCCCCAGCACCGGCCTAACCCCTCGGCAGGCTCTTATCCTGGCCTAGAGGCCCCAGTACCGGCCTTGCCTCAAGGCAGGCTCCGATGCCGGCCTCACTGGCCCCAGCACTGGCCTAACCCCTCGGCAGGTTCTTATCCTGGCCTCGGAGGCCCCAGTACCGGCCTTGCCTCACGGCAGGCTCCGATGCCGGCCTCGCTGGCCCCAGCAGCGGTCTAACCCCTCGGCAGGCTCCGATCCCAGCCTCGGAGGCCCCAGCACTGGTCATGCCTCAAGGCAGGCTCCGATGCCGGCCTCGCTGGCCCCAGCACCGGCCTAGCCCCTTGGCAGGCTCTTATCCTGGCCTCGGAGGCCCCAGTACCGGCCTTGCCTCACGGCAGGCTCCGATGCCGGCCTCGCTGGCCCCAGCACCGGCCTAACCCCTCGGCATGCTCCGATCCCGGCCTCGGAGGCCCCAGCACTGGTCATGCCTCAAGGCAGGCTCCGATGGCGGCCTCGCTGGCCCCAGCACCGGCCTAACCCCTTGGCAGGCTCTTATCCAGGCCTCGGAGGCCCCAGTACTGGCCTTGCCTCACGGCAGGCTCCGCTGCCGGCCTCGCTGTCCCCAGCACCGGCCTAACCCCTCGGCAGGCTCTTATCCTGGCCTAGAGGCCCCAGTACCGGCCTTGCCTCAAGGCAGGCTCCGATGCCGGTGTCACTGGCCCCAGCACTGGCCTAACCCCTCGGCAGGTTCTTATCCTGGCCTCGGAGGCCCCAGTACCGGCCTTGCCTCACGGCAGGCTCCGATGCCGGCCTCACTGGCCCCAGCAGCGGCCTAACCCCTCGGCAGGCTCCGATCCCGGCCTCAGAGGCCCCAGTACCGGCCTTGCCTCAAGGCAGGCTCCGATGCCGGCCTCGCTGGCCCCAGCAGCGGCCTAACCCCTCGGCAGGCTCCGATCCCGGCCTCGGAGGCCCCAGCACTGGTCATGCCTCAAGGCAGGCTCCGATGGCGGCCTCGCTGGCCCCAGCACTGGCCTAACCCCTCGGCAGGCTCTTGTCCTGGCCTCGGAGGCCCCAGTACCGGCCTTGCCTCAAGGCAGGCTCCGATGCCGGCCTCGCTGGCCCCAGCACCGGCCTAACCCCTCAGCAGGCTCTTATTCTGCCCTGGAGGCCCCAGCACTGGCCTAACCCCTCGGCAGGCTCTTATCCTGGCCTCGGAGGCCCAAGTACCGGCCTTGCCTCATGGCAGGCTCTGATGCCAGCCTCGCTGGCCCCAGCACCGGCCTAACCCCTCAGCAGGCTCCGGTCCCATCCTCGGGGGCCCCAACACTGGCCTTGCCTCACGGCAGGCTCCAATGCCGGCCTCGCTGACCCCAGCACCGGCCTAACCCCTCAGCAAGTTCCGGACCCGACCTCGGAGGCCCTAGCACAAGCCTTGCATCATGGCAGGCTCCAATGCTGGCCTCGCTGGCCCCAGCATCGGTCTAACCCCTCTGCAGGTTCCAATCCCGGCCACGGAGGCCTCAGTAGTGGCCCTGCCTCACAGCAAGCTCCGATGTCGGCCACTGGCCCCGGCGCCCGCCTAACCCCTCAGCAGGTTCCGATCACAGTCTCTGTGGTTAGTATTTCAAAGGTTCCAGTTGTAATGTATCAGATCTCTGCCTCCCCCGAATATTGGCCACTGGCATTGCCACTGCCTCCACCGTTTCAAATCCTTCCCAGGCTCTTTTTCCACTCTGAATGTTGTCCAGTGTTCCTAAGCATGCGTGATGTTAGCATTCGACATTTGGTGTAATTTCTCCAAAAAAATAAAGTTGGTAAGATCCGGTTTCTGCTTCTCCTGAATACAAGTCTCTACCACCATCGCGAAGAACTCTTTCAACACCGCATTTCTCCTTGGTCTCCGCTAAACTCTCTCCTTATATGTGATGTCTGAGATTCTTAACAATATAGAGAAATAGCAGTCCTCTTTCACGGCGAATTTTTCCATAAGTTCCAGTGCATTTAGATAAGTTTTGTCTGCATCTCCAGTGTCCTGGCATCCATAACGGCTTTCTTACCACCTCTCCAATATTTTTCTTTATCTTTTTCTGTTCTGGGCCCGGTTTCTCCAGGGGTCTGGTGTGCTACTCGCAGTTCGGCCGGGACCCAGAGTCCCGCGATCCGGGCCCCAGCTGGCGTGCCCTGTGCTCGACCCCCGCCCAGAACCCAGCGTCTTACTGGGCCTTGTTTCTCCAGGGGTCTGGCGTGCTACTCGCAGTTCTGCCTGGGGCCCAGAGTCCCGCGACCCGGGCCCCATCTGGCGTGCCCAGCCCGCGACCCTTGCCCAGAACCCAGCGTCTTACTGGGTCTGGTTTCTCCAGGGGTCTGGCGTGCTACGCGCAGTTCGGCAGGGGCCCAGAGTCCCGCGACCCGGGCCCCATCTGGCGTGCCCAGCCCACGACCCCCGCCCAGAACCCAGCGTCTTACTGGGTCCGGTTTCTCCAGGGGTCTGGCATGCTACGCGCAGTTCGGCAGGGGCCCAGAGTCCCGCGACCCGGGCCCCATTAGGCGTGCCCCGCCCGCGACCCCCGCCCAGAACCCAGCGTCTTACTGGGCCTGGTTTCTCCAGGGGTCTGGCGTGCTACGCGCAGTTCGGCCCGGGGCCCAGGGTCCCGCGACCCAGGCCCCGGCTTTTGTGCGCCGCGGGCGACCCCTGCCCAGAACCCAGCGTCTTACTGGGCCTGGTTTCTCCAGGGATCTGGCGTGCTACTCGCAGTTCTGCCTGGGGCCCAGAGTCCCGCGACCCGGGCCCCATCTGGCGTGCCCAGCCCGCGACCCCAGCCCAGAACCCAGCGTCTTACTTGGCCTGGTTTCTCCAGGGGTCTGGCGTGCTATGCGCAGTTCGGTCTGGGGCCCAGAGTCCCGCGACCCGGGCCCCATCTGGCGTGCCCAGCCTGCGACCCCCGCCCAGAACCCAGCGTCTTACTGGGTCCGGTTTCTCCAGGGGTCTCGATATTTTTATTTTTTCAATCTTACAGATGACCTCTTAAAAATCTACCTCTTAAAAAAATAGCAACATTTAGGACTCAGCTGTGCTAATCATTGGATTTATACACATAGAATTATCATAGTTTAAAAGCCTTAAGCAAAAATCTCTGTTCAGATTTAGCTACTTAAAGAGAGGGAAATAGAAGGAGAGGGAAGTGATGTGTTTAAGAGCCTATTATATGCCAGAGATGCTAGTGGGTGCTTTTATTCATTTGTGCACTCATTTTCTTAAGCACTCATGTACTCTAGACACAGTTCCAGTACTGAGATATATTTATAAATGAACACACTCTAATTTTCTGCTATTGTTGAGATTATATTTCAGAGGGCAAAAACAGACAATATATATTAAGGTAAAATCAATAAATAATAAAGTACCTTAGAAAATGACACATACATACGAATGAAAAAAACAAGAAAATTGAGAGTTACAGGGAAGGAAGAGGTAGAATTTTAATAAACTAGACATGATATATTCTATTGAGGTGGCATTTGAATGAAGACTTGAATGAAGTGAGGGAATTAGCTATGTGGATAATTACAGAAAGAGGTCTTTAGGTAAAAAAGAAAACAGTGCAAAGATCATAAAACATGTCAGAAGAACAATTAAGAGGCCAGATGAGGAAACAGAGTTTTTATAAAAATTAAATCTTTTTTCCATCTTTCATAGCCAGTAACTATAGGTTCTCACCAAGTCAATCTGCCTTCAAAATTCACCCTTCGCTGGTTGATCTGGGCTCTAGCATTCCATAAGTTGGAGAAATATCAGCTCTATGATCATCTCTCCAGAGTTCATTTCTTTCTCTTACAAGCATTGACAAGATGGAGTTTGATTAGAAAATTGTCTAGCTGAAATCTATACTTGCATGTAGAGTTGCAAATCTACATTATCTTTGGTTTATCATAATATTCACAAATACAATGAGCCTGATTAGAAAAGAGACCTTGAGAAGTATCACTGCAGTCACACTGTATGTGTGGACCTCTTTATCGTCCCCTTATAGAACACTCATTAAATGGCAGGAGTTAAGCAGGTCTCTAGGAAATCCCACATCTGGACTGAGAATCATTTTCACTGAACTGACTGGAAGGACCCACAGCCCTTTGGGCGTGGTGAAGACCAGCTGATCTAAGGCCAATCCACTTGTGGCCATCTCAGCCCAGCTTGTTTACTCAAAGTGACATATTTTCTGATTGATCCCAGTGAATATGTGTTTACTCTTTCCATAGAAACCAATTCTGGTACCCTTTACCCCAAACTAGAAACATGTCAGTTTGTTTCCTCAGAAATGTTCAAGAGATATACATTATTCGGCAAAATTTAAAATATGCTGGTTGATCAGCCTTGCCTGAAGGAAATATTTATTACCATCTGGAAATTTTTACATCTTTTAGAAAATTCACTATTTGAATATCTTTAATCTCCTTTTAACCATCTCTCATGTGCTCTCTCTTATTTTCTTTTCTTTTGGTACTGGGTATTAATCCAAGGGGCATTCTACCTCTGAGACACACCTCCAGACCTTCTTATTTTTTATTTGGAAACAAGATCTCACTAAGTTGCCAAGGCTGGCCTTGAACCTGCAGTCCTCTTATCTAGGCCTTCCAATTACTGACATTATAGATGTGTGCTACCATGCCAGTCTCTCTCTCTCTTGTTCTCTCTCTCTCTGTCTCTTCTTTCAAGACTTCTATAATGCAACATCTCCTCCAGAACCTCCCTGGAATTAGAAATGTACTAAATTGAGGTTTTCAGAATCCCCTTGCTATGAGGATAAAGCTGAGATCCATCTAGTGATGATATTCATCTTACATAATAGGTGCAATGATTTTTTTAAATGAGATTCATTATATGCACACAGTGAAATTTTTAGAGTGTTTTAGAAAATGGGTATTGCATATTTTGGAGCTTGCATTATGTAATCTATGGAACAAAGATAAGATATATTGAATTTCCAAAATATTTTCCCAGGAAGTTCCAAATGTGCTAAGGACAAAAACTTATTAATACTTCTACCCTTCTTTTCTTAGTGAAGGGTGAGTTATTATTTTCCTAATTTCACAGACAAAGCCCAAGCCCCAGCCCCAGCTTCTGATTATTCAATGAGACACAGGTGTCAAGAAATTAAACCTTTGTCATTACTCATACTGCTTTCCCTAGGTTTAAGTACCTGCTTGTCTCTTTTGCCTTTCAGCACTCTAACATCTTTTGTTGTTTGAAAAGCGTACAAACACACACACATGTGCACACACGTGTACACACACATACACACACATGTGTGTGAGCATACATACCCATGAATTTTTCCCTAACTACAGAGATTTTTCCATGGAAATTATTTTTCTGCTGCAACAAAATTGTTTTGCAAAAATGAATGGAGATCATTATTACCCTGTTTTATAAAGCAACAACAAAACCAGATGATGGATTCCTAATATCCAGAAATTGGACATAGTATAGGGAAATGAATATTCTTTTATACTATTGATGGAGAAATGAATTACCATAAAAATTTTGGAAGATGAACTGGAAGTTCCTGTTAAAATATTTAATGATGAATCTGTTATATAGAAAAGTATTAGTATATTAGATAAGTGCAAAAATATGGCAATATTATTTATAATGACATGGTTAAACAAATAAATGAACCAAAATAGAAAAGTATCCATATATATAAGAAAATATGTATTTACAAATACATTTATATGCATGAAGAAAATAAAGAAAGGTAAACCTCAAATTTCTAATTTTGACAACTTTGAGAATCTTTGTTCTGGGGATGCTAAGTAGAAAATGATGTGCCAGGGATACTTGAGACTGTTTTGGTGAGTCTCTCTATTTATGTACTACTTTAAAAATTGAAATAAATATCTGAGAAAAAAATTTTAACTAGATATAATGGGTCATACCTATAATTCCAGCTACTCAGGAGGCTGAGGATAGAGGATCACAAGTTCAATTTCGTGAGACCCTATCGAGGTAGGGTGGGGGGGCTGAGGATGTAGCTCAATGGTAGGATGGCTCCAAGGCCTTGGATTCAATCCCCAAAACCATTTAAAAAGGAGAGAGAAGGGGTGAAAAAAGAAACACTACTTACACAACATGATGAAAGGAGAGGACAGGGGGTTTAGAGTCAGTCAGATTGAGTTAACTCCAGTTTGGCTATTGGTTGCTGTATAATGCTGGGCACATGACTAACTCAACTGATGGCCTGTTCCTCATATAAAATGGAGACAGTATGTACTCTACATAAAGCATAAGGCACAGTGCCTGGCAGGCAGTAAGCACAAAAAACTATGCTGTCTGTCATTTCTGAAGGAAGAGAGTTTTTCTGGGTGGCAATGGAGAGAAGCAGAATATAAAGGTTGGGCCTAATTGGATAGAGATTTTCCTTGGGATCTCCAGGTCAATTCAAAATTAGGAATTTTGGACTACAGTCTCAGCAGGGAGTCTGCAGAGACATTGAGCTCAGTCTGAAGTGCTTTCCTTCTCTTAGCAGCTCAAGAATTTCAAAGTGGAAGCTGAGCGCGAAGGATCTGATGGATGCTTCTTTTGAAAGTTCCACTGGTCCTCAGCCATGAGGACCAAGTGGCAAACTCTTGATCTTTCTGGAATTCAAGACTCGAAGGCTAAGATGTTTCAGCTTGTGCCTTAGAAAGGATGGAAAATCAGAAAGCAGGAAAGAGAAAAAAAGAGGGAAAGAGAGTTAAAAGGAAGAGAGAGATGTTTTGTGTTGCTCTGTATCATAGAAATTATTTAAATGAACCAGTTGATGGGTAGAATTGCTAGAACCCACTCTCACCCTGATGTGATTTGCTTTGATGGATTATAGTTTTGTGCTCAAAAACTATCAGTGTCAAAATAAAACCTGAGGCAGAGGTAAAAGCAAAAGTTGTGGATAGGAAAAAAAAATGCACCGATAACCCTACTGCAGAACTGGAAAACTCTAGTAGAATTAGCCCATTAGAAACATTACTAGAAGGTGGCATGCTAAGAATCGCTGGCAACCAGCAGAAGCATAGAGACTAGGAAGAGTCCACACCCCTAAGGCCCTCAGAGGGAGTATGGCACCAAAACTTAATGGAACGTCTAGTCTCCATAATTCTAAGTGAGTGAATTGCTTGGTTATAAGACACCCAGTTTGTGGTACAGCTTTAGATCACTCGTAGGAAACTAGTACAGACTTAGTGAGACCCGGAGTAGGGGTGGGGTCACTTACATAGGTATATGTGTTCTCCTTTTCAGGGAGAGAATGCTTTAAGACTTAAGGTTGGAATAGCTATTTATTGGTTTAAGAAAAACATCAAAATTTCTTGATTTTATTAGAGACAGTAGTTGCATATCAGTTTTCTAAAATCCATTGCATAGTAAGGCATGTTGACACATGCCTGCAATATCAGTATTTGGGAGGCTGAGACAGGAGGATCACAGGTTTAAGGCCAACAGACAGCAACTTAGCAAGGCCCTATTGCAAAAATATTTTTTTGGTGTGGTACTGGTGTTCCTAGAAACTCTTCTACCTCCGGGCTATACTCCCAGACCTATTTTTATATTTTTATTTGGAAAAAGGGTCTATTAAGCCAGCGCGACTGGCTTCGAACCTGCGTGATCCTCCTGTCTCTGCCTCCCAAGCACGGGGATTAAAAGCGTGTGCTACCATGCCCGGCCTGCAAAAATAATTTTTAAAAAGGGCTGGGCTTTTCATCTTCTTGCAAATGATATAATTTTGTTCTTCTTTATGGCTGAATAGAATTCCATTGTGTGTATTTCCCACAGTTTTGCTATCCATTCATCTGTTGATGGTGATCTGGGTTGGTTCCATATTTTGGCTATTACATATTTTGTGCTGCTATGAGCATAGGTATGCATATGTTGCTGTATTTCTCTGAATTCAACCCCTTTGGAAAGATACCCAGGAGTGGTATAGCTGGATCATATGGTGGATCTATTCCCAACTTTCTCAGGAATCTCCACACAGATCTCCATAGTGGCTGAACTAGTTTGCATTCCCACCAACAGTGTAAAAGAGTTCCTCTTTCCCCACATCCTCGCCAGCTGTTGTTTGATTTCTTTATGCTTGCCACTCTGACTGGGGTTAAATGGAATCTCAATGTAGTTTTGATTTGCATCTCCCTGATGGCCAGTGATGAAGAGCATCTTTTCATGTATCTATTGGCCCTTTGTATCTCTTCTTTTGTGAAGTGTCTATTTAGTTCATTTGCCCATTTCTTGTTAAGTGAGATCAGCCAAGCACAGAAGAAGGTACATATGTTTCCTCTAATATGCCCAAACTAGGAAACACAGAGGATACCAGTGAGACTCCAGATAATGGATGGGAAATACCAGCAAAGTTTGAATGGAAAGATAGGAGAGGAGGAAGGCTGATCTTGATTAATGAGGGTCTACATCTGAACATGTGTAAAATTATGAATAAGACATGGTTAACCTAGACAACCATTGGTGGGAGGGGGGAAGGGAAAATGGGAGCGGGGGGGAGAGGGCACCAAATATAGTTTAAATGTATACTATTTATGTTCAATAATAAAATTGTAAAAAAAATAAAAATAAAAAAATTTAAAAAAAGGGCTGAGGATATAGCTCAGAATTTCAGTGTCCCTGGGTTCAGGTTAGTCATGCACATATACATGTATTCACACATTCACACACACACACACACACACACACACACACACACACACACAAATGCAGATGTAAACACAGACATACATACACATGATAAAACCCATTGGTTAGAGGAGATGGAAGGATAGACAATATCATACATTTATATCCTGGCTTTATTGCTAGCCTGTGAGACACTATCATATATTTACACCCCAGCTGTATTGCTAGTCTGTGGATATCTCGCAGGAAAATCTCTCCAATGCATTAACTTATATATTCATGTATTAAATATTGGAGATCACAACCTAAACTTTCAGCAAGGATTTGGCAAGTCTTCCTAATTGTCCTCACTGTCCTGCACAGTTCCGTTGACCTCTCAGTGAGCCATGGAGGTTTCTTGGCTGATACAATTGTGTAATGTAATACATCTTGGCACATTTAAAGGCTCCTATCACTGTTCAAAGATAGCTTTCAGTCTTTATTTCAGCACATACTTAAAGTGCTATTTACTATTTTCTATAGTAAAATTTTACTATTTACAAAAGTAAATAGCTTTGTGAAGACATTGCTTTCCTTCAGTATGGTCTGCAAAATGGCGCATCTTGCTCCTGAATGTCAGCAGAGCATAAATACTGTTTTTTCTTTGCCTTTTGTGATCCTTCTTACAGTTTCATTTAGAGTCTGTTCATAGGCAAACAGAATACATTGTGTACCATTATGACACTTGCTGTGCAAAACTGTTAAACTTATTTAATAATCTCTGGCTCAGTTTATATCTACTATAACAACAGCAAAGACAATCTGGCTTTAACTAACCTATCTTGTCTACTTTTCACCACGGAAACTAAAAAAATTAACTGTTTATTCTCAGAAAATTGTCAAATATTTGACCTACTTTTAAATTGAATACAGAAGTTGTTATTTATACATAATTTGTACAGACCCATTAATACTTTGAATTTCCTTTACTTACCATGAAATAGTGCTCCAGCTAAAAGGTGCAAACACTAATTTTTTTCCAGGAGAAATACATTAGATCAAAAGTACTATCATAAAACATTTCAAATAAATGAGGTGATAGATTTTCATTAACTTGATTTAATCAGTGTACATTGCATTATGTTTCAGGTTTACCTAGAAAAATATTCTGATAATGAAGTTCCATTTTCTCACTTATTGTATAAAATTCTTTTAGCATACCCTTTGGTCAAATAAAATGGTACTATTATTACAAAATAATTATAATAAAAAGATTTGATGCTTAGGAGAAACAAATGAACACTTTTTAGAAATAAGATTTACGCTGGGCGTGTTGGCCCATGCTTGTAATCCCTGCTCTTGGGAAGTGGAGACAGGAGGATCGTGCAGTTTCGAAGCCTTAAGAGACCCTGTTTCCAAATAAAATATAAAATAGGTCTAGAAGTGTAACCCAAAGGTAGAAGGTTCCATCCCCAGTACCACCAAAAAATAAAATAAAATAAGATTTATTAATGGAATTGATTTTTTAGCATATGTTTTGTATGGATTTTATAAAATAACAACAGTATGTTAGTGCTTAAAGTAATATTGAACAAGATAGTGGTTAAGGATCAGAATATTAGGAAAGAGTTCTTTAAACAAAAATGAATTCTCATTTGGAGAGAGTGG
The DNA here is from genome assembly GCF_963383645.1 of Muscardinus avellanarius. Classification (NCBI taxonomy): domain Eukaryota; kingdom Metazoa; phylum Chordata; class Mammalia; order Rodentia; family Gliridae; genus Muscardinus; species Muscardinus avellanarius. Next base: position 47,791,552 of record NC_137786.1, on the reverse strand, counting down.
CAAAGTAGATTGGCAGGGAAAAGAAAAAATTATGAGGAAAGAAACCAGAATTTTTGGCTTATCTCTAATACATTAAAGACTCTGCCCATGTGTAGCTCATATAATATATTGAGTTTCAATGCTTCTCTATTGAAAAATTTAATAGATTAGAGATGATGAATTTATCCTTTTACAACTGCTATTATTCTAGAGAAAAGATAAAAAGAAGAATGGCAAAAATTATTTTTCTGAAACAAATTATTTATTGTCAACTCTAAATTATTTTCTCAAAGGTAATGAAAACAATAGCATTATTTGTAGGGTTTGAATATTTATTTAAAGTGTTATAGGCATTTTATTGTGCCAACTTAGCTAAGGCGGGCCCATCTTTTCCATCAATATTTTTCCTCTGTGGTTCTAGGTAAAGGCTGGTCACAAAAGAAATTGCAGGAAGACCTGAAGGGCAGAGGCAGGAATGAAGGGACCACTCCCCTCCTCTGCTGTGACCCTGTGTGCAGGACTGCTGGTCTGATGGCCCTCCACTACTGCCTGACTTTCCCCAGCAGTGTCCTGAGTCCAGAGCCACTCTAGGCACAAGACAAAGGGCTTGGTGACAAATTTGCAAATAAAAGTAAAGGATGCTTAGTTAAATTTGAACTAAAAAAAAAAAAACAGCAAAATATTTTTTATTATGAGTGTGTTTATATTACATTTGGGATATACTTATACAAAAAGATTACTTTTTGTTTATTTAAAATTCAAACTTAACTGAGTACACTGTAAAAAAAATCTATCATAAATGAAATGGTTCTAACTCCTTCGGTAGACCCCCTGCATGGCTGAGATTAAAGAGCGTCAGAACTAGACATAAGTGCTAGTTTATTTTCCAAGTTCGGTTCTTCACTCTTCCTAAGCTCAGAACTAACTTTGCTTCCCGCCAGCTCTGCTGACCCCCAGGGACTTCCAGAAACAGGGACAACCAACTCACACATACTTTTCACCGATTCCCACAGGATACAAGCCTAATTCCTATAATAAATCTTCTGTTTCTTATCATCTATTGTTCCGCTTTCCTGACTGAACTCTGATCCAAGTATTAATTTAGTCAATTCCACATCTCCAACTAGAATTTATGAATGCAGCTCTATTTTATTTTCCCCAATTTGTTAACTCCTCTGGGTGTTCTTTGTAGTGCTTCTGCACTAACTGATTTCAGACTGTCATTCCACCCCAGGGCTTCTATCCTCACACTCTCATCAGCCCACAAGGCACAATAATATCCCTCAGGGAGGATGGCAAGTGAAGGAGTTCATGATCACCCTCCATGTTTTAGGAACGGTATCAGATATCCATATCTCATCACACTGAGTGAATTTAGATAGTGACAGACTTCCTGGAAATACATATCTCTAAGAGTGACAGCAAAATATAACTTGGTTTCTATGAGCCTGTTGTGGTTGAGGAAAGGTGAAATGCCTCTTCACTTTACATCCTAGCAGGAGCAGCTGCTTGTAATGAAGCCTCACCTTTGGGCTCCAAAACTGTAATGGAGCCTTGCTAAAACTGTAATGGTATGAGATGGCGCTATTTGTGGGTTCTTGTTCTTAGCTAGTTTAGAAAAAATAGCCAAAACTATACTGTTGCAAGATTAAGTGAATTTTATTATTACAAAGGTAGAAAGAAGAGACAGAATTATAAAGCAATTCATCAGAGAGAGAGAGAGAGAGAGAGAGAGAGAGAGAGAGAGAGAGAGAGAGAGAGAAGAGTCTTGAAGGTAAGACAGTGAAGTTTTTTTTTTTTTTAACATAGAACATTTTATAGATTCATTATTTCCCATCTTGCTTAACCAATAGTCCTGACCTGACTAGGTGTAGGTCCACCCCTTATCTCCAGTGCAAGCCCTTTGATAATATTATAAGGATTTACTATCTCCCATCCTGTTGGACAGAAAGCCTTCTTCCTGCCCTGATGCAGATGTGGGCCAGCCCCTCATCTCAGGAGCAAGTCTTTGTTAAGACCAATTTGTGTTACTTGGTTAACAAAGTCAGGGGTCCCATGGTCTGCCCTCTTTGAGGAAGGCCTGTACCATCCTCTGGTGTACTTGGGGAGTTTTAGCCTATAGGGTAGAAGCTATTTATTATGTAAACTTGTCTTTAAAATATGAAGTCCCTGGGCTACAACTCTTTTGTGAACTTGCTAATCACTTTTGGTAACAGCTGCCTCCTTTCCCTGCCTGAGTGCCTGCGTAGCACCCAGGCCCTGACTACTTTTTACAGTTTGAAATTAATACAAAAGCATATTTCCAATACTACACATTCTCCACCACTGCTCACTCCACCAGCACAGGGCTCATGAATGCTGGGCAACACTGTGCCTACTTTACATGTAAAGAAGCCCTCACACATTTTAAACCTCGCTGCCTCTTAATGTATCCACAGCTTCTCATACCCTTGGGTGAGAAGGGTGAAAGAGAAGAGAAAATGCTTGATACCACTTCAAAAGATGTTCAGGATGGAAGTAGTAGGGCCATTTGAAGGAGAGAGAATGGTAAATTTGGCTTTAATACTGCCTTTGAAGGCCGGGTCATGTTTGGCTGATGATATGCCTTAGACAGAAGCCCACAGTTTCTGATTTCTGTAGGGTTAATTGGTCCATATAATGCTGTTGTTTTTTTTTTTTTTTTTTTTTTTTTGCTTTCTTGTCTAAACCTCATGGCTTCTCTGTTGCATCAGTCCATTGGAACACTGTCCACTGCTCATGGACAAAAGTGTTGGAAATGACAAAGGCAAGAAGAAAAAAAATCATCTCCCAGTGGCATGGCCTCTTTGAAGGGCCTAGCACAATCGCATAGGTCAGTTCATCTATCTTTACCAAACCAGGTGACAGAGTGGAACTGCAATGATCTAATTCCACTTAAGAAATACAATGATGGGACATACATTTTGACTTCCCTGAAGACAGTAAATTTCAAGGACAGAAGCCACACATTCCATTGACTGTTGTTGTATAGTATAACATTTAATGAATACTGGAGAAAATAAGAAATATTATTAAAGAGCAGGAAAACAGAGCTGTGATTCCACCTTACCTTGGTGTTGAGTCACTCACTTCCCATCCCCTTTCTTTAATAAGGAAAGATATCTTGACTTTGATGGCAACCTAATTGTGCCAGGCTGAAAAGGCTGGTGCAGCTATTATCACAGTGGAGTAATTCGACTGGGACAAGTAGGAAAAGCATATAATAGTGGGTATCATAGCTAATAAATTGCAAATGTTTTTAATGGTAATGAGCTGAGAGATGATTTTCAAACAAGAACCTCATTGAATGTGAGCTGCTCAATATATTGATGTTGCTGAGACACAAGAAAAAGTATTTCAGAGAATTCCTAAGATGTTGCGGTTGTTACCTGCATTATTAAGCACACTACATATTTTGGCTCACCAATTGTCATGGTCAATATCCTCACTGCTTTAATCCAAAAACAAATGACCACACAACTTAGAGGAAGACTTATTTTCTCATAGTTTTCTTGGACATTTCAGGTTTAGTCCATGGAGACAAGAATGTGCAGGAAGCAGAGAGAGGGAGAGAGCAAGGGCTCTGCTCTCACATCATGGAGGCTGAGAGGAGAGAGAACCAAGGAAACAAACTAGGAGATTCAAGGACATAATCACAGTCCCCCAGGCCTCACCCCAGGGACTCACCTTCTCTAGTCACACCCCACCTGCCTCGCTCACTGCCCCGTAAAGATATTCATACACTGATGAGATTATAGTATTGTGACTTGATTTTATCAACTCAGAATCATTACATGAGCTTTTCAGGAAACATTCTATGTTTTATCAACACCATCCTTCTGAATTCAGTTATTCCTGATGTCCTAAGGGTTGGATATAGAAAAACGTGCTCTGTGAGAATTATTAGAACAGTTTGGATAATGAGGATATATCACTTTAAATCAAAACCATTTTTGTAATTATTATTTTGGGGTAAAATTTTTCCAAAAAGTGCAATGTGAATAGGGCAGAAATTACAATTTCATGGTCTCTCAATGAAATTCTGCCATTATTGTGAGCATATGTGACTATTGCATACTGGCAGACAGTGATGCCTTCATGGGCTCCGACTCTACTCTGAAATGTGCCAGACTAGAGTGTTTGAATGTTGTTACATTTGTTTTTGAACGTCTCCTGCTTCTCTTATGCTATCATTTCATCCCATGTCCTCCTTGGTACTGTTAGTACCTGAATCTAGTGGCCCCAACCTCTACCTTGATCCCATGCTATCGACCACCACTTCTTAGAAACACACTTGAGTTTGATGCATAAATAACAGATAACATGGCCAGATCAAAATAACCTTTATAACAGCATCATTCCTTAGAACATAGTTCTTAGCCTTGAGAAGCCATGTAAACAGATGAGAGACTGCAAAAATGTGCTAAACACTCTCTGTATTCATATTTGCACATAATTTGGTGGCAGGGTTTGTGATATACAGCCAGAGAAAGTCAGAGTTTATAAATATGATTTAAAAACACAGAACTTTTTAAAAATGATACATAGATGTGTTCTGATCAAAGTGAAGCTCCTACTTACATGGACCCTCTAGGCACCAAAATATTTCCTGTCTTTTTTGAGCACTTTATTTCAGTTGTTGGTTATGGAAAGTAATAAATATTTGTTAATATTAATTTATAATATTACTTGGGACTCTAAGAAATCCTGAGACACAATAAAAGAATTTAGGGTGTCTTAATCCACATCATAGAATGAAAATAATATAGAGTTTACTGAGTCATAAAATCAATATAATTTATAAATGTAGTATAGTATGAACCTTTAATGAAACTCATTGTGTCTGAGGCTAACAGTGCTTTGGCTTGATCTAGAGTCCTTTCTTTATTCCCATCCAGACTTGGCTTTGTCTGTTAATACATGCTTTTCCTTTTGGGCCTTTCTTTTGACCGGGCCTAAGTTGCTCCCTACCAAAGACTTTGAACCTGCAATTGCTTAAAGGTAAACTTGTGCATTTTGCTATCCAAATTTATAAGACCCAAATGCATAGATTTCCCAAATGATGAAACTTAACACTTACCACTTTAAACTGTTTTCTTCAAACTACAATCTGGCATTATTATGGGAATGGTATCATTCAGCTTATGTAGACCTGCATGCAGTCTGCTTTGCTGAGCACCATGAGAGATTTTATTTTTTGATAAAAAACATCTGACCTAAACTCCTTCCCTCTTTTCTGCATGTGTTTCCCTTGGTCTATGGCCATTATATGTCCATTTTTATTAAGACTACTGCATCAATGAATATAATATAGGTTTTATTTCAGTGACTAATGTCTCTAAAACATAACAGACTTAAGACAACAGAAGTGTGTATTTTTTGCTCATGTTCAATGTTCAGTGTAGAGAAGCACAGATACTCCATTTATGGTAGTCATTTGGGTCTTAAGACTTATGAAAGCTCCATCTCAATGCATGATTCCACAATACATGCATAAAACTCTGATAGTTCATTGGCCAAATCAAGTCACATGTTTGTTTCCCACTACAAGAAGGGCGTATCAAGTCTACCACATTCTAGGAAGTAAGAGTGCTAAAAGATTTGTAGACAACCTTAAAGACACAGCTTTGTGTTTGGATGTTCTGATTTCCATTTCAGTTACTCGTGAACTTTTCAATATTTTGAGCTATATTATAGATAGGAGATGCTGCTGGATAATTATTTTTTTGTGTGTGGTACTGGAGGTGAAACCCAGAGGCATTCTACCCCTGACCCACACTCCAACCCTAATTTTTATTCTTGATTTTGAAACAGGGTCTCATTGAGTTGCAAAGGGCCTCACTAAATAACTGAGGTTGCCCATGAACCACGGACCTCCTGTCACAGCCTCAGTATAATTGTGTACCACTAAGCCCAGCTGGTAATTCATATTTGAATTTGGTATTTATGTGCTTGCTCAAAGGTATCCCTGAGAAATAGCATCTTTGATAAAAATATTTCAAAATTTATCAATGGGGTCCTATAACTTCTTAGCTCTTCCCTAGTTGACAGTATATCACATCCTCTGAATAAACTTTCCCTTTTCATTTTTTCCATAGAAGAGGTCAACAGTATTTTCTTTACTTCTCCAGCCTGCCTAAGAAATTGCCCTCTTAGAAGTTTTATTGATTGTTTGGAGAAGGTTTCCTGATCCTATAGTTACAACTTTCTTAAGAAGCATGGGTATCTGGGGAAATAACTAGAGGCTCAGAAGACTTTTCTCATTATGTGATGGTTTCAAGAGATGATTTCAAGCTTATTAAGAAGCAGGAGAATGTGGTGATTTTACTCCAGTTCAAACATGGGCTGTAACTATATGTGTTGCCTGAAGAACATATAAGAAATAATGATAAAACCAATTATATTTTGTCTGCTTTTAATTTTCATGGACCACTAATCTAAACAATGCCATTGTCTCCCCACTCATACACCATGTCATGAGTTAAGTATCAACTTCAGCAATAGTACCGCTTAAATTATTTTGCTGTAAGAGGAAAAAAATAGTCACAATTGTACACAGAAGTAATTGCATATCATGTTATAAAATGTGACACAATAAGGAATCATATCTTTGGTTAGCAGAGATTTAAACTCACACATGGACAAATTTATGGGAAGGAAATATCAAACCCAAAGGGTATGTCCCCTATGTTTCCTATTTTCCAGAAAATAGGAAAGTACAGACTTAAAAACTCAGTTACCCTATAAAAATGAACTTTCTCAAATTATTTCTTCACTAAAAGGAGGCCATCAAAATCTACTACCAAAGCTTCTTCTTATTGTAATAGTGGGCCCATTACAGGTGTAGTGTCTAGCTCAGAAGATAGTCTCACAAATGAAGATGTTACCCTTTACCACTCACAGTACTTTCTGGGTGGATAACCAGAAGGGATCTCCATCACTACCTCTCTACGATAGGGGATAGTTTGTAGGCACATGCAAGCACCTGTCAATATAACTTTTCTGGAGGGAAAGGTGCTGGGAATTGAGCTCAAGGACATTGTACTTCCAAGTTACACCCCCAGCTCTGTCTTATTTTTTTATTTTGTAATAGGCTTTCTTAAGTTGCTGAAGATCTTGCTAAGTTGCTGAGATTGGCCTTGGAACTGCAATCCACCTGTCTCAGCCTTCCAAACACTAGGATTACAGGTATGCACAGCCATGCCTAGTTTGTCAGTATAACTTTTACCCAAATATTCACTTCTCTCATAAGCTTCAAGGTCAAGCAGTGTTTGAAGGCCATGATAAAATGCTACTTTGGGAAGAAAGAGTTGTTAATTCCACAGAGAGGGCAATGAGAAGGGTCCCTCTGCAGAGAAATGGAGAGAAATGTGAGAGTTTAACATGTTTTATTCAGACTTACCTGAACAAGAAACATCTCATCTTAATGAGGTGAATACCTTGTAGTTCATTAAGATTCATTGAGATTGATTTGCACAGACTAGTTCTCAGAGCTTCAAGGAACTTTAACCTGTCGGATTTTGAAAGGGCCTTTTCTTGATCCCTTCTGTCCTTTCTGGTGTGTTTTGACTGAGCAGCTCTTAGTCCTCTGAACCCCTCTGTACACATTTCTACTTCCCAAATCATTCATTTATGTGCTTACAATTTACATCTCTCTGCAAAACACCACATTTTTTTTTTTTTCCTGGGCTCCTGGGCCTCATTTCTAACTGCCTTGAGCAGAGTGAATATAAACGGAATTCACCATGTTCTGCTGAAGGGATCACTCCCACCCCAATTTTACCATTTTTTCTTTAGACCCTGGAATTCATCTTTGACTCCACGTTGGTTTTCATGCCCTACTTCTAATAAACCTTCGTGTGATCCAATTCCTTATTAATATCACATTTATCCATCACTCTTTCAGCCCTAGGTCACTATTCCACTACGGGCCATCAACCCATTTTTCTTGTGAAAGCAAAGTTACATTTTACAAATTACAGTGTGGTTACTGTGACAACTACTGTGCCAAAGACTTTGAAAGATACAGCTCATTAGTCCTCATAATATGAGCTAAGTATTCATATTAATGCCAATTAAAATTATTAAGCTGATGTAATAGGATATGTAACTGGGAACTAGAGAAGATGAATATATTGCTTAAATAAATAGTTGGTAAATGGTATTAAAACTCAACAGTTTGTGCTTTTAACTATGATATAATACTGCCTTTAGTTAGACTGCAATAGGCTTTCAAATATCAAATATTTGTGCTCTCTTCTTGTTCAATATGATCATTTTCTTTGCCCAAACTACATCCAGCATGTTGACCAAAGTAAATTTCTAAAACACCGGTGCTTTTTCTCAAGAATATTCAATGACCGGTGCTTTTTCTCAAGAATATTCAATGACTCCTATTATATTTACTTTTTTGGCACTGGGGATAGAACCTAGAGTCATTCTATCTCTGAGCTATACTCCCCACATTTTATTTTGAAGCAGGGAGGGTCTCTCACTGCATTGTTGAGGCTGATCTTGAACCTGTTATCCTCTTGACTCAGTCTCCCAAGTACTGAGGTGTGTGTCACCACACCCAGCTTTCAATGACTGTTACTGCCCGTTAGGAGTTTAAAGCCTTCATTATACTATGCATGTCCTATCATAGACTAGTATAAAGTTTTTCATTCATCCCACCTGTCAAAGAACACAAACCTGTATATGAATGTTTATAATACAATAAGTATAATAAAATATCATCATTATTATGTCTCCAGTAGTGGTAGAAATAAAATGTTTAATTTTATTTATTGCTCTTCTGTTTTCTATGTTATTGTCTTATATTTTAGTTCAACATATATCTCACAATCCACGAGACATCACACCTACTTTTAAATTTTAGTATTCATTTATGTTCACTGACATATTTACTTGTTCTTCATTGGTTCCAGCATTTTTCATGGTTTCTTCCTCGGATCACCTTTTCTTTTGCCTGAAGAGTTTATGTAATTGTTTCTCATCCAGCTGACCTACACTGTAGTACATTCTCTCAGTTTTCACTCTCAGCTTTTGTTTGTCTTAGGATAATTTTTATTTTTGCCTTCAAATTAAGATGGCATTTTTGTTGGTCATGGAGTTCTGTGTTGACAGTTCATTTCCTTTAATATCGGAAGATGTATTCCAGGTACCATCATTTCTGTTGAAGTGCCAGCCAGCAGTCTTATTTTTGTTTCACTGAAGACAATGCATATTTTAAGTGTTATTTGGAAATTCTCTTTCCTTATCTAGGACTTCAATTATAGGCATAACTAGCATTTTCACTGGATTTTTACAGAAATCTTACCTGCTTTCCTGTTTTTCCATTATTTTTCTCTCTATGCTAAGGCTTGTGTTATTTCCTATTAATCTTTCTGTTCACTAAGTCTGCACTTTTCATTGTCTAATCTGTAGGTAAACATATCCATTGATCACTATTTCCAAATATCATAATTTTCAAATCTATACTGTTTATTCAGTTCTTTATTTCTTCTCTCACTCTCTTAACGTCTAGAGAAAGTTTGTCTTTTACTTTCTTATTTTCATTTTTTTCCTGAACATATTAAACCGAGTTTTTAAAGTCCCTGTTTGCTAACTCTAATAGCTAGATAATTCCTTTGTCTGTTTTTATTGTCTTTTTCTTCATTTTATTATGATTGGCCATGTGTTTTTGCTTCTAGGCAGATTTGCAAATTTTAGTTTTTGTGCTGCATATTGTGAGAAGATTTTCCTTTCTTCTGATAGGTATTAAAGAGGAGATTAGTGCTCTGGTCCAATCAGGTACTGAGTGGGATCCCGGTTTAGTTGCAGTGGGAATAAGAGTTGATCTACTTCTATTCTACCTCTGTTTTCAGACAGAAAACAGAGAGTTCTACCTCCCAAGCTTGGGGGTGAAAAGTTGGGGAGGGGGTCTTTTTCTCCTCAACTCTGAAAGACTTCAGAATTTTTTTTGTGTGTGGTACTGGGGATGGAATCCTTCTACCTCTGGGCTACATCCCCAGACCAATTTCATATTTTATTTGGAAACAGCGAGGCTGGCTTCAAACCTGTGCAATCCTCCTGTCTCTGCCTCCCAAGCGTGGGGATTACAAGCGTGCACCACCAAGTCCGGCTACAGAAAATTATTTAATGAATATTTTTGCTTAGCTTCTGTCTCACATGGTTTCAATATTTCTCAACTCTCCTAAAGAGAAGATTGACCAGATGCCTCCTATGCTTGCCAGCCTGTGGGCTCAGTTTTACTCTGAGCTTTTCTGCATGGGTTCTCCTATTCTTTGGTACAACCTCAGAATTTAGCAAATGCCCCATGGAGAAAACTGATAATCTCTTCAAGTTTACTTTCTTTCTTTATTTTTTCACTCTGTCCTCAGCACTAAAAGCTTTCCTGGTTATTCCTTCCCCTAGCAGAGATCCTATGGCTGGACCTTATCTTATCACTAGCCTGAGCCCCCAATATATAAAACTTTATGGTAAGCAAACACTTGATTATTAGTTCACCTCAAAATGGTTTTACTCTCTTTCTATAAAAATTTAGTTCATTTGATTTTTGCTTCCATGGCATTCTGTCACATTCAAAATATGATATTTGTAGCCAGGTATGGTGGTGCATGCCTGTGCTTGGTGGTGGAAGGCTGAGACAGGAGGAGTTCGAAGCCAGCCTCAGTAACTTAGTGAGACCCTGTTTCAACGAGATGCCACACTTTAAATCCTTGATGGAAAGTTTTAATTGTTGCTTTTTTGGTAAATGCTAATCACCAATTTTATTATTTATAATAGTGTCAAATTAGAGGGCCAATATGTTCTCTTAAAAACTATAACAATAAAAAAGCAATGAACAGTCTCCCTTGCTGAGGCTTAGGAAGTTTGTATTTATCTAGAAAGCTGTCAGTTTCTTCCAGATTTTTCATTTTGTTGGAGTACAGTTTTTATTAAGTAGTTTCTAATTATCCTCTGGATTTCTACATTGTCAGTGGTAATATCTCCTTTTTCATTTCTTATCTTTGTGATTTGGGTTGATTCTCTTCTTTAAGTTGGCTAGTACTTTATCATTTTTTTTAGAAACTAGCTATTGGTTTTGTTAATCTTCTGTATTTTTTATTCTCTACTTCATTGATTTCTTCTTTGATTTTAATAATTTCCTGTCTTCTACTGGTTTTAAGGTTAGATTGTTCCTGTTTTTAAGAGCTTTGAGGTGTGTCATTAGGTTATTTATTTGTTGATCTTCTGTTCTTCTTATGTGAGCACTTAGTGCTATAAATTTTCCTCTTAGTACTGCCTTCAAAGTGTCCCAGATATTTTGATACGTTGTATTTCTATTTTTGTTTGTTTCTAGAAATTTCTTGATTTTACTCCTTACTTATTCTATGACCCAATCTTTATTCAGTAGTGTGGTGTTCAGTCTTCACATTTTTATGTGGTTTTTCTGGGTCTTCTTATAGTTGATTTCTAGTTTCATTACATTATAGTCTGAAAAGACACAGGGAAGCATGTCACATTTTTGGAATTTGCTAGTGCTCACTTTGTGGCTCAGAATGCGATCTATTTTGGAGAACGTTTGGTGAGCAGCTGAGAAAAATGTGCACTTTTCTGTAGTTGGGTGGAATAGTCTATATATGTCTATCAGGTGCAGTGAGGCAAGATGGCACTGCTGTGGTGGCCGCGGTGCAAGGTGGGTGTGGTTTTTTTCTTCTCTCTGTTGTTTTTCTAGTTATGGTGTTTTCTGGCTTTTGTAGAATGCTGTTTATAAGGCAGTGGACGTTGGGTGTCAGTAAGACTGGTATGTGCTGCTTCCCTCAGTTGCCATCTTCCTGAAACTGAGATATTAAATTCTTACTGAGATAATAAACTCCATACTGGTGAGTGGCCACATGGGGTTGCATTTGGGGAAATGGAACAAAGCAAAACAGAAAGACAGTGATCTGGGTTAATGTGTATGTACCAAAAAGTAACCTCTAGTAAAAAGCAACTGTCCTAGCATATTTTGATTAACATATTTAAATTTTAAGGATTCTTTTAAATCCTGCCAGTCTGTTATCTCCAATCTCAGTTCCTAGCTATACCTATATTAATCATATTCCATATATCTTAAGATGTTTTCAAAATTATTTACTTTTTCCATGAACAGTGAGTGGTCTGTAGCCAGCTATGAGACAAATGGATTACCTATGCTGTGGATGAGAGTGGAGGGTTTAGCTTAAGAAATGAATGGTAGCTGTGTAAAAGAAGACTTTGGGCCATATATGGTTCACTGTGTAAGCTCAAGAGTGAGCATAATGAGCTCATGCAGGTCACTCAATAAGTATTAATTGATTAAATGAATGAAACTTCAGGTCCTAAGGTAAGGAGAGCATTATACTCTCCTTAGAATAGAATCCACAGAATCAATGTAAAAAATAACATTTTCTATTTCAGTCTCTTTTTTTCTGAAAGTTGCTGCACACTTTTCCTAACAATTATAAATTATACTTTAATTTGTTGAGACAAAATTGGAAGAGGTCACTAATAGGTTTATAGAAATCTCTTAAATTCTCATCTGGAAGACTCATTTTGAAATATAACCAATACAAGATGAAAACAGTATGACAAATTCTTATATGTAAATGCACAATTTTGCTATCCTGACACTCTTTTGTGATTAAAGAAATTTAAAACTTGCCTTCATTCGTTCATAGAGTACTGAGAACCAATTATGTTTTGGGAAATGTTTTTATAAAGGGGAGAATGTAGATAAAAATCTTTGCCTCGTAGTGCGTAGTTTGGTGAGCAAAATAAAATAAACATTAAGCAAATAATCATGAAGTAAGTTTGTGATTTCAAATTGTAACAAAATGCTGCAAAAGAAATAATAAATAACAGAAAATAATGTAGTCAAAGATGTAAAGGATCATGATATGCTTGAAACTGATTTGAGGCCACAGTGTTTGGACAACATGGACCTGGGAGAAGAGAGAAAACAGATGCAAAAGGAGAGTTGAGTAGCAAAGGCCAAAATGAACAACAAAAGATATTAACAGAAGAGAGCTGGACGGCCACACTACGCATCCCTCAGACCCTGATGCTGAGATTGACCAGCTACCTTTTACTGAGTAAAACAAAGGAGAATCAGGCACAAGAACAAATGTGGGCTGAGGAACATTGTTAATTAACAGACATGATCAGGGAACGATTTTGCCCAGGGTAATTCAGTCCTACTGACCTAGAACGAAAACAAATGCAAAAGCCTCTCTGTGCATGTTTACCCTAAAGGACAAATTTTAATTTTGTAGGCTTTGCCAATTCAATAAGTGGAAAAATCCCTGCAAACAAAAGAGAAGAGAACACTAATATACTTTGAGAAGGACATTATTCCAAGGTGGTGAGGGTTCTAATTTGCTTCTTTAAAAAGCAGCCTCTTTACAATAGTAGTTAAAACAGCATAATATTGGTACAAAAACAGGCACACAGAACAATGGGACAGAATAGAAAATACAGAAACAAACCCACACACTTATAGTTAATTGATCTTTGACAAAGGGGCCAAATTTATACACAGGAGAAAAGACAGCCTTTTAAACAATTGGTGTTGGGAGAACTGGCTATCCATTTGTAGAAATATGGAACTAAGTTCTTACCTCTCACCATGCATGGGAATTAAATTCGAGATGGATCAAAGGCCTGGAAATCAGAACAGAGCCTTGTGAAGCTGTTAGAGGAGGGTATAGGTTTAACACTACAACAAGTAATAACTTCCTCAACAAGACCTCCAAAGCACAGAAAATTAAAACAAGAATTAACAAGATGGATGGCGTCAAACTGTAAGTTTCTGCTAATCACAGGAAATCATTAAGAATCTAAAGAGGAAGCCTAAAGAATGGCAGAAGATCTTTAACAGCTACCCCTCTGATAGAGGGCTAATGTCCAGAATACAGAAAGAGCTCAAAAGACTTTACAGTAGCAAAACAAATGACCCAATTAAAAAATGGGCAACTGAATTGAATGGACATTTCACAAAAGAAGAGATAAAAATGGCCAATAGATACATGAAAAATGTTCAGCATCATTAGCAATCAGGGAGATTCAAACCAAAACTATGCTGAGATTTTATCTAACCCCAATCAGAGCGGCAAGCATAAAGAAGTCAAATAAGAACCAATGTTGGTGAAGATATTTTACACTGTTGGTGGGGATGCAAACTACTGGTGCAGCCACTATGGAGATAAGTGTGGAGAGTCCTTAAAAACCTGGGAATGGATCCACCATATGATCCAGCTATACTAATTATGGGTATCTTTCCAAAGGGGTTGAAATCAGAGAACTACAGTAACATATGCATACCCATGTTCATAGCAGCACAATTTGCAATAGCCAAAATATGAAACCAACCAAGGTGTCTGTCAACAGATGAATGGATTACAAAATTATTGGAAATACACACAATGAAATTCTACTCAGCAATAAAATAACAAAATCATGTAATTCGTAAGAAGATGGAAAGACCTGGAGAACATTATGTTAAGTGAGATTAACCAAGCACCCAAAGAGAAGGGACATATGTTTTCTCTAATATGCTAATGCTAGGATGTATTTGGGATAACAGAGGGATTTTAGATAATGAAGAGGAAACCTCAGTGAAGCCAGAAAGGAAGGATAGGGAAGGAAGAAGGCTAAGATTTATTAATGGAAAAACTACACTCAAATACGTGTGTACATGTGAATATACATTGTTATATTTGGAGGGAGGGAAAAGGAGAAGCAGTGGGGGAAGGGCACCAAGTACTGTGTGAATCTATGCCCTAGTCCACATGATCCACATTGCAATGTGAGACTATAGTGCACCAATAAAAAAAAAAGCAGCCTCTTTATTGTTTCCATGAACAGATTCCCCTTGCAGGTAACCAAGAGAGAAAAGATAAAATATGTATTGGGGCAAATAAAGTACCAGTTTTCAGGTGTAGTATATTGTTTGTATGATTTGTCATTTGGTTTTGTGAAAAAAAACTTATAACATTTGTTAAATAGATTGAACATTAATACATTAATTATTATAAGATAGTATATGAATAGAAAAAGTAGTCTCATGATTATCAACACATGTTAAGAAAAATAAATTAGGACATGAAACTGTCTCATAGAGAAAAATTTGTGATATTCTCTTGTATATTTATAATTTCTATTTTGTTGCATCTAGAGTATGCATGTATTGTCTATTTTGTCATGCATAACCAAAGAGTTAAGGTAGAACCTTATCATTTATGGTGCAAATTGGGTGGTAAGCTTGAAATCACACTACATGGCACACTGATGTGGTAAATGGGCACATGTGTGTGAATTTGTTCTTCATCTATGATCAGATTTACTCAACAGGTTTGGGTTGGTGGTAGAATATTCTAGAACATCCTGCTAGTCATCCTTTTTCCTTATCAACATTGATCTTGTTACTTTAATGATTTGATGTTCAAGGTTTAATGAGTAATATTTTATCAGCTATTTAAAATAACATGTCTCCTAAGCTTGACATTATAGAGTATGCCTGCTGAGACAGGAAGATCACAGGTTCAAGGCCAGCCTCTGCAACTTACAAGACTTTTTTTTTTCAAAAGGGGAGGCGTTGTGGGTATAGCTTGGATGTAGAATGCTCCTGGATTCAACACCACCACCACTACTACTACAAGTAATACATCTATTAATTATTCTTAAAATATATTATCAGTGACTTATTTCTTTAAAATGTTACCTATTGAATTCTAGAAAAGTAAAATTGGAAACCAGGGCCTAATAGAAATTCTACCTTCCTTTCAACAGAGTAAAGATATATCTGAGAGAGAGACACACACAGAGATACAATCCTCTGTATCATTTTAGCACTCCCTGAGCCAGGACTTGATGTGAGTTGATAGCAGAAAAGAAAGGAGAGGCCATTCCTGCGAGGCTAGAGAGACAGAATTTCCTATCCTCATCTGGCCCAGAAGGAGCTGGAAGCATCACTGTGACTCAGAACTAGTTACAAGTATAGTTTGTAGTTACTGGTTCTCCCTTCTCCTTCCCCATGAGGATTATTGTGAATGGGCTGGCTTTCAAGGACACTCAGAATTTGTCAAAAAGGCTTCTTTTAATATTCAAGGAGATGTAAAATATATATAAAGCTATATCATATCATTTGGTCATTCCATTTCATCTGCTTATATTTTGTATTTCAGTATGTTAGGGCTTAGAATTCATAAGAAGAAGGTTCTGGTTATTAAGTGGGTTCAGTTTACACTCAAAGATTTCTCAGCAGCATCCAAACTTTTCTTGATATCAGAATTAGACAAATTCTGTCAATCCAGAACAATATAGAACAACTATTTTGGTTCAAATTATTTGAAACTAATTTCCCATTTTCTTTTTTTATTTTCCTTGTGATAATTATATTAATGGGTAACTATAAGTATGAGGTGTATAAGCCAAACTCATATAATCCAAAGAATGATGTGGCAATGTGAGACTCTTCAAAGATTCAGTGTTCCAAGACCCTGATATATGATCACTGTAGTTCCTATAGTTCCATACAAGTATTTTTACAAATTGATTACTTTCATCTTTGGACTAGGGGAAAGAAAATTTGTATGTAATTTCAGTTTTCAAAAACAAATATAAAAATAATTTAAGTATTAAACTGAACAGAGTAGGAAAATCGTAATTTGGGAAGAAAATGCATTATGTAAGAATGTGAAACATTTAAGAAGTCTGTTCACTTACTGTTTCTTTACTTTCAATTTGCTAGGACACATCTTGGATACCCACCAGTGAGAAACAATCAGAAGTTGCTTAGCTTAAAATTTCCTCTGGGTTTCATCTTTAATTTCAGTTTTGCAGTGTGCTATGACTGCCTGTCCAGTTGCTTCTGGTGAAGATACAAGGTGAGTACCAGGTCACCTGATATGATTAAGCACATTCCAGTTTCATTCCACAAATACCAATATTAAGTCAGATGTGAAACTCTCTTTTGATACATATCACTATCCTCTGACTAGCTGCACAGTGTAATCTCCTGGTGCCTTTGCTTCCTTCTTTATAACTGGATAAATAGGTCTGCTGTGAGGATTGAAGTCAGTCATAAATGGAAAGCAGGGTGTTTTCTTTTTTATTTTTGTGATACTAGGGGTGAACCCAGAGGCTTTCTACCTCCGAACTATACTCCTAGACCTATTTTATATTTTATTTGGAAAAAGGGTTTAACTAAGTTGCTGAGAGCCTCACTAAGTAGCTGAGTCTGGCTTCGAACCTGTGTGGTCCTCTTGTCTCAGCCTCCCCAGCCTGGGGATTTCAACCTTGCCCGGCGAGGCAGGTGTTTTTTGAATAGCACTTTTTTCTCCAGTACAGTATGCTGCCAACCACCATAAGGAGAAGGGAAATGATGTACCTGAACACTTCTGTAAAGAAAGGAACACCATGCATGTAGTCAGAAGTCCAATTTCAATTCCTGGCACTCATGTAGCATCTCCTCTGTGCCAGGTCTGCTGTAAACATCTACCATGCATAAAACTGAGTTGTAGCAGACTAATAAAGTAGGTGCCATTCTTCCCATCATTTTACTGATTGGAAACAGATGCAAAAGAAGTTAAGTGATTTCCTCCAAATTATACTCATTTGGAGTTATAAAGCCAAGATTTGATTGGAGACTCGCAGCTCCAAGTCCATGCTCCATAGCCTTTTAGCTCTCTGAACGTCAGTTTGCTAAATGTAAAATGAGAAAAATAGTCATAGTCATCTCACAAGGTCACTGCGAGAATTTAATATGATAATAAATCTACACTGCACTGGAACTAAAAAAGGTTATACAAATGTAACATGATTGTTATTAAGCTAACCAAAGTGCCTTATGTTCTGTATAATGAAGCAGAGGATAGTAAGATAATACCACAGAGATGAGACCTTGTGAGCATTCCAGGTTGCCAAAGGACAACAAAATATATTTTTTATGGTAAACTTCAATTTTACTACCTAAGCAAAAATGAAAGTAATTTATCATTTTGGAAAGTCTTTGATCACAAAATCTTTTGCTGTGAGTTTGGAGTAATATTTTTTTCAGGATATATATAGAAACCCTCCTCATAAGTTAAGAAATGAATGTAGCAGGACATATTTATAAAAATTTTATCCTCTGAGCGTTAAGCGCATGCATTATTGTGAATTTATTTTGCCGTTTAGGTCAATGTAATTACCTATTGATTCTTAGGAATGGAAAAACATTGACATTCACAGCCTTGTGTTTAAGTTCTCAACTTAATAAAAGTCTAAATGAAAGGATAGCATTGTTTTTCATTTAGCACCATTTCAAAACAGCCAAGATTTCTTGCACATAATTGGTAATCAGTAAACATTTAAGAATTCAAAGCCCAACCCTGTATAAGTAGTTCTTGGCTTATTAGGCAGATGCATCATACATTCTTTACCAAAAATATAATAGGCCAGAGGCAAAAATACAGCAACATTCAATCTTTATAATATTCAAGTAGGAAAATTATTTTCTGAGACCAATAGACATAAGTACGCTAGCATTTTCAAAATTATGTAAGAAGTCTCAATGTACTGTGAGGTATATACACAGAATTAAAAACTATTATCTTTGCCTGGCTTGGGATTGTTCCTAGCTAAACACTAAGTATTAATTTAAATAATGGTTTTCTTGCCTCTTGAAATTTTTAAAGGTGCCGCGTTTTGTTATTTTTATGGACAGAACTGTTTTCCTCTAAGGGGGAAGGGAAAAAGAGGGAGGGAAGTAGAGAAGGAGGGAGGGAGAGAAAAAATGAAAATATCATCTAGAGATTTTGGAAATAGTGCTTCCCTCATATACTATTGGTAAATGTCAGTGTAACAACCAAAAGCATTGACAACAAAATCTTGTTGGCCTTCCTTTAACATTATCCTTGAGAATCAAGTTTTTCCAGATTGTTTTATAAAACCCCATATAAATGCCTTACTAAAGATGTTAGTTATGAAGAATTTGGTAATTGCTATTCATTTGAGTTTGAACTTTTTATTTTTGGTACTAGAGATTGAACCCAAGGGCATTCTTTATACCTCCAACCTTTTTTATTTTTATTTTAAAATACAGTCTTGCTAAGTTGTGAGGCTGGCCTCACACCTGTGATCTTCCTGTCTTAGCCTCAAGTAGTAGAACTACTGGTATATTTAGAGCACCATGCCAAGTTTCAGGTCCTGATTTTAATACTATCTGTACATATTTCTATAAACTCTTTGGATTCTTTTCATTCATTCTTCTCAAGGTTATATGAAATAAATTTAGCATAAATTAAAAAGTATCACACCAAAATCATAGAATATATGCTCACCATAACTCTTTATGTTATCAAAATTAGAATGTAATTGGAGCCCTCTATCAACTTCAGAATCTTCAATAAAAAGTTATCTTCATTTGGATGACAATTTTTTTATTCTTTATTTTTTTGAAACAAGGTTTCACTAAGTTTCAGAAGGCCTCACTAAGTAGCTGAGGCTGTCTGAGAACCATGATCCTCAGATCTCAACCTCCTGAATGCTGGTATTACAAGCATGTGCCACCACACCCGGCTCTAGAAGACAATTTTTAATTAAAAAATTTGAAAAGTTTACATATCTCATTTTAAAATATCAAATATGCCTATGAAAACTTGATTTCTCTTTAATATTTTCCACTATAGTGCACTTATGGCTCCCCCAATTTTTTTTTACAGCTTCTTTGGGATATCCTAGTCAGATGAATTTAGGTGTCACACAGTGATCTGCTGCGTTGCTTGTCAAGTGTGTATGTAACGGTGCCTCTTGCCAGTGAACTCTGTGTTGCTAACTGCCAGGAGAGAATTAGGAGTTTGACCAGTATATAAACTATACCAGTAAGCTGAGGCTGCTTTTTAATAGTATAACTTCCCCATAAACGAAGCAGTGTGTTCATTTATATTCTGGGGCAAGTTCTTTGATCTCCTTAGGGATCACTGACAGTTTATGGACTGGTTACTCTGAGTACCACTGCTCTAATACATTTTAAGTGCAAGACACTCTAATACTTAAAATCTTATGTTCTGGAGACAGTCAGAATCCTGGTTTAGCAACTCAATCATCAAATGGCTTGAGGGAAAGAAATGTATAGCTATCATGGAGACATGAGGCATAAATGAACACGATTTAAGAAAGGCCCTTACATTTGGTGTCAGAATACCTAGAGTAATCTGATCTTAATTTTTAGAGACTGGTTATCTTGAGGTAAATGAGGTTGTTTATATATTTATTACATATAAATATATTTACATATAAAATATTATATAATAACTTGTATTTATGTAGTATATTATGTGTTAATATGGTATAATAAATATTAGATATGCTGCATATATACATATATTATATACTGCCCACATGTGGTATTATATATTGCATATATATTAAAGACCTCATTTATATATAGATTATATATGTAAATATGATACAATATAAAATCACACACTGCATATATGTATATTATATATTGCATATATAGTATTATATACTGCATATATATTATATATAAAGATTTTATTTTACTTATAGATTATATATGTAAATTTTTTTTGGTAAGAAACTGTTTTATTTTTTCAATTTATTTTTATTGGTGCATTGTAATCATATAATACAAGACTTGAGAGGATATACAAGCACACATCATCCAATTAGCCCCCATCCCATTCCCTCCCCCTCCCTCGATCCCATGCTTGTTTGGTGATTAACTTTGATACATTTGTTTATGTACCTACTGCATTTTAAAGAGACTCCATCCTCCCCTATTCCATACCCTCTGATTGGTCACTGTAGGGCCCTTTCTGTAGCTCGACCTCTTCCTGTTGCCCCTTTTCTCCTAGTTTTTGCTGCTTAGGGGAAGCATCTGATTTTTATTTTCTGTGATATTTCTCTGTGCACGCCACGTTGCAAGTACCAATCCCACTCTTGACGGCCCCAGTAGTGGCCTGGCTACCCGGTGGACTGATCCAGACCTCGCTAGCTCAAGCAGTGACCTTGCCTCATGGGAGGCCAATTGTCCCAGCGAGATTCTGGTATCGCTGGCCCCGGCACCGGCCTAGCCCCTTGGCAGGCTCAGATCCTGGCCTTGGAGGCCCCAGCACCAGCCTTGCCTCACAGCAGGCTCCGATCCCAGCCTCACTGGTCCCAGCACCGGTCTAACCCCTCGGCAGGCTCCAATCTCACCCTCGGAGGCCCCAATAGTGGCCTGGCCTCACAGCAGGCTCCGATGTCGGCCATTGGCCCTGGCACCGGCCTAACCCCTCGGCAGGCTCCGATCCTGGCCTCGAAGGCCCCAGCTCTGGCCTTGCCTCACGGCAGGCTCCAATCCGAGCACCCTCTTCGCCCAACCAAGTGTCCCACGTTCTCGAGGGTGTGTGGTGGTAGCATTCTACCTCTGGGGATATTATTTCAAAGGTTCCAGGTGTAATGCATCAGATCTCTGCCTCCCCTGAGTACTGGCCACTGCCACTGCCACTGCCTCCACCATTTCAAATCTTTCCCAAGCTCTTTTTCCACTCTGAATGTTGTCCAGTGTTCCTAAGCATGCGCGGCGGTAGCGTTCAACATTTGGTGTAATTTCTCCAAAAAAAAAATAAGGTTGGTAGGATCTGATTTCTGCTTCTCCTGAATACAAGTTTCCACCGTCATCGTGGAGACCACTTTCAACATTGCCTTTTTCCTTGGTCTCTGCTAAACTCTCTCTTTACAGGTGATGTCCAAGATTATTAACAGTATAGAGAAACAGCAGTCCTCCTTCACGGGGAATTTTTCCATAAGTTCCAGTGCATTTGGGTAAGTTTTGTCTGCATCTCCAGTATCCTGGCATCCGCCCCGGCCTTCTTAACCCCTCTCCGATATTTTTCTTTTTTCTTTTTCTTTTCCTTTTTTTTTTTTTTAAATAAGAGAAGACAGTATGTGTGGTTTGAGGAGGTAGTGGGATCAGGAATTCAGTAGCACTGTGACCCGGCCCGGTTTCCCCATGGGTCCAGCGTGCTCTGCACTACTCTGCCTGGGGCCCAGAGTCCTGCGACCGGGCCCTGGCTGTTCAGGGGTCCAGCATGCCCCGCATGACCCCTGCCCGGGACCCAGGGTCTTTCTGGGCCTGGTTTCTCCAGGGGTCTGGTGTGCTATGCGCGGTCCAGCCCGGGGCCCAGAGTCCCGCAACCTATATATGTAAATATAATACAGTATATTAAATATACTGCATATAGGTATGTATATTATATACTACATATAGAGGGTATTATATATACACTACATATAGAGGGTACTATATATAAAGACCTCATTTATTTATAAATTATTTATAAAATATGATAAATTATGCATACAATATATTTATGCATTTGGATATAAATATATTTTATATATACACACTGTATATGGCTCAATGCACAGAAGGTGCTTAAGAGTGATTTCTTTATTCAGTAATTATTAATTGTAATGATAATTATAGTTAAAACAGATTGATTTTTGTATAAAAATTTATTTCTGTTTCTGGAAACTGGCAATCCAAATATTTTAGCCAATATTCACATGCATATCTTATTGCTCTTGACCACAGACTTTACAGGCCTTACCAAATCATTAGTAAATAAGGGAATCCCCCAAAGTCCTTCATGCTTAACATACTTCTAGAGTTGCATCAGTATTCTTCAAGGCAGAGATAAGTCCAGTTAATCCCAGAATGACTCATGGCATGTCTATGTAGCCACTGCCATTTAAGTAACATTTAATCACGTGGTTGGCTTAGTTTCAAGCAAAGATGGTAAAAATAAGATCTGAATGAAAGAGGAATCGTTCATCTAGAGTTTACTCATCTCTGTTTATCTGTTCATAAGCCAGGTCCTGAGCCGGCAAGTGAAGAAAGACCCTCATTAGTGTCTTTTCCACAAACCCAGATTTTAGAAAAGTATAAAGTAGTAATTAATTATCAAGCCCTATACAGAACTTCAGGATAACAGCTGGGCTCCAGAGTATGCTTAATAGATGCAGAAAAATAACTAAGTAATGTTGTTTTTTAATACAGAGACATTTCTTCAAATGCATATAAACATAATTTGCACAAGCTTTTGTCTCGCATTGCACGCATATTGTTCACTTTCCATTGTTGTGTACACAGTCATATACGTGCTGATGTTGCTGAGCTCAAACTTATTCATTTCCTTTTCCTATTTCTTCTAACTATAATTGACTCCTAACAATTTCCCCTGTCCCCAAGATTACTCCCTCTCCAATGTATCTTCTTTAAGGCTGCTGGGAATGCATTTTCTGAACTGAAAAGAGTTCTTCATTAGCCGACTACTGCCCTCAATATAAATTCCAACTCCTTAGCACGATCCAGCCCCTGCCTCTTTTGTTGGCCCCATCTCATATTACTCTCTTGCTTAGTCCAACTAAACTACAGTATTTGCAACTTTTTACCTGTTGCTAGCTGTGCCTGTGCCTGTCAGGCTCTTCCCTTGACTGCCCAAATCCTCCGATTCTCCACACCTTTCTACATATTTGCCTTGTAGCAGAAGCCTCCCTGCTGGCCTCCTCAAGTTAAGGGCTCCTGGGGTATTAGTTCTCACCTCTGCGATTACTTATACGTACAGTAATGAAATGATCAGTATTCATTTGTGAACTTCCCATGAAACTGTGAGCTTCCTAAGGGGAGAGAGGGTGTCCTCTTTAACATTCTAATTTCATGGCCTGTAACAGACCTGGCACACAGCAGCTGTTCAATCGATGCCAAATTAACAAATATTCAAGGCGCAGAGCCTAAATTGTACAATTGCACATCTGAAAAGTACTCAAGAAAAATGTATAAAGTATTCCCTCTCTGGAATCCTCATCTTTCAAGGCCCATTCATATTTATAGCCAATACTCAATCACTCACAATTCCAGAGGGTTTCAAGAGGAAAGAGCAGAGTGGAAAGGCATAGGACTTACTACCAACCCACAAGAATGTATCTGCCATGCTCTGATCCTGCACGTGTTCACATCAGCTCAGTTTTCTGACTGTATTGTTTTGTACCAGGAAGTACACATGTATCATGTGTGGGCACAACCCATAAATAGTCTGCATTACTAAATAGCCCTTTACATTAAAAGAAAAGAAAAGAAAAGGGATTGTATTCTTTCTTAAAGGTCATAATAAAAATAGTGATCTAGTTTCCAGGCGCGTAAGATTATGTGTTTAGTTGCATTAGGGTTTTTTTTTTATTTTTTAGTGATTCAGATAAGAAGTTTTAATTTTAACTGTTTACTTAATAGTGTCAGTATTTCAATGGTCATAGCTTGACTTTGAGGTTAATATCAGGTCTAGGTAGTTAATGCAACAGTGCAGTTTCTGCCTTTATTCTTCCACTTATAATGTAATGGACCAGCATCATTTTACACTAGAGAAGAGAGTGTTTATCTAAATTGCCTGTGAAAGGACATCACAGCCACAAGTGGACAGAAACTACGACATGGAAGAGGAAGCGGATGGGGGGAAGCCCTTTGTGTTACTGGCAAGTCACAAGGCTGGAGCCCTGAGAAACAGGGTTACAAGAAGGTGGAAGTTAGTGGCTGAATAAACACAAGTGCTCCACCAACTGTCAGCCATTATATGGCAAGTGAGCAAGCCTTAGAGGGCAGGGCCTGTCCTACCCTGAGAATCCTGACCTTCCAGAGCAGGCACTTGGACTCCAGGCAGCTTTGTCCTTAAAGAGACATGTGAGCATTTTCAAGATGAAGAGAGGAGCAAACTGTACAACTTGCTCCTTCTTTGGTAATTATAGGGGTGCCCATGCTTTTCTCTATCTTGAGAAATACAGGGCCAGTTTTGTTTTGCATTCCTTCTTTGAAACCTTAAAGGAATAGAGAGAGCACACCGTGAGTCAGAGATTCAGTGAACTATTTTCTAGATAATATTAGGAGTTGTTCAATCCAAGATCTCTATTTTATTGTATTTGTTTTTAATTAAAATTTGCTTTCTAATAGATACACAAAACATAAAATTGTACATATTTATGCAGTAGCATGTGGCATTTCAAGTTCTCTATCTTATATCCGCAAATATCTGTGGATCTCTACTTTAAAATGTAAAGGAATCCTCCTCCAGGGGCAAATCCTGTTTCTAGTTTACCTGTCCTTCCCCCTCCTACAGGAAAACCTTTCCCTATGGGATAAACTAAATAAGAGACTTGGCTCTCAAGGACATTTGCTTAGAGATTATAGATAACAAATGGCAAACGGTCTCCTTTCCCTAACACAAAGACAACATAGACTTCTCGGAAAATGATTTGAATATTTTGTAGGTGAGGTGCTTGCTGACTACTGGTTACCATTTGATCAAAAACAACATCTGTTGTGATGAAGGCAGGAAAAGATCTTTCTGGCCATTTATTAGTTTTCATTTTCCTGATGTGTAGTAATGGGTTGCTGTTTTTTAATTATCCATATTACCGAGGCTAGAAGGTATTGATCTTTATTTTTCAGTGGATGCTTACATGTTAAGGACTTCTCGGGTCAAGTTCAGGGGAAGTCCTGTTCCCTTGGGTCAGCTCTTCCTTAAAACAGAATAGGTCAGTGCTTTCCTGGCCTAAGCTGTCATCCCGCTCACCAGGTGCCCTGATTTCCTGAGGAAAAGAAGGATGAAAATGAAACCTTTTCTTGAGTTAAAAAAGATCAAGAAGGCCCTCTAGGGTCTCAAGTATGACATGAAACAGCCCTGTGACATTCACTCTATAGTCAATTTGTTCTTTTGGGGGTCCAACAGAGTGAGAGAGGAGGTCCACACCAGAGAGAACCAAAGAGACACCTGCCAATCAGTTCAGCAGCCCATTTATCTGTGGGTGTCAGTTCCAATACCCCCATGGATCCCTAAGTCCATGGATAGCACCAAACCATATGTGTGTGTGTGTGTGTGTGTGTGTGTGTGTGTGTGTGTGTTCCTATACATAATATATGTTTACAATAAAGTTTAACTTAAAAATTAAATTAGGCACAATAAGAGATTCATGACAATAACTTAGGATAGATTTTAGCAGCCTCAGCATATGATTTCTTGATTTGCTTTCATTCATTATTAAATCTACAACTGTCACATTTTTCCTTCTAGAAGGCCCATTGGCTTACCTGAACTGCCAGCATTGCTTCTCTTATGCTTTGGAACTAGTTTTGAGCCAAATAGGGGTGACTTTAGCACAAGCACTAGGATACTGTGACAATTGGTCTGATAAGCCACCAGTTAGTTACCAAGTGACCGTCAGGCAGATGATGTTGACAGTGTAGGTAGACTTCACCCTGGATGGGACAGAGCAGAACAGCACAAGATTTTATCACATAACCCAGAATGGTAAGCAACTTGAAAATATATGATTTATTTCTAGAATTTTCCATTTACTATTTTCAGACTATAGTTGACCACAAATAAATGATACCATGGAAAATGGACCTAAGAATAAAGGGTGACCACTATATTTGGAATATTCTCAATACTGAGAGGACAAAGCAAATACTTAAATTAATAGGCACATGTAGAGAGCTGTAATTTTTTTAATTAACTACTGATAATCATATCATCAAAGAAGCATGCCTGGATCCCCCCTGTCAGAACAAGTTGGGAAAGTCTTCTAAAAGTACCTACTACTGAACCAGAATTGCTGGGTTGGGTCCAGAGAGCTACATTTTTCATAACCACACAAGAGAGTCATATGAGTATTCTGTTCTAAAACCCCTGCTACCATACCATATAGTATAACACTTTTAGTTATGTAAAATAGCTAATATCAATTCTGTTGAAGGAAGATATTTTGTAGGATTAGGTTATGAAACACTGTGACTGCATTTACCTAATTCCCCTTAAAATATAAATTTACAGTTGGATACACTAGAACTATTTAGTCTTGAGGCATTTTTCACTTTCTTGAGACTCTACATGAAAAACCTGCTACAAAAAGAAACTATTTTCTTATTTAAGAAGAAACTAGCAACTCTGAATTGTCCAGCATCAAACAATTTAATAAGAAATTTACTGAGTTAACAGTTGCTAATCAATTCCTCAAGATGATCTCTATATATCAATGGAGTTAATCATTTGTGATTTGACCACCACCTTGATTCAATAGGACTTGTCTATAAGATGAATTGAATATACAGATATTAAAAAACATTACTGTAATAGAAAAAATCAAATATGAAAATGGTGAATTAAAACTCCACTGAAATATGAGCTCTTTCATAAATGTATGTGATAAATTTATATAGTCTTTTTTTCAGTCTGAAGAATGGTTTCAAGTATATTGAATATCTTATCCTTAATTTAGCTCAACCTTGAAGTTTCACCCACAAAATTACATTTGGGTTAGGAATCACTGATTTCACCTATCATAAGTCAAGAAAATTAATTCATATGGGGGACCAAATCTCTAAAACTTTTATTGATTATTGCCAGTAACTGAACTTTGTGTAATATCAGAGATACCTGGGAATAGCAAAGTGCCTTCTCTGTTTGCTCATCAAAAATGAATTTTAAGTTCTATATCACATAATTTTTTTTAATAGTGAACATCATAAACTAAGGGAAGCAGTTGAATAAAACTATAGGGCATGATTAGAACTGGCTGAAAATTAGAGCTAAAGTCTCTATCAACCTACTGCTTCTTCTACAAGATACTAATTATTTTTTGCTGACTTTGTTTGTTGGCATCAAGTAACCACAGCTGAAGTTCAACACACTAGAACAATACCAGTCAATCTTAGGAAAAAGCAGAGGCTATATGGAGAGGCAGGCCCTATATTTTAAACCCATACACTGAAAAAATTGTCCTGTGAATCTATAAACTCTACTGTACTTAAGGGCATAGTTTATTCTAACAAATTATAAATGATATACCTAGACCAAGAATATTTTTCTTATTATATATGCTTTATGGATCACCTTTGATCAGCATGAATCAAAGTGAGTAGAAAGCAAAAGAATATAATAGATTTACACAATTATCCAAAATCAGTTAACTAGAAGAATACCCTAGAACTTGAGAACACTGGGTATAATGTGGCTTTTAGTGAAAAAAAAAGAATCCTGAAGCAATTTAATATTGTTATTAAAACAACTTTTTAAAATTAGTTTGTTTTTCTGAGAGGTACAAAATAAGGAAAGAAGTATAATAGTTCTGCAACTAGGAACTCAGGAACAGAAATATTCATATGCTGGGATACATAGAATCTCACTTTATCATTACAAGATAATCCAAGCCATGTTAGTATTCCCTCATGATTAAAAGAGGTAACACTCCTGGTTAGTATCATTAATTAGTCAACCTACCAAGTAAATAGGTTTTGAATAATCTTTTTAACCACAATACTATATTACATGTTGGAAAATAGGAATGTAAACTATTACAGACCCATTCTTTGTTTTCTAGGGCCAAGAAGGCAACTCTGTACATTGAACCACTAAAACTGGGAACAATAAGTCATCTGTGGTGGTGCACACTTGTAATCCCAATACTTGGGAGACAGGAGGATCGCAGGTACACAGCCAACCTCAGCTACTTTGTGAGGCTCTCCTTAATTTAGTGATATCCTGTTTCAAAATAAATAACAAAAATTAGGGCCGGGGATGTAGCCCACAGACATTACATTATAAACCTGAGTATAGCCATAATAAAGTGTGGGGTAGACAAGTTGTACTGGAGCTGATACAAAAATTATAAATATACAGCACTGCAAAAGTCCAAAGAGACTTAACAAATACTAATTGTTTTGAGTGATTCTTAAAAGAAGTAATTCAAAAGGAATGAAAATTCAAGAGAATGAAAATTCTATGTAAGTTAGTTGTATAGGTATAGTAAACACTTAAATTCCAGGCTTTACCCTTAAGGAGTTTATAGCATATTTGTGGAAATTAGACATAAAAACTGAGTATCAAGAATACCTATAATGAAGAAACTTTCCTGCCTCTCCAGATGAGATCACCAGTCTTTGATAATAAAATCCTGTTTACATCTTTTTTATACAAGTGTATTAACCCATTAACTTTATAATTATTTGTTTACTCCCTTATTCTCCAACTTTCTAATAGGGGAGTGAGGTATTAAATAAATAACAGAGACAAGGATGGTGATAATAATGCTAAGAGAAAATAGAAGGATTTCAGATTTATTTTGGATATTGAATCAATATGGTTTGTAATTTGGAGGGGAGAGGAAAATATAAAGGACAACGTGAAAATTCTAGTAGAAGAAGTGGAATAGATTGGAGTGGAGTCCCAGATACTGAGATGAGCAAAACTGTGAAGGAGGATAGAAATTTCTAGAATGAAAGTGGCACTTCATCTTCTATTTTGTTTTAATCTTCATAACAGCACTGAAAATTATAAATTATCAACAGAATTACTAATGAAAAATGCAACTCCATGGTAACCTCCCTAGGTAATATATTCTCAAGTCTTATATTCTTTAGGTAAGTTCCATAATTTGTTAAAGATCAAATTTATTTAACGATCATTGAGTAAGCAACTATCTTGTGATAGACATCCTGAAGATGTGACAGCAGATGTCTTAGCTCCAGCCTTCCAATGGAGGAGGAGAACGTAGAAGCAGAAGTTATAATTTCATGTACAGAGTACAAAATAAGAAATATTCAAAGAAAATTTTTGAAAGCCAGGAAGGTACTTATATCAGCCCAGAACAGGAGTAAGAATGAGAGAGTTCCTTCCTAGCAAAGGTGACATGAGAACTGAGGCCTGAAGGGCATATTTAGGAATTAGATGAAAGGATCCAGGCTAAGACTAGTGAGGACAGAGACAGGAAATTGGACAATCAGCATGATCCATAAGATGTGCAAAGTCTTATGTCCCAGAATAAATAAAAAAGGGCTGGCGGCATAACTCAGAGGTAGAATGTCCCGAGGTTCAATCCCCAATGGCAAAATAAGTGAGTAAATAAATAATTGGTAGAAACTGTTGGTAGCTACATGTGTTATTTGAAGCTCAAGGAAAAATAAGAAGTTAAAGAATAATAACAAGAGTAAAAAGTCCTAGATTGAGATGCTGTATGGCATTACAAGAATAACAGCCAATGAGGGAGCAGGATGTGTTTACATTCAGACTTTTTGAGTCTGAAGTTCTAGATGGGATAGAATATCATTTATCCAAAAGATTACCCAGTTGCTGTGTAATGGAAGCTGTCTTTACCTGTTAAAAAGAAAAAGGAGATTTCAGAGGCAAATAACATTGTTAATGTGTTCTTTTCCCCAGAAAAAAAAAAAAAAAAAGATCCTGTCTGGGTGTCCTATCACCTAATCCAGTTAAAAAAAAAAAAAGATAATTTTTTTTTCTACAGCAAATAGATCACATCTAGAGTTCAATATTGAGTGCCCAAGAACTTTGTTTTCATAAGAATATTCTGAATGAGAAGACTCTAATTCAAAGACACATGGTCTAAAAACTAGGCAGATTTGCAGAATTTTGTCTTTAGTAGAACAAAAAAGACAGATGGTTCTGACCTTATGATAGAAAAACACAAGTAAAAACAAAAATTAAAAAATGATGTAAGTCCAAGTCCAAATGATGTAATTCTTTTCATGCAATTGCCACACACACACAAAATCCAGAATGTCTCTAGAAAAATATAGAATACAACTGAACGCAACTTCAGGAGGAACAATTTTATTTATTTTATTTTTTTCAGGTTTATAAAATAACTTTTTTTTTTTTTTTTTTTTTTTTTTTTTTTTTTTTTTTGGTGGTACTGGGGTTCCTGGAAGCCCTTCTACCTCCGGGCTACACTCCCAGACCTATTTTATATTTTTGAAACAGGGTCTCTTACGCCAGCGCGGCTGGCTTCGAAACTGCGCGATCCTCCTGTCTCCGCCTCCCAAGCGCGGGGATTACAAGCGTGCGCCACCACGCCCGGCAAATAACCTTTATTTTTTAAAGTTAATATATACACTACAGAAAACAAAAACACAAGAAGCAAATAATAAAGTGATCTAGTCACAGTAAAACATGCTTTGAAAAACTCACTTTATATAATATTTATTTACATATAAAATATTAAAATTGGGATCTAAAACACGGCAAGAACTTACTCTGCTTTATATCTTGCCATATTAATTAAACAAAGTAGGTAATATAAAAGATATCCATATCCTGGGTTTGTTAAGAGGTAAGTGATTGAAATTAGTTTGTGTCCTATCTAGAACCAAAGAGGTAAATTAAGATTCATTATAGTTTTTTTTTAATCAACCATAACATGTTAATAGAAAACTATTAACATTCAATTTTTGCATTATATTTTTATTAATTTTATATATTTTTGTTGGTGCATTGTAATTATACAGCATACTGAAATTATGGAACTTACCTAAAGAATATAAGACTTGAGAATATATTACCTAGGGAGGTTACCATGGAGTTGCATTTTTCATTAATACTGAAAAGCCCCCCCCCAGTAAAAGGATTACATAAATACAACATATGGACTTGTCTACTATTGTTTGCTTTTGCCATGTTAAGGATGCAACTTGAGTTCGCTAGGCAAGTGCTTTACCACTGAGCTACATTCTCAGCACCTCCTTTACACTGTACTTCTTTTTAATTTGAATAATACCTAGTGAAGAATGGCTAAGGTGCCTATTTTTTGCCTTCACATTAAAATTGGGTACTAGGTGATTTTCTTTTTTAAAAATTTTTTTTATTGGTGCAATGTATTCATACATCATAATGGTATAAAGAAAATATTTTTGTAGACATACATGTACACATCGCCCAGTTAGCCCCTACATGATCCCCACCCCGTTCCCTCCCCATCCCTCCTTTCCATGCTTGGCTTAGTGGTAGACATCTAGTTTTATAGCAATTTATCCAATATTAATGATGATAATCTCACAAAACAGTTTCATTTGTCTGATACCAAGCTTTTGATGACTAAAAGATAACAGTTCAATATTTCTTTTTGCTTTCTTTCTTACCAGAGAATATTTTTTTCTTTTCTTTTTTTTGTTAGATGAAGCTATCATACATTTATTTATTTATTTTTCAGAAAAAATCTATCCTGATATGGAATATGGACTCTAGATACCCAAAACAATCTCAAAGAAGAACAAAGCTAGAAGATATATATTTTCTGATTTCAAACCATATAAAGCTACAATAATTGAAACAGTGTAGTACTGTTCCAGAGGCAGATATATAAACCACTGGAGTTAAATAAAAGCCTCGAGATAAATTCTTCCATATATTGTGAAGTTATTTTTGACAAGGTTTCCACAAACATTTAGTGGAGGAAATAAAAATATTTTAACTAAATATTGTTGAAAAATAATAATTACATGAAAAATAATAAAATTGGACCCTTACCTAACATATTTACAAATATTAACTCAAAATAGATAAAAGACCTAAGTATAAATCTTAATAATATAAACTTTTAGAAGAAAATCTGGGTCATAAAACCTCACAACATTGAAATTGGCAGTGATTTCTTGGATATGATTTCAATGGCGCAGGCAACAAAAGGGTAAATAAACTCCCTAAAACATAAAAAAAATTTTATATCCAAAGACAATGTAAACAGTTAAAAGTTACTGATAGAATTGGATAAAATATTTCCAAATGCTATATCTGAAGGTATATTAATATTCCAACTAGAAATCCTAAAAATTAGCAACAATAAAAGCAAACAATACAATTTAGAGATAGGTAAAAGACTAACATAAATAATGAATCTCCAAAGATAACCAATCTTAGTTGTCTGTTGGATGGAAAATCTCATTTCTCTATTTATCTATTTCTTCTTTGTAGTTAATCTCTTTGAGTATTTTCTCTAGCGCTGGTTTTGAAGACATAAATTCCTTCAGTTTCTGTTTGTCATCGAAGCTTCTTATTTCCCCATCTAATTTGATAGAAAGTTTTGCTGGGTAGGAAATTTTTGGCTGGAAGTTGTTTTCTTTCAGAGTTTGGAATATGTTACTCCAAGCCCTTCTGGCTCTCATGACTTGGTTTGGGAAGTCTGGAGTGATTCTAATTGGTTTGCCTCTGAATGTCACTTGGCCCTTTGCTTTTGTTGCCTTTAAGATTCTCTGCTTGGCTTCCACATTGGTCATTTTGACAATTATGTGGCATGGGGATCCTCTTCTCCGATCCTGTCTAAAGGGAGTTCTATAAGTTTCCTGGACCTGTGTATCGACCTCTTGCTCTATGTTTGGAAAATTTTCTGCTATTATTTCCTTGAAAAGATTGTTAATCCCTTTGGTTTCACCTTCTTTTCTCTCCTCTATTCCAATTATTCTTAGGTTAGCTCTCTTAAAATGGGCCCATATTTCTTCAATGTCAGATTCTTGCTGTTGGATTTTTTTTTCTAAATTAGAAACTATGTGTTCATTTTTTGAATGATCATCTTCTAGGAGTGAGATTCTATTTTCCATGTGGTCTAATCGGTTGTTTGTACTTTGAATTGAGGCCTTTACTTCATTAATTTTATTCTTTATCTCTCTTTGGTTCTCTCTGAATTCTTTTCAAAACACCTCTATTATTTCTACAGTTATTTTCCTGACTTGACCTTCTATAAATCTCTGAATTTCTGTTTTATCAGGTTCTGATGTTGTGGGGTTGTGGGCATTCATTGCTCCATTGTTATTCCTCTTTCCCATGATTTCAGAAGTTTGTGCCTTCTCTGGGTTCTACGACTTCACTTAAGGTGCTGTGAATCTCAAGTCTATGGTATCTCAGTTCCCACTACTCCTTTACTGGGTTGTATCGCAGAGTCTCAGACCCTGGGAGTCAATCGAGGCTGCTTTAGACTATGGGGGGGTGCCAGGTTGGGTGTTCTCCTATGGTGTAATATCTCTGCCACCACCACTCCCCCACTGGGTCAAGTCCCTGGGAGTACAGTACTGGGATTTCTCCTCTAGGGGCCCCAATTTGACTCACTGTTGAGTGTGCAGATGGAGCTGTCGTGGACTCGGTGAATTTGCTGCTGCTGCCACCGGTAGCAATATGGCAAGGCTGCTGCGCCCTCGGCCGTGAGGCTGGCGTATTTCTTTTATGTTTTTGAACTCCACTCTGGGTCCCTGCAGGGTGCGCTGAGCCCTGCCCCTGGGAGCTTTAGATGCTCGCTGCGCGGAGAGATCTGCCGAGTCCTGCCCGGCTGTTCCGCAGCGGCTCACCTCAGCTCGCTGTCCTCTCTGGAGCTTGGTAGGCTGTTGAATGTGTTGGTCTGGTGCAGTCTGGTGAACTCTCCGCTGCCGCCAGCAGTAAGGCACTGCTGCCGCGTTCTCGGGCGTGAGGCCGGCGTATCTGCTCTCTGGTTTCTGAACTCTGTTATGAGTTCCCTTCCTCTCTGGAGCCTGGTGCTGCAAGGCAAAATGGCGCCCGCCACTTCACGCCGCGGCTCCGGCTGCAGCACTGTGGTCTGGTTTCTGGTGTCTCGTTTTTCCAGCCCTCTTTTTCTCTGTCCTTTAAAGTTACATTTTTTGTTTCTCTGCTGATGGTGTTTTCTGACTATGAAAGGCGCTGATTTTGTGGTAATAGAGACTGGTTGTTAGTGGGGCTCGTAAGCCCTGTTTTGCTCCGTCGCCATCTTCCTGGAAGTCTAGGTGATTTTCTTAATATAGACACTAGT
The DNA here is from genome assembly GCF_963383645.1 of Muscardinus avellanarius. Taxonomy (NCBI): domain Eukaryota; kingdom Metazoa; phylum Chordata; class Mammalia; order Rodentia; family Gliridae; genus Muscardinus; species Muscardinus avellanarius. The sequence goes on along the minus strand of NC_137786.1, from coordinate 47,756,932 downwards.
AATTCTAGTTCACATGGGTAGCAGTTTCCTTTAACTTCTTTCAAATTTTATCAGGTGTGATGAAATTGAATTTTGTAATAAACCTTTATGCTTGTAAAGAAATAAAAATGATATATGCTCCTAATCTTTTTGACTAGTATTTCTTTCTCTTTCTGTATTTTTCAGCTTTCTTTGTATCAGAACTTACCTATAGAGGAAGATTTATCCTGTACCTTGCTCAGTTCAGTAAAGATTATAATATGCTATTAAGTATTATGAATTTCTTTATTACAAAATGTTGATAACTTATTTTTGTTAAAATTAAATATATTTAAATTTATTAATTACATTTAAGTAAATTGGAATAAATATAAGAAAGGAAAAACTACCAAACAATTTGTGGAATGGATGAGAAACTTTCATTTAGACTCTTAAAAAATTGCCAGACTTATTGGTTTACTGCCCTCTTTTCAGAAAAAACAAAATAAAACAAAAACAACAAAAACTAAGTATCCCCCATGGGACCTCCCCTTATTTTCATTTGATACCCCCAATTGCACCAAGGCTCCTACTGCCTCCTGCCTCCTTCTAGCAGCCCTCCTAGAGGTGGTATCCCTGACTCTGAACATCTGTATCACAAGAAACTACACTATTTAGGGGCAAATCCCAAATAAACTTATTTATAACAGATAATATCTTCATACAGTTTATTAAACAAGAGATAATAGATTGATATGGTTAACAATGTTGGACTATTGGGGCAAAACTACCTGGAATTCTTTCACATGTCTAATCTAAATTTCTTTTTGAAACTGGAAATTAAACTCAGTTTCTTTCTCTTCCATTCTTTCCGTATACAATTGTGTCCATTTCCAAAATGTATGATTAAGATTAAAGATGAAAAGTTATGTTTTGAATTAAATGCTAAAGTTCTTTTCTGCAAGTCCAGGTAATTAAATTGGGATGGAATTGAGAGGGGAATAGAGATTCTTTCCTGCTTAGAGATGCAAAGAGTGACACCTTCACTGCTTTGAGGCCCCAAGTACATACAGGTGCTAGCTCAGGCAGGTAAACTCGGGCACAGGGGCACACTGTACCACCACAACCACAAGAGACTCCAGGACTGAGGAAAGACAAAGGTGTCAGGGTGCCTTAAGACTGGCAATGCTGCATTTTGCAAACATTTACCTCTTGAACTTGAGCATTGACAGAATGATTATTAATTTCATACTAGTTAAAGGTACCGGGGGAATTTGAATCAGAAAAGAAAAGTGTGAAAACAAACCCCAGCATATTATGATTTGAGGTGAAGACATTCTGGTCAAGAATGCACCAATGACACAGTCCTCTCAAGACATAAAATCCCTTGTGTCATGAGGTGAGCAGTGTGCTAGAGTTAGATGCATTTGTATTTTACACTTGACTTGCTACCTAAACAGAAAAAAAGAAGCAGAGGAGATCTTATTTCTGAGTTAGAAGACTTACTTGAAAAAGGAGGCCCTGTTTCAACAAAAGATCCTTTTTTCCTTGGGATACCCAAGTATGTTAATAAGAATTCTGCAGATAGACACCTCAAAACTCTCCTTCCTCAGAAAAGTAACTTGAGGTTTTAAGTTGACAATAAATATTCCACTGTAACGGACTCAAAAATGGTGGTACCTGATTCCAGGAAGATAAAGACATTCTTAGGAAAAGTATATTGTGCTCTTTAATCTGAGAAGTCAGACCTGGGGTGGCATTCCAATATGACCTTTTGTCTTACAGATAAGATCAAAGGCCACAGAGGAGTCTGGGGGAAGTTTTAACTTTCCCAGCAGAAAGTCCAAGGAGCTCCAGGTTTCCTCAGATTTCCTAACTCTGCCCAAAGGCTTGTGATTCTGTAGGCCACCCCTTTCTGTACATCCCTCCATCTCTCTCCACTCTGGTTCCAGTTCTTTGAAGATAGTTGTCTTTATCTTGTGAACTCAATGCACAAAGTAACCAAACTCTAGCAAGAGAAAAACAGAAAGGGGGTTTTTAGGTCTTTAAATCGCTTGGTTATATAATGCAGGTTTTGTTTGGTTTTGGAGAAGTAAAAAGTCAACTTTTGATACATCCCAGTAGTTCTTTTCTGCCCTAAAGTAGTCTTAAGAAGCAAATCTAGCTATTAAATTCTTGGTGTATAGCCTGGTTTTCTGTGGTAGAGTGAGGTAAAAGTTACTGTAATTAAGAGTTTATTTACTCAAACATTTTGCTTTCCTCTGAGGTACATTAGAGAAAGGAATAGCTTAAAGGAAGATTCTAGCTCCAGAAAGGTTTTGATATGTTTTTTTCCTTCTACTCTGGAACTTGTACCATGGGGCTTCTCCTTGGGGAGGGAAGGTTTCTCTTATTTAGCTCTAGAATAAAGATGGAGTCAGGGGAGGACAGGTGGTCCCTGTCTGAAGTATTCCCCTATGTGGCCTTGGCCATCCAGCCAAAACTTCCTTCAGTGATTTCCAAACTTCCATTTACTTCAGAATCACATGGGGAACATTGAAAAGATGCAGATTCCAGGATCATGCTTCCAGGACCATGCTTCCCCAGATGATCTGTTTCCTGTAGTTTTGGTCTGAGACTTTGGAAGCTTGTGTTTTAAACATTCTTGTCTCCTAACTTTAATGGAGGAGTAGGTGAACCAAATTCTGAGGTTCACCAGCTGGAAGTGACCTTCTTGATGACTCAAGGGAAATCCCTGAAGGTGATGATGAAATCGACTCTAAATCTAAGAAGAATGCATAGCGTTGGGGGGAAAAAAATGAAAACCATGTAAGTTATCTTAGGGTTTGATTAGCACACATTTCTGCCCCCAAATCTCAGTAGCTGTGTTAGTTTGCTGGGACTGTCATACAAATTGAGGGACCTAAACAAATCAATTGATTTTCTCACAGTTCTGATGGCTGAAGCCTGAGTTTCAGGTTTCAGTATGAGTGTCTCCTTTTGAAGGCTATGAGGGAAAATGTGTTCCAAACCTCTACTCTAGTTTCTGGTAGGCTCAGGCATTCCTTGGCTGACAGGTTCCATTTTCCTAATGTCTTCATGTCTTCTTCTCCCTATAGGGTCTGGTCTATGTGTCCTAATTTTCCCTTTATATGAGGATGCCGGTTATCTTGGATTCGGGCTATCCAATGACCTCATTTTAGCTTGCGCCTCTGCAGTCTGTTCTCTGCCTGCAGCTTCCTGTGCTCGCTGTGATGACTATGAAGATCGTCCACACTGAGACTGAGTCAGTGGTTCCCTTTATTGCTAAAGAGACTTTAATTGTAGAAATATACTGTAATTTGTTTAGCCACTCACTGTTGGTATACATTCATGTTGTTTCCAGTTTGATTGTATTATAAAAAAGATTGGTATGAATATTTGCACACAAGCCTATTAATATATGTTTATAGTTATCATGGGTAGCTGCTAGAGAGTGAAATTATAGTGTGTATGTTCTCATCTTATAAGAAAAACTGGTTGCACCATTTTATACTTCATCAGCCATGTGTAAAAGTTCTAGGTGCCCCATATCCTTGCCAATGCAATCTTAACAGTGGCGATGTAGTTCTATTTCACTAAAGTTTGAATTTACATTCCTTAAGGATTAATAATGTTTAGGTTTTGATTCCCCAATTCATCATAAAGTGTTTGTACCTGATTTTAAACATAGATTTTACTATTTAGAGTAGTTTTAAGTTCACAGCAAAATAGAGCAGAAAATAAAGAGCTCCTATATATGGCTTCCCTCACTCCAGTCTCCCCAGGGGGTTGCAGGTTTTAGCCTTGTTTAAAAATTAAAATACAATAGGGCCGGAGGAGTAAGTTTTAGTGAGCTATTGTACAACATATTGACTATGGTTACTAACAATGTAGTCTATATTTGAACACTGACAAGAGAGTAGATGCTAAGTGCTCTTACCACAAGTAAATATGTGGTTAATTTAGTTTTTAGCCATCTCTTGATGTATACATACTTAAAATATGTCATATATCACAAATATACACTATTTTATTTAAATTAAAAACAATTAATAAAACATGATTGACTCCCTGCATTATCTCTACTTTTTAGGTTATTTACACATAGAGAAGTCTTACTAGTTGTGGAAATAAAAACATTTAAATCCCAACTCATAATTCTATTTCCTATAGACCACGCAAAACCATCTTTTCTCAGATCAAAGAAAGTCTTTGGTCTTCTTATTATGTTGACATTTTGATTCCAGAATATCATTATCCCAGTAAGTAATATAGTAGCAGGATCCTTTCAGACTCCTGTTGAAATTTGAACTATCCATCTTTCATACTCTATAGCTTAAAGTATAATTTATACTAACTGGCATTGTTATACTTAATATAGTTTTGCTTGTTTGTGTTTTTTGTGGTACGGTGCTTGGAAGACGCTACAGACCGTTTTTCTCAGAGGAAGTGTCCAGGTCAGTGCAGTGCTCATGTGACAGAATCAAACTGGACTTCTTCACTGACCCAGTCCTATGGTGAGTTCACCTGTTGAGAAAGACCTGGGTAAGCTAGGCCCTTGGAGGTGTGCAAACCCTGTGTGGACGAACTGGAAATCCTCATAAGTCAAAGACTCTGAATGATATTTCTAGTCATTTGATTTTTAACCAGGTGGAAATAGTATCTAGGACGTTCCACTCCCATTAATAATACTGAGGTCATTTTCTTGTTCTGGTCGGTCATTGAACTATGGCTATAATAAAGGAACTTGGAGAAGAGGTTATTTTTATGTCTTCACCAAAATTTTGACAAAGATTAGCTTAGTCACTTAGCCAGTGTTGTTGAAATAAGAAACTCTTATTGAGGGCCCTTTATTTGTTCAAGATTATGACCATCTTTTCACATTCAATATCTCCTGTAAATTTACTAGAGTCTGAGGAAGTTGGTACTATTGTGTCAATTTTTAATAGGAGAAGATGAAGCTTAGGTTGAGTAAATAATTTATTTCTGCTGATAAGTAGTGCTCAGTAGATATCACCCAGGTCTGTCTGACTCTCTAGTTGCTGTCCACTACCCCTCATTGTTTACTGTAAGACAGTCCAAGGATAGGGATAGTCCTGAATTAATTTTTTCGATCACTACTAATGATAATAAAAATGATACAGCCACTTTGAAATACATTATGGCTCTTTCTTTCTTTCTTTCTTTCTTTCTTTCTTTCTTTCTTTCACAGAATAGAACACATATATCCACACTATGATCCAGGAATTGTACTTTTTTTTTTTTGTGGTCCTGGGGATGAAACCCAGGGGCTCTACCTCTGTGTTATTCCCCCCACCTATTTTATATTTTATTTGGAAATAGTGTCTCACTAAGTTGCTGAGAGCCTCAGTAAGTAGCTGAGGCTGGCTTTGAACCCGTGTGATCCTCCTGTCTCAGCCACCTAAGTACAGGGATTACAAGTGTGAGCCACCACGCCTGGCTTAGCAATTGTACTTTTTATAATTTATCCAAGTAAGTTGAAAAAACTCATGTCCACACAAAATTTTGTATATGTATGTTACAACAAATTTATTCAGTCATCAAAATGTGGAAGCAACCAAATGTTCTTCAACAGATGAACAGATAAAACTATAACAATCATAACTATCAAATATTATTAAAAATAGATATGAGGTATCAAGCCACAAAAGATATGGAAGATTTTTTGTGTGTGGGTTTGAAGATGGAACCCAGAGGCATTTGACCTCCGAGCTACACCCCCTGCCCTATTTTCTATTCTTTATTTTGAAACGGAGTCTCACTGAGTTGCAGAGGGCTTCACTAAGTAGCTGAGGCTGTCCGCGAACCGTCATCCTCCAGGTCTCAGCCTCCCAAATGCTGGGATTACAAGTGTGCGCCACCATGCCCAGCTTGGACGAATTTTTAATAAATATTGATAACTTAAAAAAGCCAATCTAGAAAGGATGATTCTAACTATATGACAATCTCAGGAAAACACAACCTTAGAGAAGGTAAAAAGATGGTGATTGGCAGTAGTTTGTTGTATGTGGGGGTGATTAAATAGGAGAAGCATTGGGGTTTTAGGGCAGTGAAAATATTTGTGTATGGTATTGTAATAGTGGATATATAACATTACACATTGTCAAAATCCATAGACTATACATCACCCAAGGTGAACCCTAGTGTAAACTGATGACTTTAACTAATCGTGAGGTGTCTGCATTAGCTTATTAATTACAACAGATATACTTCACTAATGCAAGATGTCTGTAATTGGGAGACCTAGGAAACAGATGTGGTAAGTTGAGGTTGGAATATATGGGAACTCTTTATTTCCCACTTAATTTTTATGTAATTATATAACTTTAAAAAAAAAGCCTTCTCTAATTAAGAAAAGACACCTTCAAACTGCAATTGTTTCTTCAAGATCTCCTATGTCAAAATTTGTTGTTGATGCCAGAGACTTCTGATTCCATCACCATCCCCAAGGACTTAGCCCATAATTGGGGAGATAATGCATACCCATAAAACTGTAAGGACAGTGCAAGGATTCACATAGTTGAGTTTGCTGATGAGTGGATTAGATATAAAATGCTGTAACCTTTCAAAGAAGAAAACAACGAACATGGACTTAAGAGGGTAAGTTTAATTCTGCACTTAACACTGACTACAAAGAAGAGAGGATTCAGGATCTGCCAGGCTGTAGATGACAATGGAGGAGACAAAGAAGGATCCCTGTATGTGGTCAGAGACAGCTGCAGGGGGGATTCACAGGTCCAGAGGTAGAGGAGATTTCAAGAGGATGGAAGTTCTCCTTGTGGAGCTGCCTGGAGGTTGTGGTATTTTTGGAAATGGGACTCTTCCCACTCACCCTGCTCCTGAGCTCTGCCTGACATTTTTGAAGCTGCTCCGTTCAGTCTAGTTTGTTTCTAGGTGGAGTCTCCAGATGAAGCAAATGAAAACCTCATCTTGAATAGACACTGCTTACAGAACATCAAAGTTATTTACTGATACAGCAGGTATCACGTGTTGGCATCCTGAGCGCATGTGGTGGGAAGGTGGTATTGCATGTCCTTGCATGCTGGTAGTGCCCCTGAACACACCCCACATTCACCAAAAGCCAGGAGAAGCTGTAGTCCAACTGAAGAGAGAGGAAGACTGAGTGAGACTCAGAGTTCAACTGTTTATCTGCTCTCTCCAAATAAAGGCAACAGCCAACAGGTTCTTTTTAATACTAGTCTAGACGAGGTTTTGCAATGTTGCAGGTTCTTAATTGCAGTAATAGCTGCCTGAGAACAATTAAGCAGATACCACCAAACATTTCTATTGGGTGAATCCATTGTCCTATTAATAAACAGCCGTGAGTTGCCTCTTTCTGGAAAAACCTCTTTGACTGGTTTCATCCTACATCAAGCTCCAGCCAGATTTGTTCCCACACATTCTGGGTACGTGAAGCAGCTGTGTTGGCCTCAGCCAGAAATGGTCCCTCTTGTCTCTGAGAGTCCGCAGAGGCAGGTTCTGCAACTGGCTGCTGCTGGGCCCATGTTCCTGTTACTAATTAAAGGCAGTAGCTGTGAATTCAGTGTGAGAGACAATAAGCACCCATCACTGATGAACAGATGACCTGGATTTGCCTTCTGCAAATCCTGTTTCCCTCAGCTTGGCTACTTGCAAATTGGATCTCTAAATATCTTTTTCTTAGGGGGAAGTAGTTTCTTTTTAATCTCTAGATCAAAGCCAAACCCGAATGATGTCTTTTAAAAAAAAAATCACAAATTTTATATCCCAAGCTATCACTTTGTCCACAACCACCCACTATAGTTGTCCAGCTGCTTCGCTTAGTGTGCCCAGGAGGGCTTCTTGAGGCCAGGTCTTCTGGCACTTCTTTCCCTGTATCCATATGCCAGCATCTTCGCATGGTAAAGCCAGCTGCCACTCAAAGCACTCCCTGTTCCCAGCGTAGCTGAGTCAATGCAGCCCTGAGAGGAAGCTTGAAGGAGGCTGTTAAAATCTATTCATAGATGAAGCGATGTTCCAGCCGCAGCGAGAGGTTGCTATTGACGCACACATACAGCAGCAGTGACATCGGAGGAGGAGGCTGAGGAGGAGGGAGAGCACAAGTGGGGGTGGACATTGAATGCGAGAACCAGAGCAAAGCTCCACATTGGCCACATCGCTTTTTGCAAAGACAGAATTACCAGGACTCATGTCGAACAGGTGGGTAGCCATCCCTGCCCTGACGCAGATTCCATGTCCTCTGTCTGAACTGAGCCATCCCTGCCCTGACGCAGATTCCATGTCTTCTGTCTGAACTGCCATATGGAGTGGCTCTCCTCTACATAGACACACACTGCTGTGATAGTCAGCTCCATGATGCCTGCCACACTGCCAACAAGCTACTGAGAGCTTCCGGAAATGTGCAGAGAATAAAGGAAAGGTGAGAGTAGGGAAGCCAGAGAGAAAAAGGTAGTCCTTCACCCTTTCAGCTGAGATATATTGACTACCTAGTTCTGTTGGGTCTGAAGTGAAAAAATAGAGTTGGGGCCTGAAAGATATTCAAGGCTAAAGAAACAAAACAAAACAAAACAAAAACCTTTCAATATATTATCTCTGGTAAATGAAGAAAAGATGACCATGAAAATTTTAGGGTTGTTTCTTACATAAGACTAACTTATCCTGACTCACGAATATGCATGAGAATAGTTCCTGGAGCTCACACAAATAAAATACTATTTATCCTAACTGTTTTCAACTATTTATTAAGAATATATATATTAGTTATTGGTGTGCAATAGATACCAAGAGCCTCTGGCCCTATTATCAGCATATGAAAAGCACTGAGAAGAAGCCCTGTGAGGGTAGGAAGAGAAAGGCAGGCCCAGCAGATAAGCAAAAGTGTCTGTCCTTGAGATTATATAAGGCATGCCCTCAGAAAACATCAGGGATAATAAAAGGCAGAGTAGCAGGAAGACCACTGACCTTAATGAAGTCAGTCTTAGCAGGAGCTGTCATTAGGATCCGCCCAAGGACTCATTATCCTCATCTGGGAATTAGATTTGACGACCTCTAATATTCCAAATTTAAAAGTTATAATTTTATGTGTTAAAGTTCTGTTTGTTTGTGTGTGTAGTACCAGAGATTAAACCCAGTGCAATACTACTAAGCTATATTCACAGCTCTTTTTATATTTTATTTTGAGACAGTATCTCACTAAGTTGCCCAGTCTAGAATTGAACTTGCAATTTTCCTCTCTCAGCCTCTGGAATCATTGAGGTTGCAGGAGTGCACCATTCTTTTGTTTAAATAGGATTTTAATTTTATTCATTTTAAATTTATTTTTGTATTTTTATTTGACACAAAAATTGTGTATATTATGGGATTTCCATGTAATGTTTTAAGATGTATACATTGTCTAGTGTTGAAATAAGGACTAATATATCTACATTCTCAAATATTTACTATTTCTTTATGGCTGTTTATTTTAATTAATTTATATGCTTTTAGTAAGTTACTTAAACATTAATGAACTTAATTATGAGTAATATTATATTACCTTTTAAATAGCTATCAAACTAGTGATATTGAAATGTTATCTTTAAGTCATCAAAAGCTTGGTATCAGACAAATGAAACTGTTATGTGAGATTATCATTTTTAATTTTGGATAAATTGCTATAATACTAGATGTCAACCACTAAGCCAAGTATGGGAGGGAGAGATGGGGAGAGAATGGGGTGGGGATCGGGTGGGGGCTGACTGGGCGATGTGTGCATATATGTCTACAAAAGTTTGTATCCCACTATGATGTATGAATACAGTGCACCAATAATATATATATATATATATATATATATATATATATATATATATATATATATATGTCTGGGAGTATAGCTCGTAGGTAGAATGCCCCTGGGTTCCATCCCTAGTACCCCCCCACTCCCCCACACACAAAAATGAGTGGAAAATTAAAATAGAGGATTACTTTCCTTACAATTTCTGCACCCTAGAGCCCAACAAAGAAGATCCTAAGAAAAAATACCAAACAATTCTAGACAATGTTTCAGGTTATTCAGGCATCTTTAGTAAAATATTTGCTTATCAGGTGTTAAGAGTCAAGAAATGATTAAAGGAAATTTATACAAAGATGCTCCCTAGAGAGAAAGCAGAGGCATTTATTTCTCACTTTGGTTTAAAATTTGCATATGCATGTATTGTCAATAATCTATTACGATTCTATGCAGTGATGATTTAGAATACTTTCAGGAGACCAAAGCCTGTACAGAAAGCCATTTTTGATTAAAAAAAAAAAAAACTGGTTTCCAAAAAGCCTTTTAACGTTTCTTCAATACTAAGCCAGTTCAGGTTTGATATAGAAACTCCTTTAAAAACATAGCAGAGAGTTAATTAAGTGAATTAAAGACCTGTTTGGCAAGAATTATGTTTCTAGTTGGAAACAAAACACTTAAGACGTATTTTTTTAGGGATTATTGCAGATGTATAAGGTTGCCATGTTTGTTTGTTTGCTTGTTTTCTCCAGTTCCCATTTGGGAAAAGAAATGAGCATAAGCCTATATATATATTAAAAAAAATGAGACCACTGAAATACTCCAAAGCACAAAGAAAAATTATTTGAAAATAACAAAATACTTGGCCAGTTTATTAGATAATGAGGAATATGGATTGGTTCACAGTAGAATGTGATCATTCAAGTTTTTGTAAGTGTCACAGGCTAAAAGAAAATTGCTGCTAAGACCCAAGTTACAAGTGACTTGTTGTTATTAGAAAGTCATGAGTAAGGACTTTCATCTAGTTTTTCAGTTGAGAATAAAAAATATTTCCAAAACCTAGCATAAATTAAATGCAATGTTGTTCATCATTCCTTTAGTTACTTATTTATTTTGTTTTGTGGTACTGGGGTTCCTGGAAGCCCTTCTACCTCTGGGCTACACTCTCAGACCTATTTTTTATATTTTTTATTTGGAAACAGTCTCTTAAGCCAGCGTGGCTGGCTTTGAACCTGCTCAATCCTCCTGTCTCAGCCTCCCAAGCGCAGGGATTACAAGCCTGCGCCACCACGCCCAGCATTCATCATTCCTTTAAATGAACTACATTTTATAATTGCTTAATTTGCAGATGTTAATATTATAATTAATATTTAAATGTGTGCATTGATTTCAATAAATAATTCAGTTCTTATATTAAAAAATCTAGTGATATAAAATAACTATTAACTAAACACCAATAACTATCAACTAAATACCAATAATGCTATTTAAATAAGTATCAACTGAACACCAAAAATGTCTTCGTGCTTATGTCATTCTTACAGATTGGCCTGTTCAACCCGAGCAGGGGAAAGTGCCTTGGACTGATGAATGGCACCCAAAGGCCTGTTCTGTTTCACCCTCTTCAACCCTCCGCTGCTTCCTGTAACCAAACCTTCAAGATCAACCCTTCTGGAGAAAAGGAGGCTCATTAAGCCATCATTTCAGTCATGGAAATGTGTCCAGGAGCCTTATCAGAAGTTTCTTTCACTAGCGAAGGTGAGCACTCTCCAAGTGGTGTTTCTAAAGGCATCCCTACCTCCTTCTGCTCTCTGACCTCTCAGCCTTAGCCACCACACAATTAGTCCTGGGCAAATTCCCAGCCTTTTCTTCTTTGTTTAGCTGAGGCTGAGAGAAAAATGTCATCAGAAGATACAGCCCCTATGAATATGGATACTTTGAGCAATTCTTTCTGCCTCCATCCAATACGTATGTTGAAAACACCCAGCAAGAAACAGAACACCCAGGCTTGAGGATTATTTTCTACAAATGCCTATCTTATCTTGACAAATACGATGTTCATAAAAATGTCATTTTATTCAAATCATCTTCTCAGGCTTCACACTGACTGAATCATATTTCCAGGTGCTAGGGAACAGGCATTACATATTTCAAAAGCTCGATCAGTAAATCTGATGCACATTAACCATTGACATATACCACAAAGAGCCATTTGCACCTGGATCCACAGAGATCTGGGTACAGGCAGAAAAAATCCAATGCCTTCTGGATTGAACATCTACAAACAATAATATTAATTAAATGACTTGTCAGGGACAATAGACAACGCTGTTTGTGCCTACAAGCTATATGAGATGGAACTGAAAGAAGAGATGACTCCCACACCCCAGGCCCTCCTGTCCCAAGTGCTGAGTGATGACTATTTCCATCTCACTCCTCTTGTTTGTGACAGTGTGCAAAGGCCTATGGGTTTGGAAGGTCTGGTGCCAAGACTGTCAGCCCAGCCAGAGCAGGATGCTGAGAGGCCTGGAGACGAGGAAAGAAATGTCTCGCCTTGGGAGAGGGCTGCACAGGAAGAGTACAAGACCAAATGGGTTGGACAAAGGCTAGGGTTTGATAAGAGCAACTCTAGGGGCTTTATTCACTTTGGAATTCTGCCTTATTGTGGTCTCAGTAATATATTGGTTCCTAATGAGACCCCAGTGCCATTGAGCTGACAGGCATCTTTATCCAACCCACAGAGACATTACCTCTGTGCCAAGCAATGTGTTCAGGAACAGAGCATAATATACTACACTCAAGACCAGAAAATAAATACTCCTAGGTGCCTCCCTTTGTTGCCTGTATTTTTCTTCTTATTATTTTTTATTTTTAAAAACATTTTATTGTGCTACTGGGGATTGAATGCAGAGACATCTACCTCTGAGCTATACCTTGAGCCATTTTTTTTTGTTTATTTTGAAACAGGGACTAAGTTATTGTGCAGTAGCCTTGACTTTATACGCCTCCTGTCTTAGCCTCTCAGACTCCTGAGGTTTTTTTTCTAAGCTTTTCTTTGGCTCAAGGCCTGATTTTGAGCACTGCTTTCTTCCCTCTGTCCCTCACATCACATCATCTGCTTCTTCAACCTGGAGCTTGGTTGATTCACCTGAAAAAGAAGTACCTAAGGGACAGCCCTGCAAACACATGCTTCCTCTGCTGTTCACAGAAATTCCAGGGGGGATTTTGTGTGTTCCTCAAACAAAAGATCACATGAACACAAAGCACATAGATGTCTTCAAAATATATTTGGGTGTATCTGTGCCCCTCTGGGCAAGACATAGATTTGAGATACTTTATGCTAAGGGATGTTCTTGTCTCACAAATGATATGTTGCTGTGTGGCTAATAAAATGCATCATCCGTCGGCACTGGAGAGCTTTTTTAATCCTTAATTATTATCATTAGACACAAGTGTAAGTGCTCTGGAATTTCATACTGGGTGGGGCTCTGTGAACTAGCACTTCTGTTTCCCCAAAGGGCTGGCTGAGAGCTGGGAGCAGGCCCACAGAGATTTGGACATAACCACGACCACTCCTGGGAAAGGAATTATTTGAAATTGTTTTAGTGACAACTGGTTGGATGTCAAAACTATGTAAATTCTGTGGTTACAGGCATCAATAATCTCCTAGCTACAGAGTGCTAGATGACTCCCTGAATGAGGTCACCATACTCATCTTTCCAAAACCAGTGAAGGGAATTCCCCCCCACCCCCAAAAAAACTAACCTACTGGGCATTGCTTAAAGGTAAAAAATAAAAAAAAAATAAAACATTTGAAGCAGATTCTTCATGCACAATTACTTGACTCATGTCATAAACCAAAGCTGTGTTGGTATACATTGCTAGTGGCACTCCTGCTTTTGGTCTGTATTTGTGCTAATTCTTCCTATTTGGTGTTTTCATGGGGAACCTGCCATTTGGTTAAATCTAGAGTAGGTGTTGTGGGAGTTTTAGAAAAAATATAAGGGAGTCCCCACTGTGGGAAGCTTATAATCTAAGAGTAAGAGAAGTACCTGGTAGAGAAGTCTAGCAAAGGGATCAGAAGTGCCAAACTCATGTGAGACAAATTTGCATTCCAATTTGTGTTCTCCCTCTTTCAGCTTGTCTGAACCTGGTTCTCAGATTTCACCTCCTGAGTCTACAATTCATGCTCTATACACTGAGAATAAGGTGAGAGCTGAGTAAATGGAAGCAGTAATGATAATAATGATGACTTAACAGTGGTTACCAATAGAATGGAATGTCTAATAATAAGCAAAATCATAAAACATTACCGTTTATCTGATAGATACTTGGAAAAGTGAAAGCCTTTTGGTGATGAAATAATGAAAGAAGTTTTATGGTAAAGAGGAACTCAAGTTGAATCTGGAAGGATATGTGGAATGCAGGTGAAGGTATTAAGAGTCAACATTCCAAGTGGGCAAAATAACCCCAGCTGGTAAAAGCATGCAGAGTCTGGACCATGACCTGCTGTGGTATTCCATTCAAGGGATCTAATTTCAAAGTATTACTTCACTGGATGATTAATGAAATCTTAGGAGCTCCAGTGGTGAGGAGTCCATTGAAGAGGCATCGAAGCTTAAGTTTCCTAGTGATCTCTCCTCATCATTTCCATTATGTGTCCAAATGCAATACTTTTACATATTGCAAGTGAGATACTTTAAGCAGAAGGTTACTAATCCAATGTTCTAAAAGAGAGAGAGATTATAATAAATTATCTGAGTGAGTTTCATAGAATTGCAAGGGTCCTTAAGGTAGAGAGGAGAGCCTAAGAGATGACAATGTGCAAAGGATTCTGGCTGACTTTGGTGATGGAGGAAAGGGCTCCTGAGCTAAAGAATGTGAGTGGCCTCTAGAAACCAGGAAAGGTAAAGAGTCTCTCCTAAGCCTCCAGAAAGAAAACCAGCATCACCTCAATTTTAGCCCAGTGAGGCCCGATTGGACAAATAGACTCCAGTATTGTAAAAGAGAGCATTTGAGCTGGGGATGGTGGCACAGGCTTGTAATCCCAGTACTTGAGAGGTGAGACAGGAGGATCACAGTTCAGAGACAGCCTCAGCTCCTTAATGAAGCCCTCCTCAACTTGGCCAGAACCTATTTTAAAATAAAGAATAAAAAAATAGGGCCACTGGGTTCAATTGCCAGTACTGCAAAAAGAAAGAAAGAAAGAAAGAAAGAAAGAAAGAAAGAAAGAAAGAAAGAAAGAAAGAAAACATTTGTTTGCTTTAAGTCAACAGATGTTGGTAATTTTCTATAGCAGCATACAAAACTAATACAACAGCAGAAGCTTACTAATGTACAGAGTCTAAATCTTCATATAAACTTGTTTCAATTAAGATACTTAAATTTCAAGAACTTTCTCATACGAAGAAGTATTTTTTATTTTATACCATCCTATTCTTGTTTGGTGTGCAATAAAAGTCAGATGATGATGGAATAATGAATGTCTTTAATTTTCAGTAAAGAAAATAACTCTAAAATTCTACATGAAGCTGAAATACCTTTTAAACCTTAGCATGCAGAAAGAAGAGCAGGAAGAAAGAAATAGGACTGTGGACCAGTTGTGTAAATACACAATCTAATTTAGGCTTTTCTTATTTTTCTCACCATTAGATTCAGACTCTGTATTTTGTTTATTTGATTGTTTAAGAGAAATATTCTGTAAATGATATTGAATCTTAACAGTATCACATTATGATATATGTAGTATCAATTTGTTCCATTATTCATGATGCTTGCTAATGTAGTATTCTTCAGGTTGTTTCAGTATACACTCACTATTTTTACTCTCTGTCATTAGAAAGTAATTTGTGAACAATAATTTGATTTCATGTAAATATACTCTCAAGATTCAAACCATTACCTGCACAAACAAAATTATGTCACAGTGGCCCCACTCTCCAACCAGGTATCGTCTTTCCATGGTACCTTCTCAGGATCATCCTCCTGCCAACCCTTGGCTCTCACTTATTAGAGCAGAGGTTCTAACCTAGTTCTGTGAAAACTTTGGATAAATTTGGGTGGAAAAGAGGGATATTTTGTGTGTGATACTGGGCATAGAACCCAGGGGCATTCAGCTTCAAGCTACATAACCCCTAAAATTATATATGCACGCATGTATGTGTGTGTGTGTGTGTGTGTGTGTGTGTGTGTGTATACATATAAGTACGTATTTGTATTTGAAACAAGGTCTTATTAAGTTTCTGGGGGTCTCACTAAATTGCTAAGGCTACACTTAAACCTCAAATACTCCTGCATCAGTCTCCTAAGTACTGAGATTATAGATATGTACTACTGATACCCATAAGTGAATATTTAATTCCATTAAATTCTAAGAAAAATTAGCCTCATCTTCAAATTTAAATGTAGGTGTCATCATCAAATACTTATTAGTCGCTACCACATAGTTATAGAAGTTCTTGCAACTTTATCACCAATAGAGATCACATTTTTTTCATATCACATTACCCTTTTCACAGATCCTTCAGCATTTTTGCATTCACTCCTATTAAAAATACAATATAATAAGTATATAATAAGTTGTGTACAATTAAAGTTAGATACTACCATCTATACAGAGAAAATGCTATTGTTCGTTTTGTTTATTATAGTAGTCAGGTTCTATAAACAGACCAGAACCTTAACTATCTTTCACTAGGACATAATGTAAAGGGAAGGAATTCCTATTTTGTACTTATTAGACCTGTCACTAGATCATGTTACTCAACGTGTTAATAAAGAAGTTTAAAGCCAAGTGTGGTGTTGAATGGCTATAATCCCAGCACTTGGGAGGCCGAGGGGGAATTTCAGGTTAGAGGACAACCTCAGTGAAACCCTGTTTCAAAATTAAAAAAAATAAAATAAGAGGTGTAAGTCAGAGGTAGAATGCTCCCCTATCACTAACACACACACACACACACACACACACACACACACACACACACACACACACACATATGTATATAGCTATACCACGTTTTAAAATCTTTCCTTTCTTTCTTTCTCTCTCTCTCTCTCTCTCTCTCTCTCCTTTCTAGTATTGGGGATTGAACCCAGGGGCATTCTGCCTCTGGACTATATAACCAGCCTTTTTTTTAATATTGAACCAGGTCTCATCAAGTTGCAGAAGGCCTTGATAAATTGCTGAGGCTAACCTCGAACCTGGGATCTCCTGTCTCAGCCTTCTAGGTAGTAGGACTACAGGAATGTGCCACCATACCCATCTTAAAAATTTCTTGATAACTAGGGATTTAATATAATTGGTTTTCTTTGTATTCTATTCATGTTATTTTATGTACTTAAAGACATTTTAAAAGAATTTCATAGTTTTTTCAGACTCCAAAGGGATTCAAGACACAGAAATTCTAGAACACTCACATTAGGGCTACTTATTAGCTTTTTTCATCCAAGGCTGCTACATCCAAAATAGGAATTCCTTCCCTTTACATTATGTCCTAGTGAAAGATAGTTAAGGTTCTGGTCCATTTATAGAACCTGACTACTATAATAAACAAAACGAACAATAGCATTTTCTCTGTATAGATGGTAGTATCTAACTTTAATTGTTCACAACTTATTATATTCTTCCTTATAATGGCAATAATAAAAGTTATGTCATGATACTGTTGGGAAAATTAAAAGAGGTCACAATATGTAAAGTATCCTGCATGTTACTTGAGCCATATATGGTGACTATTTAGTGTATTCATGCAAATTTGCATTCACACTAAATAGATATGCAAAAAATCACTCAAACATATCTGTGAGTGGCCCAACACTGGAAAAATTAATGACAAGTAATATTGTGATGTGATTTTCCCCATGTTTCTTTTTTGTGTATTCTGCCCGTGAGATCCAGGTTCTACTAACGAACTCATAAATGAACATTTTACTTCTGTTTCTGGTTGGTTTCATCATTTTGAGTGATGGAGTTATTTATCTAGTCAATAGCAATAAAGTTGTAAGAATGTTTCTACTTTATTACCTCACCACCTCTGTCATTTTGATAGAGTGTCAGGAATTTTTTCTAAAATGATTTAGTTGGTTGTAGGCAGATTAATAGATACTGGAAGAACACTCATTTCCATTTCAAATCCAGAGGAATTTGTACCTCTGCTTTAATCTTTTTTTGATTCCATATTCTTAGACAGCTTTGAGGCAGTCTTTTTACTGTACAGATAAAGATGCTTGGGCCATGTTAAGCACAGCATAATTAACTTTACACATGTTGTCAGGAATGATGCATCTAAGTCAGTAAGACATGAAAGGAGGTGGTCCAAGCCCCTCAAAGAACAAAGAGAAGAAGAAGAAGAAGAAGAAGAGGAAGAAGAAGAAGAAGAAGAAGAAGAAGAAGAAGAAGAAGAAGAAGAAGAAGAAGAAGGAGGAGGAGAAGAAGAAAAGAAGGAGGAGGAGGAGGAGGAGGAGGAACAAAGAAAAGAAAAGGAAGAAAAAGAAAAAACCCTTTACATCCACCTTTTATGGAATAGGCACTGATGAATAATTTAAACACTCATTTCCAAGTAAATAACTGCCCATTCATTCAATAAAAATAGTGTAATCTGCCAGTGATGGACATTAATATCCTTAAAATTGGAGGGATCCTGAGAGAAAGTAGAAAACTATAAGTGCTTTAATTTTTAAAAGAACAAAATCTGGGCCTTAATATTCATTTAAGCAATAAAGAAGAAACTGAAATTCCTCATATTTTCTAGTCTTCCCCCAAAGTGGTTTTTCTCCTGGTGACTAGACATATATATTCTGCTTTAGTTAAATTTATGCTTAAAAACAATTACTGGGTGGCTACCAACTTTTGATGCACCCCCCCAGTAAGTAGAGGATCAGACATATTGATATTTGATTGTTTATAGTTTGGGGTGTTGAGTAGAACAGAAATGCAGTGTTTGCTATTTATTTATATTTGAAGTAGTGGCTAATATTTATTTTTAATATACTTTTGTTGGTGTACTGTAATTATATATCATAATGAAGTTCAGAGTGATAGAAACATACATTTCTAAATGAGAAGTGATCCCTATAATTAATGCTCACAGAGATGAGAGAGGTTGTGGAATTAATTATTATAAAGAAGAGTAATCCTTAAGACATGAAGATGGGAAAATAGACACTTCAAGGTCCTTTTCATTTGGAATAGTTATGAATAAATAAATGCCTCGGAACAAGTGTTGGAGTTAATATATGTAGCAGTTGTTATCAGCAGCTTGTTTAGTTTCTTTCCTGCCATCTAGTATACTCTGTAAAATCCAGATAAAATACTACCTTGTAGTTGTAGCAATAAGAATAAACATCTCACTTGTGGTATCACTTAGAATCTTCACAGGAGAGTGTCACTACTGCATTACCTCTCAAGCATTTTTCCAAATTATTTCTACACAATTTATGGATGTCATACATGCATGCATACTTTCTGCTATTGAATCCTTCCCTTGAAAGGAGAGGGACAGCCTTTGATAATGGCTTTCCAGACAACTATTCAACACTTGAATGATCAGAAGCAAGTCAAGTTGAAAAACGAATGGAGACCAATGACTTTGAGTGGGGAAATTGGAAGGGACTCAGCAGAGCAATAAGAAGCTAAATCTTTGTGCAATGAAAGTCCCTAGGCCACATTTGATTTGATTCTTGTAGAAGTGAATAGTGATTTTTTTTGAGATATGGGTTCTCTGCATTGCTAGGTTGGTCTTGAAATCCTGGGCTCAAAGGAACTTCTGTTTCAGCCTCCCATATAGCTGGGATTAGAGGCGAGTGCCATATTGGGCTCAGGACAGTGATTGTGAAGAATATTGAAGGGTGATCTGTTGACCCCAGTAAATGACCTGTCTCAAAGCTGAGTTCTGACTCTTAAGAATTTAGAAAATTTCTAATCCTACTACAGACAACAGAAAAGAAGGTACAGTAAAGTTCAAATACACCTTTATAGTAAGTAGTAATAGAAATAAATAGGAAAAGGTAAATATGTAGAGAAATTAATTCCATAATAGCTTCTTTGCAGATATTTTCTATGAGACTTCTGTACTATAATGACTTCATGCTAGTAAAGAGATTCTTGGTTTTACTCTAAGCTTGAAGTCCATGCTCTGAGAGAAGCCTGCAGGGCTTCCATCCCAGTTCTTGCACTTTGTGAACTTGAATAAATTATTTAACTTCTCGCCTTCCCTTACATGTGAAACTAGGATACTAAAATGATCTCTATTTCATGAGATACTCTCTGTGGAAGTGCTTAGAACAAGGCTATGTCACTTTTAAACATTTAATATTCATTTCCTATTATTATAATGGTTGCTTTGCAGTGGGGTGTGCTGATGCACATTTGTCCTCCCAGTACTTGGGAGGTTGAGATAGGAAGATCACAGGTTTGTGGTCAGCCTCAGCAACTTAGTGAGGTCCTCTACAAATTAGTGATACCCTGTTTCAAAATGAAATAATAAAATATGGCTAGATGTGTAGCTCAGAAATAGAATGGCCCTGGGTTCAGTCCCTAGTACTACCCCACCCCAAAAGGGCTGCTTTGCTAGCAATTATACCATGAAAATGAACAGTAGGAATCAATAGTTGCTACAACTATTGTTTGAATCTGGAATGCTCCCAAAGACCTCTGTATCCATCAGCATTCTCACAGTCCTAAAGACCTGACCATGCAATTTAGAAGAAAGATTTATTTTCTTGTGATTTTGAATTCAGTCCATGTGAGGCCAGGGACAGAAGACCTCAGGACATGGTAGCAAGAAGTAGAGAAGGAGATCACATGGGCTGTGCTCACATCATGGAGGCCAGAAGCAAGAGTGAGAGCAGGGGAAGGAGGAGCCAAATAAAATCCCCAAGACTGCACTCCCAGGAACCCACCTCCAGCCACACCCTACAGGCGTACAGAGTCCCACTCAGATAAATCCATTATAATGCATTTATCCACTGCTGGAATGACAGCCCTCAAGACTTGATTATATCAACTCCAAACACCAATTTATGAGCTCTTCATGGGGCCTTTATATATTTAACATCCCTTAATCATTTATGTTGGGGCATTTTTAATCACAGCCTCTGGGACTGCTCCACCCAGGTGGCCACTGGCCTCAAATTCATCTGGGCCACCCCTGGCCTCAACTACATCTGCTGCCTACATCATGGCTATTGTTGGTCCTGCCTCCATCATAGCCACTGTTTCCTCCTTCCATTAAGCCATCTTACTTCCTTCTATGACTTCATCTCTCTAAGCCCCAGCTTTACACACGCTGTTTCAGAAAAACTGCAAATCTATAATCTCTCTGCTTTACTTTCTGCTCCTAAAATTCAGTGTACAGTTTTCCGAACATGGACATCAATATGCATAATACAGTTTGTATATTTTACTGTTTTGATATTTCTTCTGTCCATTTATACAGAACCTTTTCTTTAAATTTGGCCTTACACAAAATTTCAAGACATGGGCAAAATATAGATAAGTTCTTTGCCAACATGTATCACAGGTGGCCTCTACTCCATTTCCCTATGGAGTCCATTTTGCTACCCCAAATCTCCTGAACACAGTCTCTACCATCAAACTTTCTAACCATATTCTGGCCCTTCCAATTTCCTCTCATAAACCAGTTCCAAAGAATCACAATCTACATGGCCAGACTTAGATATAGCAGCAGTCCCACTCCTGAGATTATTTTTGTATCTCTCTGCCTTCTCAAAGCTATAACCTAAAGGGTTGACTATATAAATTAGAAGAAATATTTATTTTTTATGGGTTTAGGTTCAGTTATATCAACTCCAAACACCAATTTGTGAGATCTTTAAGGGGTTATTCTATGTCTAAACATAATAGCCTGTGTATCAAAGGCCTGGCTTTGAGCTTGGTTCTATTAGTAGGTGCTATGAACTTTCAAAGGTGGGGCCTGTTCTTGAAGGGAATAGTGGAACCTGATCCTCTTCCTCTCTTTCTCAAAATCCTGGCCATGAGATGAGCTGCTTTGCTCCCTGCCATGATGGGCTGAGCACTTCTGCCATGATGAGCTGCCTGTTGTAGACTCAAAAACAATAGGGCCACCAACCATGGATTGAAATTTCCAAAAATGTGAGCCAAAGTAAACCTCCTTTTTATAAACTGATTTATCTCAGGTAACAGTTATTGTATTTAAAAACTGACTAACACAATTACCAATATTTTAGCATCTATTGTATTTCAGACATAAGCTAAGAATTTTACAGATATTGTTATCTCTCCCTAGAACTCAAGGCTACATGGAATAAAAGCTGTGGTAAGCCTCCAAGTTTTGGGACAGTTAAGCAACTAGTTAGTTAGGATGGACATAATTAGCAATTGGTGGAAAAAAAAACACATTTTGGAATGACTCAATACTTGATCAAGCACTTCCTAACAAAAGCCATTAGACTTGAGGTGTCATTGTTCCTACCATGCATATGGGATGGTATAGGGATACTCAAGAAGAAGCATAGTTTTATCTGAAGTTTCAAACACCAATGACAATTTTTTTAATATAGAATATCAGCTTAAAGCATTTTAGGTCAGATAAAAGTTATTTCTGAAAGAAACTATAGATTTTGTCAACATTCTTTGAATTTCGGAGGACTTGCTAGACAAAATGATGACAGTATCAATAATAATCAATTTTCAAACACCTAGATGTTCATAAAGCACCAAAAAATAATGGCAGGGAGCCAATATGACTCCCCTTTTTCCCATGCTTAAATTATTGTAGATATATTTAAGCTATCAGCCCAGTGTTTCCTATGCAGTAAGCCTGTTCAGTTGTGGGATGAACATATTTGCAGAAGCCCATTGTGAAAGTGCTGACAATTTTTCTTTTACAGTTGTAGCTGTTGTGGGAAGGCAGAAAGAAATGAAAAGCATACCACTTGATAGTATTTGAACATGTGACTCATAATTATAGGTTGATGGGGTAATAGATTCTTTTTCTTTTTTAATGCAAATATCAAAGACATGTATTAGTTCTTAAGCATTATTGGTAATTATTTTAATTAGAGAAAATTACTATAGTATTATAAACTAATAAAATGGAAAAGTTGATTTGGAAAATTTCTGGGAATATAATATTTGGTTGAGTTAATTTGTGGATTTCTTTCTTTTTTTCTTTTTCTTTTTTTCTTTTTTTTTTCTTTTTTCTTTCTTTTTTTTTTTTTTTTTTTTGGTGAAACTGTTTTAACCCAGGGGCATTTTACCTCTGAGTTACACCCACAACTAATTTTACTTTTTGAGACAGGGTCTCACTAGGTTTCTGAGAGTCTCATTAAGGTTCTGAGGCTGGTCTCAAACCTGCTATTCTCCTGTCTCAGCCTCCTAAGTACTAGGGTTACAGGCATGTATTACCATGCCCAGCCTCATTTGTGGATTTCTGAGAAATCAAAATATGCAAGCATAAAGAAATCAAATAACAAAAGCTGGCAAGGATGTGGGGAAAAGGAACACTGTTGGTGGGAGTGCAAACTAGTTCAGCCGCTATGGAGATCAGTTTGAGATTCCTTAGAAAACTGGGAATAGATCCACCATATGATCCAACTCTACCACTCCTGGGTATTTTTCCAAAGGGGCTGAAATCAGAGAACTACAGTAACATATCTATACCTATGTTCATAGCAGCACAATTCGTAATAGCCAAAATATGAATCCAGTCTAGGTCTCCATCAACAGATGCATGGATTGCAAATTATGGGAAATAGACACACTGGAATTCTACTCAGCTATACAGAAGAACAAAATCATGTCATTCGCAAGAAGATGGAAAGACCTGGAGAACATTATGGTAAGTGAGAATAGCCAAGCACAGAAAGAGAAGGGACAGATGTTTTCTCTAATACGCCCAAACTAGGGAGTATTAGGGATACCAGAGAGGCTCTAGATAATGGAGGGGAAACCTCAGCAAAGCTAGAGTGGAAGGGTAGGAGAAGAAAAAGGCTGAGGTTGATTAATGGAGGAGCTACATTCGAATATGTGTAAAAGTATGAATCTAGCAGGGTTAACCTGGACACTGATTGTTGGGAAGGGGAAGGGGAATGGAGGGGAGAGAGGGCACCCAGCACAGTCTAAATGTATATCATTTTCAATATGTTCCACATATAAATAAAATAAAAATGTTATATAGGGACATTAAAGACATAGACATTAAAAAGAAAAAATTACAGAAAATAAAGAAGATTTATAAAAGAAGAAAAATTGAACAGAGACAAAGATAAATTTACCAATTTTCAAATTCCATAAATACCAGCATAAGAAATTTACTTGCAAAATTATCTTTCTACTTAATAGGGCAAACAAATATTTAACTGTGCTATATCATCTAAACAATAAAAAAGAGATTCAGATGAAACTATAGCCTCAGCAACTGCTGATCACTTTCTCTTTCACACCTGCCCTGTCCAAAGAGAAGGACTAATTCCCTCAAAAGAGGGAACTGAGGAAGCTTAACTCAACCCTTTTTAATCAAGGTTCCCAAAGATCATCTAGGAATTCATACACATAGCAGTTGCGAGCTATTCTTATTTTTATTATGAGTTTTATTTTTACTAGTTTTAGTAACTAGTTTTGGTTTTTATTGCTGAGAACTATTTTGGCTATTCTGAGTCTTTTGTTATTCCATATGAATTTTAAAACTACCACAGCAATGCATTCATATTTATATTTATAGCAGCACAATTCATAATTGCCAAACTATGGAACCAGCCTAGGTGTCCAAAAATAGATCAATGGATTACAAAATTATGGGACATACATACAATGCAATTCTACTCAGCCACAAAGAAAAACAAATTATGTCATCTGCAAGAAAATGGATGGAGCCTGGTGTCGTGGCGCACGCTTGTAGTCCCAGCAATCAGGAGGCTGAGACTGGAGGATCACTGTTCGCAGACAGCCTCAGCTACTTAGTGAGACCATCTGCAACTCAGTGTAGACCCTGTTTCAAAATAAAGAACAAAAAATAGGGCAGGTGTGTAGCTCAGAAGTTGAATGCCCCTGGGTTCCATCTCCTGACCCACAAAAATAAAGAAGAAAGAAAGAAAGGAAGAAAGGAAGGAAGGAAGGAAGGAAGGAAGGAAGGAAGGAAGAAAGAAAGAAAGAAAGAAAGAAAGAAAGAAAGAAAGAAAATGGATAGAATTGGAGAATATTATGCTAAGTGAGATTAGTCAGTCACAAAAAGTGAATGGTCAGATATTTTCCCTCATATGTGGAAGCTAGGAAGAAAATAGGACACAGGATGGACTCCAAACAAAGGAGGAGAATCCTTAGTAGAGAAAGGTAGGGGAACCTAACTGAGAGAGACAGGAGGGGGAGAAAGACTAGAAGAGGGAAATACTTCAAAGGACATGATGTACAAACACACTTATCCATGCCAGTCATAATGTCTTGCACAGGGAGGTGAAGAGGGGGAGGGAGGGGTGGGGCTGGGAGAGGGCTCACTAGTGCTGTGCACAAGTATATCTCTATCATTCTGAACTTCATCATGATATATGATTACATGCATCAATTAAAAACTGATAACAGAAC
Source organism: Muscardinus avellanarius (assembly GCF_963383645.1). NCBI lineage: Eukaryota > Metazoa > Chordata > Mammalia > Rodentia > Gliridae > Muscardinus > Muscardinus avellanarius. Next base: position 47,731,646 of record NC_137786.1, on the reverse strand, counting down.
AATATGTACATGGAGTTTATATTTCTTACCACCTAGCTGAGTCTTACTCTTTTTTTCTCCAAAGAGATGCATAAATTCATACCTTCATGCTTTCCTTTTAGATATTTTGAATGTAAGACTTTTCCCACACAAGAAAACTTCTTCATGGTGTCTTCTAATATTTCTATAGTTTTATTAGTTAAAGTAGATTTTAATCCATAGGTCTATATAGTTTTATATGGAATGAGGTAGAAACTTGGTGTTTTTAAAATAGTAGTTAATTGCCCAACATAATTTATAGAATGGTCCCTTTTTTTCTCAATTGAAAAACTGCCACTTTCATCAGTAATCACCTTACTCAGTCCTATTTTAGACTCTATTTTGTTTTATTAATATACTTATCTATTTCTATGCCATTATTGTGTGTGTGTGTGTGTGTGTGTGTGTGTATGTGTGTGTGTGTGTGTGTGTGTGTGTGTGTGTGTGTGTGTATGTGTGTGTGGTATTGGGGATTGTACCCAGGGGCATTCTACCTCTGAGCTACAGCCCCAACCCTATTTTTTATTCTTTATTTTGAAATAGGGTCTCACTAAGTTGCAGAGGGTCTCCCTAAGTAGCTGAGGCTGTCTGTGAACCTATAATCATCCTGTATCAGCCTCCTAAGTACGAGATTACAAATTTGCACCACCATGCCCGGCTTCTGTGCCATTATTACTCTTAATAGATGCTATAACTTTAAGCTATATTTTGTCATTTGTAGGGTAAGTCCATTTAATGTTCCTCTGGTGGGGAAAGAATTAGTTATTCTTTATTTATTTATTTATTTATTTATTTATTTTTATTGGTGCACTGTATTCATACATCATAGTAGGATACATACTTTTGTAGACATACATGCACACTTTTCCCAGTCAGCCCCCACCCAATCCCCACCCCATTCTCTCCCTATCCCTCCCTTCCATGCTTGGCTTAGTAGTTGACATCTAGTATTATGGCAATTTATCTAAAATTAAAAATGATAATCTCACATAAGAGTTTCATTTGTCTGATACCAAGCTTTTGATGACTTAAAGATAACATTTCAATATTTCTTTTTGCTTTCTTTCTTACCAGAGAATATTTTTTTTCTATTTTTTTAGGTGAAACTATCATACATTTATATATTTATTTTTCAGAAAAAAATCTATCCTAATATGGAATATGGATTCTAGGTACCCAAAACGATCTTGAAAAAGAACAAAGCTAGAAGATATATATTTTCTGATTTCAAACCATATAAAGCTACAATAATTGAAACAGTGTAGTACTATTCTAAAGGCAGATATATAAACCATTGGAGTTAAATACAAGCCTAGAGCTAAATTCTTCCCTATATTGTCAAGTTATTTTTGACAAGGTTTCCACGAACATTTGGTGGTGGAAATATTAATCTTTTAACTAAATATTGTTAAAAATAATAATTACATGGAAAAGAATAAAGTTGGACCCTTACCTAATCCCATATACAAATATTAACTCAAAATAGATAATAGACCTAAATATAAATCTTAAGACTATAAACTTTTAGGAGAAAATCTGGGTCATTAAACCTCACAACACTGAAATTGGCAGTGATTTCTTGGTTATGATTTCAATGGCACAGGCAACAGAGGAGTATACAAACTCCCTAAAAAATAAAAAAAAATATTGTATATCCAAAGACAATGTAAACAGAGTTAACAGTTACTAATAGAATGGGATAAAATATTTCCAATTGCTATATCTGAAGGTATATTAATATTCCAACTAGAAATCCTAAAAATTAACAACAATAAAGGCAAACAATACCATTTAAAGGTAGGTAAAAGACTAATATAAGTAATGAATCTCCACAGATAACCAATCTTAGTTGACTGTTGGATGGAAACTCTTGTTTCTCTGGTTCTGGTGTGTGTTACCTATTTCTTCTTTGTAGTTAATTTCTTTGAGTATTTGCTCTAGTGCTGGTTTTGAAGACATAAATTCCTTCAGTTTCTGTTTGTCGTCGAAGCTTCTTATTTTTCTATCTAATTTGATAGAAAGTTTTGCTGGGTAGAAAATTTTTGGCTGGAAGTTGTTTTCTTTCAGAGTTTGGAATATGTTACTCCAAGCCCTTCTGGCTCTCATGACTTGGTTTGGGAAGTCTGGAGTGATTCTAATTGGTTTGCCTCTGAATGTCACTTGGCCCTTTGCTTTTGTTGCCTTTAAGATTCTCTGCTTGGCTTCCACATTGGTCATTTTGACAATTATGTGGTGTGGGGATCCTCTTCTCCGATCCTGTCTAAAGGGAGTTCTATAAGTTTCCTGGACCTGTGTATCGACCTCTTGCTCTATGTCTGGAAAATTTTCTGCTATTACTTCCTTGAAGAGATTGTTGATCCCTTTGGTTTCACTTTCTTTTCCCTCCTCTATTCCAATTATTCTTAGGTTAGCTCTCTTAAAATGGGCCCATATTTCTTCAATGTCAGATTCCTGCTGTCGGATATTTTTTTCTAGATTAGAAACTATGCGTTCATTTTTGGAATGATCATCTTCTAAGAGCGAGATTCTGTTCTCCATGTGGTCTAATCGGTTGTTTGTGCTTTGAATTGAGGCCTTTACTTCATTAATTGCATCCTTTATCTCTTTTTGGCTCTCTCTCAGTTCTTTTTGAAGCACCTCTATTATTTCTACAGTTATTTTCCTGATTTGATCTTCTAGAAATCTCTGATTTTCTGTTTTATCGAGTTCTGATGTTGTGGGGTTGTGGGCATTTATTGCTCCAGTATTATTCCTCTTTCCCATGATTTCGGCTGTTTGTGCCTTCTCTGGGTTCTTCCCTTGGGTCACTATGACTTCCCTTAAGGTGTTCTGGATCTCGAGTCAGTAGTATCTCAGACACCACTACTCCTTTACTGGGTTTTATCACAGAGTCTCTGACCCAGAGAGTCGATAGAGGCTGCTTTAGACTGTGGGGGGTGCCAGGTTGCACGTTCTCCTATGGTGTGATATCTCTGCCACCGCCCCTCCCCACTGGGTCAAGACCCAGGGAGTACAGTACTGGGATTTCTCCTCTGTGGTCCGCAATTTGACTCACTGTTCTTGAGTACGCAGATGTAGCTGTACTGGACTCGGTGAATTCTCTGCTGCTGCCGCCGGTGGCAATATGGCGCCGCTGCTACGCCCTCGGCTGTGGGGCTGGTGTTTTTCTTCTTGGTTTTGATTTCCACTCTGAATCCCTGCAGCGTGTGCTGAGCTCGGCCACTGGGAACTTTAGATGCTGTCTGCGTGGAGAAATCCCGCCTGGCTTTTCCGCAGTGGCTTACCTCGGCTTTCTGTAGCCGTCCGTAATTTCGCCAGTGCTGCCGGCAGTATGGCGCTGCTGCCGCGTCTGCCGTGTCCTCGGGCGTGAGGCCGGTTATCTCCTCTGTGGCTCTGTTCTCAGTCTGCTTTCTCTCTGGAGCCTGGTGATTTTTTGTTTCACTGGTGATGGTGTTTTCTGGCTATGAAAGGCGCTGATTTTGTGGTAATGGAGATTTGTTGTTAGCGGGGCTCTTAAGCCCCGCTTTTCTCGGTCGCCATCTTCCCGGAAGTCCTAGTTATTCTTGCACATCTATAAGAGATGAACTTAAGAACCACCTTCATGAGTTTTATTTTTAAAAATTGTCAGAGATTTCATTAATTTTTGTAGGTTAATTTTAGAAATTGACCTATTCTTATGATTACTTATTGCCATCTAATAATGTGGATCTTTCCTAGTATATTCAAACCTATTTTATGCTCATAAGTATTGTAGTTCCCATTATATAATTTACTTCTTTAATATGAGTCTCTTCAAGGTATTTTGAAATGTTGCTGCTATTATAGTGGAAGTATCTTTACTAAATTTCTTTTTGTCAGAACATGATGGCTAGTTTCCAAGAATCAAAGAAAATGAATACTCCTAGAATGATGTTGTTGATAATTTTCTAATTTTCTAAAATACCTACTATAAAACAAAAAGAAACTAAATTTTACAAAAAAAAAAAACAGAATGAAAACCAATAAATTCCTGGTTCACCTATTCCCAGGCCAGACCTAAGGTTGTGCTTCCTTTTTTTTTAGATGTTTAGGTACTTGGTACTTAGTTTCTCTAATGCTCATTTCTACAAATTTAAATAACATGATTTTTAAAGTATGCTTTCTTCACAGAAAGAGAAGGGACATATGTTTTCTCTAATATGCCCAAACTAGGAAGTATTAGGGATATCAGAGGGACTCCAGATAATGGAGGGGAAACCTCAGCAAAGCTAGAATGGAAGGGTAGGAGAGGAAGAAGGCTGAGGTTGATTAATGGAGGAGCTGCATTTGGATATGTGTATAAGTGTGAATGTAGCATGTTCAGCCTGGACACTCATTGTTGGGAAGAGGGGAAGGGGAAGCAGCGGGGGAAGGTCCCCAAGCACTGTGTGAGTGAATGTGTGCCATTTTCAATATGATCCACATAAAAGTAACACACACACACACACACACACACACACACACACACACCATTATTCATAGCTTCTGAAATAAAAATGTCCACCATAGTTCAAAAATAAAGTATGCTTTCTTATATGTTTCTGGATTTCTAGATTTTAAATGCTACCTATTGTTTTCTGGCTTAGTGATGATATAATCCATCATTTAATTCATTCTGATATCTCAGAGCTCTGCCCATTCTTTGTAAATGCCAGCTGGTTATATATGTCTGCTCGTTTCATATGAGGTCCTTTCCGCAGCACTTTGATGTGGTGCAGACCTTGCCTCTGGTGACTGTGGGTAGCAGAGCATGTCCTGCTGGGAGATTCTGAGGACCCATCCTGTGTCTGTGGCAGCTTCATCTCTTCCTGAGATCAGATCAGTGCCTCCAGCACTGCCCTATACTCTGTTCCTACTCATTCTCACTGCTATAGTTCAAGGGAAAATTTTGTTTCTGCAAGGACTCACACAAATTATGAGCCTTTCCATTGCTCCTGGAAACCCTCCTGCTCTTTATATTGGTTGATTTTTTCAATTTCAAGCCTCCCCCAAGCAGCTTGACAATCATCCTCCCCTGTGCATTTGGAGCTATGATGCCCTCTAGTCTTGTGTCTCTGTCATTCCGACTATTTGATTTCTATATTTCAAAAACTTCTTAAAACTTCTAACCTGCTAAAGAAATTTCTGTGATAGTTCTTTATATTGGGTTTCATTTTTTGTTTGTTTGTTTGTTTGTTTGTTTGTTTGTTTGTGGTACTGGGGTTCCTGGAAGCCCTTCTACCTCCGGGCTACTCTCCCAGACCTATTTTTTATAATTTTATTTGGAAACAGGGTCTCTTAAGCCAGCAAGGCTGGCTCCGAACTTATGCAATCCTCCTGTCTCTGCCTCCCAAGCCGGGGATTACAAGCTTGCACTACCACGCCCAGCGTTGGGTTTCATTTTTTAAATATTTACATCTTCTCTCATTTCAAGGCATTTGAGGAAGAAGGGTAAAGAGATGCAAGTCTACACAGAGAGCCATCTTAATCCAATCTTAACATAATTGAAATTATTTTAAAATTTCTTCTTTTTAAAACATGAAGGAAGCCGGGCATGAGGGCACACACCTGTAATCCCCACGCTTAGGAGGCTGAGATAGGAGGATCACACAGGTTCAAAGCCAGCTTCATCTACTTAGTGAGGCTCTAAGCAACGTAGTGAGACTCTATTTCCAAATAAAATATAAAATAGTTCTGGGAGTATAGCCCAGAGGTAGAAAGGCTCTGGGTTCCAACCCCAGTACCACCAAAAATAAAAAAATAAATAAAAAATAAAATAAAACATAAGGGCAAATTCAGGTGTGGTGGCCCATGGCTGTAATCCTAATACTTGGGAGGCTGACACAGGAGGATTACAACTTCAAGGACAACCTCAGCAACACAGCAAGACTCTCAGAAACCTAGGTGACCCTGCTTTAAAATAAAATATAAAAAAGGATTAAGGTTGTAACTTGAAAATATAATGCCCCTAGTTCAATCTCCAATACCACAAAATTAAACAACAACCACAAAATAAGAGCATGAGAGTTCCAGGAGCCTACTGAATAGCCAGGCTAAGAGTACACCTGTATTTCCATTACCATTATAGCTTTGAGTGCTCCTTATTCAAAGCCACTGATGGTTTATTTAGACTCATTGCTGCCCGTAACAAGAGACAGAAAGCATAAGAAACATTGATTTGGGAGTATAAAAATGAAGTATAAGCCGGGTGTGGTGGCGCACGCTTGTAATCCCCGTGCTTGGGAGGCGGAGACAAGAGGATCGTGCAGGTTCGAAGCCAGCCGCACTGGCTTAAGAGACCCTGCTTCCAAATAAAAATATAAAAAAGTAGGTCTGGGAGTGTAGCCCAGAGGTAGAAGGGCTTCCAGGAACCCCAGTACCACACACACACACACACACACACACACACACACACACACAAAAGTGAAGTATAACCATAGAAACAATAAGAATTCTATAAAGTTGCCTCAGTGATCTTTCCTTTATCTGTGAACTATTTCCCATATTAAAAAAAATAGCTTTATTTGAATGTGAAGTTGGCTTTACCATTTCAAAAAAACAATATATTTTAAGGCATAATACATTGGTATTTTATCTAATTTGGTGTTGTAATTTATTAAGAATGAATTTAGCCACACCAGTGGAGGTTAACTGTAAGACAATTCTTGTGATAGCAGTTTAAAATTTTCTGTTTCATCTGATGCAAAATATAAAACAAAAATATCAGTGAATGTTTTAACCATTATGTAGGCAGATTTGGGCTAAGTTTGATTGCTAAACCAGGTTAACTTTCCACCTACATTTTCATATACACACTGTCAAGAATCTAACATAATTTGTCATTTCAACTATGTTTGAAATTTATTCTGGGGACTTCCGGGAAGTTGGTGACCGAGAAAAGTGGGGCTTAAGAGCCCCACTAACAACCAATCTCCATTACCACAAAATCAGCGTCTTTCATAGCCAGAAAACACCATCACCAGAGAAACAAAAAAATCACCAGGCTCCAGAGAGAAAGCAGACTGAGAACAGATCTCAGAGCCACAGAGGAGATACACCGGCCTCACGCCCGAGGACACGGCAGCAGTCAAATTTGACAGTGAGTCAAATTGCGGGCAACAGAAGAGAAATCCCAGTACTGTACTACGTGGGACTTGACCCAGTGGGGGAGTGGCGGTGGCAGAGATATCACACCATAGGAGAACGTGCAACCTGTCACCCCACCATAGTTTAAAGCAGCCTCTATCGATTCCCTGGGTCAGAGACTCTGTGATACAACCCAGTAAAGGAGTAGTGGGTTCTGAGATACTATAGACTCGAGGTCCAGAGCACCTTAAGTGAAGTCATAGTGACCCAAGGGAAGAACCCAGAGAAGGCACAAACTTCCGAAATCATGGGAAAGAGGAATAACACTGGAGCAATGAATGGCCACAACCCCACAACATCAGAACCCGATGAAACAGAAAATCAGAGATTTCTAGAAGATCCAATCAGGAAAATAACTGTAGAAATAATAGAGGTGCTTCGAAAAGAATTCAGAGAGCCAAAAAGAGATAAAGGATGCAATTAATGAAGTAAAGGCCTCAATTCAAAGCACAAACAACCGATTAGACCACATGGAGAACAGAATCTCGCTCTTAGAAGATGATCATTGCAAAAATGAATGCATAGTTTCTAATCTAGAAAGAAATACCAACAGCAGGAATCTGACATTGAAGAAATATGGGCCCATCTTAAGAGAGCTAACCTAAGAATAATTGGAATAGAGGAGGGAAAAGAAAGTGAAACCAAAGGGATCAACAATCTCTTCAAGGAAGTAATAGCAGAAAATTTTCCAAACATAGAGCAAGAGGTTGATACACAGGTCCAGGAAACTTATAGAACTCCCTTTAGAAAGGATCAGAGAAGAGGATCCCCATGCCACATAATTGTCAAAATGACCAATGTGGAAGCCAAGCAGAGAATCTTAAAGGCAACAAAAGCAAAGGGCCAAGTGACATTCAGAGGCAAACCAATTAGAATCACTCCAGACTTCCCAAACCAAGTCATGAGAGCCAGAAGGGCTTGGAGTAACATATTCCAAACTCTGAAAGAAAACAACTTCCAGCCAAAAATTTTCTACCCAGCAAAACTTTCTATCAAATTAGATGGAAAAATAAGAAGCTTCGACGACAAACAGAAACTGAAGGAATTTATGTCTTCAAAACCAGCACTAGAGCAAATACTCAAAGAGATTAACTACAAAGAAGAAATAGGTAACACACACCAGAACCAGAGAAACAAGATTTTCCATCTAACAGACAACTAAGATTGGTTATCTGTGGAGATTTATTATTTATGTTAGTCTTTTACCTATCTCTAAATTGTATTATTTGCCTTTATTGTTGTTAATTTTTAGGATTTCTAGTTGGAATATTAATATACCTTCAGATATAGCATTTGGAAATATTTTATCCCATTCCATTAGTAACTTTTAACTCTATTTACATTGTCTTTGGATATACAATATTTTTTTATTTTTTAGGGAGTTTGTATACTCTTCTGTTGCCTGTGCCATTGAAATCATATCCAAGAAATCACTGCCAATTTCAATGTTGTGAGGTTTTATGACCCAGATTTTCTTCTAAAAGTTTATAGTCTTAAGATTTATATTTAGGTCTTTTATCTATTTTGAGTTAATACTTGTATATGGGATCAGGTAAGGGTCCAATTTTATTCTTTTCCATGTAATTATTATTTTTCAACATTATTTAGTTAAAAGATTATTATTTCCTCCACCAAATGTTTGTGGAAACCTTGTCAAAAATAACTTGACAATATAGGGAAGAATTTAGCTCTAGGCTTGTATTTAACTCCAATGGTTTATATATCTGTTTCTAGAACAGTACTACACTGTTTCAATTATTGTAGCTTTATATGGTTTGAAATCAGAAAATATATATCTTCTAGTTTTGTTCTTTTTCAAGATCGTTTTGAGTATCTAGAATCCATATTCCATATTAGGATAGATTTTTTTTCTGAGAAATAAATATATAAATATATGAGAGTTTCACCTAAAAAAATAGAAAAAAAATATTCTCTGGTAAGAAAGAAAGCAAAAAGAAATATTGAAATGTTATCTTTAAGTCATCAAAAGCTTGGTATCAGACAAATGAAACTCTTATGTGAGATTATCATTTTTAATTTTGGATAAATTGCTATAATACTAGATGTCAACCACTAAGCCAAGCATGGGAAGATGGGATGGGGAGAGAATGGGGTGGGGATCGGGTGGGGGCTGACTGGGCGATGTGTGCATGTATGTCTACAAAAGTTTGTATCCCACTATGATGTATGAATACAGTGCACCAATAAAAATAAAGAAAGAAAGAAATAAAAAAGAAATTTATTCTTTTATGAAAATTATTTTCAAGTAAATTAAATTGTATGCCTTACATGTTCAATGTGGAAATTTACACTTTCTTTTAATATAGTAAGAGTATTAGTATATATCACACTGAAGTGATATTTAATCTTTGATAAAATTATTTTTAATTTTACATCTAAAATTAAATGGTTTTATTAAAACAACTTCTTATTCAATAATCTACATAAATGAAGATCTGAAAAACACTAAAGATATTTAAAATATTACAGTTTACTATGAATGTGATTCTCAATTCGAAAGAACTTCCAAATGATTAATTAAAATAACTAAAGTATTCTCAGCACTGATGAAGAATAATAAAATTGCATTGGGAACTGTTGTTTATAAAGTGAGCCCCTTTGCAATGTTTTTGCTTAATTTTTGACTTTTAAAATGACTGATAAGTATCTTTAAAATTAGATAAGTCCCTTAATATGTAGCTATGACAAATAAACTGGCTGGAAGACTACTATAAAATAATAATTGTCAGTGATTCAACATTGCCCTGGAGAATATATAAATTATATGTTTATACAATATTTTTATTCAAAAATATTTATTGTATTCACAAGTATAGCAAGAATGGGTTGTATCTGAACATAAGTTTTAAGATTCTGAACAAGTCTGTTAATTTAGTAAAAATGAATCCAATATTGTTATGTGGTGTTGGTTAAGGTCTTTTTCCATTTGACCACTATGTCCTAGTAATATCATGCGGACATAGTTTGCATCTGTGTAAACTCCAAATTATATAATTTGGAGAGAGACATAATATATCCAAAATAATTCACTAGTCATTCCAAAATTAGAATGCCAAGTAAGACAATTTCTTTTAAAATGGGATATTAGCTGGCCACAACGTTGCATGTCTCTAATTCCAATACTTGGAAGTCTGAAACAGGAGAATCACAGGTTTGAGGATAGCTTCAGCAATTTAGTATGCCTCTCAGTAACCTAGAAAGACCATTTCAAAAAACAAAAACAAAAAAGCCTGGGGGTGTAGCTCATTGGTAGAACTCCCCTGGGTTCAGTCCCCAGTTCCACAAAATAATAAATAAATAAACAAACAAAATTGTTATATTGTAACTGTAAGTTAGAGTTTTAAAGTAATTACAAATATTTTCCCTACTCCCACAGGGCAGACATTAGTTAAATGCTAAACAATCCACTAAGTATGTCCAGCATTGTTTGCAGTTCCAATCACATTGGTTGTACCTGTGTATTACAACAACATTCAAGGTGATGTATCAAAATGTAAAGGGGTAAGAGTCATGGGTTTTATGATAAAGAAAAGCTTCACCAATTCTGTACAGAACAAAAGAATGTCTTTAAAAATATTACATAGTTTCAATATTATTAACTAAAAATGATTTATGATAAACCTCACCAGCCATCACTTCACTACTATGTTTAGATTCTACCACTGATAACCACCACTGTAGGATACAACAAATGCTTGCCTCTGAGGAGTTTTGAGATATTTTGTATATTTGTTTGTTAGGGTTAGTAATAAAATACCATAAACTAGATGGATTAAACAACAGAGGTTTATTGTCTCATGATTCTGGAGGTGAGAAATACTAAACCAAGATATTGATAAGATTGATGTTTTCCAAGGAAAGGATCTGGGCAAGGTAATTTTCCTTAGTTTATGGATGGTCATCTTCTCCTCGTGTTTTTTTTCTCATATTATTGTTCTTCTATGTACATTAATCTTTGTATCCAAATTCCCTTCTTTATATGGACACAAATAAGGACACAAAGCCTACCCTAATAATTTTATTTAAATTTTATTTTACCTCTGTGAAGATCCAAACTCCAAATAAGGCCATTATGTGAGGTACTGAAGGTTAGGGCTTGAATGTATCATTTACTTTGATGGATAGGCCAATTAACTCATAATTCTTGAAATCATTAAGTTAACCTCAGAAGATAGAAGGACTCTGAGTACCCAGATGCTTCAGCCCATACCACCAGCTCATGCCAGGAAAGTAAGGAGGTTCCATGATTAAACATTTCCCTCAGAAGTGGCTGCATCAGACATGCAATCTCAAATCATCAAAGTCTGAGGAATAAATATGGAAACTGGAAGCAAGAAAGTTAAGTTTGGGGAAAGATGTTGGACTAAAGTTCTCTTGACATGATAAATATAGAGAAGTCTTCAGGTTACTTTAGGATGGGTATTTACATATATTTATTTATTCCTCTTCACCCTACAAGTGAAGAGAGAATATTTTATCTAAGAATGATACAAAGTATATCAAAAGAAAAACCACATACATTGAGAAGTTATCATTTATTTTTTTGTGTGTGTGATATTGGGAATGGAACCCAGAGGCATTCTACCTCTGAGCTACACCTCCAGCCATATTTTTTATTCTTTATTTTGAAACAGGGTCTCATTGAATTGTGAAAGACCTCAGTAAGTAGCTGAGAGTGACTGCGAACCATGATCTTCCAGGCTCAGTCTCCCAAATGCTGGGATTACAAGCATGCACCACCGCACCCAGCTTGAGAAGTTATAATTTCTAAATATAAGAATACTTTCTTGTATGTGGTACTGGGGATTGAATCCAGTGTAGTCTACCACTGAGATACATACCTATTTTTGTTATGAGACAGGGTCTCCTTAAGTTGCCCAAGGCTGATTTTGAGTTGTCAGTTTGAAATACCTCAAGCTGTGATCCTCCTGCCCTAGCCTACCAAGTAGCTGGGATCACAGGTGTGGACTACTGCATTTGGCTGTTATACGAATAATTTTAGTTGAACATATTCTAATGCAATTTATCTTTAAGGATTGCACACACATAAACACAAATACACATGAACTATTTTTTAAGCAAAGACTAATTAAGTTGTAACCTAGGGCTTTTCTCTATGCTCAAGATTGATTACATAATCTGTGGTGCCAAGTGTAGAAAGAAAAGTCAGGGCCTGTTAGGGGCCCTGTTGCAGACCAGCTATAGTAGCAGGGGAAGTTTCTGTGGTGAAATCCCCAATGTGAAAAACACACATGTAGTTGCCATCTGGAGGAGGACAAAGAGCAATTTTATTCTCTCGCTGTCCTTTTCGTAGGGTTCTTGCAAAATGATGGATGTCTCTGTCAGTGTGATGGTGCACATGCATGGAACATCCTTGATGTAGATGTGCACATGTGTACATAGCACACATTTATGGCAGCATAATGTGTGCCTGTGCACTATGTTTTGCCTAGTCATACCCTACACAATTGTGCCCGCTTGGGATGTGTGCTCATCTGTAGCTAAAACAGGCCAGTTGAAGTCATATCCCCATCACCGAGCTGTACTCCCTCTTGACCCCCACAGACCCTATTCTCATGAATTATTAAGACTGGAATGAGTGCAACAGAACATTAAGCCAAGCATAGACCCTTCTAAGCATGGGAACTGTGTGGCTGGGAGTCATAAGCCCATGGACCCAGTTGATGTCCATGGCCCCTGAGAGTCACATGGCTCTTTTCTCAGCTCATATCTCCAGGAAATAAGTTTTATTATGATAGACTTCCTATTATACATTACAGAGGACTATCCTAAATTTAAAGATTAGACTAATTATTCATGCAAAATTTTAATATTGAGCTCAGTGGTAAAACTACCTACCTAACCATTCATGAAATAAAAACTTCAATAAATGTTTTGAAGTCTAAAGAAGGGGTAGGACTTGACTTCACTCTGGTACTCACATCAGACACTTTACTCTCACTTATTGTTTCCTTGTTCACTCTTTCCTCTTCTTTCTATGCCCTCATCTCTCTCTTCCACATGGATAACCATAACAAGGAGTAGAAGCATGATCTCATGTGTTTGTCTGCTTCAGGAAGCCTTGGTTTGTTTCTGTTTTTTTTTGTTTGTTTGTTTTGTTTTGTTTTTGTTTTTGTTTGTTTTGTGGTATTGGGGATGGAACCAAGGGGAATTCTACCTCAAAGCAACACCCACAACCCTATTTTTTATTCTTTATTTTGAAACAGAGTCTCACTGAGTTGCAAAGGTCCTCACTAAGTAGTAGTTAAGGCTATCTGCAAAATGCAATCCTCCTATCTCAGCTTCCCTAATGCTGGGATTACAAACTTGTGCCACCACACCCAGCTTGTTTCTGTTTAATTTTTAAAAACGGCAAGTTAATAAAAATAATAAACTTGGCATAGCATTTTGCTTCACTGAATGAGTTTAACAGACATTACCTACTTTGGCTTCAGTTACCTGCTCCTGCTACCCACCTTGAGCGGAACCTCTGACTGGGATGGAGATAGAAGCCCAAATGGTCTGAAAGACTTTCTGTTTACCTCTTTGCTTTTTAGTAAGGACATGGTGTTGAACAGAATTGTGACATAGTGATTCGACCTCTAGAATTCTCAGGACCTGTTAAGCTGGGGCAAACCTCTTGCGTGGCAATTAGTCTATGAGTCACAGCATCTATTTGCCTAGAGGGTTTTCCCTAAGCTGCTGCTCTTATTAATGGCAACTGTCCCACGGGCTTTGGAAAAAAACCCGCCCTTTCTGTGGTGGATCAGGTGGCTGAGGGATGTCCCTATTTAGCAGAAATGTGATGTACCAGTAGGGGCAGATAGAAGGCCAGGATCATAACTCTTCTTTAGCCCTCCATCAAAGAGTTATGTGGGAAAGGTAAAGATTAATGTGTTTATAGTAACTAAATTTTAATAAATCTATTCAAATGAGGTACTCATATTTTTATGACTGAAAATCACTAGCACTAGGGTTTTATAAAATAGGCTAATCTGACATTTTATATTTTAAGTAATAAGATGCAAAAGAGAATTTATTTCAAATATTTACTCTCTGAGTTTGAATGCCTTTAAAGTTTGTGTTTGGGAAATGAAACAGAGTCATCTCCCTTCTCTCTTCTCTCTTCTTCTTCTTCTTCTTCTTCTTCTTCTTCTTCTTCTTCTTCTTCTTCTTCTTCTTCTTCTTCTTCTTCTTCTTCTTCTTCCTCCTTCTCTCTCTCTCTCTCTCTCTCTCTCTCTCTCTCTCTCTCTCTCTCTCCTCTCCCATGATGATTGGGGCATGTAATAGACAGTGCCTTGAAAAGAAGGAACTTGTGACTTGTCTGTTCTATTACCTGCCATAGGTAGCATCATCTTAGAGTTCCCTGGGATTTAATTTTCTCATCTAAAAAAACGAGAATATAATTTTTCCTGTCTAGATCAAATAATGGGGTAGATATTAAAGTAATAAACCATAACCTCTATTATTAATAAGAGGTTATTGTATCTTTTTTGCAGTAGTGGGGATGGAACCCAGGGGCATTCTACCTCTAAGATACACCCCAGCCCTATATTTTTTTTATTCTTTATTTTGAAACAGGGTCTCACTTTTTAACAGAGTTGCAAAGGACATTACTAAGCTGCTGAGGCTGGTCACAAACTGCAATCCTCCTGTCTCAGCCTCCCAAATGCTGGGATTGTCAGTGTGTGCCACCACACCTAGAGAGGTTATTGTATCTTGATGCATATACCTAAGTTTAATATTGCTAGCAGCATATAATACATTTCCTAATGGGACGGTAAATGTTAAAACATTTTCTGAATCTCAGAAAATGTTTCTTTGGCTCAGGACCTGTAGAACCCATTCCTCTATCAGTCCACCTTAAGAGCTAAAACTGCTGAAAGCATTCCTGTTCACACATCTGTATCTACCATTCTTGTTATTATTAGAACATGCAACATAATTATACTGTATAATACAACTTTTACCTTCAAAGTTCACTGCAGAGCATAATACTTTGTTTTTTAAACAAATCTCTTTTTTGTTGTTTTGTTTTGTTTTGTTTTGTTTGGTGGTACTGGGGTTCCTGGAAACCCTTCTACCTCTGGATTACACCCCCAGACCTATTTTTATACTTTTTTATTTGGAAACAGGGTCTCTTAAACCAGCGCGGCTGGCTTCAAGCCTGTATGATCCTCCTGTCTCTGCCTCCCAAGCACGGGGATTACAAGCATGTGCCACCATGCCCGTCTATTTAAACAAATCTTAACACTTAAGTATTTTTTTTCTTAAAACAAATATATAAATAGCAAAGATGTTATAAAAATAATTATTATGCCACAAATCTAAAGTTATACTGGAATAAAGCAGAGATTATACATGATGTGGACATTTTCTTTAAAATATCTTTACAGAGATGGATTAAGTTTAATGAATTGTAAATACGATTTTGGCTCTGATCCCTGGGTTTAGATTTGGCCTTCAGGTTTTCAAAACACATGTTACTAGAAAACGTAGGAAAGCTGCCTAATTCGAGTTCAGTTAATGGAACTGCCTTTGAAATTTTCACTAATGGCAATCATTTGAAGTAATGATGTTGAAATATTTGCACCCTAGTGCTTTGTAACAATTCCTATAGTATGTGTCTTTACAATACTAATTTTAAATTCTTTGTTAACTGTGAGTCACAGGATTTTTACACTTCCTCTGACTCCATCTGTCACATGTACACATGCAGCATTTCAGATTTTCACTCCTCAAAACAAGCTTATGAGTGTTCCTGAAAAAAAAAAAAAAAAAAAAAACTCGCAGAAGACTGAGAAAAAGCATGTTTGTATTCAAGTGATATAGAAATGTAATTACCTTTTGGAAATTGTTAGTGATTGAAAATGCACTTGCCATGATGATATGAGATGCTAAGTAAAATATAGTTCATGCTTGGACTTTCCTTCATCTCTGGAGGCAGCTCAGGGTTGTTTGGAATGCACGGCAGCTGTCATTTTGTCTGCCTTGGCCAGTAGCCTCTACTGAGATCTCCCAGCAGGGAAAGAAGGATTTATTTTCAATCTCCCATTTCATGAATTCTCCTTTTACACTTTCAGGACTGGTAAATGGAGGGCATTAAGTCTGTGGAGACAGGAAAAGTCATGGTTGTTCTTTTCAGGCAAACCTGTGGGAGGTAGTCACCAGCTATGGACACTGTCAACTTGAAATAAGTGGCTGGCATGTGTATGTACACCTGCACTACGGTAGAAAATGCAGCATGAGCAGAGTCATCCTGGGTGGGAAATTACTAGGTTGACTTTTTTTTTAATGGAAAAAACAATAATCTGTGCCAGTTTTCTCACTTCCTGTTTTTAAATTCCCCTACTTCCATCTTCCTCATGGTCTGAGCCTCAGTTTTGATTTTAAGCTGTTGGCTGCTGTGATTTCTACCTTAAATCAACTTCTGAGACTTATCAGCAGAAAGGATATAGTATGGGATAAATGACTTTAAGGTAAAATGGTACCAGGAAAAGAACCGGGGCCTGCTAACAAACACCAGTATGGAGTGTGTGTGGAGATGCTGAGGAAAGAGAATAGCATTTGTCTCTAGCTCTCCCTGTGGAGTTAAGTCTGGGTCCTCAAAATGTGAGGAAAGAGAGGGCTATTTTCACCTGCCTTCTAGAAGACATCAGGAAGCTAATAAGTATGTTTAAATTGTGAACACGGCTACCCATGTTCTAAAATGTAATCACCTTTATCGCTACCTGGAAGATAGGATTTAACTTCTTGAGATCTTCAGCGTGCTCACTGTGCTCTGTCACCAAAATGGGCTTCATGGTGCACTCATATTATGTGGCACAAAGTCAATGGCTGGTCACTGGTCAGAGCAGACAGTGACTAAAGGTCCAACTGAAGCAACTATCACCAAAGGAGCCAGAAGCAGAAAAGGACTGCGGAGGTGGCTGGAGCCCCAGGCCACTGGCAAGCCTTGTGCATTGGCCATGGAAGTTCTTTTTATTCATTTCATGGAAACTTATAAGGTTGGTGGATTAAAAAATTCATACTATTTTAAAGGTCATACTTTGAACTCTGCTTTCTATCAGTGTTTTTTATTTTCAAGAAAATTTTGTAAAAATTATAACAAGAGAATATTAGAGGTTAAAGAAAAAACTGGTTATAAATTATTCAACTGGTTTTAAGTAAATAAAGTTGTAATTCTTATTCCATGATCATAGATGATACTCATCTTCAGAAGAATTATTTCAAATATGTTTTGTAAATTACTTTGAACCTTTCTGTTCTTGAGTTGGACTTCAAAGTGTCATTACTGAATTAATAAAAGGCAACACTCTGTTAATAAAAGGCAGAGTTTCATTAATCCAACCAAAGTCCATTGAGCTTTAACAACGGATCAGACCCTGACCCAGGCACCTGATCTATAGAACTAAACTGAGAAAAGTCTATCTGACCAGGGCATGAACAAGCACCTGTCACGATTTTCAGAGGAAAGGCCTATAGACACACTTTCCCCCTTATAAACAAAGTAATTTACCACCCAGAAAGATTGTAAAAGGATCTATGAGTTAATGTTCACCAACTGCTTCAATATCCTGGGATTAAAAAGGACACATCAGAAAGAAGTGGCTTTGCTGGGATTTGGAGACCATTCAAAAATCCAGCCCTGCAAGTCTAATGGTTTGTTTTCAACATTTATTTAACCTCCTTCTGCTATCAAGAAACCTGAGAGCGCTTGGAGGAAGTTTATATTGAAGGAAATAGAGAAAGTGTACATTGTTTTTGAGTTGTTTTGCTAAGGTTCCATGATGGCAAGAGTGTGTGTTTTATAAGAAACTTTCATAAGAAAGTTTGCTCAGCCTGTACAGATGTTGTAGGTTTCAGTCTTTGAGCCAACCCAAATTGGGTATCGTGCTGCCTTACAAAAGCAAATGTTCTGAGAGCCCTTGAAATAATCTTAAGTTCTGCCCTTGAAATAACTATAAATGAACTTGGCCTCTGTTCAACATAGGGCAGCGAAGAGAACATGCCAGGGGGAAATGTTTTTGTCCACCCTGGAATGGCCAGCTGTCACCGTGTGCCAACGAGTGGAGGGCACAGAATTACCGGATCTGTGGGAATAAGCAAACAGTTCTGTTTTCCCCACAGAAACTCATTTCCCAGTGCCTCATAATGACAATTGTGTGCTATATTTGCAAAGGGATTTGTATGCAAAAGAAGCATCCACTAGGGTAGGGGCAAATATTTATCTCAGCAGGTCTCTGGAGCTACCCTGCTCAGCTGGCTTTTTATAGAACCAGGTGATAACACATTTCAAAATGCTGGTTTAAGAGGCAAGTGTTGACTGGCATGGAAATGTTCCTTAATTAGTATTTATCTCAAAGCCAGGGTGACATAAGTTGCTAATTACGCTGATATGAGAACAGATTGGGACATTCCTGCATGGGAGGGAGAAAGGGGCAGTAAGCTCCGGGTATGTGTGTATGTTTAAATTAGCTTTATTTGACCCTAAATTAGCTTGGATCCAGTCTGGCCTTCAGTTAATCTGTGTTTGAAATAGCCTTTTTAACAGTTATGGGCATTGTCCTAGCTTTGCTCTTAAACACTAAGAATGTCAAGTTGTACACTGCTTTGGTAATTCAATATATCAAGTCAGTGCTGTATAAAAGTTACTTTTATTCCAATTTTGATGAACTTAAACTTCACACATCTATCTCTAGGAACTGATTATCTCAGTAAATGTTAAAGCACATAATTTTTTAAACTAAAAACACTCAATGAAAGAATCTTTTATTTTTCTTCAACTTTTAATAACATTTTTTAAAATCTTGTTTCTATATTAAATGATTTAAAATATGTGTACTTTTGAAAACATGGCCTGGTACACAGTAAAGACTTAATTAGCTGTGTGTGTGTGTGTGTGTGTGTGTGTGTGTGTGTGTATTAAAATATTTATAAGGATGATTATTTTTATATGTTTTTTAAAAAGGAGAGTCTAGACTACATTGTCTGTTTGTCTCATGGCCAGTTATAACATCTAATGTTCGCATAGCATTTCTCATGAGCTAGTCTGTGTTCCAAACATTTGCCATATGTTAATCCACTTCATTCTCAGGAAACTCTATGATACAGGTATTAATGGCCTATTTTGTCTGATAGGGACACTGAGACATAGTGTTTTAGTAACTCCCCTGGGTTCACATAGTTGTGAGTGGCACAATTGGGATCAGAACCCAGAATGTCTGGGTAGAGTCTGTGCACTGGGCCACTATGCCATCCTGCCAGTCAAGAGGTCAGATGCATTCATGTACCAGAAGAAAACCACACCCTACAAATTCTCCCTTCTCTAGCAGTCTGCTAAACATGCTCTTGTTTATTGGTGTTTCAGTACTAATTACCATTGATGTTCGTTTTGGTGAACCCACAAGATCCTGAATTCAAATTGAATCAGGTTGCATAATATTTATTGTGATATTCACAATTAAGAAGGTAATTAAGAGTATACAATAGAATTAACTTATTGAAATATTTATTAATTTGAACTCCCTGCCACTTTTAATATGCCAGATCAAAATGAGTATCAGAAAGCCAGGAAGCTAGCTTCACATGATTACTTCTAGCCTTTTAGAACAGCAGAGTTGATGACTTGCTAAGAGGGAATCTTGCCAGACTCAGTGACACTGAATCTTTATATTCAAAACAGTGTAGGTAAGCATGTCACATTTCTCAAGGCTTCCCCTAAAACAAAGAATACTTTTATACTCATGTCTATATATATCCTTTTAAGAGGGCATTTTTTGTTGCTTGGGTTTTTAACTTTTACCAGTTCAGTAGCTGAGCTCTCTAGTATGTCAATTCATGATTGTGAAGAATTTGAAGAAGCTGGGCAAGGTGGCTCACTTGTGTATTTTTAGCACTTGGGAGGCTGAGACAGGAGGATCACAGGTTCCAAAATAGATTCAAGGACAATATATAATGGTTAAGCTAGATCCTGTTTCAAAATAAAATTTTAAAAGAATTGGGAGTGTAAGTCAGAAGGAGAATACTTCTGGGCTCAACCCCCAGTGTTACCCCACACACAATAAAACAATGAAGTACTTAAAAAGTATGTTAAGGATTTTTTAAAGTAATTAGTTAATTAACTAATTAACTGTGGTGATAGGGATGAAACCTAAGGCTTTCTGCATGCTAGGGAAGTGTTCACCACTTAGTTACCTCTCCAGCTCCACTTTAAGGATTTTTGCCACATATCCATGCTTTATTTTCTTTTCAGCCATTCTCAGGTCAGAGTATGTGTGTGTCAACAATATTCATCCAGCTTGTTTTATGATATGGAAATAAAAGATGTACATGTTTTTGGTTACTCCTAATAAAAGAGTATTTCAATTGTATTTACAAAGCATGTCTTGGTCAACTCCATTTATACAAAATGAGGTATGTGTTAGCTCTAAAATACCAGAGTAAGGACTCGTGATCTGATTCATCATCTGATTGTGATGCTTATAAATTCAAATATTCCAAAAATAACAATAAAATGCTATGTAAGCTATGAGAAAGGATTATTTGAGTTTTTAAATTGCCAGGCCTTGGAATATAATTGTACTTTTCTGAGTTTAAGGTTGATATCTAATTCACATTATTCATTCATGTGCATGAATATCAGGCTACAGACTCAGATTTATAACTATGACTTCCTTTAATAACTTTATTTTTATTTTTATTCACAATCCTACGGAACTTTCAGAATTTATTTTTACTTTACTTTTATTTTATTTTATTTTTTGGTGCTAGGAATTAAACCCAGAAACGTTTTATCTCCAAGCTACATCCCCAAAACTATTTAGTTAGTTAGTTAATTGTTATTTTGAAATAGAGTCTTCCTAGGCTGCTGAGAATCTCACTAAATTGCTGAGGCTATTCTCCAACTTGGGATACTCCTGTCTTAGCTTCCAAGGTGCTGAAATTAGAGACAGGGGCCGCCATTCCTGGATGACACGAAGGAGTTGGAAACCAAATTCTCCCTAGGAATTTTTTTTTAACTTCATTCCCACCATCTCATCAACCTGATCACAGGGTACAGCCATTCCACATCGTAGGTCTTCTCTATCCCCAGAGATGCTAAGGGACACCAGGTAGCTTCTACCAGGTAGCTTCTTACCTCAACTTTCTTTCTACTTCCCATGACCTCGCCAGGAAGAATCACCTTCAACTTTGGTAATGTTCTCTTTTTTTTGGACCAAGCCACTTTCACCCCTTACCACATCATTTTGAAATCTTCTTAATTTGTTTTTATTTTTTTAATGCTTTATAAGTGTTCAAAAAGCTTGGGCTTCTGGAATGCAAACGTCATTTCCAGCTTGAACAATAGATGAAGCTTAAGAGTGGTGAGGAGAAGTTTAGGAGTGGGAAGGAGAAAGTCCAAGAAGAACAGTGTGGAATAATGCTTCAGAATATTGTCTTGTCCTATGTGTTGATAGGCAGTGAAGTGTGGTGGGTAAGAGGATAAAGTAAAGTCAGGCTGCGTGGCTTACTCTCAGTTGTACACTTAAAAACTGACTCAGCTTGAGTAAATAACTGAATCATTGTTCCCATGTTCTTAGTTATGAGATGGGGATGATGCTAATAGCCTGGCTCATAGGATTATTATAATCATTATTCACAGGTTTACAGATTTAAAGCACTGAGAACAGAGCCTGGAACAACGTAAATGTGATACCACCATTAACTGCTATTAGCATTTGTTGTTCTGAGAAAAGTCTTACTGCTTATTTATTATTTGTTGTTGAAATAAAGGAAAAACTCAACTAAGAAAGCTCGAATCATGAGTTGGATGCCTATTACTTTTGCTATAGTTCAAAAATCACCTATGTGCATGAAATATGATTAGTTCTTAGACTCCTGGAAGATTTATTTAAGCCTCAGGAAATAACCAGGAGCTCTCAGTTCAAGGGCCAAAGCTGTCATATTTGACAAATCCTTAATTCTTTTCATTCAAGAACAGAAAACAGTCTTATTATCTATCATGAGAAAATGTAGTATATTAGAGGCAATGCTTTGGGAAACAAAAAATTCCTCAATGTTATAGTTATGTGAATAGTATGAACTTTATTTGAAAGGACAATGGCATACATATATTGCATCTTATTAAAGGACTAAAGTATTATGTTTTGTGTTGATGGACTTGTCACACTAAAAATCTCCGTTCCTATTTTGTAGTTTCTTCTTTATTAGGGGAGTAGATACTAGAGATTGAACCCAGAGGCATTCTACCTCTGAGCTACACCCCCAGGACCTTTAATTTTTTATTTTGAAACCAGGTCTTTCTAACTCTCTGAGGGTCTTGCTAAGTTGCTGAGGCTTGCCTGGAACATGCAGTCCTCTTGTCTCAACTTCCCAAGTACTCAGGTCACAGGTATGGGCTGCCATGCCCAGTCTTACTTTATAGTTTTAGGCAGTGAGCATTGTAAGAAAGAAAATTCTCCATAGAATAGTGATTTTCATTATTACTTTCAATCACATATTTATACATTTTTCATATTACTTATTTAATTTTTATAGAACTATAGATAACTAATGGTAATGTTGAAAAAAGCCCTGGGAAAAGGAAATAACTTATTACAACACAGAGTGTTGGAAATCACTACCATGGATTGCTTATCATGAAGGGTCACAAACAGTCAACTCATTTATTTAAGCTCACAATTAATTCAGCTTAAAGAGAGACTGTCAGCGAACAGAATACTAGCTCTATTTTCTGAGTGTTTACTGAGCATTTCACCACCTCCCACACCTCTGCTGTGGCCACTCTGCCTCATCCTACTAGCCTGTCTGCCACTGGTTATTAGGTTATTATAATATCATCCCAGCTTGTCTCCAGTAGCCAAAAGGATTCTAAAAAAGTACAGTCAGCTCTGGCCATTTTTAGTGACATCTCATCTCTCTGCCCTTAAGACCTATAGGCATTGCCATGCCCCATAAGGCCCCTAAGAGGGGTGCAATTTCTTCCATACTTTCACTGACCTGCCACTCATCAGA
This sequence comes from Muscardinus avellanarius, assembly GCF_963383645.1. NCBI lineage: Eukaryota > Metazoa > Chordata > Mammalia > Rodentia > Gliridae > Muscardinus > Muscardinus avellanarius. The sequence goes on along the minus strand of NC_137786.1, from coordinate 47,708,447 downwards.
CACTACTCATCATACATCAGGCTTAGTGGTAGACTAGGTCTTTGCTGACTTGGTGTGCTCTTGGTGCACTTGGGTCTCTTTTTCTCTATATATACACGGCTCCCTCCCTTGCTTGGCAGGTCTTTACTTAAAGGTCACCTTCTTGCCGGGCGTGGTGGGACACACTTGTAATCCCAGTACTTGGGAGGCTGAGACAGGAGGATCATGCAGGTTCAAAGCCAGCCTCAGCTACTTAGTGAGGCTCTCAGCAACTTAGTGAGACCCTGTTTCCAAATAAAATACAAAATAGGTCTGGGAATACAGCGAAAAGGTAGAAAGCCTCCGGGTTCCATCCCTAGCAACACACACACACACACACACACACACACACACACACACACAAAGTTACCTTCTCAATGAGGTATTTTGAAGTCATCCTATGGAACCAGCCAAGTGTCATTTCCCACCTGTCTTTCATGTGTTAATCTTTCTTCTAGCACTCACCATGATTTAACATACTGTGCATGTTCCGGGAGCCTCCACAGGGCTTTCTCAGCATTCTTACTTCTATTTCCCCAATTCCAGGCACATAGTTAGCACTTAATTAAAATGTCCAATGAGTCAATGCTTACTCCATGTTTGGGGCTGTGCTGACTCCTTTTCAGGGAATATCTCATGTAATCTCACTACATCTCTAAGAAGTTAGAATCATAGGAGAAATAACATGGACCAATTCATATTTTGTTAGGATCTTTGTGGCTGTTGGTGATAAGTTGGAAAATTATTGTAATAATTCAGGACAAAAAGATTGGTGCTTCAGAGCAGGGTGGCTTCAGTAGAGGTAGTTAAAAAATGGCCAGACACTCAGCAAAATCTCTCAGTAATTGAAGACACAGAACTAGAGAAGATGTGTGTACTGTTTGAGCTTACCTAGCTACTGAAGAGCAGTTACTGTGTTTAGATGCACCAGGCTGGCTCTTATCTACTGAGGTCTGCAGTTGCTTACAGACTCCAGAAGAAAGAAGGTTGCAGAATGAATCCTGCCTATAACAAATTAACACTTGTTTATTAGAAAATCCTGATTAACATCTGTATCGTCAGGGATTTTTTTTTTTGAGACCTCAATAAGATATTGTGATGTACTTGACATGTAGCTATCAACTTCTTGATAAAATATAGTCAAGGATCTACCACTTTATGTAAATATAATATGTTTTAGATAGAGATAAATATATAGAAAAAACTTATACATGCATCATAAGTATGAAAATAAATATTTAAATGATTGCTGTATTTTTATTTTCTTTGATAGAAGCATAAATAGAGATATTAAGAAATATATTCCAGTCTCTGCCTAAGGAATATTTTAAGGATATAAAGGGGGAAGGTGAAATGACAAAGAAAAAAAAACACAGATAAATAACATATATCATCCTGTGAGTAGCATGAAATTTTATAAATAATTTCTTTAAGTTCCATAGTATTCTAAAGAATCTGACTTTTTTGGATTTGGTTTGCAATTAATTTGATAACCCAAGCCAATCCGTTGAGTTGCCCTGGCAACCAATTTTAGTAACATAAAGAAGTGCTAGCTGTTAATTGGTATTCAGAGTAAGTAGCTAGTGTCTCTGGCTCTGTCTCCATGGTAACCTAGCTGTCACGTTTTTATCTCCAGCATGGTGGTGAGATTTCATATGCGTGCGCCTTAATGCACGTGTCCACAGTCTCTGGCACAGTGTCTTACTTAATGTCTGTAAATGTGATCATTTTTGAGCTATTAGAGTTATTGTTGAAAAATAGCTGCTCCAGGGAAGTCATTTCATCTTTCCTCTCTATCTTCCACGTGTTGCAAGCATCCATTTTAGAGGATGTGTGCATTCGTGTTTGTCTGGGTGCCTGCATGGGGATAATTCTGTATAACTGTGTGTGTGCGGAATATGGACACTCTAATACACAAAATAGAAAAATTTGTATAATTTAGACATGAATTTTCAAGGGTGTTCATCTGAAGCTAAAAGTAATATTGCATTTGGGAAATAAATGCCAGACAGATTAGAGAAACAGAACTTATTATTTTCTGTGTTGAATAAATATTCGCACTCTTCATGTGAATAAATATTTTCACCCTTCGTGTGAATAATGCAATAATTTTTAGATACCTCATCTATCTAATATCCAGCAATTTCTGACTCGGCAGAATGCAGCTCCTGTCATGTATTACCTCTCTACATTTTTAAATATAGATTTTTAAATTAAAAAATTTATCTTCTCTAAATTTTCTACTTAAAATTAAATTGCAGTTACATTTTTTATTTTCACTTTAACTCATATTATTTCAGTTTCTAACTTAAATAGAATTACTTTTAATCGTAAGTGTTCAGCTAGTGAGCTATAAACAGTCTTTAGCACTAGTATTATAACAAAGGCAAAAATGTGTTTTGGGCAATGTATAACATTTTTTCATCTCTGAGAGATGGCATACATAATAAAAACAAAACTAGTTTTAACTTTATTCCCTGGGTTCAATTCCGGCCTTTCCATTCACTACCCCTGTGGCCTTAGGGGAAGAAAATATCAACAAAATTTTATAAACAAGCTTAGAAACTTTGTGTGCTTCAATTTTCCTCATCTGTAAATTAGAGCCAATTGCACACAGAGGGGATCACTCATCAATTTCTGCTGTGTCAATATTGCTATCATGACTGATTTCAGGCTACTAAGATGGCATTACTGAATATGAAACTGGATATAAATGCTGGCAATTTCTCTCTCAAACCAGCTCCAACATACCACCATTTTTATAACTATTTTTTATGAAGCTTAAATAAGTTGTCTTAGTTAAAATACTGGGTACAGAAAAGGTTCCAAAGATCTTAATTCTTTCTGTTCCTAATAAAGTGTCTTCCTTATAGTTTATTTAAGAACAATATTCATATATATATATATATATATATATATATATGTACAAATATTAAACATACCATACAATTCATCCATTTAATTTTTTATTTCTTTTAGTACATCTGATGATGATCATCATATACATCTAATAGTTGTATATATGCATGTGTGGTGGTTTTAAAATATACCCACAAATTCTTTGATATGCCTTCCCTCAAAATGTGAAGCCTAATTCACTTCCTCTTGACCGTGTACTTAATGACTTGCTCCTATTGAATAACATATGGTATATAGCTTCCAACACTAGGTCATAAAAGGTATTGTGGCTTTCTCCTTGTTCTCTCTTTTGTAACTCTTACTTTGTGAGAAAGTAGCTATCAAAACAATTAGCATCTCTTTGCCCTATAGAGAGATGTATGTGGCTAGGAATGGAGGCCTCCAGTCAATATTAATTTCAGTGAGCTATCTTCAAATTGATTCTGCAGCCCAAAGATGCCATCAAGTAATTGAAGTTCTAGTTGACATCTTGACTGCAAACTTGCCAATGGTTATGGGCCAGAATAACCAACTGAGCTGTTCTCTAACTCCAGATCTACAGAAATTGTTAGACTGTAAATGTTTAATGTGTAATCCACTAATAAATAATACAGCATAATTTGCATTAATCCAAAAGCTTAAGAGTGAGGTACATTAGTATTAGAGTTTAATTATAAAGTGTAGAAAGCACATAGAAGAACTCTTCAATATTCTCAAGCATTGACAAAGGGCTCATCATGCTGTCAGGAGGGGAGCTGCTATTTGAGTTCAATATTAATGACATATTTACTGGGTATTAATGGCTCGTCACTGTCAAGGAGTTTCTGTAGTGTGTAGGTATTTAAAGCAGTTTCCTTTTAAAGAGCCATTTGATCATCCCTGATCTGGGACATCTGTGGGAAGACAATGCTTAGGTATAACTTGAAGGTCGACGCCATTAGATTCCTGGAAGCCTATGACATTAATTAACTCATGAACTCGGGCCAAATTCCTGGAAGCTCAGACAACTCAAGCCCTGTTACTAAGACTATTATTGGGGCCACTGATGCAAGAAATCCAAGACAGTAATTTTTTTTTATATTTTAAAACATCATTGAAATGGAAATTTCCTTGATGTGCATTGTTTTATTTAAAACTTTAAATGGATATTTTTTCTTTTTATCCTAAGACCAATTGAGGAAGTAGACAAGTTGAATTTTAAAGAATAAAAATATATGACCTATCTTTTACCTTGAGTTTCATATATCAGGCAGTAGATTATTTGGTCGAAATTGCAACACTGATGGCAAGTCCTGCATAGTTACTGAATGGAAATACTGCCTTTAAGACATCCATATTTTAACTTTATCTCACTGAAATGGGATAGCAGTGGACCCTAATGACACCAACCACTGACATTTTGGAGAAAAAGTCTGAATAAGTCTAATTAATTAAGTGGACTCTGATGTGACATCTGCTATAAAACAAATTGCACTTACCACTAAATGCAATGTGAGTAAAAAGTACATAGGTACATTTGCTAGGGATTTATTCATTCTTGGTGGAAAAAAGAGAAAAAATAATAAATGGTACTTCACACTTTTTATGAAGCCATCTTTAATGTGTTTAGGTCAAAGATGCTGCATAAATTCCTTATAAAAATAAGCTGAATTGAGGTGGGCTAACACTAAACATTTTTAAAAATATATTAAGCTATTTATAAACTCTTAGCAGTGGTCTTTGGTCTTCATCCCTTTTGGTTCCCACTTTCCTAGATAGTTTCTTAACTGAATCAACCACAATGGGACTATCTGGTTGTGTGAAAACTCATATTTAAAGTTGTCCTTTATGAAATCCATAATCACAATTTTTCAATATTTTATGCTTTACTGCTATTTGTTTAAAAATTACTATTAAGGAAGTAGGTACTCCTATTCATATATACTTTTTAAAAATTAAAAATATGTGAGGAGAAGTTATTTCAATTCGAGCACTTATTTTATTATGGTGTATGTAGTAATCTGCTGAAAATTATGTTTTTAAAAATAGCTAATTTCCTTATTTCTATTATTATGAATTTTAAATAAATTAACCCATTAAAATGTATGTATGAAAGGGTAAAACTATCCTGACCTCTAAGTGTCAAGCTCCTCGATAGAGACAAGATGAGTACTGGCTCTACACTGGCTTTGGGTAGTAAGATGAGATCATTGTCTTCCAGTAACTCTCATCTTGCTCTCAATGGGAAGACAGATATGATTTAGACAATTAAAACAAAATACTAGTAACACTATAAAAGACTGACATAAAGTTCTGTAACAGAAGGAAAGAGGAGCCACTGGCTTTTCCTCTAGGAGTTGGCAGTGGGTTTCCAAAGGACGTGAATCACTGTTAGGAACTGAACAAAATACAGGGACAATTCAGAGAAATTATACTTTATCTAGGACATGAAAGATGAATACCAGTTTTTCAGAACTTGGTCTTTTTTCTTCTATTTCAGGAGAGAAAAGAGTGGGTACAACAGGTTAGGAGATTCACTGTTTGAAGTGTAGATGTTCACCCTGACCAGATTGTGTAGTTATGTCTCTAGATCATTTAGAGGAAATGGCTGGGAAAAGAAGAGTTTGGGGTGGACCTATATTTTATCTTAAGTTTATCACATCATACAGTAGATTATTTGGCCCAAATTGCAACACTGATGGCAAGTCCTACATAGTTACTGAGTGGAAAGACTCAGTAACTGTTAGGGGCTCTGACAGGTATGTGGAGATGAGATTATGAAAACATGCTCAAGCCGTATTTTGGATTTTAGTTTTATTTCATGCTTAGTAGCAGTTTAAGATTTTCATCTATGGGAGGCAGAGACAGAAAGATCACAGGTTCACAACCAGCCTCAACTTAGTGAGACCAGACCCTATTTAAAATAAATAAATAATAAATAAAAGAGCTGGAGGAGCAGCTCAGAGGTAGAACCTACATGCCTACCTCAGAGGGTTTAATTCCTGCTACCATATTAAAAAAAAGACATAGTCATATTTGTTCTTATAAAAATGTGCAAATGTATACATCTACGTGTATAGATGAGCTATGAGATGGTATGATGGTGGGACCTCACTGTAACCATGCTTCCTGGAAAAACTCCTCAGGAGATTATCAGCATAGTCTAGATATTTTGATTCATCGGTACAGGTGGCAGAAAGCATGGCTACCAAGTTGACAAAATACAGATACATGCTATAAGATATTTCTTGGTATGAATTCCAAACTGCTTTACAAGTCCCAGTTTGAGTCCAATGTCCACCCCGGATTTAGTGTGGTAGTGACGCAGAGTCATATGATAAGAGGATGACTACCTGGATCCCACCCCTGTTACATACTATTGGGGTTCCCTGAAAAGAGGTCAGACTTGTGTCTAGGAAAACAACTCAGCGGGTTTTTACTATGGAATACTGGTATATGTTTAATTTGGATCATATCATCCAAACCCTTTATGGACATAATTTAACCAGGTTTTTGGCATTAGATGCAACCAAAATAGTTAGATGCGGGTGGTCTTCAAGTATTTGAAGATGTAGAATCTTTGGTGATAAATTTAGTTATCCACTTAAGGTAGAAGTTAACATCTTTGGAAATTTGGAAATAGATGGCCCCAGGAAGTTTTAGGATTGTGGTCCAACAAAGCTTTCAATCTTCCCTTGATTTTCCCTGATAATTATGGAGCACTCCACTTTCCTAAAGATACATTAAAAAATCATACGTTAAAAAAACTTCTAGTTTTTTGCTACAGTTTTTAAATGTCTACACAGATGTCAAGAGTTTATACAGCCATCAAAAGTTTGGTTAGTTTGGTTAAAATACTATAGACCTAGATTCCCAGCACCAAAGTGAATTTATTTTACCTGAGTGTATTGTTCTTTTATCCCTTGATCATTCCCAAGATTTCTATTTATGTATGAGTTTCTCACACATGTATTATTGTGTTTGTGTATCTTCTACTGTGTAGTTTTAAATCCTAGGTCATTTCTCTCATTCTCTCAGATGAATATTAATTTGCACCTGTTCCATTCCTCTATGTGCATGTGTGGGGTATATTTGGAAAAATAGACCAAATAAAGGCAAGTAAAATATATATACATCTATTCTATCTCTCTTTCAAAAAGGCATACATAATATATTCAAAGATAAACACTTTAAGTATTTGGATCATCAGAGCCTTGGAAAAAAATCTCTTTAACTTTCAGACTTTAATTTCTTCAATATAAAAATTTGTATACAAAATAGAGCTTTAACAGTGTTTCACACAAGTGAAATTTTGCCCAGAATTGTTTTTTTTCTATGTTTATTTCTTTGCAATCAGTATGTGTGGGTAATTCCTGGTGTGTGGATCAACAGGGACAAGCAGTTGCATCTTTACACATTTGGTCCCTTGTGCACCCCAGGAAGACCCTTCGAGCTACACAAATGTAACATCAGTTCATATCCTGTGCCTAATGAACTCTTGTCCACAGAAGATTTAAAACCCTCTTTACAGAAATAAAGAATACAGAGTAACTGAAACAGTAACTGTAGAATAACAGTGACCTCCCAAAGAGGACACACTGCCATAGACCACATAAGGAAAGCTTCAGAGCTCACAAGGAAGAAGGCTAGACAACTAGAGTCAACATTGACAGAAAACTGCAGTCTGCCTTGTGGTACTACCAAGTCAACATATGAGCACTTGTATTGAATCATGGCATCATCAACAAAGTCTGAGCCCTAGAAGTTCAGAATGTGGAGGCAGGCTGCAGGTGTCCCAGTGCACATAGTATATTCCAAGTGAAATGTGCATTCCCAGTGGTACTACAATGGGTTAACAGGCATTAACAGAGCTACCCAGCCAAGTGGGTAAATTTCTTCCAACAACATAGGTCAGTGTTGGAAGACTTTCCTGAGCATAAGAATAATTTGAATTTTTAAATTCAAAAGGGAAACACCAGCTTTCTACCCATTCCACAGATTCTAATTAATTACATCTGAGATAGGATGTATAGATCTATTTCTTCAACCAGTGGTTCAAGATATAAAACAAGCACCCAATGGACTACATCAGAAGTGTTTTCTTAAATAGAGAAATAAGGTCCTTCCTCTCTTTGTAGACTGTCTTTGGGAGCCACCTTTCATGCCATAGAGTTCTTTTCCGGGAATTACTAGCAAGGAGGGTAGAATAAGGTGATATTATGGGTATTCTGTCTGTCTGTCTGTCTGTCTGTCTATCTATCTATTATCATTGAACTCCAGCTCCAGCAATCAAACTATCTATCATCACTGAGATACATCTATTTAAATAAACCAATCTATTTGTCATCTATCAGTCTATGCATAAAGGTTTTAATATTAGTCATAGCTGAGATTGAATCCCTATTCTGTAATTTAAACTATGTAACCTTAATTTATCTAGGCCTCCGTTTTCTTATTTCAAAATGTAGTGATAGAACTTATTCATAGGGTTGCAGTGAAGATTATATGTAATTAAATGTAAAATAAATAAAAAGAAATAGGAACGCTTATACACTGTTGGTGGAATTGCAAATTAGTACAACCACTAAGGAGATCAACACAGATTCCTCAAAAGACTAAGAATAGAACCACCATATGACCCGGCTATATCACTCCTTGGACTCTTTCCAAATGCATTAAAATCTGAATACTATAGTAACACATGCATAACGGTGTTTATAGCAATATAATTCACAATAGCCAAATTATGGGACCAACCTAGGTGTCCCTTAAGAGATGACTGCATAACAAAAATGTGACATATACAACACGAAGGAGTTTTACTCAATCATAAAGAACAGCAAAATAATGTCATCTGCAGGAAAATGGACTAGAGAATATTATGCTAAATGAGATCACTCAGTTTTACAAAGTCAATGGTCAGATATTTTCTCTCATATGTGGAAGCTAGAATGAAAGTAGGAAGCAAAAGGGGCTTAAGTCAAATAAGGAGAGAAACTTGTAAAATAATGGAAGAGATGGGGGAAATGCGTTAGAGAGGTGAGACAAAAAAAAAAAAAAAAGAACTGATGAGAGAAAGAGTTCAAATAATGCTGCCCATGTATGAAGATATCACTACCAATCTCACCAGCATGTCCAGGGGTGAAGTGGGGTATGTGTGTTGAGCCAGATGGGATACAGAGGAAAATGCACTAAGTGCTTTATGCATATATATTTGTATTACTTTGGATCTCACTATGACGTATAATTACAATGTACTAATAAAATAATTTAAGAAAGAAAATATTAGAAAATGTATCTGGCATGCTATAAGTACTCAATAAATGTTGGTTATAATTAACCACAAGTAAAATAAAATCAAATAAAATAACTAGACCAATCTTTGGTAGAAAGTAAATATCCAGCAAGTAATTAAACTATTATTTGTTGTGCTTTGTCATAATGTATGCTTCACATTAACATTAGATGCAGGATATAGTAACAAAAACTGTAGTGTGGACCAGATGGGCTTAATAATGATCTAGTGCCCTTTACTCATTTTTAATAATGTAAGCAATGATTTAATGTTGGTAAAATGTTCCACATTTTAGATGTAAACAAAGGCAAGAAATGTAAGATAAAGAAGAAGGAAGAGTCCTAGTTTTGCCCATTATTAATTCAAAGACTTGGGGGAAAATGTTCCCCTTAGGCTTTAATAAGCTGAAAAACAATAAGCAAACTTTTTATAAAAAAGCTTTCAAATTTGTTCATGAGATATATTTAATTAGAGTTGACGTGTTTAACTTAAAGGATGCTTAGAATCTGAGCTTTCCCTGAGGTAGTATTGTGAGAATAACAAATCTTTCCTGTTTAATCTGTTAACTCCAAGTCCCATTGCCGTGTTGGAGTTCAGGTGGCCCAGAAGTGGAAGCCTTTAGGTTTCCTGTTACCGACACCCCAAAGCCTCAGGACCTGCGGGACCATTTCTGCCAAACAGCCGTCGAAGCCTTGCAGCTTTTTCTTTCATAAGTAGCTCGGGGTGGGTAATGGATGCGATATAAAGTTGGGGATCTATAGGATTTATTCCCTAATGGTGAAAAAATAACTACTGTTGAAGCACAAACATTTCAAAGATCATCACATGTTCAGAGATAAGGGGAAAGCAATTGAGTGTTCAGAATGTGTTGGGTGTAGATTTGAGTGGAACAGAAGAATGAGATTTCAAGTTCAATTATTTGCATTCTTAGCATGGTGTGTGTGTGTGTGTGTGTGTGTGTGTGTGTGTGTGTGTGTGTGTGTTACTTAGGATTGAATCCAGAAGTGATACTGAGCTATACTCCCAGCCCTATTTATTTTTTATGTTGAAATGGGATCTCACTAAGTCACTGTACGCTGGCCTTGCATCAGTAATACTCCTTTCTCAGCCTTCCAAGTACTAAAATTATAGGAATGTGACACCCTGCCTGCTCCTGGTATGATTCAATATAGTGGCTCCAATCTGGGGTGATTTTCTTTAAGGGAATAATCAGTACTGCTAGAAGATATTTAGCTGTCCCTTTTGGTGGGAAGTGAGTTACTATGGCATCTAACTATGGTAGAGAGCCAAAACTCTGCTAAATATTCCACAAGGCATGAGTCAGAGACCCCCCTCAAAAAAGAATTACAAATTCAACATATCTATAGAGTCAAGACTGAGAAATACCCAAAGTATTCATAAATAAACTAATATGCTATTTCAAGTCTTAGTGAGCCTCAGAATTTTACCAAATTTTCTCATTCATTAGATAAACTCTGAGTAATATGAATGGTTCCATGTATAAGAAAAGATTTATCATGGCCTTATGTGGCCCACTGTAGAGAACTATTGAGGCCATTACTACCCTAATGTCACCTTATCTTGTGGGAAATTTGATAGTTAATGACCAAGTCCATTCTTAGGGTCATAGAATTTCAAGAAGGAACAAACAGAAAAATCTCAATAACAATGACTAAGCCAATTTATTGTTTAAAACTTGCTAGCCCCAAGGAGAAGATGGCAGCTCTTCAACAGGTATAAAGGAATAATAAAGAATATCTGTGGTGTAATAGTATAGAGCACACAAGAGAAAGTATTTCTTCAATTGATTCTATTTTAAGCACCAAGCAAGCACATTTAGAATAACTAAATAAATATTTAATCAGCTCCTGCTTTTCTCTTTTATCACACAAATAAGAGAGGGTTATTAAAGATATGTGCAGTGCCAATTCTCTGTGAGGGCGAGATAGGCTTCCTTTGTATGTTGGCCTCTCTCTTTCAAAGTGATCTGGCAATTATTTTTTCTGGTGCCTTTCAGGAAATTTTCCACTTTGGGAAATAGTTTTTGATGTGAACTTCACTGAAATTTACTTTGGCCAATACTCCTTCCTTGTGGTACAGTACCAACATGTACATTTTGATTCTTAAACAGTACTGCCACTTGCACATTCAAGTTGGAGGAAAAAAGCCCTCTCCGTTCCTCTTGAAATTATTATCGTGTGTTTGGCACAATGAAATCCATCTTTTATTGAGGCTTTTAGAACCAAAAGGGGGAAGAGCATGGGAAGAAAATTAGAACTTATTACCGTGAAAGATAATCATTGAATTAGTAAAGATCCATAAAATTAGCTTTGCAAAGTGCAAGCCCTTGGTTTCAGTTTTGTCTGGATTGCAATGATTCCTCAAATGCTCTTGTTTTAGACAATAGAAAAATAAACAGAAGAGAAACCGTAATAGAGGGTGGGGCTTAATTATCTTTGACTTCAACAGACCTATGCTTACTTGAACATAGTACTATAAACATTAAAATCCTATTAAAAACTGGGAACTTAGTATTTTCAGAGATTAATTTACTTGGTTAAGCTTGATCCTAATAATGAGAAATTAAGTTCATTGATTTTTTTAGCTTTCTGGAAAATGACAAATTGATCATAAGAAAGCTATAATGACAATCCAAAATGGCTAAATTCATATCTTTATTGAGCTTTCAACTGATATCAACTGATTTTAATTATTTTACAGGAAGATCAATTGTTCTGCAATAAGCATGTAGATGCATGTATCACTATAATATTCTGACTTTAATTCTTTTGGAAAGATACTAAAGAGTGAAATAGCTGGGTCACATGGTAGCAGTGCGCATCACAATGAGAGTCAGTATACTGTATAAGTACAATTCAACAATAAAATTATATTTTAAAAATGGAATGTCAAGGCTCACAGTGGTCATATTGATCCATGGTAGTCTGCACTCATGCCCTCTGAGTGGCCAGCAACTTGTTACGGTTTTAGTTGCTGTTATTTTTCCTTATTGCCCATCCTATTCATTACCCTTTTATCCCAAACTTTAAAAAAGTGACTTTTTTTGAAAGATTCCTTTTTAAATTTACATTTTAGTGCATTGTAATTATACATAATAGTGAAATTCAAAGTGAAGATTTCATACATGAACACATCGCTTGTATTTTCTTTCACATCCCACCCTGCTTACCTCTCTTTTCTCCCCAAACACATATGTGAGTTTGATTGTGATACCTAATTCATATATGAACATGACATTTTATTTATTTTTTTGTGTGTGGTACCAGGGGCACTCTATCTTTGAGTTACACCCCCAGCCCTATGTTTTATTCTTTATTTGTTTTTTATTTGTTTTTTTTTTTTGTTTGTTTTTTTGGTGGTACTGGGGTTCCTGGAAGCCCTTCTACCTCTGGGCTACACTCCCAGACCTATTTTTATATTTTTATTTAGAAACAGGGTCTCCTAAACCAGCACGCGTGGCTGGCTTCGAACCTGCGCGATCCTCCTGTCTCTGCCTCCCAAGCGCGGGGATTACAAGTGTGCGCCACCATGCCCGGCATTTTATTCTTTATTTGGAAACAGGATCTCAACAAGTTGTTGAGAGCCTCAATAAGTAGCTGAAGCTGGCTTTGAACCTACGCAATCCTCCTATCTCAGCCTCCCAAGTACTGGGATTACAAGCGTGAGCCACTGCGCCCGGGTGACATTTTTGAATTGTTTCTTTCCTCGCTCTTCCATTTTTACCTCCCCATCTCCTTTTGTTAATCTCCTTCCACTGTTTTATTGATCTGCCTCTACTTTTACTGAAAGTTCTTTTTGTTTTCTATTTTCTCTCTAATTTCCACATATGAGACAACACATATGACTGTTGACTTTCTAAAACTGCCTGATCTCGCTTAGCATAATGTTCTCTTGTTCCATCCATTTTTTTCTGCAAATGACATGCTTTTGTTCTTCTTTGTGGCTGAGTAAAGTTTCATGCTGTGTACGTACCACATTTTCTTTATCCATTCATCTGTTGTTTCAGGGCATCTTGTTTTGCCTGCCTGGGATTCATTTCCTGGCCAATATAACTAAGAATGCTACTCCAAACCTGCTTAGTATTTTCTTTCTTTTTTTTTTTTTTTTTGCTGATCTATAAAGAACAACGATTAACTCAACATTTACTGGGGCTCAAGGTTTATCCTTTTTTACCCTTCTATTTAACAAGGCTCTGTAGAAAGTCCAATATTGGCCAGAGACTTAGCACTCACTTGTGAAGATTTTTTTCCCCTTGGGCTTTTTGTAATATTCTAAAAGGAATACTCAGTAGTATCAATTCAAGAATACAGGAAAGAGGGGTAGGAGTACAGCTCAATGGTAGGTCACTTGCCTACCATGTATGAGACCCCCAAGTTTAATCCCCAATGAACTGGGATGGGGGAGAGGGAGAACACATGAGATAAATTATTGACTCTTTGTAATATATAAATGAGTCTCTGAAACACCCCTAGACTAGAGTAGAAACCCTAATGAAGGGTAATTTTATTTTTGTGTATTTATCACATACTCTATTTATAGAAGTAAAAATTAGGTTAAAGTTTTTAAGAAAGGTAATCATAAGTTGCCATGAAAATTATTTTTTCTTATTTTCTTCTTACTTTGTATTTTTTAAACTGTCTTCACAGAATAAAGGCAAATTTCCAATTTTCTCTTAAAACATGAAGATGATTCACTTGACTTTCTGTGGTAATGGGACAAGGAAAGATATTTATAGTTAAAAGTATTTCTCTGGACGACTTCTTTTTTATATGATAGAAAGAAGTAGGGTGGATGAGCAGAGTGTAATCCATTTCCACTCCTCCCACTCATCATCTTGTGGAGAAGCACCAAGGAGATAAAGAAATAAAAACTGAACAGATGCAAAGAAATAAAAAGAGAACAGAGAAGTAACAGGTGGCCAGATGGTCTGGGTGCTGAACTCACTGCCCATGGTTCCTGCCAGCTGTGTTAACACTTGGGTATCTGCAAAAGGTGTCGTGAGTGACAGAGGCTGTGCACCTTTAGAAACAAACAAACAACAACAACAACAACAACAACAACAACAAAAAAGAGTAGAGGCTATATGATCCAGTGACTGTAGTTATCGAATGGAATTTTTTAACTAATAAGAAATTGTTATTTGCTAGGGAGATACTAAAGCATCAGGCTAGTGGCATTCCAGATGGAGAGAAAGAGTGAATCCTGGTAGAAAGCTGACAACTTTGAAGCAGAAGCCCCAGCATTTGCTCCTCTTCCCTACATCTTTCCTGTCACCAGCTCTGCTCTAAACTCCTTGATATTAAACCCTGCAGACCTTTCTGTGGACCTTTGTAATGTCTTCCTTTTTTCTCCTTGTGCTGACATTATCTTGTTTTCTCCAAGTTCTGAGTTTCATTTACATTTTTTATTGCATAAAACATGAGCAATGTAAAAACGAATCCACCTGTGGCTTATGTAGAACAAGGCAGATTGAAAATTAATGAGCCAGAAACATTTCAAAATAAAATAATCTTAAAAGCCAAACTTTTAACACATTATCCACAAACTCATAAAATTGGAAGAACACAACATAGATCAATTACATATCCAGAAATCAAAATGCTCTGGTGCACCTCACAAATGATTTGATATAGTTGTTCTTACCTTTTTGTAGGTCAAAGACCCCTTTTTTGTGGTACTGGGGATGGAACCCAAGGGGGTTCTCTTCCAAGCGACATATCCAGCCCTACTTTTTATTCTTTATTTTGAGACAGTCTCACTGAGTTGCAAAGGGTCTCACTAAGTAGCTGAGGCTGTCCAAAGACTGAGTGATCCTTCTGTTTCAAGCCTCCCAAATGCGGGGATTATAAGCATGTGCCACCATGCCCCATCAAAGACCTCTTTGAAGGTCATAAGGAAAGACAGGGCAATTCTATTTTGAAGAAAGCGTAAGTATACCTGCCACACATGTATGCAGGTATGTCTCTACCATCTTGTACCCCATTAAGATGTATGATTACAGTGCACCAATAAAAATATAAATAAATAAATATAAATAAAATAATTTCAGAAAATTAATGGAGTGCTTGTGTCCTAATCAGGAATATCAAGATCAGGACTCCTGAATGCCTCTAGCCCTCCCATTCAGGTGTTCATGGAAATGACTAAGTCAAGTCCAAGGTGAGAACAAGCTTGTAGCATAACCAGGGCTCCGGATTCCTAGTCCAACTCCTCCCTATCATGCTATGAACTCTATGCAAAGCTCTGAGATAATGGACACAGAACATTCTTAAAGAGACTGTAACAATGGGATGGTGATGTCTCCCAAATTCATTCCAGTTTAAACCTCAGAATGTGATATTATTTAGAAAATGGTCTTTGCAGATTTTATTAAAGTGAGGTCATGCTGGATTAGGGTGGGTCCTAAATCCACTGATTGGTGTACTAAGAAGAAGGTCAGGTGAAAACCCAGAAACATACAGAAAGAGGCCCTCTGAAGCCTGTCATTGTGAACCACCATAGCATTTTGGACCTGCAATGTGGCAGAGAATGGGGTGATGCAGTTTTTGGTAAAATAATGTCAAGGCTTGCTTGAAAATTCCCAAAGCCAGAACAGAGGCATAGGATGGATTCATTCTCAAACCCCTTAAAGGAAAGAGTCTTGCAGATTTCTTGGTTTTGGAGAAATCAAATCTTTAGCCTTCTAAACTGTGAGATAATGAATTTGTATTGTTCTAAATAGCCTGGTGTTGTAGCAATTTGTTAAGGCAATGATAGAAAATAAATATGGCGATTTCTTACTATTTGTTTATATTTTGATTAATATTATTGTTAAATGCATTTCCATATTTGTCTCATCACTGACCACCTTGATCTCTTTCCACTTTCTTTTTATACTATCCGACATGAGAACTATTGCTGGGTATAACAGAGCCCCTCCCTGTAATTCTAGGTTTTCTTTGTGAGTAAGGATATATTATGCTCAAAAGCTATTGGACCTACATTTATACAATATTGTTCATGTTGCTTATCAAAACTAGACCTATGTTTCCCATGTTGGGCTAGCTACATGATAGTAATTAAAATATTCAGTGAAATCTTAAATGAAAGTCCTATTTAAAACATCCAGTAAAATAGAAGTTAGCTTTATGCAAACAATGAAGAAATCTTGAAGATAATGTTGTTGACTTCCAATTCTCTAAAGTACACTTTGACTCAAGAAGACAACTCAGGTCCTACCAAAGATGAGCTGCCTGAAACTAACTACCCATAGATACTTAGCAGCAATCCCGTAAGATAAGTAATAAGTAAACTGGCTTAAATTGGATTTTTCTCAGTCCCATTTATAGAACAGACTTAAAATCCATATGTATTGCTCAAGTTATTAGAATCCTAGATTGACCCATATATGGAGATACAGATTTTTGCTTGTGGTACTAGGGGTTGAACCCAGAAGAATTCTAACTTTGAGCTATACCTCAGGCATTTATTTTATTTTTTTGTTCTTGAAACAGAGTCTCGCTAGATTGCTGAGCGTTAAGGCTAACTTGCTGAGGAAGATCTTGAAACTGTAACCTTCCTATTTCAGCCTCCCAAATACTAAGACTGCAGGTATGCACCACTATGCCCAGGGTAATACTATTTTTATGCTGCTGAGTATTTCAGCAATCCAGCCATTCTTAGAAAAGAGCTCCATTGCTGTAGTTACCCCTAACTTATTTATTTCAGCAAATTGTGCTTAATAAGATAGGCTTCTTTGGGTCAGGGAAATTTCTAATATGAGGACATTGTGAATCTGGATCTGCTTCTGAGGTCTGAAATAGAGTTTCTAATACTGCCTATTTTCACTTCCAAGAACAGCTTTGAAATACATATCTTTGCATTTATTGGAAAGGAATGACTTTAATAATTTTTGGAATTATGCCTTATACATCAAGGTTACCCATCAAACTGCATCAAGCTAGCTTCTATTTTCAAAGCCCCTTTGAATTTCCTGATATGTTTGCTGTGCATTGAACCTCTGTTTATTCACTAGCAAAATGGGAAAGAATACATACACATCAATGAGTAGTGAGAGTGATTTGAAGAGGTATATCCATTAGTTTTTTTGTAATCCTTCTACAAATTCACGGCAAAAGGGGTGGAATGACCTAGCTCTTTGAAAGAGTCTCCCATCTCAAATGGATACTGGTAGCTGGGTGTGGCATTGGGCTGTATCTCAGTGGTAGAGAGCATCTGGGTTCAATTCCTTGTAGAAGGGGTAAAAATCAAATGAGTACCAGTGAGTTTCAGAAAGAGGATGTAAAGAGAGCTGGAATTGTCTGTGTTCAGGTATAAATATGGACTCAGAAAAATAAAAGAGGAATCTGTGGCCCTGCACCAAGAACTCAGCTGTGTACTGCTTAGTCCCATAGGAAGCATAGCAAGAAAATACAATCTGACCCAAAGTAGCATAACACATGCAATGACATCTGGATACAGCATAGGACAGAAAAACCAGAACTGAATAGAAGGTATCCCTTTAGGGAGAAAATATGAGAGGGACAAATGCAGGAGAGAAAAACATAAAAGAGAAAAAAGTTTGTGAAAGAAATGACAACTATGCCAAGGAATGCAGATTGTTAGGTAGCAGGCAGTGTTCTGGGTGTGGGATGTCAAATAATCCAGAAGCTGAATGTGTCACTGCCTAGGAAATGGAGATAGAGAGAAAATAGGATTGCTAAAGGCATGACTTGGCTTCAATCTCAAATCTGTTGCTGATTAACTGTGTGGTGTCAAACCAGTTACTTCATTCTTCTAAGGCTCATTTATGAATATGAATGATAATTGTCTTTCAGGGTTATTGTATCTTAGCCCTGTATGCATCAAAGTCTCTAGCAAAATGCACTGAGCCAGATATGGTGGTACACTCCTATAATCCCAGTACTTGGGAGGCTGAGACAGGAGGATCGCAGGTTCAAGGTCAGCTTCAGCATCTTGGTGAGACTCTGCTTCAAAATTAAAAATAAAAAAAAAAACCAAAAGGGCTGGGGTATTGATTGAATGCAGAATACCCCTGGAGGCAAACCCTAGTAATTATCTTAATGAGGAACTAATGGGAGGGACAACTAGGAGAAAAGGTCAGCTGATTATTGCTTTTAACTCTCACCTTAAAAAACCGATAATAGGATGGCTCTAAGCTTGACCAAAGACACCTGGGTTGCATGTTACTTGGGAGAGTCCTTTGCCGGTGTCTAGTTGTTTTCTACAATAATCTGATATGTTTTAGAGCTATCTTGTTCAATGTCATAGTCTTTAGTCACATATGGTTATTTAAATTTAAATTAACCAAAATGAGAAACACATCTCTTTGGTTTCACTGGCCACATTTCAAATAATTAGTAGCCGTGTGTGTCTAATGGCTACCATATTGGACCCTTTACACATACACATATATATCCACATATATTAGTAGACTTATATTATCGAGATATACATATCTCTGGTATGTGTGCATGTGTGTTCATTTTCATGAAAAGTTCTGTCATCTATCCGGCATGGTGGTGCATGCCTGCAGTCTCAGTACTTGGGAGGATAAAACATCCTCAGTAACTTAGGGCCTTAGGAACTTAACAAGGGCCTGTTTTAAAATTTAAGAATATAAGCTGGGCGTGGTGGCGCATGCTTGTAATCCCCATGCTTGGGAGGCGGAGACAGGAGGATCGTGCAAGTTCGAAGCCAGCTTCGCTGGCTTAAGAGACCCTGTTTCCAAATAAAAATATAAAAATAGGTCCAGTGGTAGAAGAGTTTCCAGGAACCCCAGTACTACCAAAAAAAAATTAATATAAATAAGAAGAGCTGTGGGTATAACTCAAAGGTAGAATGACCCCTGGGTTCAACCTCTAGTACCAAAAAGAAAAGAAATGTTTTTGTTATCTGTATATTGCTTGACTGAAGTGGATGATTAGTCAAGGGAGTGAGAGAAACATGGAGAGAGAAGCTGGAATAGGAAGATAGAGGCTTTTGCTGAAGGATGGGCTTTTGCCCCACTTTCTCTAAAAAATACCTGGGGTAGTGGGGCGTAGTGACTCATGCCTGCAACCCAGTACTTGGAAGGCTGAGATAGGAGAATCACAGGTTAGAATCGAACCTCAGCAACTTAGTAAGACCCTTTTAAAAAAAAAGCAAAAATATCCTGGAGGTAATGGCAGTCAAGTGCAGAGCCAAAGATCACTAAGGCAGAGAAACTTTGAACCATGGTGTCCAAGGGCTGAGAGTAAAAGGATTTTTGGCCACATTTGAAATTTGCTCTGGAAATGATACTTAGGTATCTAATGTCAACACAGATAATCTATTATTTGATGACTAATATAAGGAACTATTTACCTCAACTAACTAAAGGGAGGACATTGAGAGCCAAACAAAAGTCTCACAGATGCACTCAGAGCAGACAGGCTTTCCTTTAATGGAGCAAAGGATTTATGGAAAGACTGAGTGAAAAGATAGAACTAAAAGTGAGATTCTCCTATGAATTTTAATTATATGCATCAAATTTCTGAAAGGACAACAATGCATTATGGTCTATCTAATATCTAAGACCTAGTGAAAAAACATATGAATTAATAGATGAGTAGGAAAAAATACACCAGAAATTTAAAGATGGAAGAACTAAGGCATCATACTTATTCTGAAAGAGGAATACAACGTACTGTCTGTGTGTGCGAGTGTGTGCATGTGTGTGTGTGTGTGTGTGTGTGTGTGTGTGTGTGTGTGTGTAAGTGGCACTTGAAACCAGAATCAGAGGTAGCATTTGGAAGCACCAATCATATGCTAGGCGGTGGTCCAGGAGTCTGAATCTACCCTAACACATTAAATCCCAATGAAGTAAAAATGTTATCAATCTTGTTTTTACATATAAAATTGAATAGTAGGAAAGTGAACACATCTGTTGAGTTAAAATGCAAATGCTCAAATGAAAGGCTTTGTAATTATCTTTGTAGTTAATTATCAGGTAAGATATGGCATGATAATGGACCAAGAATAAAATAGGAAAGAGAAATAATTTAAAAAATACTATACATTTCTTCTATACTCTCTGCTTTACCCATTAATGCACTAAAATACTACTAAAAATAATAATGACGGATAAGTGAAAAGAGAGCATGAGATCTTTGCTTCAGAAGTTTGGATGGAGGCTCTTGGAGCTGATCTGACAGTTCTAAGAAGTTTCAAAATTTTTGCAGTTATAGATGTTGAAAGTAGGAGTGCTCCAGATGGGATCCTGCAGTAGAAGGGTCCCAGAGGCCATTTCCTTCTGCAGAGGTTTATTTGAGGATTGTATTCCTTCCTAGGTAAAGTCTAATGCATTGACAGATGGCTTTGACGGAGTATCACAGATGAAACTTTTCTCTAAGGAAAATCTCAGTCCCTAACTTACACTTCACATCTTATCAAGCTACCATTTTCTCCACTACACAAAAGTGAACATATATGATCCGATCCACATGACTTGACTCATAAGATAACTTTCTATCTTTATATTTTCACATAAAAATACATATTTATAAACAATGTTTTCATAGCACTCCTCAATTGAAAGCTGATTTAAAGCAAAAAAAAAACATAAATAAAAAGGGAATAAAAGGATGAGATCAAATGAAAGGTTTTATCCAGAGTCCTCCTCAATAGAAACTTGGGTGGAACATAGAATGTGGAGCTAAGAAATGCCTGTGGAATGCCATAAAGGTCATAGGAGTCAAGGTCAAAGAACTAGTCAAGTTTGGAGGTCACAGTAGGAATAAGTGTCAGACATGAGCCTGTTCTTTTATTCACTTTTGCATGCCCCTGAAATATGTGAATAAGACTGTTAAGTAAAAGGGCCCATGCAAAAGACAGTGCATGAACAGGTGGAAACCTCTTTATAGGGAAATTTAAAAAGACAACATCAAGTAAGTTTTAGAGACTTAAAAGCCACAATAGTTCCATAGAACATAAATAAGAAAAACTCAAGTAATAGAGCATAAACATGACACTTTATTTTCTCCCTCCCCCTCAGCAGTGTGTGTGTGTGTGTGTGTGTGTGTGTGTGTGTGTGCGTGTGTGTGTGTGTGTTTTCTTTTTCTGTTGTACTGGTATTCTACTGTTGAGCTATACTTCAGCCTTTATATTTTTTGTTTTGAAACAGAGTCTTGCTATGTCGCTGAGAGTCTTGCTAAGTTGTTGAGGCTGGTCTTGAACCTGAGATCTCCTGTCTTAGCCTCCAAGTATTGTAATTACAGGAGTGTACTACCATACCGGCAGTGTGTTCTAACTTCATTGTAATTTTTCTCTTGCTGTATTAGTTTTCCAGGACTTCCACAAAATACCACAGATTGGGTGACTTGAACAAAAAATATATTTTTTTATAGTTCTAAAAATTGAAAATCTAAGATCAACTACTAAATCTACTACTAAGATCAACTACTAAGTCTAAGATCATCTACTTGTGTCCTAACTTGGCCTCTTCTCTATGCATTTCTGATCTCTCCTTTCAGATGAACATTATTCATACTGGGTCAGGGTCCACCCATATGACCTCATTTAACCTTATTTATCTCTTTAAAGATCCTATCTCCAAATACAGTCACATTCTGAGGTAGACTAAGGGTAAGCACTTCAGTGTTTGAAACTTACAGGATAAAGTTCAGTTCATAAAAGTATGATAGACATGCTCTCACCTGCCTTGCTTCTCTTTCCTCCAACTCTCTTATCTAGTTGTTATAGATATATTTTTTTTCTTTTTGGTACCAAGTATTGAACCCCAAAACATTCTACTTCTGAGCTACACCTCCATCTAATTTTTTTAAAGCAAGGTCTTGCTAAGTTGCTGAAACTGGCCTTTGAACCTGTGATCCTCCTATCTCAGCCTCCCAAGTACTAGGATTATAGACACTAACCACCACACCCAGCTTCACCTAGTTGTTAATAAGCAAAATCCTGTGCAGTGTTTGAGATGCGGAATAACTAAGATCTTAATTTTAAAAAGTGGGCTACCTGCTTATTTTGTGTTACACATGCAGTTTATTGCATTTTTCATTTCAGCAAGATTCCATCTGGGAATCCAATATCAGTATCCAAGCTGGAGTTAGTGATGCACCAATCTGCCAGCTGGACATTTTGCTTGGTTTATAGTAGTGTTGGCTGACAAATCCAGAAACATATACATATGGTACAAAAGGCTATTGAGCCATATATTAACCATGACAAGGCTTGCAGTTTTCCAACTCTCTACCAATAAAGCCTGACTTTCCTAGCTCACATAGTCAAAGGATCAGTCATAAGGTTGAACTAATTGAGTTTGGTTCATACAATGGGAACCAGTAAGTCTAAGAGATGTGAAGAAAGATTATATACAATCTGGCAAAAACAATTAAGATTAATATAAATAGGCCAGATGTAGTGGTGCACACCATAATCACAGTACTCAGGATGTTGAGACAGGAAGATTATGGGCTCAACACCAGCCTCAGTAATTTAGTGAGACCTTGTTTAAAAAAAATAAAATTAAATTAAAGCAAGAATAAACAAGTGGGATAACATCAAACTAAAAATTTTCTTCTCATCAAAGGAAACTATCAATAAAAAGGAAAAGAGGAAGCCTACAGAATGGGAAAGGATCTTTACCAGCCACAATTCTGATAGGGAGCTAATATCCAGAATATACAAAGAGCTCAAAAGACTCTACACTAGCAAAACAAACAGCCCAATCAAGAAATGGGCAAATGAATTAAATAGACACTTCACAAAAGAAGAGATACAAAGGGCCAATAGATACATGAAAAGATGTTCTTCATCACTGGCCATCAAGGAGATGCAAATCAAAACTACACTGAGATTCCATCTAACCCCAGTCAGAGTGGCAAGCATAAAGAAATCAAACAACAACAAATGCTGGCGAGGATGTGGGGAAAGAGGAACTCTTTTACACTGTTGGTGGGAATGCAAACTAATTCAACCACTGTAGAGATCTGTGTGGAGATTCCTAAGAAAGGTGGGAATAGATCCACCATATGATCCAGCTATACCACTCCTGGGTATCTTTCCAAAGGGGTTGAATTCAGAGAAATACAGCAACATATGCATACCTATGTTCATAGCAGCACAATTTGTAATAGCCAAAATATGGAACCAACCCAGATCACCATCAACAGATGAATGGATAGCAAAACTGTGGGAAATACACACAATGGAATTCTATTCAGCCATAAAGAAGAACAAAATTATATCATTTGCAAGAAGGTGGAAAGCCCTGGAGAACATTATGTTGAGTGAGATCAGCCAAGCACAGAAGAAGGTACATATGTTTCCTCTAATATGCCCAAACTAGGAAATGCAAAGGATACCAGTGGGACTCCAGATAATGGAGGGGAAATACCAGCAAAGTTTGAATGGAAAGATAGGAGAGGAGGAAGGCTGATCTTGATTAGTGAGGGTCTACATCTGAACATGTGTAAAATTATGAATAAGACATGGTTAACCTGGACAACCATTGGTGGGAGGGGGGAAGGGAAAATGAGGGCGGGGGGAGAAGGCACCAAATAATGTTTAAATGTATACTATTTATGTTCAATAAAAAAATTGTTAAAAGAAAAAAAATAAATGATTGAATGAAAATAAAATAAAATAGTTCTGGGGGTGTAGCTCAGAGATAGAATATTCCTGGGTTCAACCCTTCACTATCTCCTCATTTCTCTCTCATACACACACACACACACACACACACACACACACACACACGATTTATGTAGATAGGTGTTTCAAAAATGACACTTGTGACATGAAGTCACAATCATAATGCTTATTTCAGGGTGGGGGTCACACTATATAGCATAGGGGCTTGAAAGTTTGAGAAAACAGAAAACTTATTTTTCTTTCATCCATCTATCATCTATCTATCTATCTATCTATCTCTATCTATCTATTTATCTATCTATCCATCTGACCATCTATCTCTTCCATGAAAGAGTATATAAGACTAGCAATGGTCTCTAAATCAAAGCTATGGAAACAAACAAAAACTAAAATCTATTCAGTGCACAACACTCATCCTGAGTGCCCGCACTGCAGACTTGATATTATATTTTAGGCCACAGAGTTCTCAGCAGGGTTATCAATTTGAATACTAGCAAGGCCAGCATGTGTAGAGAACTATTCAAATACAGGGCCTATTTGGAAAGATCTTGTTTAGAGGAGACAAAACAAACCGCAACATAGATTTCTCAACAACACAGCATGAAGAAGGACTCAAGAAGAAATTAAAGAAAATATGACATTTTAAATGACTAGTTTTTTGACCCATTGGGAGAAGTATAAATTTATTGGATCTGAATTAATGTTGACACCTATGAATTGAGATCTTGGGAAATTGTTCATCGGTGTGGTATATTTTCATATGTATCTCCTGACTATACAAACTGAGCCATTGTACACACTCCCTGCAAATTAACATTGCCCTCTGTCTTCCTAATATACACTAGACCAGTTTTCCTTCAAAATAACACTTCAACAAATACTTCAACCTAAATAATGGCAGTAGCACCATTTGTGATGATACAAAATTATTTTCTATCTATGAAGCTGGAGTTACTTTTTAAAATCATATCAAAAGACTTTAATATCAGTACTATGATGAACAGTTGTGTTCATTACAAAATAAGTCTCTAATTAGGAATTTATAGCCAATTATATAAAATATTCCAAAAGAAATGAATCATAGAGAAGCGCAGCAATGCTGGCTATACTAGGGCAATGACCCTTTAAAAAAAGTTAAAGAAACCAGAAAGTCCTTGATCTATTATTGAGTTTTGCAAGACATTTCCAGAGTTTTGATCTTTGTACCTGTTCACATATAAAGGGAGAATAAAGGAAAATCAATGAAGGATTCAAGAAATGAAAACCTAGTTATGTATTTAGAGAAAATACTTTATGAGGGCAAAGACAATCTAGAGATGAATTCTAGTGAATAATGGAAAAAAAGCCTGTGCAACCTGTGATTGATTGCAGTTCACAGTATGAACATCCATCACCAGGAAGGGGAAAACACTGTCTCCATGGATTCTTCTTCCCCCTCAGCCCATTTGCCATCAGAAGCAACTTTTTCCTGAGCTTTCCACTCTTGGTTAGAGAAAATCACAATAAGAGCAAGTATTTACTATTATGTCAATGTATGGTAGATGCTCTGTTAAGTGTTTCAGTACTGTATAATCTCATTTAATCCTCACAACACCCTTATGAGATGGATAACCTCACCATGCACATTTAACAGAATAGAAGATTGAGGTTGGAGAAGGTTAGTACCTTGCCCAAGTTGACACAGCTAGTGGTAAAGCTAAGCCTAGAATCCAGATCCATTGTATGGACCGGTAGTGCCTGGGAAAGAACTTATGGAGATTAAAAGTAAGGATGTAAATGTGTGTGTGTGTGTGTATATATATATATATATATATATATATATATATATATATATATATTATACTCAGTGTCTTCATACTGTGGCGACTCTTCCATTTTTATAGCCAATGTCATCAGAGACTACTTAAGTCAACTGTTCGCAGTTTGCATTTTGAAATCTCCAGAAGAAACCTGCTTATGTTCAGAGTGATAACTGAAATTCAAACAAGTTGAGTTTAGAAACTATTCTGAAAATTATCTTTTATCATTTGCCATCATTACTGGTGCTCTTGGTCTTTAGAATTTTCAATGTAAAGACCTTACATGATGAGAATAGTGTTCTCGGGGATGGAAGTATTTCTCTGGGAGTTACTTCTGCTGGAGGAGTCCCTGTATAGAACTAGGAGCTATGCAGGGCCATGTTCTACCTTCTGGGCACTTGTACCATGTTTCAGGTCAGAGGAATAGGTTGGAGAATTGATGCTACACTTGGTCTTTAGAAAGGATGGGAGAACTGGGGGTTGGGGAAGAACACTGGAAACTCCATGTTGATAGAAACCCTTTGGGGCTTCTAGCAGCTGCATGGAACAGAGAAGACATAGCTTAGGGAAGCTTACTTACCATGTGACAGGCCCTGCTGTGGACTGTGAGGGCACTGCACAGTCCTCCTCTTGCAGAGCCTCAGCACCCCATGAGGACACCGATGAGTAAACAGGAAGTTGTGTCAAGTTGCCATTGCCTGAGGATATTATGTGAACACTCAGGAGGAGCAACCAGTTCCAGGAAGGCTTCTCAAAATGCTCCATCCCAGGTGAGACTTAAAGAATGAGAAAAAGTTATCCAGAGATTATAGGAAGAAACTTCTGATGCCAATGCTTCATAGAAGTAGAAGTATCCAGAGAGCTTAAAATATTTATGCTTGAAACTCATGCTCAGAGATTCTGAGGTACTGGGTCTGAGTTGGGCTCAGCATTGGAATTTTGAAAGTTCTCCAAGTGAGTTTAATGTGTGACCAAGACTGAGAAGCAGAGCTAATTGTTCCCAGTACTAACTGGTTTTCAGTCAGCAGTGTTTAAGTTTCAGTGTCTATCCCAGAGATTCCCAAGCAGTTTCTTCTGGGACACTTAATATCTCAAAAAGACTTTCCAGGGTTGATCATCGCTGCACAGGTTATGTTGTGTATTCTGGTGTTAGCACCAGAATACACAAAGGTAGAAACAGAAAGTCACCCAGTTCTATAGTTGGAGCAAAAGTAGGATAAAGAGGAAAAGGAGGGTCAGAATAATGAGGAGACTGGTGAGTCCAATTATGGTGTTTGACCTTCATTTAGGGGACAATCATAAGGAGTGTAGGGTATAAGAAATGGAATTAACAATATAAATTTACTTTCAAAAGATGATGCATGATGGAAAGCCAGGAATGCATTTGGTTGGAAATAACTCATGAGCAGAATTATGGAAGGTTCAGTAAAGAATGAGCATCATTGCTCATTCTCCACAAGATCCCCACTTGGGGATGGATAGTAGAGGGTGAGGAAGGGACCGTCTGAAAGGCTTGTGAGTAAGGGAAGCATACAGTTCTCCCTAAGAGGCCACTGACTTCCTAGGAAAGAGTAGGCAATCAGAACCATTCTTTAGAGGTAGGGCAGAGACTGAGATATTGTAGAAAATAAATTCAAGAATTTTCTTAATTGTTCTCCTGGTATGCACTTAACTTTGAGGGATAGACTTGTCCTCTTTAATATTTTTTCTAACAAATTTCGCTCTTGGAGTTTCTCCTTGCATCTGTTCAGGAAAGGAAGAGGAGAAAGAGAAAGGATGAGCACAGCACTCTGTTTTTCCCTGCTGATTGTTCTTGCTGAGAAAATGGCCTGGAGCTGTTCATGATTCAGAAGTTTGGGGAAAGACTAGGCTGCCACTCATGGGAAAACAATGACTTGTTATAACTCAGCAAACATGTCACGAGAGTTCAGCAAGAAGAACACCTGCACGCATCCGGTACGCATCCTTCCTCTGGGTGCTACTCCCAGGCAGGCCCCTGAAATCAGCATAAATCTACTCAAATATATATGAGTCTTCATCCTACCTTAGGTTGCAGCTGAGATGTGTCACGGCAACTTGGCAGTGAAGGCAACTTCTCAGAGGCCTCTGGGCTCGTAAAGCCTTTGTTCTATCATATGAATAAGTAAATATTAAACTATTTCAATAACTGTGTTCTGAAAATTGGGGAAATTTTTATCAATGTAATGATGCATCTGCTCATAAAGGTATCATTGTGGTCCTCAAGGTCAAAATTCACTGTGACATAAAAGGACCCACAGAAACAAGGATTCTCAGGGCAAGGGCACTGAAATCTGATCTGCATTTTCCATAAGGAGCGAGACAGAGTAAACCTTTGAATTAAGCTGTGAGCATGGGTTTTGGCTTTTTTCATAGTTTCACTAAACTCTTAATTAGGTCAAAGAAAGTCATTTGTCCTTTTTGTCACTTAATAAAAATTGACATCATTTACTGATCTTATTTATGTTTTGTTTTGTTCTGTTTTATAGTATCAGCAGTTGAACGCAGGGCTTCCCATGCTAGAAAGTGTTCTTCTAAGCTGTATCTCCAGATCATTTAACATTTTACTTTGAGACAGAGTTTTGCTAATTATCCAGGCTGGTCTCCTTCCTCAACCTCCTGACTATCTGGGATTACAGACACGTAATACCAAGCCTGGCCATTGCCACACACTTTTAAAACATTACCTCATTAAATATTTCCAGCAACCCTGTAAGGGAGTACTATTATTTCCAGTCTTTTTTCATGCTGACACTGAGGAATGAAGAGGCTGAGTGACTTCTTTGAGTATACCCAGTCAGCGGCAAAATCCGTCTGTGAGCCCATGTCTACCTGGCTACTTCTACCTGGCTTTTCTCTATAATCAACTAGATTTTTTACAGCATCTCTGTATCTTTTCTCTCCATTAAACCTAGTCCCTGGAACCCAAGACAAGAATAAAATTTAAGTAAAAATTTCCTATTCCCATAATCAACCTCTTTCTCAGACTGAACTGAAAGAGTGGCTCATTGAGTCTTCCCTTCACTGGTACATATGCCATTTGGTGACCACTTGCTTTGATTCAGGTAATGGGGCTGTCAGGTAGTAGAACCATAAGGAGATATAATATTTGAGACACATTCACATTGGCCAGTGCTGTGAAGACAAACAAGAGAAAGGGTAAAGATAACAAGTGATGAGGAAGAGGAAAATTCAAAAGTAAGTTACGGCCCCTGATGAGCACCATTTGCACTAGAAAAGGAATAATGAGGAGGAGCCTATGGAATGAAGAGCTGAGGGAAGGGCATCCCAAGCAGAGGGATGGATCGTCATGTACAAGGCATGGGGGTGAGAATGGCATTAGGACAGTACACCTGCTGCTTTCTTCACTGCATGTGGTTCATTTTCCATTATGCTAAGCCAAGGGACAAGAACTGCTTTCCCTGTACCTCGGAGACCTTATCTATGAAATGTGGAGACATGGATGTCAACCTAAAGTAATCCACTCATGCCTGTCCCGTCAGCTTTGGAGACATTCCTGTAAATACAACCCTGACTGGCCACTCGCCACAGGCCAGCCAGTCAGGACAAGCCTGCTCATGCTTGAGTTCTCAGGGGAATGCAGCACCCTCTGCAAACAGCTCATAAACAAAAATAACTAGCTTCAATTTAAGTGCTTAATTAATGAAGGGAAATGACCTACTTCACTTCCTGTATGTTTTGTTGTGGCAAATGCGTTTAATCACTTGAGGCTTTGAGAAGGGATTATGTTTAGCTAAAATATACAGAGAATAGGGGAAATATACAGAGATGGATAGTAGATAGATGTAGATATATAGATATGTATATATACATAGTATGTATATGGATATGTATGTAGATATATATGTATGTATCAATATCTATATAGAGAGATAAACGGGTGTACATGTGGGAACGATGACCCCTGTTCTTCTCTGTGACACTGAATTTATTCACACAGTGATTTTCAGTCTGAGAAGTGCCGCTATGCATATAATCACATTTGTGCCTCACCACAGACTCTGGGCTGTAGCAGAGCGGGTGTCATGTGCTGTATTATTAATATTCCTGCTTCCTTTTTTGAGGAAGCCGAGGCTTAGATACAGCACCCTTCTAGTTTCTACAGATAATCTATATTTTGCAGCTTATTAAGCTACAGTGCTCAGTTTGCCTCTGCTTCCAAAGAAAAGTGTGAAGTGTGTTGTCAATTAGCCCCTTGCTGAGCAACTTGGAAAGTGACCTACATAGACAGTTCTGCTCAAACAGACAGGCTGACTCTCCCCTAACTCAGAGCCTGGGCCTTTTTCTCACCCCTCTGCCGGAACAGTGCACCTTATCTCCTCAAGGGTCTCCATCTCAAGGTTGCCTTCCTAAAAGAGAGTTTGAAGCCAAGTGTGATGGCTCACATCTGTAATCCCAGTGCTGAGGCTGAGACAGGAGGTGTGAAGGTTGGTTCAAGGCCAGCCTCAGCAACTTAGCAAGGCCTTCAGCAAATTAGTGAGACCTTGTTTCAAAATAAAAATTTAAATAGGGCTGAGAGCGTGGCTTGGAAATAGACTACCCTTGGGTTCCGTTTCAGTACTACAAAAAAATAAATAAAAAGGGCTTAGGATATAGCTTGGAGGTAAAATACTCCCAGGTTCAATTCCCAGCATGAGAGGGGGGGGGAGAGAGAGAGAGAGAGAGAGAGAGAGAGAGAGAGAGAGAGATTGATTTTTCCTTTGTTTCCCCTTTCCAAAGTGGTCTTCAATTCCTACTCCACCCAATTATGCTTTCTCACATGACCATGCTTATTTCCTGCATGGTATTCATTGTATTTGTATAGTTACCTTGTTTGTTTTTTTGTTTGCCCTCTCTCCTCCACTGCCAAGCAGACTTCATGAGGGCAGAGGACTTAGGAATCCTTATCACTGCTCAGCACCCATGCCACTGTCTGGCACTGAGCAGGTTTGCAGTGGAGAACTGGATGGGGAAACAAGGAGAGTATTACTATGTAAAGTCATCCTAAAATGCACAAATCAGGAAGGAGGAAATTTTACAGACTGGCTTAATTTCTTACTCTTTAAGTGATTTTGAGAAATTTTAACCTCTATATAGCCTTAATGATCTTTTCCTCCTTAAATCATATATTGATGTATTAACATCAATACATATTAATATAAAATATAATATGTTGATGTTTTATATATAACATTAAAATACATTATAACATTATACGTTAATATATATTATTTTATATATTTTCTGTATATATTAATCATACAAACATATATGTATGTATATTCAGATATATAGTATATATATATATATATATATATATGCATATATATGTAATGATATGACTAAGTTTAACTTAGGTCATTATTAGTTCTAATCCAATATAACTGGTTGTGTTAATCAGCTTTCTATCACTGAAAGAAAATATCTGAGATAATCAACTTAAAAAGAGGAAAAGTTTATTTTGTCTCCCAATTTCAGAGGGATAAGTGCATGGTCAGTAGGCCCTGCTGCACTGGGGCCAGTGGTGTTGGAAAACATTAAGGTAGCCTGTGGTGTACAAAGCTGTTCATCTCATGGCAGCTGGGCACCAAAAAGAGAGGAAGGGGCACCAACCAACTCCCCTTCAAGGGCCCACCCCCAGCTTCCTCCTATCAAATCACCTTTAAAAGGCTCTACTAACTCCCAACATTACCACAGGCTGGGACCTAGCTATTAACAACACATAGGTGTTTGAGGGACATTTCAGATCCACACTAAGCACTGAAATTTCAGTAAAAAGAGGATATTTGGATACAGAAACAGAGAAAGAAGGCTATATGAAGACACAAGAATATAGTTTTTTATATATCAAAGAGAGAGTCCCCAGGAAAAGCCAAAGTTATTAACACCTTGACCTCAGACATCTGGTATCCAAAATGGTAAGAAAATTAATTTGTTGTTTTAGCTGCCCAGTCTGATACTTTGCTATGGAAGTTCTAACAAATGTATAGAGCATAAGCCTTATTTTCTTACCTCTAAGATAAGAATAATAATAGTTACTACTATTAAGTGAAGATTAAATGAGATCACATATATAAATGTACATAAACAGTAATACAAACAGAAATAACTGAAAATATTAACTCTAAACTTCTGACTTTCTTCCTAGAATCTCTTTCATAGGTTAAAGTATCATAATGTTGGCAAAGTTTAAATAAAAAAAATGGGTCGGAGTTATTCACATCTACATATAATTTTGAAGCAACACGATGAATTATTTATTAAGTAATCCAAATTAAGCAGTGTTTGTTTGTGTGAATTAATTTATAAACATATTATAGCGATCTCTTTCTCAGTACTGGAGAATAAAGACAAGAGTGCTTTACCACTGAGCTACATTCCAAGCCTTTTTAATTTTTTACTTTGAGACAGGGTCTTGCTACATTGCTAAGGCTGGCTGATCCTCCTTTCTCAGTCTTCTGAGTCCCAGGCATTACAAGTGTGCATCATGGCACCTAGCCTGATATCTGTTCCTCTGACACATAATTCCCTTCAAACTCCATAACACATAAAATCACCTATCTAATGTTCTTATCAAAGAGGAAATTCCCATTACAATAAAAACAACAAATCTACCCCATCATCATAAATAGTGCGTGTTTAGTTGTGAATACAACTACTCACCTCTGAGAGCATAATTTCTAATTTCTTTCTAAAGAACAATTATACCGTGAATTATGTGATGTTTTGTCTAAATCCTACTTCTTTCTCTATACCCTCTAGATGTTCAAGATAAACGATAACAAGGAAGCAGGGCTTTTGTCAGCTCCCTTTTTCCTGAGAGAGGCTCCTGCTTCTCAAAAGTCTGCCGGGCCAGTGCCAGCCTCACAGATCCAGGCCCTTACACCTTGCATTTCCTGTTGGGAATGTCCACTGGAGCATTTCCCATATGGATAGAGAAACACACACACACACACACACACACACACACACACACACACACACATCTGTCAGAAGAAGGAAACTTAATTTATGGTACATATACATTGCAATTATGACTTTTATCTTTATCATCACTCAAGAATATTTTCACAGGGCAGTTTCTGCCCTTGAGAATATAAACACCTACATCCCTACCTTACCTTCTGGACACACCTCTAATTTTTAAAACTCTGTTTACTGATTCTCTATCACAAAAGATTATCTGCATTTCCCAAAT
Organism: Muscardinus avellanarius; assembly: GCF_963383645.1. NCBI lineage: Eukaryota > Metazoa > Chordata > Mammalia > Rodentia > Gliridae > Muscardinus > Muscardinus avellanarius. The sequence continues at coordinate 47,675,593 of NC_137786.1, read as the reverse complement.
CTCTCATTAATTAGAAATATCTGCAAAGGGATGTGATCAAATATAATTTCTGCGCTCATGAAATCTTTTTCCACTCAGTGTCCTTTCTCCCCTCAGTAAGGAGAGAAAGAAAGAGCTAGAAGAGAGAATTTTTTTCTTACCAATAGACAGCATAAAAATTTGCCCAGTGTACACAGCCAAATTGTTATTTTTTTCACTAAATGCTAAAGTTAGATATAATGCACTCAAGAGGTATAGGAGCCATATATTATGAAATATATACTTATATGTGCATATATGTTTATATATACATACATATAGATATACCGTTATCTCATACAGTTGTTTTCACAGACTTTCTACAAAAGCCTAAACACATTAAGTGAACAAATCACTTAGTTCTACAGAACAAGCAAAAGGCTATTTTCACTTGTTTATTTTGTTGGGTTCATTACGTTAACATCCTATTATTGGAGATATATTTTCTCATTTCCTTTGTTTGTATTTTATTAGAACACTAATTACTGTCATTACCATTATTATACTCTTTATAATAATATCTTACTTTGAAACATAATCTCTTGTCCTGAAATATCTCAAGCTGTTTACCACCTATTAGACAAATTACACCTGGGCCTCACTTCACTCTCCGCCCCCTCCTGTGTACCCACTTCCTGCCTTGGAAACTGGCTGCTGCACAACTTCATGACCCCAGCCACCCAGCACTGGCCATGGTGCCAACAGGCCCCAGTGAACAGCAGAACCAAGGACTTCCTGGAATCAGCCTTGATAAAAAGCCTAGAGAAATAGCAAATTACTTTATCTTGTCTTCTTTTCTGGATCCATAGCTCAGTTAGAAGTAAAAAGTTTTATAAAATGTGCTATTTCTACTAATATTGAAGGAAAACGTTCTTGCAACTTTATGGGGAAAATCAGTATTTTTAAATTTGGACACTAACACTTATGGAGGTATTTAACCTTTGAGAGCCATTTGAACTATAATCCAAGTTACTGTTTTTCACTTTGCTCTTTACCATTCACATCCTCTGATTAGAATATGGGACCTGTTGGAATTCTGTCCAATTGTTTGCCTTTTGTCCCACAGAACATCTATCTGAAGACCATTGCTTTATTTAGTTTCCTTATTCGACTGTGTTGTCTCTTTCTGCAAAGCCACATGCAAAGAGCACCTTGGGCTTTGAGGAATTTTAGTAGAAGACTCAAACATGAATAACCTCCTCCTCCAATATTCCTCTACTCTTCCTATGTGAGAGGCAAGTAGACTTCTTTGTCACAGATGCATTTTCAGAGTCTGGATGGAGAACAGTAGTAATTTGGCTATCTCTCCAATGTTCTCACTCATACCCCATAACAATCCATGTATGAACATCCTGAATTCTCTTGATTCATCCTGAATTCTCCTCCAGAAGCCCCTGCCCAACCTCATCTTACCAGTGAGAGTGAAAGGCCCAAAGAGGACCAAATTCCCTAGGCTTTAAATAATCCTAATGGCTCTCCTCCAAACCCCCATATCTAACCTATTCCTCCTACTATGGCTCAAGTACAGTAGCACAGGGCAATATCTCTGGAGGAGAGAACTGGGAAAAATGTTGCTGGGCTCTGTTGATACTATAGATTAACTAGAACACTATTGATTATGAACCCAAGCTTTAGAAAACAAAGAAACTCCACCCTTTCAAAATGGGATTTATTATAGGTGTGGTGGCACACACCTGTGAGCTCAGTACTTGGGAGGCTGATACAGGAATATTGTAGGTTCATGGCCAACCTCAGCAATGTAGTGAGACACTGTTTTAAAATAAAAAATAAAAATTAGGGCTGAAGTGTAGCTCAGAGGTAGAATGCTCCTGGGTTCGATTCCCAGTACTACAAAAATAAATAGCCAGGCATGATGGAGCACCCTTGTAATCCCCACACTTGGGAGGCTGAGACAGGAGGATCACACAGGTTCGAAGCCAACCTCAGCAACTTAGCGAGACCCTCTTTCAAATAAAATATAAAATAGGTCTGGGAGTATAGCCCGGAGGTAGAAAGCCTCTGGGCTCCACCCCCAGTACCACAAATAAATAAATAAATAAATAAATAAATAAATAAATAAATAAATAAGTTTATATTTTGGTGATGTTGGATAATGGTTCTCAGTTAAGTTCTAGACCCATTTAGTAATATTGCTAACCATGTTAGAAAATTATAAAGATACCAACAACAAATTTTGCTCATTACTATGCTTATTTTTTAGTTGGACGGCAAAAGAGTTTGAGAAAAAGCAAATTTATAGCTCAAAAATATACTTTGCCTTTACCTATTTTTAGGAAATCTGGATAGTTCCAGGTATCTTGAGTTCTCAATATGCAAATTAAAACTCAACTGTCATAAGATTGCATCATATACAGAAATTAAATTTCCTTTATAGACCATTTAACCTTGTTATAGCCTTTGTAATATGAAAATAGTTAAAACAATTATTGTATACAGAAGTCGAGAAAATGCATTGTAAAACTTGAAGGTGAAGATATTAGTGGAGTTAAATGTGACCACGACTGACTTGAGTATAGATTCCTGAGGGTTACAGTTAACCAAGCTTTAGGATTATCTACATGTCTTCAGAATCCCAAACTTAGTGCTAGAACACCGAGAATTTCTGTTTGTGAGTTAGATTTGACAATGTGAAAATTTTAGTGTTTGCATTAGTTACTCTGTTTTGACTGAAACACTATGAGACATTAAAAATAGTTTGCTGATTCTAAAACTTACCAAGCCCCTCAGACTATTGAGCCTGTGGATTGACACCACTAGACCTCCCAAATTCTGAACTTTGAAAGATTCCAGAGAAGTCCGGGGCATCCTCCCTTTGTACTTGACCTCAAGTTATCTCTATATTGGGCTAGGTGAGCCCAGAATTTTCCAGGTGATGGAAAATGTGCTATGATTTTTGTTCTTGCCCAGATCTTGGAGCGAGTACATGGCATTGTTGGTTTATAAAATTAAACAGTTTTCATGCATGTACTTTGCCCGTTTTCACAAGGAAATCAGCATCGTCCCTGCCCACTCCTACCAGAGAAAGAGTGTGTGAACCAGCTGGACCACGGTTGGCATAGCTTTGTGTTTTGTTGACTCAGTGCCACAGGCATGCGGAGATTCATTTGGCTTTTCACCTGGCAATTCACTTTATTAGAGAGGCGCATAAAGTCACATGTTAAGGATTTTCCCCAGCAAACTCCGACAGTAAAAACAATAACATCAATTTAGAAACCTAAGGCAAAAGTATTAATAATAGCAAGGGTAGATGGGGGCAAATTGTGATATTTTAAAAATCTACAGAATATTATATGCTTTTTTCTTATGTTTGCATTATAAACAAATATGTAATACTGAATATTAATAGTTAATAATAATAAACACGTACTGCTGAAAATTAATGATTAGTATTTTCAATAAAACAAGTTAAGTTTGAAGAAAATCATTTTCTCTCTCTTTTTGTGGTGGTGGTACTGGGGATGGAACCTTTTTTGGTGGTAGTGGGGATGGAACCCTTCTACCTCCGGGCTACACTCCCAGACCTATTTTATATTTTATTTGGAAACAGGGTCTCTTAAGCCAGCGCGGCTGGCTTCGAACCTGCGCAATACTTCTGTCTCTGTCTCTCAAGCGCAGGGATTACAAGCGTGCGCCACCACGCCCGGCCATTTTCTCTATTTTAAACAAGGGTAAATAGGGCTGTGCTTGTATATAGTATTCTGCACTAAAAAGTATGGAGATTTTTAAAAAATCATCTTGGAAAACCTGGTTTGAGTTCCTACTTTGGGTATCTTGATGTACACAACAAAGATTTCTGAGATAACAGAAAATTGCACTAAAACATCAAATCAGCTGAAATAGCTAGATGGATAATTTTGCCAAGGTTTTATTACACAAGCAGACCTCTGATCTTTGAGGGAAGTAAATTACTTTTAGCTAGAAAGCAGATGTGTTTATAAGTACCTAGAACTGACCTCAGGAAGGATAAGATGATTATTGGATCACACATACTGAAAAGAAAACGACAAGGTCAGATAGATGAGAAAGTTCTAAGCCAGAATTTAGAAGAAATATTCTTGTAAGAAAGAGGGACCAGCGGTGCAGCTGGTGGCTTCTCACATTGGAAAGAGCATATTGTTTTAATGGCCAGCAGAGCAGTGAGCCAGAGGGAATGCACACCTAAGAATCTGGAGCTGAGAGGAGGAAAAAAATGGATGATACAGCAATCCAGATACTTTCCCTACCTGATCTCATCTTTGCTCATAAATGCACTTCGTCTCCTCTGACACTGAATAAAGAATACAGGTAGCTTTGGAGACCCTAATGGAAACAAAGGGATCTAAAATATGTGCTTGTGGAGATATGGGATAACAATATTGTCCTTTAAAAGTGAATGATCCACCAGATGTGGTAAGTCCATGCCTATAATTCTGGTACATGGGAGGCTCACAGGTTCAAAACAGGAGGTTCACAGGTTCAAACCCAGCTTTAGCAATTTAGCGAGACTCTCAGCAACCTAGTGAGACCCTGTTTAAAAAAAAAAAAAAAAAAAAATATATATATATATATATATATATATATATATATATATATACTAGGGTGTAGCATGTTTCTGGATTTAATTTCCAGATTTAAAATAAATTATCCAGTTGCACAGCTACACAGCTAATTATAATGAGCAAAATTTTAAGTTTCTCTTTACTTCCTGTTTTTCACAGTTATTTTCTCTAAAGGCTGTTTTTGTTTGTTTGTTTGTTTGTTTTTTGTTTTGCAGTGCTGGGATTGAACCCAGGGGTATTCTACCACCAAGCTACACCCCCAGCCCGATTTTATATTCTTTATTTTGAAACAGGGCCTCACTAAGTAGCCGAGGCTGACTGAGAATTTGAATCTTCCTATCTAAGCCTCTCAAGGACTGGGATTACAAGCCTGTGCCACCAAGCCTGGCTTAATGGCTGTTTTTGTAGTAGAAATTTGTTATAATATGCTGGAACTATTCACCAATATTTCTGTTGTTCTGACAGAGAAAGAGTATAATGAAAAGGAAGAAAAGAGGAAAAGGCAAAACACACTCAGGGAATATTTACAGAAAGCAGCCAGAGAGCCAGTGTCTTCCTCAGCCATGCTATCCTACAGAAAGATTTCTCTGCTTGCATTTCTACTCCAGTTAGAAGGTCCTATTTGTTTTAAGATACATTACACTCAACCTCTAGTAGAAACTTTAAAATCTTGTGTTTTAAAATTAATATGTTGCCAGGCGTGGTGGTGCACGCTTGTGATCCCCGTGCTTGGGAGGCGGAGACAGGAGGATGACACAGGTTCGAAGCCAGCCGCGCGCGCTGGCTTAGGAGACCCTGTTTCCAAATAAAAATTTAAAATAGGTCTGGGAGTATAGCCCGGAGGTGAAGGGCTTCCAGGAACTCCAGTACCACCAAAAAAATAAAATAAAAACATAAAATTAAGATGTATATATTCCTCATTTTTCAGAGAAGTACATTATTTGAACTTACTAAGAACTTTGTTGTTGTCTTCTATACCCAAAAGGCATCAAATCTTCAATCACTTGTATTTCTGGTCATAAAACTCCTTGTTTTACACATTCAAGATCTACATAAAAGACACTATTAAAATCAGCAATCATGTAAATTGTACAGTAGTGTCAGAAAGAAGCCAATTGGTGTCTTGCTTCTGTGATTCCTTCATGATTGACTAGAATTTACAAAGCTAGCAAAATTTAATGTGCATGTCTTTTCCATTATAGAGCAGATGACAGTTCCCAAGGGAGAGACCGAGAGCCATGTGTACTTGAAACAGCTCTTCAGGCATTTTTAATACACTATCACCATCTTCCACAAAACCACAGCTCTGAATACATCTGGAACACATAATCTCTACTTTTCACTAAGAACTCAAGCTTTTAGATAGACTCTTGTCTTCCTCGTTTCCATTTTCTCTTTAATGGTGGTGCAGAAGTGATCGATGGAGGAGCAGAGGAGAGGAGTTTTAACTTGTTCCTTTTTTTACTTTTGTGGAAAAAAATGCTTAATGGGGAACCTGTTAAAATTGGTATCTGGGGATTAGAAACCATGTCTTATAGAGAGAATTCTTTGGGTTCTAAAACAAGCCAGACATTCACTGGAAAAATCATTAAATAAAAACTTCAGTCAAAGAGCAAAATAAGGCAAAAACCTATGCATTGCCTTTTGAATAAATTGACCATAATACTATGTACAGATGTTTCAGAATATGTTAAATGATAGTCTTATATTACAGATTACAATGTACTTTATTAGCTGAAATTTTTTCTAAATATTTATGTACTGGACTGGACTTTCAATAACTTCCAAAAAGTAATTTAAGATAAGGATCCAGGTACTGAGGCTCATGCCCATCATCCCAGTACTTGGGAGGCTGAGACAGGAAGGTTACAGGTTGAAGACCAGCACATGGTAAGTTAATGAGACCCTGCCTCCAAAGAACTTAAAACAGGGCTTGGGGTATAGCTCAGAGATGGAATACCTCAGGGTTCAACCTTCAGTGCCACTAAATAAATGAATGAATAAATAAAAATAAAGAATTTGGACTCACTATTATAATATCAGTGTGGCTAGAGAAGTTCTAGATATATTTTGTAGTAGTTAAATTGCATATTGTTATAATTACATACAGTAAATTCTCATAAAGGGAAAGGTATCCTTGCTAGTGAAGCAGAAACAATCATAAAAAAAATTGTTACTAGTGCTGGGTAGAGGACAAGGAGGGGAAGGTCTCTAGACTATGAATTGTAGAATAAAGATGGGTGGAGGTAAGGCATTAAAGATGACTTCTACTACCTCGACTTTGGGTGAAATATCAACACTACTGAAATCGCAAAAATTCAACGAATATATTTTCATTAAGATATGCTCAATACCGTACTTTAGTTTAGCTGGACATTTGGATTGTTACAGGTCAAGATAATTTCTAAGTTGGATCAAGTTGGCACCAGGAGAGGGAGCATCTAGAGAAAGCCATTTGCCTGAATGTATCAGGAGACTCCGAGTTCTAGAGCTGTACAGTGGCAGGAGGTTCATGGAACAACTCAGAAGCCATTCTCAAGCCTTCCCTCACACCTTGTCCAGGTATAATCGATGTCACTTTCAAAACATATCCCTCTGGGTGCACACTGTCCAAGTCTGTACTCTGTGTCTCATCTGGACCATTCTCATAGGTCCTAACTGCACACCCTATTTCTAGTCTTGCCAGTCATAATCCATCCCCTTAAGCATAAATCTTTCAAAGCTACTAATCATTTTAAACCACTCTCCTGCTTTCAAGGCTCAACTGATTTCCCATCACGGGAACACTAAAACTCAAATTGCCGTTGGGATTTACAGGACCCGTCCCCATTTCTCGTCACTTTCACCTTCATCATCCAGCCCAGGGGCTTGCTCTCTGGTCTTTCCAATCTCAGCTGAAACACCTCATCCTCTGAAAGCCCTCCCCTGACAATTCTGTCATTGTTTATCATTCTTTTTTTTTTTTTTTTTGCAGTACTAGGGATGCAACCCAGGAGCATTCTGCCTCTGAGATATCTCCCCAGCCCTATTTTTTTTTTTGAAACAAGGTCTCACTAAGTTGTGGAGAGCCTCACTAAGTAAGTGAAGCTAACTGTAATCCTCCTGTCTCAGCTTCCCGAGTACTGGATTATAAGTATGAGCCACCACGACCGGTTTCCAATTTAATTCTTGACTGGCGCTTCCATTTTCTTTGCTACTTATTCATTTGCTATTTGTTTATTGATTATCCTGTTAATTTGTTAGGTTATCAATGGTTTCTCCCAACAAATACGCAAGTTCTGTGACACCAGGGCATTGTCTTTATATCAGGTACCTGGAGCAATGCCTGGCAGGTAGTGACTAGGTCCTCAGTAAACATTAATTGCATCTAAGTTGAGAATCCCTCAGCAAGTGCCAGACATTGCCGTAAAAAAGATACCCCACTAGATATCTCCCCACTTGAGAAAGAGAATCAGAATCATGATGGTTTAATGTCAAATTACTTATCTCCTTATTTATATCCAATCTGATGAAATAGAAAATACCACTATATCATATTTTATCAGAAATTATTTTAAATACTAAAAGCGATATACATTTTTTTTTGTGGTACTGGGGATGGAACCCAGGGGCTTTCTACCCCCAGGCTATACTCCCAGACCTATTTTATATTTTATTTGGAAACACAGTCTCACTAAATTGCTCAGAGCCTCACTAAGTAACTGAGGCTTGGCTTCGAACCTGTGCGATCCTCCTGTCTCAGCCTCTCTAGCACTGGGTACAAGTGTGTGCCACCATGCTCAGCTTTTAAAAGCTATATTATTATTTGTGGTAATGGGGATAGAACCCAGGGGCATTCTACCTCCAAGCTACACCCCCAGCCCTACTTTTTATTCTTTGTTTTGAAATAAGATCTCACTGAGTTGCAAAGGGCCTAAGTAGCTAAGGCTGTTCATGAACCGTGATCCTCCTGACTCAACCTCCCAAATGTTGGGATTAAAAGCGTGCACAACCATGCCAATTTTTTATTATTTTTATTCTACTTTTCCTTGATAAATATGTGGACCTGATCATATCCATTTTTTAACATCCAAAGCTATATTCTACTACTGTCTTTTTCCATAATCTTTTGGGGGGTAGTGGCTTTCCATTCTGAGCTTCTAAATAACTTCATCTATTACTTTTATAGGATTCATGGAAGTGCTTTGTGTTTTTAGGTCTGTCCTCCATACTACATTGAACTTGTATTTTTATTTTAATTAATTAATTAATTAATTAATTAATTTTTGTGGCACTGGGGATTAAACCCAGGGACCTTCTATCTCCAAAGTATGCCATATCTTGATGTATACCACAGCTTGATTTTATTTTTATTTTGAAAAAGTCCCATGCTAAGTTTCTGAGGAAGTCTCTAAATTGCTAAGATTGGCCTTGAATCTATGATCCTTCCATCTCAGTATCCAGAGTCCTGGGATTGCAGGTATGTGCCACTACAACTGGTTACATTGAGCTTTTAGAAGATAGGCTGCCCAAGCTACTCACATCTATATTCTGATACCAAGAATGAGTCTCTATATCTAGTAGCTGTCTTGTGTAAGCTATCAAAATGAGTCAATAAGGAAAAGGCTGATATTTATAATTTAAAATATAATTTTGTAGATTTTCAGCAGTATTTGTTATTTTGAGGTGCTTTAAAATGTGGTGAAGGGGCACATGATTGACTCTTGTAATAGGCTTTGCAAAAATTACTAAAAAAGTGTTTTATTGTACATCATTAATTTTTGGCAGAATGCTAATTGGTAAAAATTGATTTTATTTATTTCCTAATTGCATTCAAATTGGTTCAGAGTAATCCAATTAGTTTGATAGTAGGACTCTGGCCAAATCTGAATATATAATACTTAAAACAATGTTTGCAAGTTGTTGAGAAGGAAAATTTAAACAGCAAGATGCCAGCTAATCCAACTACATATTTTTTTTTTCAAGTCTCAGTCTAACTATAGATTTATTCAACTTTGGTCTTTCTTCTCATTGTGTTATGTTTATTCCCTGGAGCATTACTCTCTGGGGTCAGTTCTGATTTTAACCACGGGCAAAGATCAAATCATGAGATCTCTAGGAGAGATTAATTCCTAATTCTTCTAGGAGAGACAGTATGTCTCCAGCAGATTTCAGTGACAGATTTTTGAACTCCCAGCCACTTTAGAGAAGCAACTCTAGATGCTTCCAAAGCAAACCCTTTGGAAATATAATCATCCTTACGTGCATTTTTTCTCTTTTCCTAGAGCAGACCATCAAATTGATGTAATCCGGTGATGAGTGAGGTGAAAATCTAAAGCATCCCAGGAAGCAGTTACTGTCTTGATCCTCTCTTGTAACAGCTGTTCCTGCTTCATCACTGAGCATCTCTGATGCAGGCATGCAACAGTCACCTCCCCGTCTATTATGCCTCTGTCTCCTTAATTCAGTGCTGAGCTTCCTGAGGCCCAGTACTGTTTCTTACTGACCCTGCATCCCTAGCTTCTAGTCATGGGCATATCACGTAGCAGATGCCTGAACAAATATTTATTGCACTGAGGATGAGCAGGATCAGTAGTGGGTTCGCCAACCTGCCAGATGTCTGCTCTTCTCTGCCATCAAAGGATCTTCTAAGCCAGACGTGGTGGTGCATACTTGTAACCCCAGCACTTGGGAGACTGAGACAAGAGGATTGCAGGTTTGTGGCCACCCTCAACTACTTAGTGAGATCATGTTTCAAAATAAAGAATAAAAAAATAGGGCTGGGGTATAATTGGAGGAAGAATATCCCTGGGTTACATCCTGTGTACTGCAAAAAAAAAGAAAAAAAAAAAAAAGAAAAAAAGAATCTTCTAATAATGTCTCTCCTTTTTTTCTCTTCTTCCTTTTTCTGTTTTTGGGTTTTGTATAGGAGTCTGAGAATTCCAACATCTGCTACAGAATTACAAATATTACTAAGCCTTTGCAGAGAAAAAGCCCAATTAATTAATTAATTAATTGGTGGTACTGGGGTTCCTGGAAGCCCTTCCTCCTCCGGGCTACACTCCCAGACCTATTTTTTATATTTTTATTTGGAAACAGGGTCTCCTAAGCCAGCGCGCGCAGCTGGCTTCGAACCTGCGCGATCCTCCTGTCTCCGCCTCCCAAGCGCGGGGATTACAAGCGTGCGCCACCACGCCCGGCTTAAGCCCAATTATTTAAAAAGGACCAATCTTGGATTAATAGTAAAAGAGACACAGAACTGGGGTGTAGTGGTAGAATTCCTGCTTAGCCTGTAGGAGCCCAGGTTCAGTCCCCAGCACCCTCCCTTACACACCAGAAAACAGAAAAAAAAAACTATTTAAATTAAAGAATAATAATGACTCAACCAAGAGAATGGATAGATTTGTCTCCTAAATGAGTAGCCCTTGGGGTGAGATAAGCAAACATTGCCGTTGACAAGAAACCCTGCTGGGTGTTGCCAGGCAGAAGTCAGGCCCGCTGTCCTCGGAGGAACAGTGTTGTCCAGCTGCCGCAGGTGCTCACTGTCATGCCCAGGAAGGGAGATTGGAGGGACAGGGCAGGCACAGGGACGGAAACAACCAAGTGATGGTATGTCCATACATGCGTGTGTTACTACAAATCTCTCTATCATGCACAAGGAAAACAGAGGGGAGGGAAAGGGAAGGTACAGGGAGGAGACAGACCTAACAACAATATTTGCATTTATTAAACGAGTCACTATGAATCTCACTCAAGTACAATTATAATGCACCAATACAAAAAAAAAATTTTTTTTAAAGAGAAAAGCTGAAAAGAAAGAGTACAGACCATGGGGAAGTGGCCTGCCCTCACCCGCCTAACGGGGCTGAGGTGGTTGCTATTGTTTTGGAGAAACCCTCCTGGAGAAACTGAGTTAACTATCACCAGCACGAGAATGAGATAGAAACCACAGCAATGGCAAATCAAGTACTTGGTTATGTTACAGGTCCGTGATGATAAGCCCGTCAGAAGTAGTATTTATACAAAGCTGGCAAAGAATGGCCAGGCACACGGGAGGGATGGCCTCATGAAAAAATTGGGCAGTACCTCTAAGAATATGAAAGGGAGCATTTAAAGTCACATAAGAGGGCTGGGAAGTCGAGACAGGAAGACTGTAGGTTCAAAGCCAGCCTTGACAAATAAGCAAGATCCTGTTCCAAAATAAAAAATAAAAATATAGAAAGAGCTGAGGGTGTAGGTCAGAGGTAGAATATCCCTGGGTTTATTACCTAGTACCACAAAATAATAATAAAGAGAATAATAATAAAGAGAATAATAATAATAATAATAATAATAATAATAATAATAATAATGACGGTGGGTATATCTCAGAAGTATTCATCGGATCAATTCCTACTACCACAATAAAATAAATAAGTCACTTAAGATAAATTAGTCCGTAGTTTGAGGAAGCCAGCGTGCGCTTGAAACCAGATGCATCTATTTTAGGATCCCCTAAAAAGTTCCATAACTACACAGGGCAAGAAGTATAATTAATTTCGAAACTATTAAGGGCAAGTTCATTTTGGGCTTGTAAGGGGGAGGTACTGGAGACTAAAAACAATGTCATTCTACCTCTGAGCATGCTCCCAGCCCTATTTTATTGTTTATTTTGAAACAGGGTCTTGGTAAGTGGCTGAGAGCCTGGCTAAATAGCCGAGGCTGGCCTCCAACCAGTGAACCTCCAGTCTCAGCCTCCCAAGACCTGGAATTACAAGCATACACCACCACAACTGGTTTAAGGCAAATTACTAATGTCTTTTAGCCTTAAATTTCTCCTCCCTAAAATGAGAAAAACTAAAATCACTTGAAGGTTATCAACCCTCTTTCTGGAAAAACATAAAGCCTTTATGTTTTAAGGCAGAGGAAAGTATTCTGGAGTTAATAAAAAGTTGAAATCATAAATATAGAATATTTTCTGAAGAAGAAAATCAAGTGTGCTGCATACTTTAGAAAACTTTCTATCCAAAGTTTGTCAAACTGAAGTATTTCATTATTCATCTCTCAAGACAAATGCTACTTTCTAGCATTATTTATTTTTGAAATAATGAGAGGATATGTTGTCCCTTACCATAAAGAATTTGAAAATAATACTAAACAACTAACCAGTCATATTACAAGCTTTATCCAGGAAAAGTGGTAGAAGTTTAGAAACTGCTGAGAGATATGGAAGTTTCCTTTTATCCTACATGAGAAAAGTAAGCTAAATAAAATTAAATTAAATTTCAACACAAGTATTCTTTTAAAAATACATATGCATAGCATGTCATAAAGAAATTTCATAGTAATGATTAAAAAAAAAACTTTATACCTCCTCCAAAATGGGAGAAGATTGCCTTAAATACCAAACAAGAAAATACAACTTGGGGCATGGGGGGGACGGTGTACAGCAACAGGTAGAATTAATCGCTTCTCCACTTGAAATTCTGGTCCATCCTAATTGCTCAGTTATCATCCTCAGTTAAAGACAAATTCCACTTATGCTCTGGGCAGATTCAGGGCTTTAGAGTCTTTTCTGAGCTTGGCAAATTCTCCCCTACAGAAACACCACCAACCCCAGGGACAAAGTATATATTTTTTTCTAAAGAAAGCGACACCTAAGCTGCTGTCAGGGTCATATATAATTAACATGTCATTAAAGAGATATTTCGCCTCTTTCCCCTCCACAAAAGCCGAGGATGACAGAGACGTAATGAAACACATTTAAGAAAGGAACACAGGAATGGAATGCGCGCCCCTCCGGTGCCCCTGGGGAACGGGTGCTGCTCCCAAATACGGAGAAAGCAGAAGGCTGGCTGCTGTTCCTCCTCCCAGTGGATGATTAGAAGTCCATATAGGGCATGTAAAATTAAATATGTTACCTGGAAGATATTATTCTGTACTTGGATTCAATTGCTTCCCTTCGGCATATAAACTATGTTTTCTTCTGAAATTCATTTTGGCTGAGGCAGGGGCTGTGGCTGTGACCCCCTCCCCACCCTTGATGAGGTGTGCTAGATGGTTCTGAAAGGAACACAAAGGCATTAGTGAGTAGTTTTTAAGACCACGGGTCCTAGTACCCAACCCTAGTGCTGCTGTCTGTGTGCTCTTCCACTCAGTGCTAAAATATATTATTTAGACACTTAACATAAGAAATCAGAGCTCTTGGAAGATTTTGGGGAAAATAACTGAAAGAGTCTTAGCAAAATTAATATAACCCAAAAGTAAATAAATAAACTAGAATAGACAATATAAAGGAGAAAAATGAATTTTGCCAATAAGATCCCAATACACAATCACACAGTGAGCTCAAAGCTTGGTTCAGCTCACATTTTCACTGCTGGGGTTGATTCTACAAAGGGTGTGTCCACCAGTGTTCATTCCAATGATCTGAAGCTTGTCTCTGTTCCAGGTAGGGATGTGAAAATCTTTGGGGCAGGTATCTGTAGACCCAAATTATATGTAATAAAATTACCATTGGTACCTGGTAGTTCCAGAGATCTTGGTTGGTATCTTAGACTATGAAGAATCTAAGTAGATACCCTAAGCCCAAAAGACATGCTGGAGGACAGGGAATATATTCTGCTCTCTGATTCATCTCAGCTCTTTGGTACCATCTTTTCTTTCAAGTGTTTCAAGAAAGGCTTCTTTTAAAGTCTATGACCAGAGAGTCATGTAACATTAAAGGTGATGGGTGAATTATCTTGTTTTCTGCCAAGGTTCTGACCTATCACACATGCCTGAAAAGCTGCCCATTCTGATGAACTCTGAGAAGACAAGGAGCTGGAAAACTGCCCTCTGATTCATGACTCGAGCTCCAGCTGTATCTAGGATAATGGATCCGGGCTGGGCCCCCTTGGGAAAATGTGTGTTTGGGGAGGAAGATGCCTGGACAGTATATTGCAGTTTCCTGTGCTGCTCTGAGCATTTTGTGACTTAATGAGTGTATTTATAGGTACATTACAAGCTCTTTTACATTTTAGAAATCAATGAAGCAATTTCCAAAGGAAGTCACTGTGATTTGTGGCTATCAGCTGTCCCTATTCATCTATCAAAATGAGAAAAATAATTCATTCATTAGAGAAAACTAGAAATGGAATGATTTCTAAGAAGCAAAACCTAACTTCAATAAGATTGAATGAAAAGTTGGATAAAGGGAGACACTATGTAAAACAACCAGCATAGAATTTTTTGTATTTAAAAGTATTTTTTAATTATTAAAGTAATTTTTATTTTCTTACCATAACTCCTACATTTATCTATTTATTTATTTATTTACTTAATATTTATTTATTTTGGCTCTAGGGATTGAACACGGGGCCTTCTACTTCCAACCTACATCTTCAGCATTTTTAAATTTTTATTTTGAAACAGGGTCTCTCTCAGTTGCTGAGAGTCTCACTAAGTTGCTGAGGCTGACTTCAGACCTGTGATCCTCCTGTCTCAGCATCTCAAGTGCTGGTATTACAGGCATGCACCACCACACCTGGCTTCATACTTGGTACTTAATGCCAAGAGCTACCATTTAATAAGGGCCCACTATATTGCCAGACCCTTACTAAATAGTTTTCAAAGTTTCTTTACTTTCTTTCTACCCATCCTGTGCTTTATAGATGAGCCTGAAGCTTTGAAAGATAACATCATTATAATTCTTACAGAGATATTAATAACTGGCCCAAATCAGGGAACTAAGGGCAAAGGTGACTTTGGACTCAATTATACCTCACACTAAACCTGTGTTCTTATCACTGTTACTATAACACCACCACTGGACCTGAATTATTTGATAGCTTATACAAACAGGTGTGTTTTGATCTTATCTGTTTACTCCAAACTATGCTTGAATATACATTCATTCACATACGCACACATATCGAGTTGTGTCATTCCTTCCACAGATATTCCACAGCCATTCACCTAGACCAAACCTTTGCTAAGCAGAGGAGATCCATGCTTAGGTGAAAACAAAATCTCTCTTCTTAGAAAGTTTATAACAAAGAGAAATAACAGCATTTATATTATAATATGTGCAATAATATAAAAATGTACAATATCATGAGACGCCAGCAGAAACACAATCTAATTCTCCAAACAGCGCTGGAAGAGGTCACTGTTCTTGTCAAACCACCAACTATTTTTCCAAAGGGACTGATTTCAACTCAAATTTAAGATAACCGGAAAGGAGTTAAGATTGTTTACTTAGTTTTAGGAAAACTCCCATCTGGGTTTCTGTAGAGCCCACAGGAAAGGGTGTATTTCTAGACAAGGGAAATTTCCTTCTCCCAAATATAGAACCTCTAGGAAACTATGTTCTGAATTTAGAAACTAACTTCAAACTTCGGTGCTTGGAAAGTGGGTGGGTTTAGGTGAAGCATAAGCTTGTGGCAACTCTATATATTTTATTTTCCTCTTTTTATTTTCTTGACAATCCTGGAGTTAAGGCACAAAAGGACTTGCAAACAATCAGTTTTATATTGTTTGCACACAGTAGACTTCATGTTCTTTGGTTGGCAAAACATGAGTTTCTCTTCAAAATTAAAGCTTTCCATGTAATGAAAAGTGGCTTTTGAAAGCTGTATTTTTATTGTGTGAAAATTCTGTTCAAGTCTCAATACCAAACTCCTAGTGTTTGTTCTTGGCTGAAAATGAAAAATGTTTTGTATACATAAATGTGAGAAAGAATGATAAGGATCAAGTTCGTATTATAGACAGCATGCTGAGAGGGGTGGCATGATTGCTAGTCTATCAAAATGCATGTTGAGATAGATTGTATATACCATGCACTTCCATATCATAATCAACTGTCACAATAGTCTTAGAAGTGAGTCAGGTAAGTTTTTCTTCCCTGTCTTCCAGTTGATGAAGTAATGCCTCCCAGGAGATATTATCTGGTTAATAAAAAGACCCACAACCAAACCCAGCTCTACCTGAGTCTACCTTCAGTGCTCTCCACTATATGACTATATGATTTATGGATTGTCAACAGAATCCATGGTTAGCTTCTAGACACCAAAATAAAAATAATTTCAATTATGGTAATGAGATAAGGCTTAAGGGAAGAATTTATATTTTACTTATTTTATTTACTGAGGGCAAGTCATTATGCTAGAAGCAATATGTTATTGGAACTCAAATATGAAAAATGTAATGGCTCTTTTTTAACTAGAAATATCTATATATATATATTGACCTATGGATACATGAAAATACATCTGTAAGTACAATCTGAAATATAGTCTGGAATGAAAATGATAAGCCAGACACGGTGGCACACACTTCTAATCCCAGCATTTGGGAGACTGAGACAGGAGGACTGCGGTTCAGCCTCAGCTACTACTTAGTGAGGCCTTTCACAACTCAGTGAGATTCTGTTTCAAAATAAAGAATAGAAAATAGGGCTGGGGGTGCAGCTCAAAGGTAGAATGCCTCTGGGTTCCATCCCTAATATCACAATAATTATAAAATATTCAGAGCTCCCCTATTTGAGATATTTGGGACAGCTGAAAAGAGAGATGAATGTATTCAATAACACAAGATTTATGTAGGATCTTGCTTATTACCTAAGTTTACAACCCTATTCATTTGCTCAAAATAAGCGATATGCTACAACCCCCTTTAAGCTCCCTGAGTCTAGTGTTTGAGGTTCATATGCTACAGTTTCTAAACTGTGTCCAGAAATTACACAGAGACACAGGATATACTGACACATCTTGATGCTTAAGGTCAAGATTTAGCTCATAATTAAACTGATGGATTTAGGTATGCTATAATGAAACTCTTGACACAACTTAGGTGAATCTGACTATTGTTTGTTAGAAGACTTAAGCTGTGAATCAAATCTTAGATATTTATAGAGACCACTGCCAAAAGTTCAGTGATCTTCTATGCCAGAGCCCAGAAAATACACTCCCATACCTCCTCAGACTGCAGATGGACCTGCCCTTACGCTTGTCTCTGCACACTTCTCTTTCTGTGTTTGTACCGTTCTCTCCCTGTTTCACATCTGTCCTTGGCTCTTATTCGCAAATTTGTCCTACCCTATTCCCAGAAGCATACAGCTCTTTGAACATCTATTTCAATGCTTTTTAAATAAAGCCCTCTCCTCCCTGGAATGCTTTTCCCCTTGAATTCCTATTCCTTTGTGGAGTTCAGACACGTCCATCCACATATCATTCAGAATCTTGATATGACATAAAATGCATTCCCTAAAGTAAAAATATCTTTGCGAAAGTGCTCTTTATTATTTTCACTTTAGCAATTCTGAGCTCTCTCCTTGACTTTTATAAATATCATGCTTTTCTAATTCTTTAAAGTCACAGACAGGTGAAATTCTCAGCCACTAAGACATTGCCAATAATTATTTAAAAAATCATCTGAATAATGAATTATGCAGAACTTTAAAAAGAGATTGTTTTTATCATTTATTTTTGTCATCTCCTCTAATGTTTTTTTTCATTACTGGGGATTGATCCCAGGGGCATTTTGCCTCCAAGCTACATCCCCTAGTTCTATTTTTTTATTCTTTCTTTTAAAACAGAGTCTCACTAAGTTGTGGAGAAACTAACTAAATAGCTGAGGCTGCCGAGAACCTGCCATCCTCCTGTCTCAGCCTCCCAGGTATTGGGATTACAAGCATGCACCACCATGCCTGGCTTCTCCTCTAACTCTAAAGTCATCCTAATCCTGCTTCCAAGATTACTTTATGATGAACTAAATTCTTTTATAGTAGAAAACCTGTATCCAAACGCTCAGTGAACCACTAGCACTCATATTCAGCCTGAAAGTGATATCATTTCCTTCACACCACTTACAAAGCTTTGTTTCTAAGGACTCATTGTGTTATTATTAATTTTATTGTCTCACAAATGGTTCCATTGTCCTGGGTAGGTACTCCATGACTGTTTCTAAAGACTGAGAAAGAGACGGGCAAGGCCTGAGGTCATTTCTTTGCATTGCATGTAGATGTAATAGTTCTGTGAGGAATTGTCAGTAGCCCATGGTTACCAGTGGCAAGAAACTGATTCTCCATATAGCAGTGACTGAATTATGTTTTTTGTACAAGAAATATGTAAGGCTGATTCCATAATTTTTATAAGATATAGAAGTGGAAAAGTTTTGTTGTAATATAGGAAAGCAAGTTTTATAATCTTTCCAGGGAACAATAGAGAATTGCATTAAGATTATTGAAACCAACTTGGCAAATCCTTTGAACATTGAGCAGATTCTCATGTTCTAAATACACTTATGCATATATGTGTTCATAAAATGATTTTAGATATATAATTTTAAAATTAAAATATGTTTTTATTGATTATTTAATTAGAAACAACTCTAAAGAATCATTCCCCCAATGCTGTGACTCCCTTGCACATCGGCTGAACCCTGTTGTTTCTTCTCAATAAGGTCTCAGCATTTTGTACTCACAGTATCCTTCCTACCTCCACTGTATCCATTATTGCCACCTGCAACTGCTGCTAAATGCCATTCTCTTTTAGCAGAAAGCCAGTGATAGAGGATCACGTATGTGATCCCTGCCTGGCACGTTGATCAAATTGGCGTCTGCCACAACCAAAGTTTGTGACATTTCCTGATAGGATCTCTACATCTCAATCAGTATGATTCCCCTTTTGAAGAGGAAAATGTATAGTCTGTGAAGAAGGAGAAAACATCAGCAGGTTTCAAACCAGTGATGCCACCTCTTGCATTCTTCTGCAGCACCTGCTGCATTCATTTGAAAGAGCAAAAATACTGTCTTTTTGCTCAGTATCTGACACCTGTAAGAAGTGCTCACTGTCATATATTTGGATGTGTCACATTAGGTAAATTATAGGGATGCCTGTAGAGGTCATTTTTAGGACAGGTGTAATTCCCACCAAACAGGTTACATTAGATCAAATTGGCTGAACTGCTAGAAAAGAGATCATTTTCATCTACTTAAACTGCTCTGAAAGTAAGAATAGGACCATCCTAATTCAAAGATGAATGCTATTATTTTTTTTCTCATACTCATTGTAAAACGTTTTCATACGGTGAGAATTCAATGGCCATATTTTCAGCTCCCTCATAAAAGATAAAGGCTGATAAAATATAACTTGATAATCTAGCTCAGCAGCAAATGGGCCCAGAATTCTCCTTGTCTGGCTGAAACTTCTCTGGAGATCTTTGGGTTTTGCTCTCAGAAGCACAACACACCTTTGAACTGGTTCTTGCTATATTTACCCCTGTTTCCACATGGGACGCTCTCACAGGCAGAGTGGGAGCTAAATTGGGCTCTGATAGGGTTTCCTCATCCTGAGCCCGTTTTCTGAGCGCACCGCATTCATAAATAGCCTGCAAGGCTTTGGGCTTCTGAGGTCACTGTGCTTCACACAATTGTTCTCTGCAGCAGTACGTGAAAGACAGTGCCTGGGCTGAGGCCTGCAGTTCCTGGAAGCTGGGTTTCTCAGCATTGAAGGGCTATCTCTTCTTAAACAAAAGCACAAGGCTGCACAGGAGGGTGACCTTGGTCATTGTTCTTGGGGCCTGTGACTTTAGAAATGGAGGTTGTTCCTGAAATGATAGGGGACCAACCTGCAACGATACCATCTTGCTCTCAGGGTTGCCTTTATAAATAGCCAATTGATATCTGTGATGAGATAAATGCTATGTAAACTCTCCTTTGTTAAAAGGAATCTAAATTGGAATATTACTTGAATATTTATTCCTATCATCTCCTTGGTACTTCTCAGGTTTTATCCTAACAGACCTCAGGACAAAGTTATTCGAAGGTGGGGATGACTGATCATTAATAAGAGAAATATATCCTACATATATGAGAAAAGGGGGAACAAACTATGGCTGTGAGTTGGGAGTGGGATGAGGAGGTCTAAGAAAGTGGCATGGGGAAAAACTATTAAGAGGAGAACCGAGCCGGGCTTGGTGGCTCACACTTGTAATCCCAGCATTTGGGAGGCTGAGACCAGAGGATCACGGTTCGCAGACAGCCTCAGCTACCAAGTGAGGCCCTCTGCAACTCAGTGAGACCCTGTTCCAAAATAAAGAATAACAAATTAGGCAGGGGGTGTAGCTCAGAGGTCAAATGCCTCTGGGTTCCATACCCAGACCCTCAAATAAAAAAAAAAAAAAAGAGGTGAACCGAGACTGCTGATTTGTTGACAATGTGGCTCTGGAAGTATAGGTGTATAGTCTATAGGACAAATTAAGAGATCGCAGTTCATTCTTCACTATCATTTGCAATCCTCTCTTATTCCAAGGTACTGCAATTTATACTAAATTCATGAAAATTTCCTAGCATAAAAACCCCTGAGAGTTTCCATTTATTTTCATGGAAGCTGTAAAATTAAAAAAACAAAACAAAACAAAACAAAAAACGGGCATGGTGGCTCACACTTGTAACCCAGCATTCGGGAGGTGGAGAGCAAAGGATCAAGGTTCGTGTACAGCCTCAGCTACTTAGCCAGTTCCTTTGCAACTCAGTGAGACCTTGTTTCAAAAAATAAAAGACTAAAACAACAACAATGAAAACAAACCAAATAATTTCATTACTTAAAGGAAGGACTCTTGGAGACAGAATGCACAGGTGGAAGAAGCAATTCACTTTAAAATGTATTCAAATATATCTTGAGTCTGTTTCTGTAGAGTAGTACATGTCACCTTTGTAGGTCTAAAATAATTAATTGTTATTAAATATTTCAGACATAACATGTGATTCAAAATAATATAACAAACTACACTGATTGAATATTCAGAATAAGAAATATAACTTGATGTGGTTATTTTTCCCCTCTATACCACTTTTGGACTGCCTTTCTCTGTTCGTTTGTGAAGATAGCCTTTCTGCATTATTTTTAAATTTATTTGATGTCAAACCATTAAATAGGCATTGTAACATCCCAAATTGACAAACGTTGGCAACTTGTTTTTTACCCAGTATGTCAATATGTCTTAGTTACAGATATATTGAATAATTTTCTTGCCTTCCAAACATAAGAGGTGTTTACAAGCATACAACTTGAAGCAGTGCTTTTAATATTGTTACAAATAAATATCCCTAGGGAGAGGAAGTTATCAGTTTCTATATAAAATTTAATGTTTAAAGAAAAGTCATTTTTTTAATAAGAAAACCATTCTAATGAGTTACAAACTTTTTAAAAAAGCATTTAAATTACACAAGATTATATCTGACCTGCCCTGTTTGCATCAGTCTTACCTATATTAGCACAAGGTCATGTTTCTTATCTTATAGCTAAACTATTTCATGTTTTACCTGGGCTGCACTCTTGGGTTTAGAGCATGCGTACACACACGCACACACACACACACACACACACACACACACTCTCTCTCTCTCTCTCTCTCTCTCTCTCTTTCTCTCTCTCTCTCTTGCAGAGTGAATTGTCTCAGATTAATATGCTAAAGACCATGAAACCACCTGTTAATTGATTCATTTAAATCAATACCAAAACATTATTTGACTAAATTGACTTGTGATAGAGGATTAAACTGGCAGGTGAATAATCTAAATGGGTGTACTAAAAAGTTTCTTGTGCCAATAAAACATAAAATAGTGATAAAATAAAAAATATGAAATTGCTCTGACCATTCTTTTTTTTTTTTTCAGTATGGGGAATGGAACCTAAGGGCATTCTACTTCCAAGCTTCTCCTTCATCCCCAGCCCTATATTTTATTCTTTATTTTGAAACAAGGTCACACTAAGTTGCAAAGGGCCTCACTAAAGAGCTGAGACTCAGCCTCCCAAGTGCTGGGAATACAAGCATGTGTCTCCACACCAGGCAAATGTGACTATCCTTTTTTTCTAATGAAGCCAAGCTAATTTATTCAGGGCCTGTTGTTTATTTCCAAAGCTAAATTCAAGATTTGTCTTTATACAATCTATAAGGACTGTGCCACCGTTGGATTTCATGAACATTCTTTAGTTACAGCACATCCTCAAAGTTGGGAGCTTCTTCTTGGGTTCTTCATCTGTCAAAGTAGGCCAGGAAAGTTGGAGAAACATTAGAATGTGGCGGGGCCATGTCACTTGGCATGCTGAAGGGAGCAATTTTATTTTAAAGAGAGTGCAATTAATTCCACTGTGTATTCAGGCACCTAGGTCTAGGTAGGGTGCAGTGACTCTTAAAATATTCCTATGGTGTCCCTAAATCAGAGAATTGACAACTCTCAGTTCTAAATTGCCCTTAAATAGGTGGAATTTATTTTAAAATTCTAGGCAGACTGTCAAAAGTTAGTGACATTGCAAAAGTTGATTGTCAGACTTCAGGCTTTCTCTTTTTCCATTTCAGAATATGGGTGTTACCATCCCAGCGGGACTCCTGGCCACCTAGAAAAAGAGTGGAGGGCACTGTTAAGAAGTATCCAACTTGCCAACCTGGAGGTTAATTCATCCCTCTCCGGTTGGGGAAAAGGATACTTACAACTGATGAAAATGCTACTGCTTACTTCAGGGTGTCTCATCTCATCTCAAAGTTCCCATATTACTCTCTGAATGTCTCTAGGAGACTAGAGCACAAATGCTTTCTAACAATTTCTGGAGAGCCTGCTAAGACATTCTAAGGTCCAAATAAGTTGTAGAATAAGATTGAGAAACCAATGTACAAGAAAAAACACAGATGTCACACAGTCCTTATTTCACTACACTTAAACAAATTATATCTAGATTTATTTATCATTAGAGTTTACCACACTTTGAGAGTACCCGTGATGAACTGAAAATTTACAATTCAAGGCCTGAAACTAAAATTTCTACTTAAACTTTTTTTAAAATTCATTAGAATAAAAAGGAGGAACACATTTTCCCTATTTTCCAACATAATGAAGTGTATTATCATAA
The DNA here is from genome assembly GCF_963383645.1 of Muscardinus avellanarius. Classification (NCBI taxonomy): domain Eukaryota; kingdom Metazoa; phylum Chordata; class Mammalia; order Rodentia; family Gliridae; genus Muscardinus; species Muscardinus avellanarius. The sequence goes on along the minus strand of NC_137786.1, from coordinate 47,652,168 downwards.
CATTAATTAATCTACTATAAAATAGGCTACCAGGATTTGTAGGACTATACTAGGCATGGACAAGTTTTGATGGAAGTGCTCTGATGTGCTTAGTGAGGTATCTAACAGCATTCTGAAATGTTGAAGAAAATAAAGAAGCAGAGGGAGTGTGAGGGGCCCTAGGACATTTCCCAGCTTCATTACCTGGCAATAAGACAGAGGGAAAGAGACACAGAAGTGAACAGAGCCCTGCTTATTCTTCTGAGGCCTCAGATCCAGTCCTAAAGCCCACTGCAGAGGTACAGAGGAATGTTTTCTCATTAACAACCCCTCACTCTACTTTCTGCCTGAAAGCATTTCCTTTGAGCTGGTGCAAGGCCTGGCTGTAATCCAAAGACTTCTTCCTCCACTGTTCCCCTGGGGAGTAGTAAAGAGCTGCCCATTAGCCTGTGTGCAGACATCTCTCAGGTAATTCCAGGCTAAGGTTTATGGAAAGCTCGACTCTTTCTTACCCATGCTAATAAATACCTCTTGATATTTACTGGGTTCTCAGAATAGCCATATTCCATTTCTATTGCCATCCTCCAAAGATAGGGTTAAGGAACAAGTCAATGAAAACCTATACTTTTGATCATTCAGTCATTTTTTTAGGCCAAGTCCGCCCTAGACAAACCACTGGGATTGTCCTTTTTTCGGTACCTTTGGTGGCCCCTTTCCTTGAATAAAGCTGGCTTTGCCAATGTCTTTGTGGGGTTTCAAAGATGATCATTTTTTGATCCTTTGTGATTTTTCAGCTGGATTAAATATCAGACATAATCACATCAACCATGCTATGACACAAACCAGATGTTAAACCCACTAAAAACTCCAGATGACTTAAAAAAAATCTCCTATTTCTAGTGTTGTAGATATAGCCTAAGAATCCCATTTTTAATTTTCTTTTCTTAGGGCCTTTATTTTCAAAGTTTAGTTAAGCGTTGTGATATTCTATTAGATTTTGTTATGAAATGACTTTTTGAATGTCACTTAAAGAATGTAGATTAATTTTATCCATTGCTTAAAAACTCAGTTGCCAGATCTTATAACTTTTCTTACTTTTAACTTGAGCTAAAACTTTTACTGTACTCTGTCTATGGCTGTCACTTAAAATGCAATGATAGATTTTTGGAAATAAGGTGATCTCTTTGTGATTAATCCAGTAAAACCAACACAGGATAAGTGAATTGAGTCCTAGGGAGAAGATGCTTTGTGGTTTACATACATATCACCTAGTTATTTCCTTAAAATCTAAGTTATCAGCCCCCAAATCAGATTCTGATATAGAATTTCAAATGAGGATCCCACGAGTCTACATTTTTAAGCAAGTACCTCGAAAAAGCATGATGCTGATATTGCAAGCAGCATAATTCAAAAAACGTTGAGTCAAGAAACAGGATACCCATTAGACAAAACAGGAAGAGCAGCCCCCAGAAATCTAATTAAGACTTAATAGGAGTAAGAGGAGCCATAGCCTAAACACTATTGTGAACAGAACTGAAACGAATAATGTGAGAAAAAGAAAGGCAGGGGCTTTTTACATGGAGCCTACAGAAGGAAAAACCAGAGCACAAGACTTGTGACTTCATGAGAGAAAGAGAAAGAGAGAGAGAGAGAGAGAGAAAGAGAGAGGGAGAGAGAGAGAGAGAGAGAGAGAGAGAGAGAGAGAGAGAGAGAGAGAAAGAGAGAGGGAGAGAGAGAGAGAGAGAGAGAGAGAGAGAGAGAGAGAGAGAGAGAGAGAGAGAATATCAATTTTGATACTCAGCTTTGGCAATTCAGTTCCATAGTGGTTATGTCCCTATGAGGTGTACGCAACAAGCTTCCTGTGGCTAAATGGTGGACTACCCTGGATAATCTAGTTCACCAATCAGACATTGGCTACTTTGACACACTTCTGTGATTCTTTTCAAGGGAGACAATGCTAACATGAATGCCTTGGTCTGTTTAACTGTTTTTAAATAATGCATGGACATTTTTATATACTTGCATTTTATGAGTATGTTAGAATGAGTCAGCTGCTCTAAATCTGATCAGCATTTAATACAGTAAAAATTGAGTTTCTGAACCAAGACTATTAATCTCTACCCCATGATGATCCTGTTTGCTTACTTCCCTCCTAACCCAGGCCTGAGAGATTGCAGGGCAGTGAAAAGTGAATACATATTGTTTGGTTTGAGTAACACTTACCAGACTCGCATAGTGTTATGTGCAATATATTTTTGAAAGCAGGGCTAATACTTAGTGCAAAACATTGTAAAAACAATTTTAAAGCTAGTATATGTAAAACTTCCTTTTTATAGTAAGCTTTAATTTTTATTAAAATTTTTTAATATTTCCTCTTCCTGGCAACTGGATTAGCTCACTATTTATTACTTTTGTATAATTTGACAATTTTATTCTATTTTTTAAAAATTCACATATTTAATATTTTCATCAGGCATGGCTGGTGGACAATAGGAATCCATAGGCAAGTCATAGTGTAGGTAGAGAGACATTTAAACAGTGGCCACTTTGGGGGATCTTTCATCATCCCACTTGTCCTATTTTTGTTTTGTTTTAAAGAAGGAAGGTGGTGGTTGGAGAAAGACGATCTAATTTTAATGAGTTGGCAGGAGAATAAGTATCATCTTATTTCTTTATATATTTTAATTTCCTTATTACTTTATAAATTCCTTTCTTCCTAGAAGTAGACAAAAGAAAAATAACTTTATTCTGGTGAAGAAATATATTGATGCTGCTAATTATTAGATAGCTTTCTAGAGAATGCTCATTGGGTCTGAGTTAAGAAAAGTATACTTAAGTATACATAGATGTAAATATAATACACATAGCATATATTAAGTATTTTAAGAATGTTGTGTATTTTAATATTTATTAAGTATATACTTAAATATATAATAACATGATAATATACACAAAATGTATTATGTATATTTTGAAGAGCAAGAAGCTAAAGACATCCACTCTATGTTTTTAACATGTGGATAGGCTGGGTGTTTCGGAGAGAGATGTCAATCACTCAGCTTCAAGCTGAAAGATCAAAAACACTGTACTTTAGACTGAATTATCATATATGCACCAGAAATGCATAAGCCTACTATAAATTCTTAACATGGTGATATTAAATGAAGAAGACACTAACCACATTTGGCTATAGAGCACTTAGATATGTGAAATCAAGATTATGTGTTGTAAGTATAAAATACATGCCTGATTCCCAGGACTTCATAAAAAAGAGATGTAAAATATCTCATTAGTGATATTAAATATTTATTATACACTAAAAGTATAATATTTTTATATATTGGGTTAAATAAGATAAATTATTCAAGTGAAGTTTATACTAACAGACAAATATACATGAGCATATTAAAAATTATATACCATGACCAAGTAATAGTTATTACTGGGATTCAAGGATGGTTCAACACACAAAAATTAATTAATGTAATATGTTATATTAACAGGATGAAGAAAAAAATCATTCAATTATCTCCCAACAGCAATCTGGAACAGCACCTATCAACAACATCTCACAAACTAAAAGAAATAAAATGCCAAGATAACAGAAACAAAAACCCCAATTTTCTGAAAATAATGAAGAACAGTAAGGAAACAAGGGAAATCACAAATACTAACCTACAAGAAATGCAAGAAGGAGAATTCTAAATTTTGATCTTCAATATGATGAAAGTCCTCACAGTAAGTGACAGGAAATGAAAAAGGAAATTGAGACATTAGTGAAGAATCAAAAAGTGACCTGGAATGAAATGAAAGAGTCAACAAATGAAATGAAGACAGGAATAAAAAAAATTCTAAAAGATTAGATTAAATGGAAAACAGAATATCACTGTGAGAAGACAGTTCATTCAAAACTGAAAGCACAGTCAACAGTATACACAAGACATTACAATAACAGAAAACTTAAACATCCAACAATTATGGGATAATATAAAACATCCTAATTCATAGATAAAAACCATTGAAGAAGGGATAGAGGCTCAGACCAAGGGTATCTGTAATCTCTTCAGATAAATAATTTCAGAGAATTTTCCAAATATGGAAAAGACTTGGATATCCACACAGAGCAGACATACAGAACACCATTAAGACAAGATATAAGATGTACCTCCTCACACCATGTAATAATCAAAACGAACACTACAGAGACAAAGGAAAGAATCTTAAAAGTTGTGCATGCAAACAAAAGATTGGTGTCATTCAGAGGCAAAACAATAAAAATCACTCCATGAATGCCAGGAGAGGCTGGTATGATGTAATCTAGACCCTGGAAGAAAACAAATTAGAATCAAAACTACTATATCCTGCAAGGTTATTATTTAAAATTGATGAAGAAATAAAAGTGTTCCAAGATAGGCAAACTCTCAAAAAATTGATAAATGCTAAGCCAAAATTAGAAAAGATACTTAAATAAATCATTAAAAAGAAAAAAGAAGCAAATTTCAGAACCAGAGAAGAGATAAATATGATCACCTTACAGCCAAAAATATTCATAGGCTAAAAGTAAAGGATGGAAAAAGATATATCTTGCCAAAGGAGACAAAAAAAAAAAAAAAAACCAATCAGGGGTAGCAATGCTGATATCCAATAAAACAGAATTTAAAACACCAGAAGAGAAAAGGCAAGGGACTTCCTATTATTAAAGGGAAAAATACAGCAAGAAGATATAATGACAGTAAATGTTTATGCAGTAAAACAAACTCGTCAGGACATCAGGTCTCAAATAGACCCAAATACAATAATATTGGGAGACTTCAACACACCACTCATGCCACTAGATCAATCTTCCAGGAAAAAGATGAGTAAAACTCTTTAGAACTAAAGAAAACTATAAAGTAAATGGAATTAATAAACATATACAGAATATTTTAACCAGGAACAGCAAAGTACACATTCTTCTCAGCTGCCCATGGAATCTTCTCCAAAATAAATCACATCCTGGGCCACAAAGCAAGCAACAACAAATTCAAAACATGTAATATAATTCCCTGCACATTTTCAGATCACAATGAAATAAAAGTAGAAATCAACAGCAGGAAAACCCAAAGAAACTATATAAATACATGGAAATTGAATGATACACTATTGAATGAAAAGCATATAAATTCAGAAATAAAAAGAGAAATAAAGAAATGTCTGGAATTAAGTGAAAATAGAAACAAAACATGCCAAAATCTATAGGATACTTTGAAGGCAGTGTTAAGAGGAAAGGTTATACCATTGAGTGCCCATATTAGAAGAAAAAGGAACTGTCAAATAAACAGCCTAATGACACATCTCAAGGACCTATAGAAACAGCAGCAGTCTAATCTCAAAGCCAAAAGAAGGCAGAAAATAATTAAAATCAGAGCATAAAGAAATTAGAGAATAAAACAACAATACAAAGAATCAACAAAACAAAAAGCTGTTTCTTTGAAAATATTAATAAAGATACACCCTTGGCCAATCTAACCAAAAGAAAGAGAAAGTCAACTCAAATCACTAAAATCAGAATTTAAAAAGGAGACATCACCACAAACAATGGAGAAATCTAAAGCTTTATCAGAAACTATTTTGAAAATGTATACTCCAATAGACTGGAATAAATGGAAGAAATTGATAGATTTCAAAGCACATATAACTTACCTAAATTGAACCAAGAGGACATAGCAAGCCTAAGCCAACCAATAGCAAGCAAAGAAATAGAAACACCAATAAAAATTTTTCCATCAAAGAAAAGCTCAGGCCCAGACAGGTTTCTAGTTGAATCTACAAAACTTTAAAAGAAGAACTAATCCCAATACTTCACAACTTGTTCCAGGAAATCAAAAGAGATAGGATTCTTCCAAACTCCTTCTATGAGGCCAGTATCACATTAATACCAAAACCAATTAAAGATATCTCAAGAAAAAGAGTTACAGAACAATATCTTTCATGAATATAGATGCAAAAGTTCTAAACAAAATACTAGCTATATGCTAGTATATTTAAACCATTAATATTTAGTGTAATTATTGATGTGTTAAGAATTATCTGTCATTTTGTTTTTCTATTTGTTTTGTTTGTTTTGATTTTATTTTGTTTCTTTTTTTTCTCTGTTTATTTTCTTTTGCTATAGATTACTTAAACAGTTCTAAGAATGACATCTTGGTTTTTCTACAGCATTTTTAAAGTTTATCTTTTAAATCTTTTTAACTACTTGCTCTAGATATTGTATCAAATGTACATAATTTATCAGTTTGAGAGTTCAATAAAAGTATAAAAATTATACTTCCATTTTTGTTTATTATCCTCTATTCTTAATATATTTCTTCTACCTACATCCAGAGAAACATTAGACAGTATTATGATTTTTGTATCACCTAAAAACAGGATTTAAAAAACTCAAGAGAAGTAGAGCTTATTGTACTTATCCATACATTTGCTTACTGTATTTCTTTCTGATATCCCAGAATTCTTTCTTTTACCATTCTATTTATGCTTAGAATTTTTTTTTTGCTATTTTTAGGGTAGTTCTGCTGATGACAAATACTCAATTTTATTTTATCTGATAACATCTTCTCTTTTATTCTCAAAGGATTTTCAATAATACTGTATTCTGGGATGACGGATTTTATTTTTCAGCCTTAAAAATATTGTTCCAAAATATTGTTCCACTTTCTCCTGGCCCCCCATGATTTCTGATAAGAAATCTAGCCATCAGATTATGTATCTCCAGTATATAAGGTATGACATATATAAGGTATGCTTTATCTTTTGTTCTAGAATTTTAATTATGATACATTGTGGCATGAATTTATTTGAATTTATTCTTTTGGGGATTAATTTAGCTTCTTTAATATACAGATTAATATATTCTGCTTAAATTGGGGAATTTTCTGCTATTATTACTTTAAGTGTATTTTCTACCTGCCCTCCTTATCTTTCCATTCTGGACTCCAATGACATGAAAAATAGACTTTCTGTTATAGTCCCATAGGGCCCTGAGGCTCTGTTAAATTTCCCTTTTTTCTTTCTTCCCTCCTTCTTCCCTCCAACCCACACTCCTTTCTTTTTTCCTTTTTTATTTCTTCTTCTCTCTTTCTTCCTTTTTATTTCTTCTTGGTAAACCCATTCAATCAGATTTTTATATTTGTATTATATTTTCACTGCTAGAATTTGCATTTCATTCTTCTTTAGATTGCTTAACTGCTGATACTTTTTATATATTTGCTGTTCATTTCTTTCAAGAATGTTTATGATTGCCCATTAAAGAATTTTTACATGGCTGCCCTGAAGTCTTTATAAGATCATTCCAACATCTCTTTCATTTCAGCATTAGCATCTATTTAAATTTTATTTTCTTTCTGTGTAAAACCTTCTTGATTTTTTATTTGAGTGATTTTTATCAATGGAATCCTGAATATTTTCACCCTATATTATGCAAATATAAATGTTGTTTTAAGTCTTGTATGTTTTTTCTTTACTTTTAATTTAATTCTTCAGGAAAAAAGGACAGGTGATTATTGACACAGAGATGTTGAAAACCACATTCCTATTTGGCCTCCAATGACACCCAGGGTGGAGAGAACCCTTTGTTACTGCTAATTAGATGATGGAGCTTCAGATTCCACATGGTCTCCACTGACACAGTGGTCAAGAAGGTCTTATTACCATTTAGAAGATCTCTGCCTAATCTTTCCTGAATACTATTCTTGTGGTGTTTTAACACCTTGTTACAACCTTGTGAAGGTTAAGTCCAGGTTCATCAATCAACTTTGCTGGTGTGGATAAGGCAGTGGTTATTTCTATATCTATGCTGTTTGATGTATTAGAAAAGTAATCATTTAAACATTTTTTTATCTTGTGAGGTGGCTCATTTTCCAGTTTTCTGCCTAAAAAAATCATGTTTTGTTTTTGTGTCTGCACTAATTAGTGTTTGCAGATGGCTGGCTTCTTGAGCTCCAAGTCTGGGATTGAGGCAAAGAGAACACTCATGGATTCAGGGATTTCATCACTGTGTTCTTCAATTTCTTATTCTTATTCTTAGCCTTATTCTTCTGTGGTATTAGAGTTTGAACCCAGGGGCATTCTACCTCTGAGCTGTACCACTAGCTCTTTTTAAACTTTTTTAACAGAGTCTCACTAGATTGTTAAAAATCTTGCTACTGCTGAGGCTGGCCTTGAACCCACTATCCTCCTGTCTCATTCTTCCAAGTACTGGGACTACAGGTATTAATTACAGATTTACAACCATGCCAGCTCAGTTATTCCTCAACTGCTAAATTCCCTAGATAATCTACCATGTTGTCTCCTGCTTTTAGATTTTCTTAAATGTTTGTGGTATATATAAATGTTAATAGTTATAAACTGTACCCTGCTCACTCTCTGCTTCTGGCCTTTGTGATGTGAGAGCAAAGCTCTTGCTCTCTCTATCCTTGCTTTCTCCTGCCATGCCCTGAAGTCCTAGACTTCAGTTTCACATGGACAGAACTTGGAATCTCCAGAATAATTGTGAGCAAATAAATCTTTATTCCTTTGAGTTGTGTGATCGGTTATTTTGGATTACAGTGGTAAAAATGTTGACCAGGACATTAGTGGAACTTTTAAGTCAGTCTCTTCCTAGACAGTAGTTGCTAAGAAACAAAACCAAACAAACAAAAAAAATCTGACCTTTTAAAATGGGAGATGTGTGTGTGTGTGTGTGTGTGTGTGTGTGTGTGTGTGTGTGTGTGTAAAGTACAGCCAATTTTTTGATGCTTAACTCAAATGCATCTATCTGCTTTTGCAATTTTTACTTATTCAACTAAGGTTGCATAGACCCTGAAACTAAAGTTTAGCTTCTAAAAATTCCCTATTGCCAAACTCTTTGGTATTTAATGAGTTAAATAAGCAGTTGTTTCAAATATTGTAACAAAATACTGGAAAAAAGTCTCATATTATGGTGCTTTGTAATAATTTGTTCATAATTGCCACAAGAGATATGTTTAGGCTGTAAGATTTTAAATGAGCCACTATGTTGGTGGGAGAGGTAGAAAATCTCAGAATTTCTAGGTTAAGAGTGATATGTGTCTCCTCCATGGATTTATGAGAGGTTCTCAAACTTATTTAGCTTAATGTCCTCTTTTTAGAAAAAAAAATTCAGCATCTTAATTGAAATCTTCATTCTTTAAGCAAGTAAATAGAAAGATTCAGAGGTAATTTCCATTCGTTTTTGTATCTATATGTTATTCTAGCCTCCTCTCCAACATTGGGACCCTGCAACAGAAAGTTCCCAGAAAGTAGAGTGAGGGCCATATCACATTCTTCAGGGCCTAGCTGATAGTAGGCAATCAAAATATTTGTTTAATTAATGGGAAAAAATGTTGTTTTACAATAATCACTGGTCTTTTTAGAAATTGATTAAAAAGCCACTTCTATTGATACAGACAAACATTTTTTCAAACAGAAGTAAAGAAAAAATTCAGACCTCTGGTGACTCTTCTTAGGAAGAACATTATCTGTCACTTCAACTCCCACACAAGGAACAATCTGTAGATAATGAATGACAGATCTAAATACTCCCTACAAGTGAAAGGGGTGGATTGATAATCCTGGGTTAACATCAGCCAGACTTTTTCATCTTTAACCACTTTTCTCTTTCTTATTTTTGACACTGGACATGTTCTAGGCTGACAGATAAATCCTACAAAATCTATATTTTTCACAGGGTTATGATTTATCAGTCTGGTCAGTAGAAAGGCTGGCATACTGTTCACATTTGGCAAATATCAAGTGCATCTTTTGATCTTTTTGAGGAAACCAAACACCATCAGGGACTTGGCATGTAACTACAACAATTGACCTCCAAAAAAGAGGTGGTAGAGAGGAATAGATAATTCAGAATTTCTAGCTGCACTGCTCACAACTCTCCAACCTCTCCTCACCTTCTTACTCCTTCATTTGGTCCCTCTGGTGCTGAAGGTAATGAGGATGGTGTCAGTGCATCTCAAAATGTGTTTCTTCTACCAGGCATCCATTCTCCCTCTACACCATGTATGTATGCACAGACATTGCACATATATACACATGCGCACACATGCATATACAAATACACCACACATTGTTAATCCCTAGGAAATTGCATGCAAATTGATAATTATATGTTTATATGTAAATTTTCTTGGCGGAAAGGTCTCATGGGCTTCATTTTACTTTTAAAAAACTTGATATAGATAAATTTATTGAATAATAGGCCTCCTAATGTAGAAATAAAGGTGGTGGTGGGACAAAAGGTGGTGATAGGAAAAGATGGGAATTCGTTGCCAACAAGCTAAATTTTGTTTCTTCTGGCAAGTATTGGTAGTCTTGAATAGTGAGAGGCTGAGTGGTTTATAGGTTTCCCCACTGTAATCTTAATAAGGTGAATATTACAATAAAAACAGAACTCAGACAGAAGTCTGTGCTATGCATACAAAAGTGTTGACAAGCAGGGATTGTGAGTGCTGAAAAAGGATATGCCATCTGCCAAAAGGAAATAGCAGAGGGAGAAACTGTCAAGAATCTAATTGGACTGGGAGTGCTTGGAGAGCTGTGTGACAGGTCTCAATATAGACACAGTGGACACTCTTCTGAGCAGATTTAGATAGAAAACAGTCAAAACACGATCTCGGTCATTTCAAAAACATTTATTGCAATCGTGACCAAGACAGGTTCTTTATTCATTAACATTCCACACGAGCTTGTACAATTTATGATATTCTAGAGGAGAGAGACAGAGATTAGCACAACATAGGAAGCAGGTTGGGGAATACATTTACCACAGAGCTCAGTTAGTGGCACTGAGGTCTCAGAACTGGGTCACCTGTGAAACTGGTCTGGTATTTAGGTCTGACCTTAACCAGTTTGTTCAACCTGAACCAAAATGAAGAACAGCCCAATGGCCACCAGCAGAGCTGATGAGTCAGCAGCGTTCAGCCTGATCGTTGGTGATTGGAATGGCAAAGTGGTGAGGCTCCTTGGTAAAAGGAAGTGCAGGTGTCCAGTCTCAGTTGCTGATGGTTGTAGTCCTTGGTTGCCACGGACTCCAGTTGGTTCTCGAGGCATTGCAGTGAGGTGGCAGGCATTGCCTGTCATTCCTGCACTTTGCACCTTGTGCCCAGTGCCTGTGTGTTACCCCTGATATCCTGGGGCCTGTGTATTCTGTGGGAGTTACACTTGTGCACTGCCCATCATGTGTGAGCCAGGACCAGGCGTGCTTTGGGAGTTAAATTCTTTTTTGGCCTCAGTAGAGTCCCTTTTTAAAAATATATTCTTCATACAGATACATCCCCATCTCCATCTACCCCTTTAAAGGAGCCAAACCACTTCAATGGGATGAAAATACTTTTCCTTACAGTTTTGTTAACATTTTAAAATCCAAATATTGTTCAGTATTATGACTCTGAACCACATGTAGTCCAGATATGTTGATAAGATTCAGTTAGGACCAGGTTGAATGAGGCAAAAATAAAGAAGAAAGGGCTTATAAATGGCAGACTCACTAAGTAGGGAGACTTTGATTAAATATAATAAACATCGAATTCATAAAACAGTTTACAGTGATGACTGCGTTTTAATTTTTCAGGGGGGTCAAAGTATAAATGAAAACAAAGCTGAGCAGAAAGGATGGGCTAAGCGGAGATGGAAATGTTTTAGAACTGATATTATTATCAGTTTTATTGCCCCAGATAGCTTTACAATATGGCAATGATTTGTAGGGAACCAGAATGTGCCATCTCAAAATATGCCACTTTGCCATAAAGAATATTTTGAGCTGCAGGAAAATAGGAATCAAAAACACAAAAAGGGACCTCCTAGAGATTCCTTTCTCTAACTAAGCAGAAAATTCTGGGAAAAACAAGGACTTCATGAATTTTCTTCTGGTGCAGTTTTGGAGATGAAAATTCAGCAGAGATGGACTGCACAAACAACCCTTACTCTATTGGTTTCCCTTGAATATTTTCTTTCCACTCTGTGTTGCTCTTAAAGACTAAAAATTAGCTGGGCATGGCGGCACATGTTTGTAATCCCATTACTTGGGAGACTGAAACAGGCAGATCAGGTTCATAGCCAGCCTCAGCTACTTAGTGAGGTTATATGCAAATTAGCAAGACTGTGTTTCAAACTAAAGAATGAAAAATGGGGCTGAGAGTGTATCTCAGGGTAAAATGCCCCTGGGTTCAATTCCCAACACTACACACACACACACACACACACTACATACCACACACATACATACACCCCACACTACACATACACCACACATATCACACACACACACACACGCACCACACATACCACACACACACCCCACACACTATACATATACCACATATCACACACACACACACACACACACACACACACACACTTAAACTCTTCTCCTTGGTCATGTCCCTTCTCTACAAAGTTATTATTCTTTGGTGAAGATGTATATACGCCTATGTTCTAACCACTCTCTTAAGTTACTCTGTATTGTAGTTTCTCCCAAATGACATACATTGTACATGGCAATAAACTGTATATCTCTTCCTAATCTGTCTTTAAGCAATCTAAATTTACAGGTCGTCAGCAAGGCAACCTAGAAAGGTAGAAAGAAAACAACTATTTCTTTTTTAACTGGAAGAGAGGGAATTCTTTTCTTTACTTTGAAGGTCTTTCACAAGGCCTAAGAATTAAGCAAACATAAGGCAGATTAATTTATATAATGTGGCAAAAATTTTTTTTATGTGACATGGGAGCTCTCTCAACTCTCTCGAGGAAGTGAAGACTCAAAAAAGTGAAGTTGAGCACTTACATACCAAGTTGAGCAATATTAAAAAAACCATAAAAATATGACAAAAAGTAGGGTAGGCTGAGTCTATTTAATAGCGGAAAAGTAAATAGGAAGATAAAGGTTACAAGAACAAGATTTGTTTGTACAGGTTTTTCTCCGCTCCAGAGCTCCATCTCTACTCCTAAGAATGCAACTTTCCTCCTGTGACAGGAGGGACGTCTCTCATTTGGTGGGTTTATCTCCTGCTTTTTTGGAAGAAAAAGAGAAAGTCATAGTTCCTTCCTAACACTTGTTTTTAAGTGCTTTTGACTCAGAAAACTTCTTATGCCAAAGGGGAATATTAGTGTGTGTGTGTGTGTGTGTGTGTGTGTGTGTGTGTGTGTGTTTGTGCATTTCTGTTACCCTCAGCACCTTATAGAGCTAATAAAGTTTTATCATAGAATCAATGTTGTAAAGAGTAAAGTCTAGCTTTGTGGGGCATAAGGGTATGAAGACAGGAAAGGCTTGGAATACAATATGATAATGGGTTCTTTATAGGGTACTTTTTATTTCTAGTGAATGAGGGCTCAGAGACCAAATTATGGCATCCATAGATGTAAGACTCCTTAAAGGAAATAGGAAAAGCCAGGTGTGGTGGTGTATGCCTGTAATCTCAGTACTTAGGGGACTAACACAGGAGGATTGCAGGTTCCAGACCAGCCTTAGCAAATTATCAAGGCCTCGGCAACTTAGGAAAATCCTGTTTAAAAATAAAAATTAATTAAGTAATTAACTAACTAATTAATCAAATAGGGCTGGTGGCATAGCTCACAGGTAGAACACCCCTGGGTTCAATCAACAGTATCTTCTCCCCCAAAGAAAGGGAGTAAGAAAGGGATAAGAGGTCTACAGTGGGAACATGAAGAGGTCTTCCCTAAGTACCTCAATAGTGCAATGTTAAACAGTATAGCCCATAATCTTACAGGGATGATTCAGATTTTGTGTGTTACCAAGATTCTAAGCCATATAAAAATTCCAGGGTAGGGACACAAAATGAGAATCAAAGTCCAGGAAACCAGGTTGAAGGTTCTGATGAGAATTACATTTCTTTCTGCACTGTTTGACTAGCTTTGGTATCTAAACTACGAGGAGTATCTACATTTCTGACTTTTTGTATGTTTCTGACTGCTCTACGTTCTTGAGAAAATAGCAGTTAATCTCATTCAGCATTACATCACAAAAGCCATAGACTTTACTGTACAGTCTCTATCTGGATCTAAGCAAGCACAGTGAATCTAAAAGTTAAACTTTTTTCTTCCTAACTTCTCTGCAAGAGAGGGTAAAGTCATCAAATGCCCATACCCCCTTTGAATCTGTGGCTTTGAAAATATATAACTGCATGCTGAGCTCACATTTTTTTCATAAACTTTTTGCAGCACTAAAGAAAAATAAAATAGTTGGCATAAACAGGAAGAAAAATGAGTTTGCTATCTACCCCTCATGGTGTGGATTCAGTGGCATAAAATTATGTGCACAGGCTTCCATATGGCTGTGTGTCCTGTAGAGTGTAGTTCATCATATGTAAACAATTAGGGGGATTAAAGAAGAACAATGCTCAATGTGCACTCAATTAGAACAAACAAGAAAATTATTGTTCTAGGAATACACGCTTCCTTAGCAAAAATTACAAAAGTTTTTATTATATAAATAAGTTGACAGTGTTGTAATGTTAGGGGTCCTGGACCAAACTCAAATTTCAGAATTCATTAGAAATGAATCTTCTTTGTTCAACTGGAGAAGGTTATCTTGATTTTAAGACAATACATTACAGCCTGGATCAATTTATTATCTCCCATCAGTTCTTCTTTTTCCCAACATTTCTAATATTAAAATTCATAAATATTTCAGGAGCAGGGTAATACATCTGTATTTTATTCATTTACACATCCTTTGTTGTGATGTTGAATATGAACTCTTAGAAGTTCCAGAAGCTCTTAAGCTTTTATGGAGGCTGTTAAGGTTCCCCTCCTTTTGAATAAAGGAAAAGTCTTAGTTTGATTTGAAATTCAAACTCAAAAACTTTAAGTGGATTTGAGAGTTGGCACAATGCATTCTTCAATCCTGGAATTCTTGAGGAACTCAGGATGTCTTCTTTTCTAGCCTTGCTTACATTTTGGTGGGCTTCTTTTTCATGCAAAGATACATGTTTTTTGAATCCTGTGATTTCATTACATAGTGGCAATTTTTCTAAAATTAAGTTTGAAAACTCAAATTCTCGGAGCCAAGTTTTAGAAAATGAATTCTTGTACTAGTCCAGAGATAAATTAACCAATTTTGCAGGAGTCTGCTCCTTGTTCGCAGTGCTTTAATCAATGTAAATATATTCAACCATGCTAATGTGACAAGAAGAAAAGCAATGTATTCCTTGCTTCTAATTTAAGAAAAGCGAATAATTCCTAGGATTAAATAACCAAAGGTAAACATGTTGTTAAATGTTTTACTCATTTCTTAGGCTGATTGCTTTATCCTCTATTTTCCCCCTTTCAGCCACCAATTGATTGAGGTGAGTTATAGGACACTGTCTCATATTTCTTAATAATAATCTCTTAAATGCTCCCACTGCTTACATAGCAGATGTACATAAAAGTGAAGAATAAACAGACAAATAGAGTGTTGAAAGTAAGTGAATATGCCCTCAAAAGTACAATATGTTACCATGCATTTGGATCTTTGCTCAAATTTTCTATTTGGTTATCTTCTATGATTAGTTTTTAAATATAGTACGATGAGCCTGGCATGGTAGAGCAGGCCTATAATCCCATTACTGGGAGGCTGAGGTAGAGGATTTCAGGATAGTACACTAACTTAGAAAGGCTTTGTTTAAAAATAAAAGATAAAATGGGACTGTGGTTGTAGTTCAGATTGGAATGCTCCTGAGTTCAATCCTCAGTAGCACAAGCGTGCGCACGCACACACACACACACGTGCACACACACACACACACACACAGGATGGTAATTTCTTAACATGCATGTGTCTTTTCAAGGGGTGCGTTTCTTATGCAGAGTCCACCTAGAGTCTGAGGAGCTCTGAAGCTGAACTGCAGAGTGGTAATAACAAAGCTATAGCAAAGCCAGAATGGATGGAGAAAGAAGAGTTGAGTAATGGTGCTAAAGACTGAGCTGGAACAAGCTGCAGGACATGTGAATGGAGGTTGGGAAGATACAGTGACTTAGCTCATACTTGAAAGTGCTTTCTCTATACAGGAGGCACTAATTCTAAGGATTGGATAAGTTTATAAAATATTTTTAAGTAATTCTAAGGAGTTAATATTTTATTCTGTTCTAGATAAAGGGACAGAGAGGTAAAATAACATATCCAAAGTTATGCAAGCAGTGAAGCTACGACTAAAGTCCTTGAAGTTTGACTCAAGAGTCTGTGTACCTGCACACCATGGTACATCTCATTGGCATCAGGATAACTAGTGAAAGATAAAAGAGTAAGATTTAGCAAACACAAAATGTCTAGTTTTCCAAATGTTTAGGGTAAAATCAGAAGGCAGAGGAAGTTTTCTGTGACCCCTTCTCTTTACCGTGTTCTTTTAGAATAAATTATCATCTCTTTTACTAGGGAACAAACTGAAGAATCAAAGAATTGAGAGTTTATCTAGCCAGTCAAAAACTAAGTAAAAGTTTAAGTTCCAGCTTTGAGTATCATATAAGTATTTTAAAATACTTAGGAGGCAAAAAGTCAGGTTTTGCAACTCCAAAAATTTATTACCCCAAATAGTATCAACAAGATGTTAAAGAAAGTTTTATAAAAATATGTTGTAACCCAAACTTTCAAACAGATCTATGAAAATAGTGACTATGATCTCCAATTAATACAACTACTAAGAAATGAAGCCATTAAAGCAACTATGAGTATTATGGGAAGTGGGGGAGTTGGGTTTTTGCTTTTAATGCCATTTTGATATTATAAAGAATAAAAGTTAGCATGGTATGGAGACATATGTTTGTAATCCCAGTACTTAAAGAGATTAAGATAGGAGGATTTCAGATTTATGACAACCCTCAGCAATTTAGTGATACTCTCAGCAAACTAAAACCCTGTTTCAAAATAAAAAACCAAAAAGGGCTAGGGATGTAGCCTGGAGGTAGAACATCCCTGGGTTCAACCCCCAGTACTACAAAATGAATGAATGAATGAATGAATGAATGAATGAATGAATGAAAAATTTCAGGGGCAATGTCATGAGAACTTCCATGGAGACTCAGGTGTAGCTTCCAACATGAGGATGGAAGGCAACTCCGTCACCAGACTTAGGTTCGTATCTATCCATGTCTAGCCTCTCTTCCCACTTCTATTCCTGTGAAGGAAGAGATAGTGGAAACTAAGCCATGCCACACAGCACCACTGTTTGCCTCCTCTAAAGTAAGTGTGTCTAGGAGCATTTCTAGAAGTATTCTGACCTGGCTTAGTTTTGCTTTTTGGTTTCATTAATTTTTTTTTTTATTATTTTTTTAATTTTATTTTATTGGTGCACTGTATTCATACATCATAGTGGGATACAAACTTTTGTAGACATACATGCACACATCGCCCAGTCAGCCCCCACCCGATCCCCACCCCATTCTCTCCCCATCCCTCCCTCCCATGCTTGGCTTAGTGGTTGACATCTAGTATTATAGCAATTTATCCAAAATTAAAAATGATAATCTCACATAACAGTTTCATTTGTCTGATACCAAGCTTTTGATGACTTAAAGATAACATTTCAATATTTCTTTTTGCTTTCTTTCTTAACAGAGAATATTTTTTTCTTTTTTTTTAGGTGAAACTATCATATATTTATTTTTCAGAAAAAAATCTATCCTGATATGGATACCCAAAACAATCTCGAAGCAAAAACAAAGCTAGAAGATGTGTATTTTCTGATTTCAAACCATATAAAGCTACAATAATTGAAACAGTGTAATACTGTTCTAAAGGCAGATATATAGACCATTGGAGTTAAATACAAGCCTAGAGCTAACTTCTTCCCTATATTGTCAAGTTATTTTTGACAAGGTTTCCACGAAGATTTGGTGGTGGAAATAATAATCTTTTAACTAAATATTGTTGAAAAATAATAATTACATGGAAAAGAATAAAATTGGACCTTTACCTAATCCCACATACAAGTATTAACTCAAACTAGATAAAACACCTAAATATAAATCTTAAGACTATAAACTTTTAGGAGAAAATCTGGGTCATAAAACCTCACAACATTGAAATTAGCAGTGATTTCTTGGATATGATTTCAATGGCACAGGCAACAGAAGAATATAAAAGAGAGAATATATGCTTTAATGAAATGTCCCAGAACAGACATCTAGGTAAAAATGCAGGGCTCAGCAGGACCATTCTGTACATTCTATGGTCCCATGATTTGGCATCTAGTAATCTAAACAATCCCCACCACCCTCATTTCCTGCTCATAGCTGCCAGCCCACACCACCACACCCACCTCCTCAGGGGAACACCTTGAAAAGTGATGCTGATGTCCCTGTGTCTCACATTTACTTTCCTGCAGCATACCATGGGAGATCCCTCTCTCTCTCTCTTCTTCATGGATAAAGTGTCAGTAAGACCTCAGAGGGTTGTCAGGATCACAGCAGCTCACACATTTTAAGCACCTCACATAGGAAGTGGCACAGAAAAGGTGACCAGTCAAAAAAGTGGCCTCTATACTATGTTTTCCCTTTCCTGGCAAGGAATAGAAGTTGCACCTGGTAGTCATCTGGTTTAGAACATCAGTTCACCAGAAAAACCCAGTCTCCTGTGGTCTTACCACAACCAACTTCTTCATTTATTTTCTACTTAGTGTAATAGAGGTTAACAGCTGAACCATCAAGTTAGATGTCCTTGAAGTCCTAGGAAAGAGTGTTGTACCGATTCAGTGTAACTTAGAAGTGGGGTTTCTGGATTCTGTTAACTCCCCCCTCCATGGTGGCACAAAATGAATTGAGTAATAGTTTCATATTTATTTTATCATGGCAATTAAATGCAGACACAGAAATAAATTATGTTCAGAATGTTCATGTGTAAGACTAAAGCACAAGGACCTTTTCCAGCTTCCAAAATTCTACTACAGCCATTTTATACCAACTTATTGTTGTGAGCTTTTCAAACAGATGATGAAGATGATGTGGGCGGGTGAGGAAGAAGAGAGAGAGGAGTTGAGACCTGGGGTCTCAATGTATGGTTCTCATGAGCTGATTAACAAGGATGAGGGAAGCTTGCATTTTTGTCAACAAAGATTCCTCCTTAAAAATATCTCTTCACTACATATAATCAAGTAGAGGGCCTCACATAGTGGCACCATGCTGTAATCTCAATACTTGGGAGGCTGAAATAGGATTGAAGGTTTGCAGTCAGCATCAGCAATTTAGTGAGGCCCTTAGCCACTTAGTGAGATCCTGTTTCAGAATAAAAATAAAAAGGGCTGGGGCTGTAGCTGAGGTAGAATGGCGCTGAGTTCAATTTTTGGTACCACAAAACTAAGTAAATAAAATAAAATAAAATAGAAATTTTTTTCCTAAGTTTATTTCTTAAAATGCAAAATACAACTTTTCTATTTTGGCTCTAGCATAGACATGCTTCAGTGCATTTTTTCCAGCCTCCTAATTTTATTCGTAAGGACACTGAGGTCTTGGGAGGCAGAAGGACTTCTAGTGCTATACAACTTGTTAATAGAAAGAGGCTGAACTACAACTTAGGCTTTCTAATTGTCATTCTGGCATTTCCCTCACTTTCTCACTGTGTGATTAATCTGCCTGTGTTTTAGGAACAACTAGAGAGAATGACTTCCAATTTTAAAGTTAGGCCTGCTGAATGGGATAGTGAACATTTCACAAATGAAAGCATATAATACAATTAAAACTTTAAAACTCAACTCAGGTCATTTCATTTATTTTCTCAAATGAACCTTTCTTGTAGCTTTCCATTATGCTTAGAGAAACAAAGACACCACCATTTTCCACACAGACTCCATGGCCCTGCATTATTAAGACCTTGGCTACCTCTCCATCTCATGCTCCTCACTTAATAGCACACAGCCATATCGGCCCTTGAACATGACAGACAAGTTCTTTCCTCAACTGGATTAAAAAAAATTCTGCACTGTGAAAAACAGAACAATAATTCAAATAGGTTAAAAAAATTAGAACTCAAGCCAGACATAGTGGCACATGCTTGTAATCCCCGAGCTTGGAAGGCTGAGACAGGAGGATCGTGCAGGTTTGAAGCCAGCCTCAGCTACTTAGTGAGGCTCTCAGCAACTTAGTGAGACCCTGTTTCTAAATAAAATACAAAATATAGGTCTGGGAGTATAGCCAGGAGCTAGAAAGCCTCTGGGTTCAGCCCCCAGTACCACCAAAAAAAAAAAAAAATTAGAACTCAAGATAGAATTAAGTGTTAAATTCAGTCGCCCTTAAGAAAGATACACACCATGTTACTAATCAGAATGAAGTGACTTTTCTTAAAAAAGAGCATCATTAAAAAAAGATAATTTTTTAATGATCTTCATATAATGATCATCATAAAAAGAGCATTTAAGTGACAATGAGAAATAAGAAACGCATAAACCAAAAGCAATCCTCAGGGTTGTTTATGTGGTCATCTGAGAGAGAGATAGTATTCATTTTATTTACTTGGGACCAACTAGATTGGGTAGGAACTAAGAGTAGTACCTCCAGTTCAAGGAGTAATAAAGTACTACACAAAATGAGAATCTGCTTACAAATAGATAAGTAATTTTCACCATTAGGACCTCAAGATAGCTTGCCTTAAGGGGGATTACTTAACATTTCAAAAAATGCTAAATTTTGTTGAAGATAAGTAAACTAGATCCATTTTTTTCTTTTAATAAAGAACAATTGTAAAGGCAAAGATATGAGCTTCTGTCGAAGTTTTGCTAATGAACCAGATGCAATTCCGGCTACAGTCTTATTGATTTCTGGCAAATAAAAGGAGATTCTTCTTCTTCTTCTTCTTCTTTTTTTTTTTTTTTGTGGTACTGGGGATGGAATCAAGGGGCCTTCTACCTCCAGGCTACACTCTCAGACCTTTACATTTTTATTTGGAAACAGGGTCTCTTAAGCCAGCTGTAATTCCCGTGCTTGGGAGGCTGACACAGGAGGATCATGCATTTGACTACATTTATCTTTTAATAACCTTATAATTTTATAGAAAAATGGCAAAAGGAACTCAGAGTGTTTCATATATTCCACATCTTATATTGATATGGTACATTTGTCATAACTCATTAAGTAATACTGAAATATTATTGTTAACTAGAGTCCATACTTTATTCCAATTTTCCTGACTTTTATTACCATCTTTTTAATCTAATATATCATTCAGAACTTCACTAACCTTGGTAATAATGACGATTTTTAGACTTCTTTTACTTTTGATGACATTGATAGTCTTGAGGAGTACTGGTTAGAACTTTTGTAAAAATTTCCTCAGTTAAAAGGAAGTCACTGTGTAGAGCCCATACTGAAGGAGTAGGAAGTTGTTCTCTACCTTCTGAAGTGGAAAATCAGCATAAACCATCTGAAATCCTTCCATAAAAAATATTTGTATATTTTCCCTTATTTACTTGTTCATGTATAAGTATGAGCTCATGGATATTAATTTTAAGCTTTTGATCATAATCCAATTCTACCTTACTTTTCTCCTTGCTCATGTTATTCCAGTGTTGGACACTAGAATCTCTTTCGGTTTTGTTACCACGTCCCTTTGACATACTTTACTATTCTGTATGTTTGTAATCTATACTTTCTGAATTTATGGCTCTATAATATATTTCAGAATCATCCTACATATATCTTTCTTGAGTCTTAGAAAATGTCATTTCTCTAAAACCCATTAAAATTTTTTTCTTTGTTAAAAGCTTTTTATTGGAGAAATTATTCAACGCACTGGATAGGTTAGTTGCTTCTGGGGTGTCATTTATTTTAGGCTCTTTTGGTTAACAGAGCAAGGAATTCTTGTCTGCACACACATCCATAAATATTCTATATGTACCTATCTTCATTTATAGTAAGCTAAGTGAGTCCATAAAGATTCATTCAACCCTAACCCATGACCACATGGATCAATCTAGTCTTTTTGCTCGTCTGTAACTTTCCAATCCTCCGAGGAGAGACTGACTCCCATTCTGAGCCATTCATTTACCTATTCTCATTTCTAGCATGCATGTATAGTGGTTTCCAAATTAATCTATACTTCTGTGGGAAATAACTTAATTAGATAGATACTGTTATTCTGTTTTTACTTTTTATTTTCAATGTGGTACTGGGGATTTAACCCAGGGGACATTATACCAGTGAGCCATATCTCAGCCCTATTGTATTTTATTTTTTTATTTTGAAACAGGGTCTTACTAAGATGTGGATGGACTCACTAAGTAGCTGAGGCTGGCCTCAAACCTACAATCTTCCTGTCTCAGCCTCCCAAATAGTGGTTGTCTTCAGACTATTGAATTTTAAGAATATGTGTTTTGCAGATATTTTCTTCCATACTTGGGATTGTCTTTCCCTTCTTTTTGCAATGTATGCATTTTTTAGAAAAGCTTTTAATTTTATTAAAGGACAATTTTTCAGGTTTTTTTTCTTTCAGTAATTATACTTTTGTCATTTTTTCTAAAATAGGCCACCAAACTTGAAATCATATAAGTTTTATCCTGTCTTATTCTGAAAGTTTTACATTTTAAATTTAGGTATGAGATTATTTAAAAAGTTGTTGTTGTTGTTGTTGTTGTTGTGTGTGAATAGCAATTGGGGTGGAACTCAGGGGCTTTTCTACCTCTGGGCTATACTCCCAGACTTATTTTATGCTTTATTTGCAAACAGGGTCTCACTATATTGCTGAGAGCCTCACTCAGTAGCTGAGGCTGGCTTTAAACCTGTGCGATCCTCCTGTCTCAGCCTCCCAAGCGCTAAGATTACAAGTGTGCACCACCACGCCCAGCTTTGTTGTTGTATTTTTAGGCACACATTTGTATTAGTTTCTTGTTACTCTTATAACAAAGTGGCTGAAGACAATACAAACTTATCACTATATAGGTCTTGAGATTAAAAGTCTGAATCGGGTGTCACTGGGTAAACATCAAGGAGTCTGTAGCACTGTGCTTCTTTGGGGGCTCCAGGGGTAATTCAGCTCCTTCCCTTTTCCAGGTTTTGTCAGTAAGCATACTCTGAGATATATGGGCTCATCCTTATCTCTTCAAAACCAGTCCATCATCATACCACTGAGTCCCTCTCAGTCTGCTTCTCTCTAGTTCTGTCTCTCTTGACTCCCCCTCCACTTTACTGACCCACTGACCCCTGTGATTACATTGGGCCAACCTGCATAATCCAGTGTATCTGTAGCTAATTGAGCTATGTAGCAACATTAATTTTATGTGTACCTTAATTGCCTTTTGTCATGTAGCCTAATATATTCACAATTTATGAGAATTACCACATGAATTTTGAAGGCAAATTATCCTACCTACTACATGTAATAGCTCTAGCACTAACTGTTGAAAGGACTATTTTTTTACTGAATTATTTTTGTGCCTTTGTTTAATACAATTGGCTATATTTGTATGGACTCACCATGGTTTTACATTTTCCTGCCAAACAATAATATTAAAGCATGTATTATGTGCTCTTCAGATGACTTCTTTTGTGAAATACCTATTCAAGTCTTTTTCTCATATTTTTCCTATTATGGTTGTTTGTCTTGTTATTAATTTATTAGAATATTTAATTTTTTCTGCATATAAGCCTCTTGTCAGGTATGTATACTGAAATATGTTCTCTCAGTGTATGATTTATCCTTTAACTTTATTAATAATGTATTTTAGCAGGCAGAAGTTTTAATTTTGGCTGTTTATATGTAATTTGTTCTGTGTTTTTTTCTAGGGCACCACTATTCAATAAAATATAGAGTGAGCCACAAACATGAGGCACATGTTCAGTTGTAACTTTTCTAGCAGTTGCATTTAAACAAAAATAAAGAGAAACATATGAATTAATTTTAAGAATTATTGTTTAAATATATCGAAATATTATTTCAAAATCTAATCAATACAAACATTATTAGTGAGCTAGTTTACACTTTTGTGGTACTAGGTCTTTGAAATCAATGTGCATTTAAATTTATACTGGACCTCAATTTGGACAAACTACATTTCAAGTGTTCAGTAACAAAATGGAGTTAGTGGCTCTAGTACTATGTAGTGTAGTTCTAAAAGCTTGGTTTTTAGCTTTTAAAGTCTGTGATCCATCTTAAAATAGATTTAGGGTATGCTATAAAAGAGAGTCTAAAACTTGCTTTTTAATATAGATCCCCAGTTGCTCCAAAAGTATTTCTTGAAATATTTTCCTTTTCTCATTGAATTACATTAGCTCCTTTCTTGAAAATCAGGTTTGTATATGCTACATACCCCATAATCTCCTCTGCTTATTAATTTATTTATCCTTGTGACAATATCAGACCATTCTTAGTTACTGCAAATTGTATAAAAAATCAAAATCTGTTAGTATAAATCCTTTAATATTATCCTTCATCAAGCTCACCTCAACTGGATTGTGTCTTTTGCATTTTCATATATACTATAAAATCGACTTTTACCTAAAGTCTTCTCAGATTGTGATTGGTAGGGAACATTGCTCTCTGAACTTAGATAATAATCATTTTACTGTTATTATTTTTCACTTGAAATGCAAATTTACTTTTTTAAAACTCCAAATGATTAAGAATTAAGTATAGAGCTACTTCAGAAACTTACATACCCTCCAATAGCATAAACAAAAAAAAAACATGTACTTACAAGAATCTAAGGCTTTCTGTATGGCTCATCTTAACCAGCCATGTTTTTGTTTTTGTGGTGCTGCAAACTGAATCCAGGAACAGTCTACTTCTGAGCTACATCCCAGCTTTCTTTCTTTCTTTCTTTCTTTCTTTCTTTCTTTCTTTCTTTCTTTCTTTCTTCTTTCTTTTTTGGAAAAAGGGTCTAAGTTGTTAAGGGCCTCACTAAGATTCTGAGGCTGGCTTTGAACCTGTGATCCTTCTGTCTCAGCTTCCCAAGTACTGGGATTCCAGGCCTGTGCCACCATGCCCGGTTCCAGCTATGTTCTTTCACCTATAATGACAGAAGACCACAGAGGAACTGACCAGTGCTGAGCAGGAGAGAGTGAAGAGAGAAAAACAAAGAATGGCTGGTCCCAGGGCAGCAGTGTCTACAAAGGACGTCAACCAGGCTACGCGACTTCAAATTAATCTTTTAAAGAGAATTATTACTTCTTTTACTTTTCAGAAAGTTCTAATGTTCTATAATAATTTACAACAAACATTTCTTTTTTAATGCACATGCATATGCACACATATACACACACTCATACACACATACATGTTTATTTTCTGAACAATAGATTCTAGGTTTTTAGAAGTAAAAAGGTAAAACCTTGAGGTAAAAAAATAAATTATCATATAATAATAACTAACACAAAAATAAGTTAAACTTAGATTAGTTCCTATAGTATAGTAGACTACTGTACTAAAAGCTAGTTTATTCTCTATTCTTTCAAATAACACATGCTAATTGACTAACAATCCTTCATTTTAGAGAAAAATGATAATTTAATATCATAATATTGATCCCAAGATACTGAAGAATTCTTTAATTTATTCAACATGTTTTAATATCTCCTAGGGATCAAACACTTAACTGGCTTCCTTCTAAGAAACTGTACAATGGAGAAATATTTATATCAATTTGATATTAAACATTTGAATTTTTTAAAAAATATAATTCATGTATACTGTTTATATGAAATTTCTGTTACTTAGAGTTCTCCAAATGCTCTGGTTCAGATTACATATATAAACAATCTTTCTCATTTTGGGAAGAGAAAGGACCTGGGTGTGGTGGCGCATGGTTATAATCCCTGCGCTAGGGAGGCGGAGACAGGAGGACTGCACAGGTTCGAAGCCAGCCACTCTGGCTTAAGAGACCCTGTTTCCAAATAAAAATATAAAAAATAGGTCTTGGAGTGTAGCCCAGAGGTAGAGAGGCTTCCAGGAACCCCAGTACCACCAAAAAAAAAAAAAAAAACTGTAGAGACTTTGACTCTATAGTTTCCTAATGCATGAGTCCAGAATGATTGGAGGCAAATCATCTCCCGCATCTGCTTTCTGGTTCTGGCTTAGCTTTAATTCTAAAGGTGAAATATGAATAAAATACTACAAGGAATTGTGGTTCTTAAGCTTTTCAAAACCTGAGAATCACCAGAAAATATTCTCTCTCTCTCTCTCTCTCTCTCTCTCTCTCTCTCTCTCTGTAATGTGATACTGGAGATTGAACCCAGAGGCATTCTACCTCTGAGCTACTCCCCCAGCCTTATTTATTTATTTATTTATTTATTTATTTATTTATTTATTTATTTTCAAACAGAGGTGATCTAAGTTGCTGAGGGCTTCACTAAGTAGCTGAGGCTTGCCAAGAACCAGCAGTCCTCCTATCTCAGCCTCCCAAGTACTGGGATACAAGCATGTGCCACCACACCTGGCTTACCAGAAGATATTTCTTACATAGCTCATTTCTTGTCCTACTCCTAGTGACTTGGAAGTTTGATGTGGGTCTGAGAATCTGCACCCCTAATCCTTACTGCTTATAATTCTTTTCCTCAAATTATTAATACTCATTGGGTACTGACTGTAATCACATCATGGCATTGAAAAAATTGGAGTCCATGGGGTTACAAAGAGTGTGATAAGGTCACTCATGTCGTGGTATTTACTTCTAGAAGATGAGAGAGGGCAGAAAATAAATGGGCTGAGACCACACTGCAAATCTGTGTGGGATTCTCTTTCACACAGACCTCCCAGCAGATAGCCATCCTGCAGGGATGCCTGGAACCAAGGGGCAGTGGGTGAGGGCAGAATTCCCAAGAAAGCAACCTCTGTAGGTCAGGGGTGTTTCATGCTGAAAGCAGGCTTGGAACATGATCTAGAGGAACTGTGAGCTTTAAATGAGCCTCACAGAAATGATGTTCCATTACATCAAACTTTGCAGCACAATTCTGTTTCTCTTCTCTTTTTTCCCCATTATTTCTTTTTTCAGTTGTGGAACCCTGGGAATCATTTTCCTTGTGCCATCGCTTCTGGTAATTTTTAAACAGTTTAAGCAACTTTGCTTTGTTTCAAGTCAGTATTATTGTAAGACATACCAACTGGCTTCTTTTTGCAATTTTTCAAAATCTTTCCCCCTTTGGTTTCTTTGTTTCTTGTTCTGAGGGAAACATCATAGAAAAGGTGGCTGCTTCTATCATTAGAGCATCCACTTTGTAACAAGAATTTAAGCTAGGGGAACAGTGTTAAGCAATTGGTACATAGTAGTTCTTTATCAGAGGATTAGCTTGCAAAAATCTTCTCCAATTGTGTTTCCTCTCTCTTTAGACTCTCCTTTGATAAACAGAAACTTTTAAGTTAATGGCATTCCATTTATTAATTATTGTTTTAATTTCCTGAGCTTTGGGCAATTGGACTAAATAGACATTTCACAAAATAAGAAATGCAAATGGCCAATAAACACATGAAAAAACATCATTAGCAATAAGGGAGATGAAAATTAAAACTACACCAAGACTCCATCTAACCCCATTAGAATGGCAATCATAGCCAGGCATGGTGCTGCATGCTTGTAATTTCAGTACTTGGGAAGATGAGACAGGAGAATCACAGGTTTGCAGCCAGCCTCAGCAACTTGTGAGGAGCTCTGCAACTTACTGAGACTTTATTTCAAAATAAAGAATTTTAAAACTGGGCTGTGGTGGAGCTCAGAGGTAGAATATCACTGGTTTCAATCCTCATTACCCCAGACACACACACACACACACACACACGCACACACACACACACACACACACACACACACACACACTAATGTTGGTGAGGATGTGGGGAAACTAGAACTCTTCTACACTGTTGGTGAGACTACAAATTAGTACAGCTGCTATGGAGATCAGTGTGTAGATTTCTCCATTACATGATCTAGTGATACCACTCCTGTGTATCTTTCCAAAGGTGCTGAAATCAGAATATTATAGTAATAATATATGCATATCTATATCTATAGCATCACGATCAAAATAGTCAAATTATGGAACCAATCATCAGTACAATACATCAATAGATGAATGTATTCCAAAATTATAGGCTATACACACAATGGAATTCTACCCAGCAATAAAGAAGAGCAAAACTATATGATTTGTAGGAAAATGAATGTATCTCAAGGGCGTTGTATAATGTGAGATTAGCCAGTCACAGAAAGAGAAGGGTCATATGTTTCTCTCATATGCAGAAGCTAGAAAGTAATCAAGATATAAGAGCGACTTTAGACCAGGGAGGTGGTCTAGGGGAAGATGGGGAAGGGGAGAAGGAAAATTAATGAAGGAAATACTCCCACTGACCTGATGTACATACGTGAGAATATCAGTGGCAATCCCACTGTCTTGTCTGAGGTAGGGGGAGTGGGAAGAAAGCCTGGGAAAGCCTCCCAAGTGCTGTGTGCATGTATGTCTCTATCACTCTGAACTACATTATGATGTGAAACTATAATGTACCAATAAAAGCATAAAATTAAATAAATAAAATTCATGTTAGAGAACAAAACCAAAATAGAAACAGAAGAAGGTTTCCCTTTTCTACGATTTAAGGAAGGTAAGTCTTCAGTGTTCTTGCAGAAAAGAAGCAAACTAGTATATCCTTTTGACTTAGCCAGTGAAATTGCTTTCAGGTAAATACATGTGCTCTGACATTTTTTATTAAATAATAATAAATAACAGGCAACTGCAGAATGCTGTTTATTTTCAAATCATTTCAAGAAAACCATAACTCAACAACTTCTAGGTTGATATTAAATTACCTCTGAGCAGTGCTTGGAATCACCACTGAAAAATAATTTTGGGGTTTGTGTTGAGAAAAGAATCTAAGGCAAGTGAAATTGCCAGTATATTTTAAGAAAGCCAGGCATAATAAACTCATTACTATTTTGCCAAGGTTTTTAACTATCCTGACCATTTGATAACTAAGATATTTGCCTTCTTTACTGCTTTTCAGTATAAATAATAGTGATGAGAACATTTTCTATGCATTTCCAGCTTTGGAAATATGATATTTTAAGGTCCTAACAAGGGGTCAACCTTGATGAGTTGGGATTATTCCCAGCTTTTTTTTTTAATTTATTGTTTCATTGGAATAATACATTATTATGAGGTACAGAATGGTAGAGGCGTACATGCACATGTCTCACATTTAACCCTTCACCAATTCCCATCACTTCCCAACTTCTTAAGCCTTTCCTTGTTTAAATGTGAGATTCACAAGTGAGAAGTCTTTCTGAGATCTCGTCCACCCCACGTGGTTGGTTTAAATTTATATACTGCATGGAGCATAGCAAGTTTACAAGAAAGCAGAATTCCAGTAGATATCCCCCAATCTGAGGTCTGTCAATTGTCTTTGCTTTGTGTTTGCTTTGTCCATGGATCCTATTTTTTCCTGATGTCAAGTGAGTAACGTATCCACACAATATTCTGAAACAGAATTCCTGGGAAGTACTTTCTATCCACAGAATAGTGTGTGTGTGTGTGTGTGTGTGTGTGTGTGTGTGTGTGTGTGTGTGTTTCTGGGGATTAAACCCAGGGGCATTCTACTTCCTAGCTACATCCCAGCCCTATTTTTATTCTTTATTTTGAGACATGTTTCACTGAGTTGTGGAGGGCCTAAGTATCTGAGGCTGGCCAGGAACCCAGATCCTCCTATCTCAGCCTCCCAAGTATTGTTATTACAAGCGTGAGCCACCATGCCTGGTTTCACAGAATCATTTTTATTTATTTATTTATTTATTTATTTATTTATTTATTTATTTATTTTTATTTTTTTGGTGGTACTGGGGTTTCTGGAAACCCTTCTGCCTCCGGGAGAAGTTAACTCTGGGACCAGAACCCAGGGGCATTCTACCTTCAAGATACACCCCTAGTCCATTTTTATGTTTTATTTTGAAACAGGGTTTCACTATGTTGCGGGGGACCTCACTAAGTAGTGTGGCTGACCACAAACCTGCGATCCTCCTGTCATCTCTCAAGTACTGGGATAACAAGTGTGCGCCATCACCCCCGACTTCCAATCCTACTCTTCATGACTTGCACATGTCATAAGCATGAAAGAAATTTATTTCACATGTAGAAGCTCAAGTAATGATTTTGTAATGGCATAAAAGATATTGAAGCATAGGCTGGTTTAAGAAGAGCAGTTTTTCATCTCAAAATAAAACTGTGACTACCAAAATGAACTAGATAAGACTTACTTGTTCAATCCTTAAGGGGCCATTTTTATATAGTATCAACAAAAAATTAAAACTTACATTTAAAAAATATCATTTACGCAGAGGCATGGTGGTACATGCTTCTAATCCCAGCACCTAGGAGGCTGAGACAGGAGGATTGCGGTTTGCCAAAGCCTCAGCTACTCAGCGAGGTCCTTGGCAACTCAGTGAGACCCTGTTTCAAAAATAAAAAGGCTAAAAGATAGGGCTGGGATTGTAGCTTGGGAGGTACAAGGTCCCTGGGTTTCATCCCCAGTACTGAAATATATATATATGATGTATATGTATATGTATATGTATATGTATATGTATATGTATATGTATATGTATATGTATGTATATATATTATATATATGTATATGTATATATGTATATATATTACATATATATGTATATGTATATAGCTTATATATATATAACTTACATTTGCATCAAAAGTATCAAATAAGGAGAAGTAAATTTACTGGAAGATTATTGATTTTATATTGCTAATATGAATTATATTACCCATGTAATATAGGTTATTGTCTCTATTAGAAGAGAAAAGCATTTAAAATTATAAATATCTCTCAGTAATACTTAAGCCTCATACACATACACAAACTGAAAT
The DNA here is from genome assembly GCF_963383645.1 of Muscardinus avellanarius. Taxonomy (NCBI): domain Eukaryota; kingdom Metazoa; phylum Chordata; class Mammalia; order Rodentia; family Gliridae; genus Muscardinus; species Muscardinus avellanarius. The sequence goes on along the minus strand of NC_137786.1, from coordinate 47,621,361 downwards.
TTTGTGTTTTTTTTATCATTCAATTCAAAATATTTAAAAGTTTTCCTTGCAATTTTTGATCTTGTTCCTTGATTTACTTAGAAATGTACTGTTTAGTTCTAAGTTTATAAACTATTTTATTGTTACATGCTTTCCTATTTACATTTTTTGTGGTCAGAGCCACATGGATGTAATATTTTAGTCTTCTTCATTTATTAAGATTTATTTTATGGCCTATCATATGATTTAGTTTGATAACCTTCGTACATGTAATTGAAACATATAGAATAAACTTAAGTTGGATATAATACTCTATATTTCATTTAGGCCAAGTAAATTGATGCTATTCAAATTTTCTCTAATCCTACTGATATTTTTCTGCTTTTCTGTTAATTACTGAGAGGCTTTCAAATATCTAACTATTAATATGGCTTTGATTATTTTTGCATTATTTTTGTCAGATTTGTTTAATATATTTTATAGCTGTATTTTTAGGTGCATATGTATTTAGAATTGCTATGCTTCAATGAATTAACCCTCTCATCATTATGAAATACTCCAGTTTATTTCTGGTTAAACTTCTTGTCTCAATGTCTAATTAGACTTCTTCAAGAAGAGTCACTTAAACCCTGGTATAGAGCTTAATATTTATAGAAAGCAATTTTTTTCTCTTTTTTTTTTTAGGTCTAATCCATTTTGTTAGTACTGTCTTTACAGTGAGTGAATATCTGGTTCTACTTTATTATTTCATCTGAAACTCTCTCCTTGTGATATGCTTGGGTCTAGGCATACCACATATAGTTTGTTTTCTCTATTTTTTTTCATTTGGAATTTTTATGTGTTTGTTGTTGTTCTTTTATTACTCCTTTCCGTCTCTTCATTTACTTCTAAATTTGTTTTCTTCAGCCTGAACAACTTCCCTAATATTCTTTGTAGTAAAAATCTTCTGAAAATAATTATCTCAGATTTTTCTTTCTGAAAACTGGATCCTAATTTCTGAGGGAGTTTAATGGATATTTAATTCAGGGTTTGGGGGAAAGGACACTTTATAGATATTGTATTAACTTTCAGCCTTCATAAATAGGCTACCTCTGACTCTAGTATATGTACCCACTACTTTCCTATTCTGGATACTCTTACTATTTATTGTTTATTTTCAACTTTGAGCTTACTATTTATTATTTATTTTCAAATTTTTTAGGCTAGGATGTACTTAAGTTCCATTTCCTTTGTACTTATCCTGTTTGGGGTTTGCCTAACTTCTTAGACCGATCTATCTATCTGCCTGCCTATCTATCTATCTATATATCTATCAATCATCTATTTATATTTATATATATTTAATTTTTTGCAGTACTGGTGATTGAAACCAGGGGCATTCTATTGCTGAGCTACATCTCTAACCCTATGGTTTTTCTTTATTTTGAAACAGTCTCACTGAGTTGTGGAGGGCCTCACTAGGTAGCTGAGGCTGTCCTTGAACTAAGATCTTCCTCTCTCAACCTCCCAAGTGCTGGAATTACAAGCATGTGCCACCATGCCAGGATATATATATAAAAGGATGTTTATTTTTCAAATATTTTTTCTGCCCTCTTTTCTCATCTTTTGTGATTTAGCTACAGGTATGTTAGATTGCATGAAACTGCAGTTACATTTCCCAACTTAAAAAAAACATTCTTATACTGCAGAATTTCTCTTTTGAAGTGTACTGATTTGCTCATTTGTCATTTCTGATCTGCTTTTATCTCAACCAATGACTTTTAAAATTTTTCAAAATATTATATTTTTATTTCTGGAATGTTTCTTAGATGCACTTTTAGAGATTTTGTTGTTATTATTTCTAGTGATATTCTCCATCTGTTCACCCATTATATCCACTTCTTATTTTATGTTCTTGAAAGCTTCTAAAATTTTTTTTAGAATCTTTGACAATTCTAGTAGTAAGATTACTTCAGGTTGTATTTTTACTTTTTAATTTGTAAGTCACAATTATTTTTTTCTTGTTTGCTGTATTTCAACCATAAGATGGATTTGGAAATGATACCTTATATGGAGCTCATTGATGTTGTCTTTCTATAAAAAGTTGTTTGTTTTTGTTCTAAGAAACAAATTTCTGGCAAGCTATATTTTCTCTAGCTTGTTTTTTATTTATTTATTTTGTTAGGGAAAACTTTTTTCTTCATCCTTCTTCTCCTTCTCCTTCTCCTTCTCCTTCTCCTTCTCCTTCTCCTTCTCCTTCTCCTTCTCCTCCTCCTCCTCCTCCTCCTCCTCCTCCTCCTCCTCCTCCTCCTCCTCCTTCTTCTTATTCTTATTCTTCTTCTTCTTCTTTTTTGGTGGTACTGGGGTTCCTGGAAACCCTTCTACCTCCGGGCTACACTCCCAGTCCTAATTTTTATACTTTTTTTTTTTTTTTTATCTGGAAACAGGGTCTCTTAAGCCAGTGCGGCTGGATTCGAACCTGCGTGATCTTCCTGTCTCCACCTCCCAAGCGCGGGGATTATAAGCGTGCACCACCACGCCCAGCGTTTTCTTCTTTTTTAATGCAAGACCCTTACCCCATGGAATTTCTTCTGACTTCTGAGGTATGGTCCTTCTGGGGTTTAAACTGAAGTCTCTCAGCTTTGCTTGTACTGGACTTCCCAAGACTACAGGATGTGTTGAATCTCCTTCTAGCACATTTTTGAAACTGCTGTGTCTGCTAGTCCTCAAAGAGTCTAATGGAACACATGTAGCCCAGCCAAGGATTCTGTATCAGTCAAGGTTGTTCAGAGAAACAGAACAAACAGGATCTATATCTATAGCTACCTAGATTTATTTTAATGAGTTGACTCACATGATAATGGGATCGACAAGTCCAAAATCTCCAGAGCAGGCTTGTAAACTGCAAGCTCAAACTCAGACAGAATTCCTATGTTACAGACATGTGGAAGAATTTTCTTTTCTCCATGAAACTACAAGTTTTACTGTGTGTGTGTGTGTGTGTGTGAGAGAGAGAGAGAGAGACAGAGAGAGAGAGAGAGAGAGAGAGAGAGAGAGAGAGAGAGAGAGAGAGAGAGAGAACAGGGATTCAGGGATTGGACCCAGGGGCATTCTATCTCTGAACTACAATCCCAGCCCTATTTTACTTTATTTATTTTTTTAATTTTAGGTAGGGTCTCAGTAAGTTGTAAAGGCCTTGTTAAGTTGCCGAGGATGACTGCGAACCTGTGGTTCTCCTGTCTTAGCCTCCCAAGTACTGGGATTAGAGTTGTGCATCACCAGCCACCATGCCCAGGTCAGGTTTTGCTCTTGTCTTCCAAATGATTACGTGAGATCACCTACATCAGCATGTTGTCATCTCCTTTACCTATGTCAAATTTTTACATATGTTAACCACATCTACAAATGTCATCACCGCGATGTGTTTATATTTTGGCTTTTGGAAGTTCTGGGGATGACTGGGGCATTACATAGATTAACAACTGAGTTACATCCCCATTCCTAGACCAGTGTTTGACCAAACAACTAGACAGAAGAACCTAGCCAAATTGATACAGAAAATTTAACCAGCACTGAGCTTTTGGATACCTGCTGGGTGTCAAACAGACCTTAAGATACTCACTCTGCACATCTTCCTCCCTTACAGTATCTGTTGGGAAAAGCCTCTTGGGTTTCCCTCTGTACATCTTTCTTATTTTCAGCAACCTGCCTTACCCCCTCATTCCCCTTCAGCAGCCACACTCTCTAGTGCCTGTTCCTCAGGTTAGTGAGACTCCTAGAAAATATCTGGTCATTACCTCCCAGGACCATAGTTGGAACGTTTAGACTATTGTAGTAAAGTTGAGTATTACCCTTTTCTCAGGAATCACAGATATCTTCTATGTATTTTTCAGTTCCTCAGAACTGTTGACTTATATATTCTGCCCATTTATATGGTTGTTTACAAAGGGAAGGCAGGTGCTCTACCAGTTTTTCTGTAATGGCTAGAAGCAGAACTCTAGAGTTGTATAACCGGTTCTCAGTAATCTATGTTGGTGATGCTCTAATACCTCCCTTAGAATCAAGCACCAGTCATATCTTGGTGGTTCTTGGTTATATGTGTGTATTTTAATTAATTAACACCAAAATTAATAAAGGTGTATGCATGCTCTTAAGGATTCCCACCCCAAATGATAATAAATTTAATGGCAAATCCCAGTTGATTTGGAGATGGGATCTCTATTATACACTATCCAAACATAGCATAAATGTAATCCAAATTGCATAAAGCTTGGATATTCTTCAGTAATACATGTTTTCATGGAAATGGTTATGAAATTAATGGGTTAAAAATAGTCAGTAAAAATATTTACATTGCACAAATCATTGTATTAGTAACTGTAAGTAATGCCATGGCTTCAAGGAATTTATAGTATAATGGAAGAGTCTGGATAGTCATCTGTATCAGATGCAATACTCAATTTTCTAAAACATTCTACATCAAGAAAACACTATGTTCTTGTGTCTTTAGAACACAAATCTTGTGCATAGAAGCAGATGGTTGTCATTTTTCAGAAACGGACATAATTTAGAAAGGTTCCATGTGCTCACATTTTACAAACATTTAAGTGAAAGAGAACTTAGTAAGTATGGAGATGATTAATCTACAGATGGTTAGAAAAACAGTATTTGATTATTTAACCTCTTCAATTTTCTCATCAATTGGTCTTTTTATTCTCTCTTAGAAAGAGCACCACAATACCCTTTACATTAATGTTCAAGTAAGTTTTATAAAGTCAAACCAGAACATGAATTTAAAGGAAAATGGGAAAGGCAGTTGTGGAAAAGAGAGCCACATAGTTAAGCCAAGTAGTCTGGGTTATATCTAGACAGTTTTGGAAAAAAGTGCAATTTTCACTTATTAAGCATCCTGTAGGGATCAAAAAGAGATACAAGTGGTAGTCAAAGTCTAGTTATCACCTAGGTGGAAAGTCAAATTATCACCTGAAGAATCAATGCAGCATTTCATCAAGCCAGAAAGGCAGAAGCTAAATGGCTCATGCAAGGAGGTAAAGTATAACTGTTTCAGAATCCTGCCATGGTGTTAATGAATGGTTTCCTACCCTTTGATGTATTAAGCTCTTATTTTTTTTTGGTGGGTCTGGGGATGGAACCCAGGGGCATTCAACCTCCAAGCTACACCCACTGCCCTATTTTTTATTCTTTATTTTGAAACCAGGTCTCACTGAGTTGCAGAGGGCCTCACTAAGTAGCTGAGGCTGTCTGCGAACTGAGATCCTCCGGTCTCAGCCCCCCGAATGCTGGGATTACAAGTGTGTGCCACCACGCATGGCTTAAGCACTTATTCTTGAAGAAAGCAAAAGCAAACTAATTAAGAACAGAAACTTATAAGGAGAAGAATTTGTCCTACTATGGGGAAGAGTTTCAGTCAGTAGGAGGCAAACACAAAACTTAGAACCACATTGTGTAATGTATCATAATCAATAAATAGTGATCCAAAAACATTCTCCATATGAAGGACTCATAAATAAGAGCAGAGGAATTTTCCAAAATGCATTTAGAGGCTGATGACTGCAGTATATAGTGATTATCAAAGTTGCAGCCCATTACTATTAAAAACATTTCTCTTTGGGTGGCAAATACCAGACAAGGTTGGATTTTCATGATTTGAACTCAGGCAGTGAATGGATTACACCAACAGATAATAGTTCCAAAATTAATGCTGAAATAAAGACAAGAAAAGAATGCTATTGTAAGAACTGCAATTCAAGGTGGCATCTGAATCATAGCTGGTAGAAAATCGGATTGCAGAACAGCTTTCAAGGACAAAGTTGGACTTTGTGCTCCAATCTGGAACTCTCTAAATACTTCCAGCTATAGGTGAGAATTTATACCAGGGACAGGGATCTGGTCAAGTTGTTAAATGGTGAAATTCAGGGACAAGGACCATACCTGTCAAAATGTCCTGTTCATCAATTTGGAACTGACCTTTTAGAAAAAATCTTGGAATAACTGGTCTAAACATTAATCACTTTTATCAAAGAATCTTTGATCTTTAGTGTATACTCAACGTCTTATGCTTCTTAGATGGCCAGCAGGTTGAGTGATTTCCCAATGAAGACCTTTCATATTGGTCATGAGAAATCCACGACTACAGATGTTAGCATATGACAAACATTAGAATAAAGATTAGTTCATTGGTTTTAATTCTATTGTCTTAAGACCCAGAGAGGAGGGAGTAATATTATGTCTAGAAAAGAACAAGCAGTATATTAATTGATACCAATATTTTTGCCCCTCTGCTCCATCCATTGTGATTCCTAATGTTAAAATGTCTTCTTTTTCATCAATCTCTCTTTAACCTATCACCATCTATCAATGAAATTCACCCTCCCTCCTGCCTTCTTTGAAATCCTATATGCTCGTGCTGGAGTACTTAGTGTATTTCATAATAATAACCACAGTGTATGTCATATTGTCCCTATAGTAGAGGTCTCTGGATCTAGATCCTTGGTCCTATTTTAGCATTCTTATGTACTAACATTGTGCCTATTGCATAGTATTTATGCAGTAAAGTCTGCTAAGTAAACGAGTGACTAAACAAATGCGTATTAATTTTTTATTTTCTCAAGGGACTGTGCTGCACTATTGAATAAAAATGTTAGTTATAAACCTATGTTTTCCATGTGCGTTTTGTTCTTTTGAATACATTCCTTGACTCACTGTATCCTTTCTCATCAAGGACTCCTAAGAAAATTTTATTGTTGGAGCACAGCCACTGACAACATTATTCCTCCTCAAAGGAAGAAAGTTCTTTAAATCTGAAGGAATTTTACTCTGTACCTTTGATATGAAAACTGTATCATCTATTTCTGGTAACGCTTGCTATGTTATATAAGAATATAAAGACGGAAACGAACAGAGGCCACCAGTCTCATGTTCTGCAATCTGCAGATTTCAGCTTCAAAGCAAAAAAGACAGATTAAGTTCTCAAGTCTTGAGTTTTACTTGGAAGGAAAACAACATTCAGAACTATTCGCTTTTATAAATGGCAAAGCTCTAAGCTTATGCATAGAACTCAGTCTGGGCCTGGCATCTGTGCTCACACAGTGCACCCAGAAGGGGTGATGAGCTTTCTACCTATAACTCTTTTTGAAAGATGACACTCTGAAACGTGTTTGTACCCGATAACATGTGACTAAGAGCTCTAAGCCAGAACCCTGCAATCCTTTGTTGTTTGGGACAATTCTCACCCTGATAGTTGTTTTTATAAAGTCAATCTTCCTTCTGCACAGAGCCATAGAATATCTACCTCTTCCTTGATATTGGTGCCACCCCCAGATTTGTTCCTTTCCTTAGCACCACATAGCTATGCTGCTCCTCATCTTCTATATTCTATTTTACTTTCCTAAGCAAAAGTATGAACAAAGTTGTATAAGTAATATTAACAGATGAAAAATCATGCCATAATTTCTTTCAGGAATATGTCATTTTGTAACCTGAAAGGTTAAGATTTGAGTAACTAATCATCCCAAGTGACATCTTATATAAAAGACACATCTAATTTTATCATACTGAATCTTTATGTAGATGATTAAATCTGTTAATTTCTTCACAGAACACATTATAACTAACCCCTGCCAACCAAGTTTCTTAAATATACATGTATGTTTCATATACTGTGTACATTTCTGAAATATATGCTTATGTGTGTTTACATGTGTGTATCCATGTATATATGCACATTACATAATATATATATACATATATACATGTATATATAATTTGTTTTCTCTCTTGGCAAACATCTTACCTTGCAAGCCACATCATTTATGCTTTAAAATGGATATGTTGGCTGGGCATGGTGACGCAGGCTTGTAATCCCCGCCCTTGGGAAGCTGAGACAGGAGGATCATGCAGGTTTGAAGCCAGCCTCTGCTGGCTTAAGAGACCCTGTTTCCAAATAAAAAATATAAAATAGGTCTGGGAGTATAGCCCGGAGGTAGAAGGCTCCTGGGTTCCATGCCCAATACACTAAAAAATATAATAATAAAAATAAAATGTATATGTTGGGGTTAAGCACTGATTTAAAGCCAATAATAAACAGCTTATTTACTTTTCATCACTAAATTCCAAGAAAAACAAACTGGTTTAGGAAGGTGAGAAAAATTATTCTTGGGGATATTTTTGTGGTTTAGATTTCTAATGTAAGCTGGGCGTGGTGGCACATGCTTGTAATCGCCGAGTTTGGGAAGCAGAGACAGGAGGATCTTGCAGATTCGAAGCCAGCCACTCTGGCTTAAGAGACCTTGTTCCCCAAAATTAAAAAAGCATAAAATAGGTCTGAGAGTATAGCCCGGAGGTAGAAGGGCTTCCAGGAACCCTAGTACCACCAATAAAATAATTAAAATAAAATAAAATAAATAGATTTCTAATGTACCTAATTCGTGCTTTAAAAAACTCACTGAAGCCCAGGATCTGACTTACACCAATGTGGCAACAAAATCCAAAAGCTCATTCAGAGACCCAGGAAGCACCGAGACCCAGGAGTCACCTCTGTGCTGGACCTACAGCCGCCGGTAAGCTGCCCCGGGGCCCCGAGGCTCGGGCTCCGCTCCTTCCAGAGCCCCTTGGGCTGCTACCATCTCCGGCCCCAGCCCAGCCAAAGCCCAGCCCCAGCCCAGCCAGGGCCCAGCACCAGCCAGCAGCTTCTCAGAGGCTGCAGCACCAGGCTCCAGTACAGCCCCCGACCAGCACCAGCAGAGCTCCAGCCCAAACCATAGCGCAGGGACCTGACATACACCAACGTGGCAACAAAATGCTAAAGCTCCTTCAGAGACCCAGGAATCACCGAGACCCAGGAGTCACCTCTGTGCCAGACCTACAGCCGTTGGTAGCTGCCCCGGGGCTCCGAGGCTCGGGCTCCGCTCTTTCCAGAACCCCTGGGCTGCTACCATCTCTGGCCCCAGCCCAGCCCAAGCCCAGCCCCAGCCCAGCCAGGATCCAGCACCAGCCAACAGCCTCTCAGAGGCTGCAGCACCAGGCTTCAGCACAGCCCCCGCCCAGCACCAGTGGAGCTCCAGCCCAAACCATAGCCCCAGGACCTGACTTACACCAATGTGGCAACAAAATCCAAAAGCTCCATCGGAGACCCAGGAATCACCCAGACCCAGGAATCACCTCTGCGCTGGACCTACAGCCTCCTGAGAACCAGATACGGAAGAACTGCCAGCCCGTCAGAGCTTCTGATTGGGCTGCCAGCTACTCCACCATCACCCAATCCGTACCACTTCAAAGGGAAGACAACAAAAGAACAGGCCTGAGAACAGTGAAAATATGAGAATCAGGAATAGTGGAGAAACGACAGAAGTCACGAATACTGACCTTCAAGAAATGTAAAAAGGGGAGTTCCGAATCTTGATCTACAATATGATGAAAGGATCTAAAACAAGTCTAGCGGAAATGAAAGATGAGATAGAAACACTAAGAAAGAATCAGAAAGAGGTATGGAATGAAATGAAAGAGTCAATAAGTGAAATGAGAAGACAGCAATAGAAAGAAATTCTGGAAGATTAGATGAAATGGAAAACAGAATATCACTGTTAGAAGACAGTACATCCAAAACTGAAAACACGGTCAGTGATATACAGAAATCTTTACAGCAACAAAACCTAAACATCCAGCAAATATGAAAAAATATGAAGCGTCCTAACTTACGAATAATAGGCATTGAAGAAGGGATAGAGGTACAGACCAAGGGCATCCATAATCTCAAAGAAATAATCTCAGAGAATTTTCCAAACATGGAAAGAGACTTGGATCTTCATGTCCAGGAGGCATACAGAACTCCATTGAGACAGGACCAAAGAAGGACCACGCCACACCACTTAATAACCAAAATGACCAACATAGAGGCCAAGGAAGGAATCTAAAAAGCAGTGAGAACAAAAGGACGGGTGACATATAGAGGAAAACAGTAAGAATCACCCCAGACTATACAACCCAGGTCATGAATGCTAGGAGAGACTGGTACGATGTGATTCAGACCCTGGAAGAAAATAACTTCCAACCAAAGCTTATTTATCCAGCAAAACTACTATTCAAAATCAATGGGGAAACAAAAGTGTTTCAGGATAAACAGAATCTTAAAAAATTCATGAATTCAAAGCCTACACTAGAGAAAATTCTTAAAGAAATAAACCATAAGGAAGAAAAAAGAAGCAGACTCCAGAACCAGATAAGAGAGGTAGTCAATAAGTGGGCCATTTAAGTAAAGAAGAAAGACCAATCCATCCAATAGTAGATAGAACATAAAATGGCAGAAAACAAAAATCATATTTCAATAATATCTCTTAACGTCAAAGGACTTAACTCACCAATCAAAAGACATAGACTGGCAATGTGAATCAAGAAACATACTCCAAATATATGTTGTCTGCAAGAAACTCACCTTACAGCCAAAGACATTCACAGACTGAAAGTGAAAGGATGGAAAAAGATATATCATGCTACTAGAGACCAAAAAAGAGCAGGGGTAGCAACCCTGATATCCAACAAAACAGACTTTAAACTAAAACACATCAGAAGAGACAAATAAGGGCACCTCCTTTTATTAAAAGGAAAAATACACCAAGAAGATATGATAGTAAATATTTATGCCCCAAACGTGGGTGCAACCACATTTGTAAAACAAACCCTTCTCAACATCAGCTCCCAAATAGAACCAAATACAATAATTCTGGGAGAATTTAATACACCTCTCACACCACTGGATTGATCTTCAAGGCAAAAGATGAGTAAAGACTCTTTAGAACTAAAGAAAACTATAAACCAAATGAACCTAATAGACATTTATAGACTATTTCAGCCAGGAATTGAGAATACACATTTTTCTCAGCAGCCCATGGAACCTTCTCCAAAATAGACCACATACTGGGACACAAAGAGAGTGCCAGCAAATTCAAAAGATGTAATATAATTCCTTGTATCTTTTCAGACAATAATGAAATAAAAGTAGAAATCAACAACAGGAAACAAAAGAAATTATTCAAATACATGGAGATAGAATGATACACTCTTTAATGATGAATGGGTAAGAGCATAAATTAGGGAAGAAATAAAAAAATTTATGGAAACAAATGAAAACAGAGACACAACCTACCAAAATATATGGGACACTATGAAGGCAGTATTAAGAGGAGTTTATTGCATTGAGTGCCCACATAAGAAGGGCAGAGAACCACCAAGTAAAGAACCTAATGACACAACTCAAGGACCTAGAAAGTCTGCAACAGTCTACTCCCAAAGCCAGCAGAAGGCAAGAAATTATTAAAATTAGAGCAGAAATAAATGAAATAGAGAATAAAAAAAAAAACAATTCAAAGAATCAATAAAACAAAAAGTTGGTTCTTTGAGAAGATCAATAGAATTGATAAACCCCTGGCCAACCTAACCAAAAGAAAGAGAGAATCAACTCAAATTATCAAAATTAGAAATGAAAAAGGAGATATCACCACAGATAGTGAAGAAATTCAAAAAATTATCAGAAACTACTTTAAAAAATTATACTCCAATAGACATGAAAACATGGAAGAAATTGATAGATTTCTAAGCACAGTTAACCTACCTACACTCAGCCAAGAGGATATAGCAAGCCTAAACCAACCAATAGCAACCAAAGAAATAGAAACAGCAATAAAAATTCTTCCACCAAAGAAAAGCCCAGGCCCAGATGGGTTTCCAGCTGAATTCTACAAAACCTTCAGTGAACAACTAATACCAATACTTTATAACTTGTTCCGGGAAATTGAAAGAGATGCAACTCTCCCAAATTTCTTCTATGAGGCCAGTATCACATTAATCCCCAAACCAAATAAAGATACTTCAAGAAAGGAAAATTACAGACCAATATCCTTAATGAACATAGATGCAAAAATTCTAAACAAAATACTAGTTATACTTATTCAAAACTATATCAAGAGAATAATACATCATGACCAAGTTGGGTTCATCCCAGAAAAACAAGGCTGGTTCAACATATGCAAATCAATACATGTTATCCACCACATAAATAGAACCAAGAACAAAAACCACATCATCATAGCAATAGATGCTGAAAAAGCATTTGACAAAATCCAACACCATTCATGTTAAAAACACTGCAGAAAATTGGGATAGAAGGAATGTACTTCAACATCATTAAGACAATATATTGTAAACCCAAAGCCAACATTATATTGAATGGGGAAAAACTGCAAGAATTTCCTCTAAAGTCAGGAACAAGACAAGGATGCCCACTATCACAACTCCTTTTCAATATAGTCCTTGAGACTCTTGCTGCAGCAATAAGACAAGAGAAGAAAATCAAAGGAATTCACATAGGAAGAGAGGAATTAAAATTATCCTTATTTGCAGATGACATGATTCTTTATCTGGAAGACCCAAAGAACTCAACCAAAAGACTTCTGGAGCTGATTGACAAATTCAGCAAAGTCGCAGGATACAAAATCAACCTAAAGAAATCAATGGCTTTTCTTTACACCAACAATGAATCCACAATGAAAGAAACAAAGAAAACAATTCCATTCACTATAACCTCAAAACCAATAAAATATCTAGGAATAAACCAAACCCAAGATGTAAAAGACCTCTACAACAAAAACTATAAAACATTAAAGAAAGAAATTGAAGAAGACCTTGGAAGATGGAAAGATCTCCTGCACTCATGGATAGGCAGAATAAATATCATGAAAATGGCCATTCTACCAAAACTGATCGATAGATTCAAAGCAATTCCCATTAAAATACCAGCGACATTCTTCAGAGACTTAGAAAAATCAATCATGAACTTTTATATGGAAAAAGAAAAGACCCAGAATAGCCAAAGCAATTCTCAGCAATAAGAAACATGCAAGAGGCATCACAATCCCAGACTTCAAATTATACTATAGAGCAATAGTAGTAAAAATAGCATGGTACTGTCACAATAACAGATATACTGACCAGTGGATTAGAATAGAATATATGGAAACAAACTCACACATCTTTAGTCAATTAATCTTTGACAAAGGGGCCAAACACATATGCTGGAGAAAAGACAGCCTTTTCAACAAATGGTGCTGAGAGAACTGGCTATCCATTTGTAAAAGGATGAATCTAAACCCCTATGTCTCACCATGCACAGGAATCAACTCAAGATGGATCAAACTCTTAGAAATTAGACCTGAGACTGTGAAGTTAATAGAGGAAAGCATAGGTTCAACACTACAAAATATTGTCACAGGCAGTAACTTTCTCAACAAAACCTCCAAAGCTCAGGAAATTAAAGCAAGAATTAACATGTGGAATAACATCAAACTTAAAAGTTTCTTCTCATCAAAGGAAACCATCAACAACTTAAAAAGGAAGCCTACAGAATGGGAAAAGATCTTTACCAGCCACCACTCTGATAGGGGATTAATATCCAGAATATACAAAGAGCTCAAAAGACTGTACACTAGCAAAGCAAACAACCCAATCAAGAAATGGGCAAATGAACTAAATAGACACTTCACAAAAAAAGAGATACAAAGGGCCAATAGATACATGAAAAGATGTTCTACATCATTGGCCATCATGGAGATGCAAATCAAAACTACACTGAGATACATCTAACCCCAGTCAGAGTGGCAAGCATAAGAAATCAAATAACAACAAATGCTGGTGAGGATGTGGGGAAAGAGGAACTCTTTTACACTGCTGGTGGGGGTGCAAACTAGTTCAGCCACCATGGAGATCTGTGTGGAGATTCCTAAGAAAGCTAGGAATAGATCCACCATACGCTCCAGCTCTACCACTTCTGGGTATTTTTCCAAAGGGGTTGAAAACAGAACTATAGCAACATATGCATACCTATGTTCATAGCAGCAAAATTTGTAATAGCCAAAATATGGAACCAATCCAGGTCCCCATCAACAGATGAATGGATTGCAAAACTCTGGGAAATACACACAATGGAATTCTACTCAGCCATAAAGAAGAACAAAATCATACCTTTTGCAAGAAATGGAAAGTCCTGGAGAGCATTATGTTAAGTGAGACCAGCCAAGCACAGAAGGAGAAGGTACATATATTTCCGCTAATATGCCCAAACTAGGGAATCCAGAGGATACCAGTGGTACTCCGGATAATGGAGGGGAAATACCAGCAAAGCTTGAATGGAAAGATAGAGGAGTAGGAAAACTGAACTTGATTAATGAGGGTCCACATCCGAATATATGTAAAATTATGAATATGGCATGGTTACCCGGGACAATCATTGTTTTATTGCTGGGAGGGGGGAAGGGAAAACAGGGGCGGGAGGGAGGAGAGGGCATCAAGTATAGTTTAAATGTATACCATTTATGTTCAATAAAAAAATAAATAAAAATAAAAAACTCATTGAAGTAAATAAATGACCCACCAGCATAATTACACACCTACTTCCAAACGTAGAAAATATGCCATAGATTGGAAAACATATTGAGAGGCTAAAGAAGTTGTACATTAGCAGTTAGCTGTAGAATTTGAATGCAAAACCTTTGTTTATTCACAAGGCTGGGTCCTTTGGCTAAACAGTGCTAAACAGTACTCAAATGCTAGTCAAATGATCATCCAGAGCAGAGAAAGATTTTAAGAATCTTCTAATAACTATGTTTCTGTAGCTGAACTCTAAGACATTTTAATTCAGAACATCTTCTGTAGGGCCAAGATATTTATATTTTAAAAATTTTCCAAATGATTGCAATAGATTGATTTGAGAACCAGTAGACATAATCCAACTTTGTTGTGTTCATGAAGACTTGGGATATATCAGGGATTTTTTGACTTCAACAAAAAGCAGATAAGGAAGTTAATTTCAAGAAGGGCTCAATGAATAGTAAAAACAAAAAACAAACAAAAAAAAACCACCAAAGTGTGGCTTTGTTGAGTAAAACAGTTGACTCAACCTCTGGTTACCTCTACTAACTCAAGGAAACATACAGTCTAAGTAAAAACATACTCTTTATTGTGCAGAAGAACCTCACAGAATCAGCTCCCTGCCAGGTGGCCCTAAATTGCAGCCTCTTATTAGCTTTTATACCCTTCACCTCCTTTTTTAAAGACTGAGATTATTTATGCATTTACTTATTTATCTTAAAATTTTATTGGTGCATTATAGTCATACATCTTAATGGAATACAAGATGATGGAGACATACAAGCACATATCACCCAATTAGCCCTTACCCAATTTTCATCCTTTTTCCTCTCCCTCCCTCCTTATCAAGTTTGGCTTAGTGATTGATATTGATGTTTGTTAAAGTATATCATGTGCATTAGAGAATTTTCTTCTTCCCTCCTCCCATCCCCTCAGGTCACCTTATTTGCTCATCTACAGCATCTCTTCCTTATCTCTTCATATATTGAAATTTTGGGGATGTCACCCTCATACACTCTACTATTTCACCTCAGAATAATACACTACAGAGGAATGTAAAAAATTAGGACACTATCAGAAAAATAGGAAAGCTTTTACTCAGAGTACAATGTTTCAATATATGCTTGAAAAATATTATTCATTCTCTTTTAGGACATTATGTCTATAAGATAAATTTTGTTGACTGAATTTCTCTTCTTCAATAATCTGAAGCCTTAATTTTTTGTCTGTTAAATCTATCAATTCTGATAATTATGTATAAAATATCTCATTATTGTAGAGATTTATTTCTTTTTATTGCAATAATCTCCAATTTTGTTTCATATATCTTGAGTATAAGTTGTTTGATGTACTTAGCTTCATGATTGTTGTGCTTTTCTAGTGACTTGTTGCATTTATGATCATGTAAAAAGCTTCTGTATCTCTGGAAATGTTTCTTCCTTAACATTTTTCTTGGTTGATATTAGTATTTCTTAATTTGTCTGGTATGTCTTTTATTTCTCTATTTTTGAACTTTATTATTGTGTGTAGTATATTTAGCTGAATTTACCAAAACCTAACTTTTTTTAATTAATTAATTAATTAATTTTTTTAAATTGGTGCTTTGTAGTCATAAATCAATCACATTGGAGTATAAGACTTGAGAGGACATACAAGCACACATCATCCAATTAGCCCTCATCCAGCCCCTATCCTATTCCCTCCTCCTCCCTCAATCCCATGCTTCTTTGGTGATTAACTTTGATACATTTGTTTATGTACCTCCTGCGTTTTAAAGAGGCTCCATCCTCCACTATTCCATACCCTCTGATTGGTCACATTAGTTGCTTCACTATAGGGCCCTTTCTATAGCTCAACCTCTTCCTGTTGCCCCTTTCCTCCTAGTTATTGCTGATTAGGGGAAGCATCTGATTTATATTTTCTGTGGTATTTCTCTGTGCATGCCGTGTTGCAAGTACCGATCCCACTCTTGATGGCCCCAGTAGTGGCCTGGTTACCCGGTGAACTGATCCAGACCTCGTTGGCTCAAGCAGCAGCCATGCCTCATGGAAGGCCCTGATTCTGGTCGCGCTGGCCCCCACACTGGCCTAAACCCTCAGCAGGCTTCAATCCCGGCCTCAGAGGCCGCAGTAGCGGTCTTGTCACACGGCAGACTCTGATGCCAGCCATTGGTCCCGGCACCAACCTAACCCCTCTGCAGGATTCTGATCCCGGCCTCGGAGGCCCCAGCACCAGCCTAGCCTCACGGCAGGCTCCGATGCCGACCTCGCTGGCCCCAGCACCAGCCTAAACCCTTGGCAGGCTCCAATCCTGGCCTCGTAGGCCCCAGCACCGGCCTTGCCTCACAGCAGGCTCTGGTCCTGCCTCGCTGGCCCCAGCACCAGCCTAACCCCTTGGCAGGCTCCGATCCAGCCTCAGAGGCCCAGCACCGGCCTTGCCTCACGGCAGGCTCCAATCCTGGCTTCGGAGGCCCCAGCACCGGCCTAACCCCTCGGCAGGCTCCAATCTTGGCTTCGGAGGCCCCAGCACCGGCCTAACCCCTCGGCAGGCTCCAATCCTGGCTTCGGAGGCCCCAGTACCGGCCTTGCCTCATGGCAGGCTCCAATACCGGCTTCGCTGGCCCCAGTACCGGCCTAACTCCTCAGCAGGCTCTGATCTCGGCCTCAGAGGCCCCAGCACCGGCCTTGCCTCACGGCAGGCTTTGATGCTAGCCTCGCTGGCCCTAGCACTGGCCTAACCCCTCGGCAGGCTTTTATCCTGGCCTTGGAGGCCCCAGTACCGGCCTTGCCTCACAGCAGGCTCCAATGCCAGCCTCGCTGGCCCTAGCACCGGCCTAACCCCTCGGGAGGCTCCAATCCTGGCCTCGCTGGCCCCAGTACCGGCCTAACCCCTCAGCAGGCTACGATCTCAGCCTCAGAGGCCTCAGTTGCGGCCTTGCCTCATGGAAGGCTCTGATGCCGGCCGCTGACTGACCCCAGCACCGGTCTTACCCCTCAGCAGGCTCTTATCCTGGTCTCGGAAGTCCCAGTACCAGCCTTGCCTCACGGCAGGCTCCAATGCCAGCCTTGCTGGCCCCAGCACCAGCCAAACCCCTCAGCAGGCTCCGATCCTGGCCTAGGAGGCCCCAGCATCAGTCTTTCCTCACGGCAGGCTCCGATGCCGGCCTCGCCGGCCCATCATCAGTCTAACCCCTCGGCAGGTTCCAATCCCGGCTGTGGAGGCCTCAGTAGTGGCTTTGCATCATGGCAGGCTCCGATGTCGGCCATTGGCCCTGGCACCGGCCTAACCCCTCAGCAAGCTCTGATCACTGTCTCTGGGGTTATTATTTCAAAGGTTCCAGTTGTAATGTATCAGATCTATACCTCTCCTGAGTACTGGCCACTGCCATTGCCACTGTCTCCACCATTTCAAATCTTTCCCAGGCTCTTTTCCACTCTGAATGTTGTCCAGTGTTCCTAATCATGTGTGATGGTAGCATTCGACATTTGGTGTAATTTCTCCAAAAAAAATAAGGTTGGTAGGATCCGGTTTCTGCTTCTCCTGAATACAAGTCTCCACCACCATTGCGGAGACCTCTTTCAACACTGCCTTTCTCCTTGGTCTCCGCTAAACTCTCTCCTTACAGGTGATGGCCAAGATTTTTAACAATATAGAGAAACAGCAGTCCTCCTTCATGGGGAATTTTTCCATAAGTTCCAGTGCATTTAGATAAGTTTTGTCTGCATCTCCAGTGTCCTGGCATCCGCAGTGGCTTTCTTAACTCCTCTCCGATATTTTTCTTTTTCTTTTTCTTTTCCTTTTTTTTTTTTAAATAAGAGAAGATAGTATATGTGGTTTGAGGAGGTAGTGGGATCAGGCACTCACTCAGTAGCACTGTTCCCTGGTCGGTTTCCCCATGGGTCCAGAGTGCTCCGCACTACTCCGTCTGGGGCCCAGGGTCCCGTGACCCGGGCCCCGGCTGGCATGCCCCACGCGACCCCCATCCGGGACCCAGGGTATTGGGCCTGGTTTCTCTAGGGGTCTGGCATGCTACGCGCGTTCTGGCCCGGGGCCCAGAGTCCCGCAACCCGGGCCCCGGTTGGCATGCCCCGCGGGCCCGGTTTCTCCAGGGGTCTGGTGTGCTATGCACAGTTCAGCCCAGGATGTCAGCTATTTATTAGTTGCAAAGACCAAACTCAGCACCCAAGTCACATTTTCTAAATATTATTTTCAAATAAATAAACAGAACTCTTTATAAATGGCTAAATCTATAATGGAGCAGGAAAATTCAAAATGAACTTAGGGCATCTGATAATAATAAAAAAATGTATTTTCAGAAGTACTTAGAAGCCAACATAACACCCAAAGGTGAAAGATTAAAAAAAAATTAACAGTAGAATAAATAATAATACTGAGGTAGTAAAGAAAAAATAAAGAAATAGGTGACAAGGAAGAAAATAGAAACTTGAACTTTAAATCTAAAAACCGCATGATCACTCTCACCTCCACCCCCCAGGCCTGCTTTCCCCCGGGCTTAATAGATATAATAAATCTTAGAGTACTGCAAAACCTAACTTTTAAATCATTTTCTTTTAACTGATATTTTTAATTCATTCATGTTGGATATAATTGCTGATATCTTTACTTTCATTTCATTTTTGTCAGTTATTTTCTTTACATTTTTCTCCTTTTCTACTTCTTAATAAATTGATCAAAGTTTCCCTGTTATTTTTCCCCTGCTAGCTTATAATTGTACATCACAATTCTATTCTTTTAGTGGTTATGTGCATACTTAAGAAAGTCTAAAATTAGCTACTCTCCATTTTTATGTTCCAAGACTGATTTTTTTTTTTTAGAAAGAACATCAACTATCTACTTGGAATAATAAATTGAGCAACTTTTCAGTTTTCTAGTAACCAAATATAACAATATATCAAGAGAACACTGCTTCAGAATTGAATTTAATACATGCTTTCATTTTCTGATGGTAAAGAAAATGAAAGATTCCATAGTGGACTTTCTGAGGGAACTGAGGAAGGTACTAGGCAGCATTTCAGCAAATCTGCATAGGCATCTCTATGAAGACCATAGTTGTTACTCTCTGCATCCCTTTGATTGAATGGTCCTCTCATTATTATGTGCCGGGGAAGGTAAAAGCTATCTGCATACTTCTAATGTGTTCCTTAGAGCTCCTGTGACTATCAGGACATGATGAATGGTCTCAGGAGAGCAAAGGCAGAAGTTGAGTGTAAATTCTTTGGAATATGGGCACTGTTTTGTTGTTGTTGTTGTTGTTTTTCTTGTTGTTGTTGTTGTTATTGATGATGATGTTGGGTTTTGTTTTGTTTTTCCGGGTCTGGGAGTGGAACCCAGGGGCATTCTACCTTCGAGCTACACCCCCTGCCCTATTTTTTTTTTAATTCTTTATTTTGAAACTGGTCTCAATGAGTTGCAGAGGCCCTCACTAAGTAGCTGAGGCTGTCCGCAAACCTCAATCCTCTGGTCTCAGCCTCCCGAATGCTGGGATTACAAGCGTGCACCACCACGCCCGGCTCCTGGGCACAGTCTTAAGCAGGAAAGTTTGACTACTCTTCACTGTGCCTTATGTAGGTTCTCCTTCCCTACTGAGTAACTGGACTTGCAGTTCTCTTCCCAATTTACGCAACTTTCAAAACTTCTGTTTCCTGGTGATACTCCAGCTCTTTATTAGCTTCTTGTTCATTTTCTTTTTCTAGCTGTTTGTGCTCTGCTGATGGATCCATCATTCTCTCCAGCCCCGGGGACTTGAGTTTGTTGGTGTATTTGGTATTTCTATAGCAATAAATTCTGAGCAGAGCCAACACGATCACTGGCCAGGCACCCTGTTTTCGATGGAGCACTGACCTCAGGATTCTGAGAGTTCAGGATGTAATGAAGGCAAGAAGTCAGGGCCAGGAAGTGGGGAAGGGCTCAGGATAATTATATATCTTATTCAAGCATACATTTATCATGTCTCCAATTCAAGAATACCTGACTAAAACTGGCATAAGCAAGAAAAGTCATACATTGATTCATTACCCCCAAATTTCCAAATACAGCCACTTTCAAGTAATAATTAATATATTGGCTTAAAATGTATGAAAAATACTCAGCTTTATTTATCTCTTTCTAGCTCCAATTCTCCCTCTTTGCTTTGTTTTGGCAGTACCTGGCCTTATGGTCCTGAAAAAGCTGCCAATGACTTCTCACACTGTATCTTCATCATTTTTGTTTGTAGTGGAATAAAGATTATCCTTGACTCAGCAGTCCAAGGGACAGTCCTGGGGTAGTTGAGGTCACTGAGCTAAGAAGTGGAATGTTCTGATTGGTTCAGTATATCAGGTGATGCTCCTTACAGCAGAAGTATAGTCTACTTCTATGGAACTTCATAGAAACCTAGGTTCCAAGAATCAACATATGCAAGGAAGGGAGAAGTTGTTGCTGACACAGGCATCAAAATGTCCACTGTGTCCAAACATACTTGGCAGTGTCTTAACAACTATGGAATCTAACAAGCTCCCTCCTTTTTATTTCTGATTTTTTTTTAACCTTTACTAGGTAGACCTCTTGGTGGTTTTGGTGAAAAAGCTTATCAGCAATGATTCTAGTTTTATGAGTCAGTCCTTTTCTTCTCTGGCCATCCCCTCTACTTTTTATCCAGAAAAAAAAAAAAAAAAAAAAGATTGATGGCAAACCAAGCTGGGTGTGATGGCATATACTTGTAATCCCAGTACTTGGGAGGCTGAGACAAGAGGATGACAGGTCCAAGGCCAGCCTCAGCTCCTTAGTGAGGCCCTCTGCAACTTAGTAAGCCCCTGTTTCAACATAAAGAAGAAAAAATAGGGCTGAGATGTAATTTGAAGGTAGAATGTCCCTGGGTTCAATATCCAGTATTAAAAAAAAAATACTGATGGTAGAAATAACATGAGAATTCACTACATTTATACCCTTGACTCATCATGGAGGCATGGTATTGAATTTAAAATCCTAATGGGAGCCAGGCGTGGTGGCGCACGCTTGTAATACCCGCACTTGGGAGGCGGAGACAGTAGGATCGCGCAGGTTCGAAGCCAGACGCGGTGCCTTAAGAGACCCTGTTTCCAAATAAAAAAGTATAAAATAGATCTGGGAGTGTACCCCGGAGGTAGAAGGGCTTCCAGGAACTCTAGTACCACCAAAAAATAAAAATTAAAAAAATAAAAAACAATAAAATCCTAATGGGTACATAGAAGGCTATAGTCTTTCATTTAAGAACTAAGGATAATCTATCATTTAAGGAATACAAGGTGGCTTATTTAAAATACTTCTTTCTTTTAGGGGAAATAGTATATTAGTTCTTTCAAGATGCTATAATAAGATACTACAAGTGGTATAAACAACAGAAATGTATTTATGTATTTATTTATTGTACCACGTATTGAACCCAGGGGTATTCTACCTCTGAGCTATACCTCCAGCCCTACTTTATTTATTTATTTATTTATTTATTTATTTATTTATTTATTTATTTATTTATTTATGGGTCTGGGGATGGAACCCAGGGACATTCTACCTCCACGCTACACCCCTGCACTATTTTTTATTCTTTATTTTGAAACAGGGTCTCACTAAGTTACAGATGGCCTCACTAAGTAGCTGAGGCTGTCTGCAAACCACAATCCTCTGGTCTCAGCCTCCCGAATGCTGGGATTACAAGTGTGCACCACCATGCCTGACCTATTTTTTTTGTTTTGAAACAGAATTTCTCACTAAGAGAAATTTCTCACTAAGAGAAATTTAGGCAGATTTGCCTGCCCCAGTCTTTCAACTACTGGGATTTCAGGCATATACCGACATGATGGGCTAGAAATTTATTTCTCCCAGTTCTGGGGTAGCTGAGGTCATAAAGATCAAGGTACCAGCAAACTTAATGTCTGAAGAGGGCCCACTTTTTGGCTCCTACACAGCACTTTCTTGCTGTGTCCTCATGTGGTAGAATGAAAGAACCTGCTCCCTTGGACCTCTTTTATAAGTGCACCAATGCAATTCATGAGGGCTTTGTGCTGACGTCCTAATCACTTCCCAAAGACCCCCCCCTCCTAATACTATGACCCTGGGTATGGGTAGGATCTCAACATATAGATGTAGAGAGAGATAAACATTCAGACTGCAGCAGAAAGCTTTTTTGGTATTATAACCTTGGGCATGTTTAGTAATATATAATGAAATAAAATGATAAGTATCACGTGAGCAAATAGTTTCTGCTTCTTAATTGGATGTTAATAATGGCTTGGAACTCAGAATACTCTAGGAAATCATTTCCAGGAACTAATTCTCTGTAGTTGTTCTAATGTAAAATAGCATATAACTGAAGGAAGACAATTTGACTTTCCCTTGTGTAGTTGTTGTTTTTCTCAAAAAGCTACATACTCAGTCATACCAGACAAGTAAATTTTTATGAGTGTTTGTGCTACTGAAGATGAACCTAAGGGGTTTTATACCTCCAAGAAATCCCCCCACATCTCCAGTCCTACTTTTAATTTTTTTATTTTGAAACAGATTCTCAGAAAGTTGTGGATCTCACTAAGTTGTTGAGGTCCTTGTCAAATTGTCTCAGGCAGGTAAATCTTGATAGAGTCATTCCATGTATAATCAGATAAAAATTTAGTTACCATGCAAACCTAAATACTGTCATTAAAGCAAAATACTATCCAATAAGCACCCTAATTTTAAATGCCATACACCGTAAACACAATGAAGCAGTCTTTTATTGCAGAAATTGCCCCCAGCTAGATGACAGTCGCACACCACTTAATGTGCAGATTCCAGAGGCAGAGATATTAAGGTAGATTCAAGGTCAAGGAAAATATTAAAATTTCACAGTTTGGACGATGGGTTTCCTACACACCTGAGAGTCCTTTTTTCTCTTTCCTTTATTTCAAACACATGTGTTAAAAATCCAGCGGCAAAGGAAGCATGACACTGTGAATGAAGAGAGATGAACTAGATTAAAGTGCTTGCAAAAGCTCCCCGGCTTGTGTTCACCAACGCCCTGAAGGCTGAGAATCACCAAGCACACTTGAATCTCAGCAGAGGCTGCCGAGGTGAGCCCAGCCCTTTACGCGCATGGGACACAGTTTGTCCTTCACACAGTCCTGGTTCAGCCACCTCCTTCTAAATCCTGCCTCCATGTCATTGTGGTAGCTGGATCTTCCGCTGGAGAAAGCCCTGGTGACCCCAGGACTCATCAGCTCTGTCCTGGCCCTGGCAGCTGAGACATCAGCTTGGCCCACACTCAAAAATGTTAGTTCTTTGGACAGTCTTGAGCCAAAGCCTCAGCTGGAGAGGAAATGTTGGGAATCGTCTTTTGTCACAGATAAGATTTAATGAGTCCAAAGGATGTGTGATTAAAGGAAGCCTGCAGGAAGGCAAACTGAAGCTTTTGATGATTGTTTAAAAAGCATTTACCTAGTGCTTGGAAGAAATTGGTATTATAACCTTGGGCATGTTTAATAAATATATATTGAATAAAACAGCAAGTGTCAAATAAGTGACTAGTTTGTGCTTCTCAATTGGATGTTAATAATTTTGTGAAGTATAAAGTACTTTAGGAAATCCTGTACAGAAGTGAAACTAAACACATTAGAAAAAAATGACTATTTGATTTGATATTTATAGAGATAAAGCTATTGGATTTCGGCCTGGGAGCTATGAAGAAATGGAGGAGAAAAAGGGTTTGAGTGCCAAGAAAAAATAGTTACTCGTAATTAATTACTACAGAACTGAACTTATCAACCAGCTTCTATGAAGTTGAAATTACACAATTTGACTTTATGAGACTTGGGGACAAATATATTAAATGAAACAATGAAACATTGTACCTTCATTTTTTTATCTGAGGTAGGGGGTTATGATGAGAGGAGCAGATTAAGGCCTCAAAAAATGAACTACTAAAAAGAGAATTACTCCCTTAAATAAACAAACCCATAAATACACCATAGTAGGAATCGGAAAACCTAGTATCAGAAGTTAGTCTAATCCATAGAGTTGTTTATATGGGCACATTACCTAAGCATCTCAGAAATAGAGTTTACTTGATTTTTTCTTTAAACTGCCTACATTGATGCCAGCCACATTCGAGACCATAATTCCAAGCACGACATATAGTGAGCAGAGGCTCATTTTTCTCCAGGGTGTTGTAGCAGGTATGGTGTGTGTGGGAAGTGGGGAGTGAATTTAGAGCTTGGAAACCAAGGATCTGGGATTAGAGGGATCACTTAGACATTCTAAGTTTTCCCTGACTGTCAAAAACAAGGTGTGAATAAGATGTTCTATAAGAAATGTTGTTGCCCTAAAATTTAATTTCTCTCTAACACGTTGAATCACAATTAGTACTTGATGTTGCAGTTTTATTTAGTTGGTTAAAGTAGATAGCCAGATTATATGCATAGAAACTAATTTTTATTAAACTCATCAAAAGGCCAAGCACATTAGTTAGATATGTTGTATATGAAGCTGGGCGTGGTGGCGCACGCTTGTAATCACCACGCTTGGGAGGCTGAGACAGGAGGATCACGCAGGTTCAAAGCCAGCCTCAGCTGGCTTAAGAGACCCTGTTTCCAAGTAAAAATATAAAATAGGTCTGAGAGTGTAGCCGGGAGGTAGAAGGCCCCTGGGTTCCATCCCCAGTACCACCAAAAAAAAAAAAAAGATATGACTATATATATATATATATATATATATATATATATATATACTCTTTAGCTTTATGACTCTTAATTTGGGCTACTTACACACAAAAATACCATAAACCAGGTGACTTAAACAACAAAACTTCATTTCTCATAGTTCTATAAACTAGAAGTTGCAAGACCAAGATGCTGGCAGATCCAGGATTAGCTGAAGGTGTGCAGCCTGGTTCACAGATGTCCATCTTCCCAGAGTATTCTCTCTTCCCAGAGAACAAAGAGAGGAAAAGCATGCAATTCGGTGTCTCTTTGTGAAAGCACTAATCCATCCATGCCCCCCCACGCACCCTTCTTGTGACATAATTACCTATGGGAAGAAATCTGGTGATAGTGTAGGGTGACCTAGCAATGTTAACTGGGATTAACATTAAAAGTTTAATTGGAATTTTTTAAATTCAAATTTTTGTCTTTATGTCTGTTTGTCTCCATCCAAAACAGGATAGATAAAGAGCAGCCAAAGATTTGAATTTGAGCAGGGTTGAAACTTTCCTAGGCAAACACAAAGGGAGCAAGGAACTCAAGAAAGTCTGTGAAATCTAAATTGGATAAAAAGAAAAGAGATTTTTTTTTATGGTGCGGTGTGTGTGTGTGTGTGTGTGTGTGTGTGTGTGTGTGTTAATTACTAGAAACTGAACCGAGGGTCATTCTACCTCTGAACAATACTCCAGCCCTATTTTACTTTCTATTGTGTAACAGTGTCTCTCTAAGTTGCTAAAGCTGGTCTCGAACATGCAATCCTCCTGATCAGTCTTCTTTGTAGTTGAATTTCAGGCTTGTACCACTGCAGGTATGAACCACTCCCTAGAATAGAAGTAAAGTGATTTTTATCTCTGAGATGAGCTAATGAATCCAAATGAGTTTGAAAAACTGTTTCTATTGTTGATGTAAAATAAGTTTGAAAAATTGAAGAGGCTGTCTATTGGGTGGTGAGGAGTGGGGTCAAAGGCATAATTCCTGGTAATTACAAGGTCTGAGATTTCAGCAGGGGGATACTAGGGTAATGGGGAAGAGTAGGAAAATACAGAGCATGCGAGGTGGTCCAGACAGAGCCCAGGATGCTGAGGAAGACATTTTTGTGACATCCTCTCAAGGCAGTGAGAGCAGTATTAGGGGAAATAAAAAGTTGCACATGGATGGTGGTAGCCAGGAGGATCCGTGAGTATTTGGCTGATTCTGACCATTTAAAGGAGCTGCCTGGCTGGAGTGGAGGGAGCCATCAGTCTAGTGACATATGCAGGTTTGGGTAGGGGTATGAACTCACTCCATGATGAAAAGTGAAATGGACTTTGAAGTGCAGTGGACTTAGGTTTGCGGGCTAAGTGCTCTTCTTTATTAAAGAGGGAGGAGAAAATGGAGAGAGGAAAAATAAAGGCTTTTAGAAATCACTTGAAATTTTCTTGCTTAGTCATGCATATTATTTCCCTCAGAGATGAGGTTTGTCACAGATCTTGTTGGAGTCAGAAAATTACGCACACCAGGTTAGGGTTGCCAGCCTTGCTTGATTTTTCTCTATATTGTCTTCTGTTGAACCACATCACCAAGTCGAGAGTCCATAAGCACCTTCAAGATTTCATAATACATGATGGTTTTAATCTGGTCACATCATCATGGTTTAAATATGGAAGGAAAAAAATCACAATCTTTGTTCATGCAGCAAACAAATATTTCTTAAGTATCTGTGTGTGAGGCACTGTGCTAAACAATGGAGGATGTGAAAAAAGGCTAAATGCTGTGCCTGCCCCAAGGACTTTGTATAGTTTGGACAGTGAAAGGCATCAGAGCAATTGAAGCCCTGTGTCTTCTCACAATTCAATAAGGAGCGGAAGGGAGTAGCATCTAACTGCAGGAATTTTTTCATATCCAGTTTCTAAATCATATCACCCTTACTTCAAGGGGTTGAGTTTGGAAAGGCAAATTCCAGACTCATCTGAATTTCAGCTGACAGGATTTCTGGAGTTGGGTCAAACTGACCTTAGGTTCCAGAGCCCTAGGGACATCTGGAGCTGCCACAGTAATTAGGACACAAGACAGCGATGCCATCAGCCAGAACTCTCCATTGACTGTCTGGCAAGCTTCAGAAGTGATTGGGAGAGAGGAAACCAGTGGATTTACATGGAGTCCACCCCATAGAGAGCTGCTTCCAGTTCCAGAATCAAGAAGGAAATTAATCCTTCTGTAATGTATACCATGCGGTGGCCTCCCAAGGTTGTGTTTACACTCCTACATTTCATTATGTGTGTCTTCAGGACTGACGTTCACACTCAGACATGAGGCAAGATTCTTCTTCCTTTGCTGTGATAAGCACGAGGAAGCACATCTGCCCAGATGTACTGGCTCATTGGTCACATTGCCAAGACCATCTGTATTTTCTGGCTGAAGGATTTACTTACCTACAACAGGCACACATTTCTGTGACACAGCATAAAACAGAGCTCAATGGAACATCATTAAAAATCACCAGAATGCTAAAATACTTTAGAATTAGCATGTTATTTCAACTTACTTTATTAGCTTGGATGTTAGGGAATGGAGAGTTTTAAACTTTTAAAACTTATTTAAAGTTTATGCTGGCATGGTGGTGCATAACTGCAATCCAAGCTACTTGGGAGGCTAAGGCAGTAGGAGTTCAAGTTCAAGGCCAGCCTGGGCAACTTAGTGGGCTACTATTTCAAAATTAAATGAAAATTATAGGACATAACCCAGAAATAGTGCACCCCTGCATTTGATCCCAAATTTCAAAAACGTTATTTGTGATTTCTCAGAAATGCTTTCCTTCCCTCCTCTAATCTCACTACTATCTTTTAATTCTACATCCTTTTCTCTTATAGATTTATTTATTTATTTATTTATTTTTGTGGTACTCGGATTGAACCCAGGGGCATTCTACCTCTGAACTACACCCTCAGCCCTATTTTTTATTCTTTATTTTGAAACAGGGTATCACTGAGTTGCAAAGGACCTTACTAAGTAGCAGAGGCTGGCTGTCTACCTGTGATCCTCCTGTCTCAACTCCCAAGTATTGGGATTATAAACTTGTGCCACCACAGCTGGCTGCTTGCTTCTTTTCTAATGTTATAAACTCAAGACAGCCACACAGGTCCAGAAGAGGAGACACAGGCCCACAGTGTGCTTGCCCTAAGCCACCCTTGCCAGGGCAAATGTCCAGCCTGGAGGTCAAGGAGTGCTCTTGAGGTGCCAGGAGGCAGCAGGCGTGTCTGGAGTATTATATATTTAGAGACCAAAAAAAAAAAAAAACCTTAGAAATGATGCTGCTGAATTAGTTGACCTATCAAAATCACACAGCCTGTTAGTGGCAAAGACAGATGTAAGAATATAAGACCATATAAAAGAAAAGCCCCTGAACATCCTATAGAGAATGTTTTCATTCTCCAGGTTTCTGATAGGAATGCCTTTGACTGATTGATGCTTTAATTAAAATTAAATGAATAAATGCATTGCAGATTATTTGGGAGCTTTGGTTGGCCAGAAAAAAATGGTAATGGTAATTTTCTTTCAATAGATATTTGAAGATATTGTCTGTTTATAATATTATTTTAATTTCAGCCAATGTCATTCTTTTTTTTTTTAAAAAAAAGAGTGGTTCCAAGCAAAATTAGTTTTAATATCAAGTATAAAACCAAGGTTGCTTTGAGTTATCATGGGCTTCTCTTTGTTTTTATTAATTTAAATTAAGGTTCTACAGCTTCCTTAGATGACATCTACAAGGTCATTGCTTATAGATGACTCATCATGCTGCTACTGGAAAATAACTTTGGGAATAAACCATACAGAGATTTCCAAGAGCCTTGTTTCTCACTATGACAGTTATGCAAGTGGAAAGAACAGCCTTGAATCTAAAGAGAGGAGCAGCTTGAGCCTGGCTACCTCAGAAACTGAACAGAATATTCACCTCTAATAAATGAACCTGTTTATTTCTATTAACCATACAGTTTGGCCTTGATATTATTTATTTACTTCCTAATGAAGGGATTTGCCAAAATAATCTCAATTAATATGAAAATGTCCCTGGTTACCAGCATGTCAGCTGCTTAGCTAATTGTGGCTCTAATGAGGCAGATGTCAAGTTCAAACACAATTCCCTGTATTTCTTGGCTTTCAAAGCACAAGTTCATTATTTAGGACATAAAGTCCACTTCAGACTAGAGGTCTTCATGGATAATAATTTGTTACTCAATATATCTCTGGATAATTTGTTTTATTATTTTGTTTTGAATAGCCAGTACTGGGATCCATACACATCAAATTTTCATTGGTACAGTTAGCATTTCTGGGACATTATAACAAACTTGTTACTTTTGACATAGGAACAAAAAAGAATAGGTTCATTTTTATTATTCTCATTACACAATATATTAAGAATATTTTAAACTGTTGCCTCTCCCTAACTTTTTAAAATAATTTCTTTAAGAAGGGATCCAAAGGAAACTTAGAGGGATTTTTGGCACTTAATATATATGTGATAGATGTATAGGTCATTATCATTAGATAATAATGACTGAGTTTCCACTATGCTATAATGCATGGTACTGCTATGATTTGGGGTATAATTTGAAAGTGTTTCCTCAAAGGTTTCCATGTTGGGATCTTGGTTTTCGTATGATGGTGAGAGGCAGTGCAACTTTTAAGAAGGGGGGCCAGTAGCAGGTACTTAACGGGATTGGGGAACTGCATATAGAAAAAATTAAGACAGACATTGGTGAAAGAATTGAACTAGCAGAGACCCCTGGCTTTGAGGACTGTAGTCTTATCTTAAATAATGATAACTAGCTTGGAAATTGTTCCCTATTTATTTATAAGAAGCTCTTGAATTGGGCATTGTGATATACAGTTGTATCCTAGTACTTAGGAGGATTGTAGGTTTGAGGCCAGAGCACGGCAATTTAGTGAGAGCCTGTTTCAAAGTGAAAAAATAAAAAGGACTGGGCATCTAGTACAGAGAAAGAACACTTCTGAGTTCAGTTACCAGTAGTAAACACACACACACACACACACACAGAGAGAGAGAGAGAGAGAGAGAGAGAGAGAGAGAGAGAGAGAGAACAAAAAAAACAAAAAATCTTTTGGATCAAAACTTATAGTGAGTGTTCTTGCAAATAAAGACATAAATACTCAAAGATGTAGCTGAGGTATATGAGTTAAGAATTGGTAGTATACGCTATCATGTGTGTGCATAATTCATCCTCCCAAATAATGATTCTTTTTTTTTTTTTTGATGGTACTGAGGATTGAACCCTCCTACCTCCGGGCTACACTCCTAACTCCTAGATCATTTTTTATATTTTAAAAAATATAAACAGGGTCTCTTAAGCCAACGAGGCTAGCTTTAAAGCTGCACAATCCTCCTGTCTCCACCTCCCAAGGGTGGGGATTACAAGTGTGCACCACCACGCCCGGACAAACTCTGGACCATATTCACTAACAAACCCAAAAAAGTCCTTTAATCAAGATGATAATTCTGATCACAATAATACTTCATTCAACAAACATTTACTATTTGCCAATTATATGCCAGGTAAAGATATTCATTAGTTTACATATTCTCTTATTTAAAACAAAAAGAAACTAAAATTAAATGCTGTTCAATTTCTTTTTTCAAAATAGTATAGAGGAGCAAATAAGACAACCTAACTGAGGGGATGGGAGGGGGGAAGAAGGAAACTCTATAAAGCACATGATGTAATTAAACATATCCAAGTCAACCACTAAGCCAAGCACGGGAAGAAGGGATGGGGATGGAATGGGGTGGGGATCGGGTAGGGGCTATCTGGGTGATGTGTACATGTATGTCTACACAAGATTTTTTTTTACCACATTATGATGTATGAATATAGTGCACCAATAAAAAATTTTAAAAAAATAGTTATATTCTAAAGAGTTTCCACCAATACTGAATTAGCAAATGCTGAATCATTGATCTATAGGGCAAGTAAGAGGTTAGTTTCCTGCAAGCTTATGGTCACATCTTCATCAGTCATTAAATAGCCTTGTTTTATATGTGTTTTTATTTAAAGACACTGCATTTCAAATGTATTGTTGATTAACATTGACTTCATGGACAATAGTATATAGCTCATGACTAAAGGAAGCAAAGGTATTTTCTCTGTAAGGCCTATTAAAGTCTTCTTGTACTTAAAAACACTGAACAGCACTTTGGCACTATGCCAGGGAGCATATAAACAGCAGAATTATTAGCAAAAAGCACAAAAACATGAAAATCATGACACCAAATAAAGCAACCAAAGTCTACTTGTTTACAGTAGGAGACCTGAAACCAGAAGGCAAAGTCCCAACTTGTTCGGCCTCAGCTGAGAACCTCAACCAGGCATGTACACATCAGGAAACTGAATTTCCTCCTTCTCTGCACTTGATGTCAGGAATGATCACTAAAGTTCCATGAGTATTGGTTTTGAGATTACAACACGCATTTTAGCAAACAGATGAATTCACAAATAGGGAACCCATGAATAGTGAGGATCAGCTGCAATTTGATAAATATTAAATTCATTAAAATTATTAAATCAGTAGTTTAAGATAAAATAGAACAAAATCTGATGCATATTAGAGAGCTGACAATGTAGTTTCATAGGGAAACAGTAATCATATAAACAAATGGAAAATACATGGCTTTTGCATATACCTTATATAAAGGAAAAGAACAGAACGTGAAGGAATCAGTTCAGAATTACCTGGAGTTTTACTTCCAAATTGAACACTGAAAGTTATCAGCAAGAACAGCTGCTCAGGAAGAACTGGTAAACCTTCCCTCCTGCTCTTACATCTTCCCTTTGCCACCTGGAGGGAGGATGTAAACACTCCACAGCTCATCCTGAAGGAGCACTTCCTCAAGATACACACACACACACACACACACACACACACACGTGTATATACATGCAATATCAAGGTATATGCACACAAATGCACAAATATATATGTAATTATATATGTATTATATATATGTTGTATATATGTAATTGTATATGTAATCCCAAGGTTTACACACACACGTGCACACACACACACACACACACACACACACACAAACACACAGGCTGCTCCAGTCAGTTGGCCTTTGTCTCTGCCTGGCACTTGTATTCTGGCAACCCCTCTGTTACACATGCATTGGGACCATCCACTCTATTCACTCCTGCAGCGTGGGTCAGTGTAAAATTCTATTCATGTATCTATCAACTAAGAGGTGCCAGAATTGATTATCACCCAAATGGAAAGAAATAAGATCGATTCAAATGTTTTCTAAGAAACATATGAACTGAACCCTTATCACAGAAGATTAGTACCTTTCAGAGTTGGAATGAGCTTTAGAGAAACAGGAATCAAAGTATATTTGCTCAGTGTTACAGAGATAATTATTTGTAGGACCTAGATAAAATAGACCAGTTTTAGATGACAAATTCATTTGCAAGAAGATATACATTTATATGTCCCGGACTTAATAATTTTGAGTATTTGATAAAAAATGACTTGTCAAAGTACATGTGTGTTATATTTAAATGCCAGTTGAGTGAAATTAAAAACTGAATGTATTTTTTAAATGTTAAACTGCTGATTCATTCCTTACTAATAGACAATTTGGTATGTTTTATCTACATACCAACTGTTGATGAGAGTTTTAATTTAATCAAGGATCATTTTACTTACCTAACTTATTTCTGTAAAATCAACTTTAAATGTGAAACAAATAATATACAATAGGATAATTTAAAAGCCTGAG
This sequence comes from Muscardinus avellanarius, assembly GCF_963383645.1. NCBI lineage: Eukaryota > Metazoa > Chordata > Mammalia > Rodentia > Gliridae > Muscardinus > Muscardinus avellanarius. The sequence goes on along the minus strand of NC_137786.1, from coordinate 47,588,490 downwards.
AAGTGTCAAAAAGGTCTTCCATATTAGTTTTTAACCTTCATAGAAGTATCTATATTCTCCCTGGACTAATTATATAACAAAACTGTTCATTCTAAGAAATAAGGAGCTTAAAATTTCTCTAAGGATGGCATAAGTAAATAACCCACCACAAGCAAATAAAAAGACAAATGAATGGGGAAAACTTGCAACATATCTCAAATGATTAATAACTCTAATATAAAAATAACTTCAAGATAGGAGGAGGAGGACACAACTTCAAACAAAAATAGGTTAAGTATTGGAACTGGTAGTTCACCAAAACCAAAGAAAGACATTTGAATATTAAGCACATGAAAACGCCATGGAAGGGCTTTTATTATTGAGACTGGGAGACTGCCTTTTAAAATTATATATGAATTTACCCTTCAACCAGCAATTTAATCTCTAAGAATCCATTCCAAATTACTATGGAAAAATAGACAAAATTATGTATTCACAAAGCTTTTCATCACTAGCCCTGGTTGAAGTAGCAGAAGACCAGAACTACCAAAATAGCCATCCATTTTGAACGTAGGAAAACAAATACACCATTGTTTTATTGGTATATCATTAGTATATTGTTTTCCTAGAGTTGCCATAACAAGTTATTACAAACTGGATGCCTTAAAACAACAAAAGTTAATTGTATTCCATTGCCTTCTGTGTACTCCTTGCCTACCCAATGTCCCTCATAGTCATCTACTTAACACAAGTGCTTCACTTTAAAATAGTTACCTACACATATGGGAGTTCTATGAAAAGACAATACACATGCTAGTGGTTCCCAGTTTTCTACTTAAGATCTCGGCCCCAATCATTCCAAGTTGCCTCACTCTCAGATTTGTGTAGGTGTGGCAATCACAGCAGTATGTAGATTATGAGTGCTTTTTTTAAAATTTGTGTAATAGGGTTAAAATATGTCACCACTGACACCTGTTCCTTTCCCAGGCAACAACAGATGCCTTGTAGGTTTGATCTTTTTGTATGATCTTTTTGTGCTCATTAGATTAATTTATTCATCAGTGATAAAGTCCAATGACTCAGAGGGTGCTGGTGAATTAGGCAAGTTGCCTCACTCACCTTAGAAAGAGTGAGCAAGGATTTGGGGGAAGACCTTGGATGGCGTGGGGGGGGGTTATTCTAGTGGAATCCCCTCCATATGAAAACTTGAGGCCAAGGCAATGGAGGCTCCATCCTCTTGCTGTTCTTCTAAATCCACACTGACTATTGCTGCTTCTCCTGTTCCTCGTTTCCATGTTACATTCATTTTGTTTTAAATGTATGCATATGTATGTGTATGCATGCATATGTACCCATGCCATGGACTAAGTGTTTATTAATGTTAACTGAACGTATGTATTTGTTTTTCCATGACCTACCTAAAAAGCATGGACTTCTGTCATTCTCCATCTTCCACAGGACTTTCCATTCAGCATTATTTTTCCATTCCAGGTTTTCTCCTTGAGTGCTTCAGAACAGGCCCCTTGAGGAAGAAAAAAGACAAAGCTTCAATCATTATGCCTGCCTTCCTTCCAGCCCTTTAACTTTTATTACTTTTTTCCAGGAATGTTTAATACTAAGAAAGATTTTTTTCCAGGAATGTTTTAATACGAAGAAAACTTTTTCTCATGAGTCTGGGATGGTATGTTGCTGCCAAGACCCTCATGAAGAAAAGCTGTGGACCAGAGCTAAGAAGGAGGCTGATGGGGAGTGATATCTATTCAAAGTAGGCTGCTTGTGTTAAGAACAACCTGCTAGGAATTAAATACAAAATAAATATTTCATATTTATGCAAGCCTTTGAAATTTTGCACTCCTTATGGTTAAGATTTAAATCTTAGATACGTTACTATTGACCCTGTCTTGAGCCTATGCCAGGTCAAATTATGTGAAAAAAAACGTTGCCCAAGAATGCTTCTAAAAGCACCTGTTCCCAGAGGGCCCCCACATTTAATGAAATGACAAGTGGGAAGTGTGAGTGGGTCATGCTCCCTGAACTGCACAAACATCAATTGCTTTTTCCACCAACATAAAATTGCTCCAAATCTTACCTTCTCTTTTCCATTATTGCTAACTGCATTAACTGCTTTCTCAAACTACTTCAGCTAAAAACCCAAGATACTTGCCAAATGCTTTGGGGTCTGACATCCTCTTTCTTGGAGCTCTCCTAGAACTGAAGCAGCAGTGCTCTGAACTGAGAACAACTTGGAATCACATATGGGCAAGACATCATCTAGGGTAGAGCTTGACAGCACCAGAGGCTTATCATTAAAACTCCAAGGTGATCTGACCACTAAGTCTATTCATCAGATCTATCAGTATACAATGAAAGTAAGTTTAGTCATAATCAGGATCAGTTTCCAGCTCCTGCATCAGTAAGATGCTACCCTTCAGGCAGCATAGCTCTAATATTAATGGGTGGGTAAGACCATGAAACAGGGTGGTTCTTCTGGTCTTTTGTCTACAAATGGAGTCATGACCATCTTCTCTCCTACAGAACAAGACAGACACACTCTCAGTTTCAAAATAAAGGCGAATTTGCCAGGCAAATTGGTGCATGCCTATAAACAATCCCAGTGATTGGGATGCTAACACAGTAGGATCACAGGTTGGAAGTCAGCCTCAGCAAATTAGTGGGACCCTAGTTCACAATAAAAAATAAAATGGGGCTAGGGTTATAGCTCAGAAATAGAATGCCCTTGAGATAAATACTTTTATCAAAAAATTAAGTTTAAAAAAGTGGGCAAGTCTCGTGAAAGGAGTCAAGATGACCACAAAGCTTAATAATTACAGAAAAGCTAGGCACAGTGGTGTATTCCTGAAATCCTAGGAACGGGGAAGTTGAAACAAGATAACCAGAGGCCTGAGGTCAGGGCATGGCAATTTAGTGGGACCTTGTTTGAAAATAAAAGGTGAAAGAGGACTGGGGTTGTAGCTCAAAAGTAGAATGCTGCTGAGTTCAGACCTTAGTATCATAATAAACAAATAATTGTAACAAATGTTGAAGTTGGCACTCAGAAAGCCAGGTGGATTAAATTCCTTTTGATAGCTAGGAGAATGTTTCTGAATGGGAGCGATAGTGGCTGAATGATGAGTTGTCAAAGATGTCCACAGAGTATTCTACAGAACCGGTGAAGATATTAGCTAAGATTGCAAAAGCAACATTGCCAATGTCAGTTATGGGGAGATTGTCTTGAGTTCCATTTGGAATCAGTCTAATTACACTGATCCTCATCAAAGAGAACATTTTCTAGATGTGATCAGAGGGCCAAGTGACAAGAAAACGAAGGTCAGAGAGATGTAATGTTACTTAATGTGAAAATGAGAAGAAGACCAGTGACACTCTTGTCAACTTTCTAACTAGCAGAACTACACAATGATTAGTGTTATTTTAGCAGCACTAAGAAACTAATACTAGAATAGCAGCAGTAAACCTATTGAAGATTGTCCTCATGGATGTCCCTGCCTCTATTTGTCTCATCTGGCTTTCTCCCCTTTTTTCCTAATTGATTCTCCACTGTAAATAGAGTGGTCACTTCCCATATCCTTCCTCTGCTTAAAATCCTTCTAAGGCTCTCTATCACTTTCAAGAAAAATGTTGTTTTTTAAATTAGATTTATTTTAACTGATACCTAAAAACACAAAGAATGTATGGTTAATGGGGTATTATGTTAAGTTTCAAAACGTGAATTCATTGTACGATTAAGTTAAACATAGCTGTTTCCTCAAACATTTATCACTTATTTGTAATGAAAACATTCAAAGTTTTTGTTTCTAGCTTTTGAGATATGAGGTACATAATGTCTATTTATATTCACCATATTGTGAAATACCACACTAGAATTCTTAATCCTAACCACAATTAGATCCATTAATCATCTTTTCCCCATCCATTCCTTTCTCCTTCCCCTCCTGGCCTTTGGTAACACCATTCTACTCTCCAACTATCAAAAGATCATGATTTCTTAATTCCACATATGAGAGAAAATTATAATATTTCTGTACCTGGTTTATTTCACTTAACTTGTCTCCTAGTTCTATCCATGTCAGACATAACAGAATTTAATTTAATTTTATAATTTTATGGCTGAATAATGTTCTACAATGTGTGTGTGTGTGTGTGTGTGTGTGTGTGTGTGTGCATAAGGAATTTTCTTTATCCATTTATCCATTGATGGGTACTCAATTTATTCCATTTCTTTACTACTGTGAGGAAATATTATTGGCTGCAATAAACACCAAAGTGCAGATGTCTCCTCAACCTATTGATTTCTTTTTCTTTGCATGTGTACTCAGTAGTGAGATTACTAGACAATATAGTAGTTCTATTTTTATTTATTTATTTTTTGAAGACTGCCCATACTGTTTTCTGTTAATGGCTAAACTAATTTTCAATTCCACCAACATGTGCAAGGGTTGCCTTTTATCCATATTCTCACCAGCATTTTCTATTTTTCTATATTCTATTATAACCATTCTTACTAGCATGAGAGGATACCTCTGGTGGCTTTGATATGCATTTCTTTCCTGAGGAATGCTAAGCCTGTAGGCCATTTGTATATCTTCTTTTGAAAAATGTCAATTTAAATACATTGTTCAAATTTAATTGGTGTTTTCTTCTGTTGAAATTTTTGTAATTCCTTAAAAATCTTATATATCAACCCCTTGTCAAATATATAGTTTGCCAATATATTCTCCATGTTTTTCTCTGCAATATCACGATTGTTTTCTTTCCTGTGCAGAGGACTTGTTTTCTTGGTGTAATCCCATTTGTCTATTTTAGCTTGTATTCCCTATGCTTTGGGGATCTTGTCCAAAAAGTCATTTTCTATTTTAATCTCTTGATGTGTTCTCCCTATGTTTTCTCCTAGGATTTTTATTGTTTTGTGTCTTATGCTTAAGTCTTTAATCCAGGTACCATTTCTCTGCACTAGGTAAGCTGACCTATACTGATTATTTGCAAGGTAGTTTTTGTAAAGAAAGAGTTTATATATATATCAGTTCTCTCTACTACTGACTTCTCAAACTTTACTTCTAGTCCTTATGTGTCCTGCTTGCCCTAAGTCAGATATTTCCCAACTTTCTTAGTTAACAGAGCCCTTAGTATCTCAATAACATTTTTTCATGATATCCCTAGGCAAAAATAAATGCCTAACAACTCCTTTTATTACAACTTTTATTATAAGTTGTTAGTTCCAAACAATTTAATGAATATTTATATCCTAGCTTAGTAGCTAGTTGAGAAATAATTCATATAAACTGAAGGAAAAATATTTAAATACTTTCTTAAACAGTTACAATTATCTTTTAATGGAATGTGTGTGCTACTGACAGTGTAGAAATCCAAAGGGTTATCAGAACCACTTTGAAAAACTATAACAAAACGGGAAATGTGAAAGAAAATGACAACTTTCTAGATAAATATAACATTCCTAAACTGAGTCAAGAAGATATATAAAATCTAAACTAACAAATATCAATAAAAGAGATTGAAATAGCAATAAAGAGACTACCATCAAAGAAAAGCCCTGGACCAGATGGTTTCCCCAGTGAATTTTATAAAACCTTTACTGAAGAGATAATCTCAATACTTCTCAATCTATTTTATGAAATATAAAGAAATGGGACTCTCCCAAATATATTCTATGATGCCAACATCACATTAATACCTAAACCAAATAAAGACAGCTCAAAAAAGGAAAACTACAGCCATATATCTTTGATAAATTTGGATTAATCAAACTGCTAAACAAAATACTAATAACATACATTTAAAACCACATCAATAAAATCATACATCATGACAAGTAGGGTTGATCCCAGGGATGCAAGGCTGGTTCAACATACAAAAATCAATTCATGTAATTCATCACATGAACAGAACCAAAGACAAAATTCAGATCATTTCAATGGATGCTTAAAAAGCATTTGACAAAATTTAGCACCCACTTATGCTAAAAGCACTGCAGAAAATTGGAATAGAAGGAACATACTTCAATATTATAATGGCAATCTACAATAGGCCCACAGCCAACATCATATTAAATGGAGAAAAACTGTGAGATTTCCCCTTCAAAACAGGAACAAGACAATGATGTCCATTATCACCACCTCTTTTCAATATAGTATTTGAGACTCTAGCCAGAACAATAAGGCAAGAAAAGGAAATCAAAGTAGTACAAATAGGAAAAGAAGAACTCAAACTTTCACTATTTTCAGATGACATGATATTATACTTAGAAGACCCAAAAGGTTTATAGAAATAATACAAATTCAGCAAGGTGTCTGGATACAAAATCAATCTTTAAAAATTGGAAGCTTTTCTGTATACCAACCATAAGTCCTCTGAAAAAAATTCAGAAAACATTTCCACTCAGGATATCCCACAAAAAAAAATACTTAGAAATAAACTTAACCAAGGAAGTAAAAGACCTCTACAACAAAAATTATAAAACATTGAAGAAAGAAATCAAAGAAGACCTTGGAAGATGGAAAGATCTTCCATGTTCATGGATAGGCAGAATAAATATTATCTAAATGGACATACTTCCAAAAGTGATCTACAGATTCAACACAATACCCATTTTAAATTACCAAGGACATTCCTTACAGAATGCCAAAGTAGTTTTCAGCAATAAAAATCATGCAGGAGGAATCACAATACCTTACTTAAACGTATACTACAAAGCCAAGTAATAAGAACAACACGATACAGGCAAAACAAAACAAAACAAAACAAAACAGATACATAGACCAATGAAGCAGAATAGAAGACTCAGAAACAAATCCACACACATACAGGCAATTTTTGACAAAGGGGTCAAAACATACACTGGAAAAAAAGATAGCCTATTCAATAAATGGTGTTGGCAAAACTGGTTAACCATATGCAGAAAAATGGAAATAAATCCCATTTCTCACACTACACAAGTGTCAATTCAAGATAGATCAAAGACTTGGAAATTAGACCAGAGACCTTGCAGCTCCTTGAACAGGGCATAGGAAATAAGAAGAGACAGGACTCAGAGTCAGGCCTAAGCCAGCTGGACAATTCATCCACCAACTACCAGGAAACAGTAGTGGGTTACTTTCATGGTGTTGTAGCTCTCTTGATTTTGCCATCAGTCCTGAGCAGGATGAATGGTCTCTGGTGACAGAAAAAGACCTTCAGAAGAGTCATGCAGCAGAGTCTGCCACTGGAAGTCATTATGTCAGGTGGATGGGGATGGTGATAACCAGAGGGACAAGGGCAAGACTTGAAGCCATCTGCTACATGAGAGAACCCTGGATGGAGAAAGTGAGATGGCATATGACATATTTAATATGAGAATTGATGCCACTGCCCTTGTCAAATATCCATATGTTGATTTTTCTTTCATTTAACAAGCCTATTTTTATATACAATACCATTTTTTTTGCAAGTAATCAGTATGTGCCAGCTTACCTCCTGCAGAGAAATAGTACCTGAACGGACTGTCCAAGATCACATAAATCTGTTTTCACTCTACAGGGAAATTGTTGCCCCATTGGAGAAGAAAAAAAGCAATATATAAATACAAACATAAATTAAAAAAGAGTGCATAAAGACAAATTACTAATGTCAGGGTCTTCTTTTTATAAATATAATTATTAAGAACATATGATAAAGTTATATTTACCTTCAAAGCTTAGAATGCTAAAGTGAAAGAGGCTTTATATAAGCTACAGATTCTCTAAATGCTTGACAGTAGTTTTGATGTGATTTCTGGGGATGTCTTTTGCCAAAGAACATTCACATTTCAATCTATATCAAACTTGTTATTTTATTTTATTCATATTACTGGTCTGATAATTTATGTGGTTGATTTATATCTGAGTAAGTCTGTCAATGTGGAAGACAGTAAATTAAATACAGATCTTGATTTAAACTATTTATCTGTACATTCTAGCTGCATGACCTTGTTTAAATTATATTCTAAATCTCAGTTTACCTGGGGAAATATGGAGTCTCAGAAAGCCAAGGGTTATATGTTTTCTCTCATATGTGGAAGCTCGAATAAAAATAGGAAGCAAAAGGGACTTTAGTCAAACATGAGGACTGAGGGAGGGAAAAAATCAAATAGGCTTTTATACAGGAAGTTTTCACTACCACTCTCACTAAAATGTTTGGGGAAGCAGAGAGGTAGGATATGGAGAAATATACCAAGCACCTTGTGCATGTGTGTTTGTATAGCTTTGCATCTTACTATGATGTGTAATTAAATTGCACCAATAAAAGAATAAAAATAAGACATATAACACTTAAAGTGTATATTCTTTCTACTAGATCTAAGGAATCGCAGAGATAAACTTGCTGTATTACATGGAGCAAAAGAAATTTGAATGCAAAGCTCTGAGATACTGGCCATTTTGTGGCTATAAATTTAAACACTCAATTCAAGTGGATATTATTTATAATATAAAATTTCAGTGTCAAGAAAATAAAATTTGGGGAGATTTTATATTTGCATTTTGCTTGAACTAGCATTCTTCTGGAAAATATGTATTTCTGATTTTCCTAGATTCATTTTGAACTCTCCTTCGTTGTCTTGCATGGTTAACATAGGTAGATATTTGGCTTGTGTTCACACTGTAAATGGAGTCATGCTGAGTCATTAGCACCATGAATAGCCCCAGTAATATGAGCATGTTAATTTCTTGGTCAGAGTATAAGATAATCCATAATTGTGTACTAATTGTAACATCTGAGTCACTTAACTACAGTGGCACAGATAAAAACCTGTGTTTCAGATTAAAGATTAGAAAGTGATTTGTGGTTTATTGTGGCTATTTTGTGGGAAAATAAGACTCTCAGCTGACAATATTTTGCAAGTTATCCACAATGAAAAGAGAAAACAATCCATGTTTCCCATCACTTAAACAGAACCAAAACCAGAAATCACATGATCATTTCAATAGATGTTAAAACTCATTTGACAAAATCCAACACTCACTTATGCTAAAAGCACTTCAGAGAATCAGAATAGAAGGAGCATACCTCAACATTATAAAGGCAATATACAATAGGCCTACAGTCAATATCATATTAAATGGAAAAAATCTGCAAGAATTCCCCTTAAGAATAGCAACAAGACAAGGATGTCCATTATCACCACTTTTTCAAAAATATACTGCTTGAGAAACTCTAGAAGATTTTTGGTGGGATTGAAAACTAGTGCAACCACTTTGGAAAACAGTGTGGAGAATCCTCACAAGAATGGGAATAAACTTATCATTCGATCCAGCAATACCACTTCTGGGTATCTACCCAAAAGAAAGGAAACCAAACTACTAAACTAATGCATGTGTATCTATGTTCATGGCTGCGCAATTCACAATTGCCAAACTATGGAACCAGCCAAGATGTCCATCAACAGATGAATGGATTACAAACTATGGGATATGTACACAATGGAATTTTATTCAGCCATAAAGAAAAACATATTTACAGAGAAATGAATGGAACTGGAGGACATTAGGCTAAGTGAGACTAGTCAGTTACAAATATAAGAAGTCACATGCTCTCCCTAATATGTGGAGGCTAGGGAGAAGAAGGGTCATAGGAAGAACTTCTAGAACCAAGAAGAAGAAATCATATAGGAGCAAACAAGGTGACCTAACTGAGAGGGATGGGAGGGGAGAAGAAGGAAATGCCCTAAAGTACATGATATACAAAAATATCAAAGTCAATCACTAAGCCACATTTGAGAAGGGAGTGAGGAGGAAATGGGTGGGAAATTGGAGAAGGGCTAAATGAGTGAGTGATGTGTGCATGTATGCCTCTACCATCTTGTACCCCCATTAAAATGTATGACTACACTATACCAATAACAATAAATAAAGAAAAATAATAACAAAAACAAGTATATATATATACATGTTTATATATTTACTAAATATAATAGATATAAAAATAGAAGCACTCTCAAATATGATTTCATGGGAAAATTAGTCTCTTAAAGTCACTTTGCATCTAAATATTCTGCAATTCTGAACTACTAACTCTTGATTGGGAAGGAGTAGATTTAACAAACAAAAGGAAACGTAATTTATTCCTGATCCTTACCTTTCAGTTAAAGTTAATAATACTGTAATATTTCAGACCTTTTCTATTTTCTAGTCATGTTATTAGACATTAAGTACTCTTGGCACTGTTTCCCTAGTGGTATTCATTTCAACCCCCTGTTTCGGCTTTGCAGTCACAACCCTCATCAAGCTAGCATTGCCTCTCATCTAGCCTCTTAAAGCAGGCTCCTAGCTGCTGTTTAGCCCTTGTCCATTGCAATCCTTCCTACGCATTGCTGCTGCTAGGTTAATAGTTCCCTAAATTAGTTTCAATCCTGCTAGGCATTTGAAACAAATAATTGATGGCTTTGGCAGTGCCCAAACTCCAGAATCCAGTAAATGAGGCTATTTACAATAAGTCCACATCATTTGACAGCTCCCTTTACCTGGCTTCCATTCACTGAATTTCATACACTTCAGAGAGCTGCTTTATGTCCAAACAACACATTCCATGCACAGCCCAACTCTGAATCTTAAATCTACTGTTTTGGGTCTCCTGGTAACAGCACCTGAGGTTCTGAAAACCTCTCCCAATTTGGGTTCTGACTGCCTCTAATGCCTCGCCACACCTTAATAGTCATTAGCACTATTCAAGGTCATCATCATTACTTCTAGCTCAGATGATCTGCTCCTGAGAATCATTCTGAATTTTTCTGCAGATAACAACACTGACATCAGATCTGGCACCCATGATAAAATTATTTGTCTTTTATCATTTAGTTTTTTAATGGAGTTTGAATTAAATATATATGGTAAATACAGGTTAGATTTTATTGAATTGGGAAGAAAGGAATAAACTAAGATTTAAAAAAAAGCATTTCAGCCGGGCATGGTGGCGCACGCTTGTAATCCCAGCATTTGGGAGGCTGAGACTGGAGGATCGTGGTTCACGGACAGCCTCAGCTACTTAGTGAAGCCCTCTCCAACTCAGTGAGACCCGGTTTCAGAATAAAGAATAAAAAATAGGGCAGGGTTAAGCTTGGAGGTCGAATGCCCCTGGGTTCCATCCCCAGCCCCCCCCCCCAAAAAAAGCATTTCTTCAGCTAGCTAAGGACAAATTCCCTGTGTGCCAGAGAAAATTATGTAGACATGGTCCTAATCAAATCTACCACACACAACTACTGTAGAACAAGAAAGATTAAATATGCCCTCGTTGATCAGAGGAAAAAAAGAATGTTGCCCTGTTCTGTTTCAGGATTCCTGCACAGCTACCTTGGTACTGCACTCTAAGAAAAGACCCTCAGCAAGTCCAGGGACCTAGGCTCTTTTGCTCTATAATTGAGTCCTGGCAGGCCTGAAACACGTCATTCTTCTGTATTTGCTTACCTTTCTATAACAAATGGACCAGCCCCCTATGCCACTCTTACCAATTATATTATCCAGTATGAATTTTACAAAATTACATTTCTTTCTTATGCAAATACTTTAAATACTGCCCATACCCTAAAGAATGTTATTTTATGTGTGTGATAAAATATTTTATAGAAATTCTTCCTTGATTATTGTTTTATGGGATTGAATTTAAGTGATTATAAAATGCCTGAATTACTGAAATAAACACCAGATTGATATTTTCTTACCAGAGCTTCTTTTCTCCTTTTCCACTCCAAAATGGGTCTTTCTCCTTTCTTAGTCATGGAAGGAACAACCGTCTTAAACACCAATATTTTGCCAGGAAAGTATTTTTAGCTTGCTATTTTTTCTACCTCATTGGTTGGCTGCAGTCTCTAAAATCCACCATTGTTTAGTTCCAGTATTTTCTATATTTTAGCAAATGTGAGGGAATTCAAAAGAGATATTTTGTTGTTTTGTGTTTTGTTTTCAGAATCACAATTTGTATTTTTGGGAGGGGTCTGGGGGAAGTATGTATTTTTCAATAAATTTTTAAAAATTTATTTATTGATGCACTTTAGTCTCACACCATAATGTAATTCATAAGTGACAGGGCCGTACATGCACACAGCACTTGGTGAGCTTCCTTCGTCTTCCTGAAAGCAATAGAATTGACTGAAAACATGGTGAGGCACACCTGTCCATCTAGCTCCTTGGAAGGCTGAGGCAAGAGGAAAGCAGGAGGCCAGACTGGGAACCTCAGAGAGAACCTGCCATAAAATAAAAATAAACAAAAGGGATTGGGGATACAGCTCAGTGATAAAGCACCAGTGAGGGAAAAAGCCTCTTTTCTTTCAGAGATCCCTCGAAACACTGGGTTCCTATTAAATTATTATTACTTACTCTATTTCCATTTTTCTTTCAACAGTCTCTTAATTGGTTTAAGAGAAAACAATAGAGATACTTAAATTAACTAAACTGTGTTAGTATTTAGTAACTTTCACTTAATAAACCTTATGTATTTACCACAGTAGCAATATGTCTTCTTATATCACTGACAATGCCTGAAATCTATTGAATTCCCAGAATAGTATATTAATTATGCTTCCTACTAATTGCTATACTTATCTAATTTTCTTCCAGGTAATTCAGTGTTTGTTAGTTTAATTGAATATGCCCATGAACTTCTTTATTACCAACCCTTTAAAATGTGAAAGAAAAAAGAGAATAAAGTATCCATCTGTAGACATCTTAATTATCAAGTGATTTCTAAACCATAATAGGAAATGGCTCTCTAGCTTCATTTGTTTGTACTTTATAAAGGATTTGAATTCTGTAGATATGCATTGACTCACCTAAAAGGAGATTTGTACTCTGTTTAGGTAAAAACATTTAGGCAACTTAATTTCCTTGACAGAATAATAACACTTCTGCTTCCACTATTGAGAGTATTCATTTTTTCTTTATAATTAATGATAAAACTCAAAATAGCTGCCCTTCAGTAATTGTCTAGAAAGTTGCTCTCAAAAATGGATTTCAGATCAATGATACTAAAAAGACACCATTAAAGCAACATCCATGTCAAGTTACTTCCTTCTAGCAAGTTCTAATAAGCAATGCATTTGGACTACATTTCCTTAATACCCCTCCAAACTGCCTCCAGTTCCAGTAGACCAGCTGCTTCCTTTGAAGTTTCCTCCCACTGTGTCGATAACAAGACCACATTAGGTACCTCTGTCAATTCTAGAAAAACTAATCTCTCCTCCTGGACATCACCAGCTTTTACTGGGTACCACCCACTCTGTCGAGTGCCACTGCAGATGCCATTATTCACAATGCTTATATTCTGAATATATAATGCACATGGGCACTCTGTCCTCTAGAGTTTGCAGTGTATCAAAAGTTTCTTAATCATCATGAAAATGGTATTCTGTTGGGTAACTTAATAGATATGACAGGCATTTTCCAAATCCAATGAGGCATTCCACATGGGCTCCAAAAGCCCACATTGATACTAATTTTATTTAATAATTTATTTTTCTTATTTGGTACATGGTAATTTCATATCATATTGGGGTACAGAACATCAGACAAATACATGGATATAGTTTATGGTGCCCTTCCCACCGGTTCCCTCCCCCTTTCCAATATCAGAGCATGTTTTTGATATAGGAATAGGTAGTTTTGTATACATTCATACTATTATTTCAACTTTTACATTATTTATGACTTCATGTTCCTTCTCTAATTCTCCTCTCACTCCCCTGAAGTCTCAACTTATCTATGTGATGCTGCTCTTCTTTCTGAATAACTCTTTTTCTTCTACATCTAAGAGAAAGTATACATCTACTTATTTTTTGAAACTGGGTATATTCAGTATGATATTTTAGATTTCCATTCATTTTCCTGAAAATAGCATGATTTTGTTCATCTTTATGGCTGAGCAAAATTCCATTATGTGTATATACCAGAGTTTTATGACACATTCGTCTGTTTCTGGATACCTACGCTGGTTTCATAATTTGGCTATTGTAAATTGTGCTACTCTAAACATGGATATTCAAGTATTACTATAATATTCTTGTTTCACTTACAACACCCTTGCATGATAAAAAAATATGAGTAAATTAGAAATTAAAAGAACCTACCTTGACATCTTAATGTCTATATACATTAAACCCACAGCTAGAATCATTATGAATAGAAAAAAGCTGACAGAAATTTCTTAAGATTAGAATAAGACAAGGATGCCCACTGTCGCCACTACTATTCAATTTAGTACTTGAAACTCTAGCCTCAGCATTAAGATGGAAGAGGGAGTCAAAGGAACACAAATAGAGAATGAATACATGAAACTATCTTTGCTTGCTGATGCCATGACCCTTTACTTAGAAGATGTGAAAAATTCAGCCAGAAGACATTTAGAATTTATAATTTCACAAAGTAGCAGGATAAAAAAATCAATATACAGAAATTATCAACAGTCCTTTATACCAATCATAAATCTACTAAAAAAGAAATACAGAAGACAATTTTATTCACAATAATTTCAAAAGTAGAAGATAATTAGGGTAAATTTAACAAAGAAGGTGAAAGATCTCTACACTGAAAATTATAAATTACTAAATAAAAAAACTGAGAAACATTTTAGAAGATGGAAAGATCTCCCATGCTTTTGGATAGGCAGAATAAGTATAATAAAATTTGTCATCCTACCGAAAGCAACATTCAATGCAATCCTTATAAAAATCCACTGTCATCTTTCACAGACTTAGAAAAATCAGTTATAAATTTCATATAGAAAAAACAAAAAAAGCCCGCTTAGTCAAAGCAATTCTCAGCAATAAGAATCATGGTGGAGGCATCACAAAACCTGACTTCAAACTATACTACAAAGTGATAGTAATAAAAACAGCTTTGACACAAAAACAGACACCATAGACCAATGAAACAGAATATACAACTCAGAAACAAAGCCCTATATATATAACCAGTTGGTCCTTGATAAAGTTGCAGAAGACATATACAGGAGAAAAGACAGCCTTTTCATCAAATGGCTCTGGAAAAACTAGCTATATGTATGCAAAAAAAATTAAACTTAACCTTAACCTCTTATCCTGAACTAAAGCCAACTTGAAATGGTTCCAAAACCTAGAAATTAGAAACTTTGAAACTGCCATGAAAGGGCATAGGACCAAGATTCCAACATATATGTATAGGTAGAAACTTTCTCAATAAGACTCCAAAAGCTCAAGTACTTAAAACAGGAATTAATAAATGGGATAGCATTAAATTAAAAAGCTTCTGCACAGCAAATAAAACCATCAAGAAACTATAGAGAAAGCCTACAGAATGGGAGAAGATATTCACCACCCACCCATCGGACAAAAGTCTAATATCTAGAATAAACAAAGAGCTCAAAAAGCTTAACATTAAAAAAAAAAACACAAAGGAAATGGGCAACCAAACTTAACAGAGTCTTTTAAAAAGAGATACAAATAACCAAAAAATACATGAAAAAATGTTCAACATCTTTAGCAAACAGGGAAATGCAAATTAGCACTACATTGAGATTCCATTTTATTCCAGTTAGAATGGCAATCATCAAAAACACAAATAATAATAATGATGGCAAGTTTGTGGGGAAATAGGAACCTTACATTGTTGGTAGAACTGTAAATTACATCAACCACTATAAATATCAGTATGGAAGACCTTCAGAAGACTAGAAATGGAACTGCCATATTACCCAGATAAGCCATTCCTCAGTGTCTTTCTTAATTAGTCAGAATGCTGTAGTGACACATTCATATCCATGTTTATGCCAGCACAATTCACAACACCCAAATTATGGGATCAATTTAGGAATAAAAAATGTAGTATATACACACAGTAAAATTTCATTTGGCCATAAAGGAAAACAAAATAATGTAATTTGCAGGAAAATAGGTGGAACTGGAGAATATTGTGCTGAGATCATCTAGTCTCAGTTAAGGGTCATATGCCTTTTTTCTCATATGTGGATGCTAGAGATAATTTGAGAAACAAAAAGACTAGATAAATGAGGAGAGAGAACAGTAGGGTAGTAGAAGAGGGTCGGGAAGTGATATGGAAAGGTGAAAAAGGAGGACTGATAAAAGAAACATTTCAAATAATACTATGTCCATATATCACTAATATGTATAGGGTAGGATCTGAAGGAAACATACCAAGTGCTATATGTATATATGTTTGTATCACTTTAAACTTCACTATGATGTATGATTATAATGAACCAATAAAAGTATAAGATACCCAATATTAATAGTATCTAACAAAAACTGGTAATGGTGGTGTTCGCATGTAATCCGACTACCTGAGAGGCTGAGACAAAAGAGTCACAGGTTCATGGGCCAGCCTTAGCAACTTAGCAAAGTTTCCGCATTTTAGTGAGACCCTATTTCAAAATTAAAAATTAAAAATAGGACTGGGGGTGAAGCTTAAAACTAGAATTCCCGATTTCGATGTCCAGTTGCAAAAAAAAGAAAGTATCTAAAGAAATAACCATGTTTTTCCTCCATCAGTTTTCACCAAATTGTTCTGCTGATGGGTCAACAGTCTATTTGAATGAAGTCATTTTTTTCTAAATAAAGACTCAGTTTGTTGATATGGTAAGAAAGCTGTCTAAATAATTTCAACTATCCACATGAAAAACAAGTTCTGAAGCATGTACCCACATATTTTTTCATTAAAATATCAATGGTTAGTAATAAAAAGTTCAGTTCTTTTTATGAGATTCTGAGATTATTCTACTTTAAGTCTAAAGCATATAGCAGAACTTTGAGTCAACAGTGCACTCAGAAACCACCTGTGGACTTCAGCTAAAGGCTAAAGTTAATTTATTGCAATAATTAAGAATAACAGGCCAGACATGGTGACACATGAATCGGGGAGACAGAGATCAGAGAATAGTGGTTCACTGACAGCCTCAGCTATTTAGCGAAGCCCTTTGCAAACAGTGAGACCCTCTTTCAAAAAAAAATTATAAAACTAAAAAATAGGGCTTGGGATGTAGCTCGGAGGTACAATGTCCCTGGGTTCCATCCCTTGTACCGCAAAATAATAATAATAATAATAATAATAATAATAATAATAATAACAACAACAACAACAAAGTGTAAGGAAACACACTGCTCTATTGGGCCCCATCAGAACCTGAGCATTATCTCCTCTTAGAATAACAACATCACAGATAGTAGAAACATTGACAGACACTACAGCCTTCAGTCTACTCTGTAAATAAATGTACAATATTAGTTACATATCTAGTCAAAGTCAACACAGGAAAGGCCACACTTCTTTTATTTTTAGCTCTCCAGTCACAACTGTTACAATAGACATTGAACCTAACAAATAAATTTATTATCCATCATCCCTTTTTCTACAAGTAAAATATAAGTCTTTGGAAATTTCCAGGATCCTACCAAGAAATACAAAAGACAGTCTTAATTTCTAATGAGACTTGAAAATATTATTGTTCAAAATTATTGTTTGAAATTTAGAAATTTATCTTAGGAAGACAAAATCAAAAAGGGTCATGTGAGGATATTTGATCACATTGTTACCATAGGAAGATGAATGCCTGAAAACACTGACTGATTGTAGCTTCGTTATCTATTGCATGCTACACATTGTTAAGAAAAACACATCTAGCGCCGGGCGTGGTGGCGCACGCTTGTAATCCCTGCGCTTGGGAGGCAGAGACAGGAGGATCGCGCAGGTTCGAGGCCAGCCGCGCTGGCGTAAGAGACCCTGTTTCAAAAATATAAAATAGGTCTGGGAGTGTAGCCCGGAGGTAGAAGGGCTTCCAGGAACCCCAGTACCACCAAAAAAAAAAAGAAAAAGAAAAAAGAAAAACACATCTAAATAGTTATTAAAGATAATTAAGCTTTATTACATGGGGGCCTTGGTGATGGGTATAGGGACCACTATAGTAGGATAATGGAGTTAAACAAAAGAGAAGGATTGTATTCTCCTGGATTTGTTCTTGCATAGTCTAACTTGACACAGTATTTAGGGACAAATTTATTCATTTTTTTCCTTAGCAAACAAAGAAAACCTCAACAGTTTTCAAATAAAGTTGAATGTCCATGTCATTATTATTCTTTGAACAACCTCAGCCAACTAAGCATATTATTTAGGTTTATATATGTATATAGTTATATTCATATATACTTTTCCTTCCTATTTTATGATTTTACATATGCATTCAATGTTTTAAATTAAATGTGAATCTAATTATCAAATCAAAATAATATGCACAAAATTAGCATTTACTTAATTATATTCATGTAAAAATGTTAATATTGATATAAGATGATAAAAATTTTAGAAACACAAGTAATTTTCTAAAATAGAAATATTAAGCATAGAGAAATGTATTTTATAATTATGTATTTTAGGTGGGCCTGTGGGAAAAAATATTTTTACCCCACTGTATCATTTTGTTCTATTCTCAAATTTTAGTCAGCTTTTTTTGTTTTATTTTCACAGGTGTCCTTCTCCATTTAGAAATTTCCCAATGTCCTATGGACTTTGCAGATAATTAAGGAATGTATTACTGGATGTCGATCACTGGGCTTTTAGTGGAGAAAGTCAATGTGGAGACAACAGAAGGGACAGATTTTGCCTCTCAAATTCTGAATTTACAAGAATAATCCCTTAACGTCACTTGACTCTCAGCTTCCTCATCTGTGACAAGACCATTTATTTTAATGTATTCTCATCTGACTTACATTAAGAATTGCCAGAGATGATGCTCAAAAATTGGGAGATGCTGAAGCAAAGCACCTGAGGACATTCACCGGCACGTTTGTTGCTTTGTTTGTTTGATTTTTCATTGCTGGGAGTTGAACCCAGAGCCTCACACACACACTAGGCAAATGCTCTCACACACTGCTACATCTCCAGCTTTCATGAGTATTTTTATGAATGAATATGTTTCATGTAGCTATTTCTACACATAAGATCAGGTATTCTCATATACAGAGAAGTGAAACTAATTATGTAACTGGTCACATATGCAAGTATTATGGTAGTTATTGGCTTTTATGATAAAATCATGCTTATGAGGTAGAGTTAAAATTGTTATGATAATAAAGAAGTAATAGCATTTTTATTTGTTTTGAAAGAGATATCTTAATAATGTGCTCAAAGTAGGTGGGTCAATAGAAGACTAGATACTGATAAACAGATCTAAGTACTGCTGTGATAGAAATAAAAAGGCTAGGAGAAAAAAGAAAAGATAAGGAAACTGGCCTAGGAGATGAGGCAGAGAAGATACTTAAATAACATAGTGCAAGGCATAAGAAATTTTGATAACAGGACTTTCTAAGACTTAGCTTTAATTTACTTTTTGTGTATATGTCAACAAACTCTTCTCTCAAAACTTCTAATAAAGCTTACTACATAAACTTTGGTGCACGTGTGTGTGTGTGTGTGTGTGCGTGTGTGTGTGTGTGTGTGTGTGTGCACAAGAGTAATGTGTTATGGTGAGGTACTATATAAACTGTATTAATTCTGAGAAGCAAGAACTCAGAACCAGAGATGATCATTATAATGGAAGTCTCTAAATTTTTAAATAATAAAATAGGAATAAGAAAGTTTATCTAATTTTCAGAGTCAGAGTAAACCCTGCTCATAGGATATAATGATCTGAATGAATGTCTGTGTCTTTCCCAAATATATGCTGCTATGATAAAAAATTCTCAATATTATAATACTGAAAGATGTAACCTCATGGGTAGTGATTAGATCCTAGAGGGGGAAGCTTTGAGAATGGGACTAGTGTCCTTGCCAAAGATGCTCAGGCCTGCCGAGGGGTTAGGCCGGTGCTGGGGCCAGCGAGGCCGGCATCGGAGCCTGCCATGAGGCATGAACAGTGCTGGGGCCTCCAAGGCCGGGATCGGAGCCTGCCGAGGGGTTAGGCTGATGTTGGGGACAGCGAGGCCGGCATCGGAGCCTTCCTTGAGGCAAGGCCGGTACTGGGGCCTCCGAGGCCAGGATAAGAGCCTGCTGAGGGGTTAGGCCGGTGCTGGGGCCAGCGAGGCCAGCATCAGAGCCTGCCGTAAGGCAAGGCCAGTGCTGGGGCCTCCGAGGCCAGCATCAGCCTGCCTTGAGGCAAGGCCAGTACTGGGGCATCCGAGGCCAGGATAAGAGCCTGCCGAGGGGTTAGGCCGGTGCTAGGGCCAGCGAGGCCAGCATCGGAGCCTGCCGTGAGGCATGACCAGTGCTGGGGCCTCCAAGGCCGGGATCGGAGCCTGCCGAGGGGTTAGGCCGGTGCTGGGGCCAGTGAGGCCGGCATCGGAGCTTGCCGTGAGGCAAGGCCGGTACTGGGGCCTCCGAGGCCAGGATAACAACCTGCCGAAGGGCTAGACCGGTGCTGGGGCCAGCAAGGCCGGCATCGGAGCCTGCCGTGAGGCGAGGCCAGCATCGGAGCCTGCCGTGAGACATGGCCAGTGCTGGGGCCTCCTAACCCGGGAACGGAACCTGCCGAGGGGTTAGGCCGGTGCTGGGGCCAACGAGGCCGGCATTGGAGCCTGCCGTGAGGCTAGGCTGGTGCTGGGGCCTCCGAGGCCGGGATTGGAATCCTGCCAAGGGGTTAGGTTGGTGCAAGGGCCAATGGCCAGCATCGGAGCCTGGTGTGAGGCAAGTTCACTCCTGCGGCCTCCAAGGCCGGGACCAAAGCCAGCTTAGGGGTTAGACCGGTGCAGGGGCCAGCGAGACCAGAACTGGGGCCTCCCATGAGGCAAGGCCGCTGCTTGAGCCAGCAAGGTCTGGTTTCCCTGACATGATTCCAGTCTATTCTGGAGTCATCACTAGCTTCTCATTGACACCAGTCATATACTGGATTAGTCATTCTCTAGATATACATATTAGAAATTCCATAAAAATTTCACCACTCAAAAGCACTCTCACTATATGGAATAACAATTCAATATAAGCAAGACTAGAGATTCGGACAGCATAGCTTTACTTGGAATAGCCATATACAACATAGGGGATAGTATATGGTACGTGGAATGCATCCTATTATGTCCCTAGGCCTTTAGAAATCATGGTGTTCAATAAACTAAAACGCTGGATACTTCTCTTCACTATCGCTTTTTGTCTTCTTATCTAGCTTGCCTAACATGAATTAGGGCCTAATGCTGTATTATCATGAGCTCTCAGAAAAGATTATAGTACAGCAAGGTGAAAAATGTGACTTTTCTTTGATCAATGTATAATTTGATAGTGTTTGAGCTCTTAGAATTTCTTTTTTTTAACATTTGGGTCTGTTTGCATTGGAAGAATAATAGTTAATTATCTGGCAAGTAGCTGTCTTATTACATTATCTGTGTTTTATTACTGTTCTTATGGATACCTTGAATTATGTAAATAGCTCTAAGAAGATATTTAGCTGAGGACCATCCATGATTCTTTTTTCTCTTTTGATAATCTAATTGTTATAATTTGTGATTTAACAAGACTTCAATGTTCTTGCTCCTATTACTAAATATCTGAAAGTGATTTTCCTCCTCCTGCTTTGTCCTCTTGTCTTCTTCTTTATCTCTTATGTATTAAGGGATAAAAATTGAGACCAGATTACTGTCAGATTTTTTAATGTAGCAACTGCAAGACAAAAACAGAGTGCTATTATTCTTCATATCTTAAAATTATAACTATTTTCGGCTCTAATTATCAAAATCTCTATTTAAAGAGTCTGACTTATTTTTAGTGGTACTATTTTTTAGCCACCTTTATTTTTTGTCAGAATGAAGCAGAGGGTGACTGAGACATCCTCTGATGGCTGCTTCCTTGCCATTGTGATCTCACTTTTCAATGACACATAGGAACTGGTGCTCAAATTGTCCTGCCCACACAAACCCACTAAATCAGAATCGAAGTGTAATTTCTATTCCTTACTTTTAAAATACTGCTTTTTTAAAGGTTGGATACATCCTAATGAATAAGTTTGTCATTTTAGAATTCAAAGAAGTCTAGTACAGACTTAGAAGTTCTTCAAATAGAGGACAATTGCTATCTTTGGTACTCGATGAATGTCTTTTCCAGTGATGGACTAGGACACATGTAACTGTTCAGCTCCCTAGGGGAGAAAACAATCTGATTTGTGCCACATGCTGATTTAAAGGGTGTAAATGTCACCACCATGGATAACTGCAAACTAACCATATGATATCATGGAACACAGAACTGGAAATAGATGGGCAATGACCCACCTTTATACTCCTGTGTAGGTGTAGCAGATGTAAATAATCTCAAGCACATAGGCAATGATAGTAAATTGTAGTAAAATACTTAGAAAGTGATGAGTCTTCTATGCTTATTGCTTTTGTTAATTTAACTTATTTAATTATAGATTTATCTAACACATTTTTAGTAATGAAAGTGTTTAAACACAGCTCATGCATTATTACAATGACCTGGTCCTTCTCGCAGTGCCTGTTCCTTCTCAGCACTGGCCAAGGTTGAAGGAGGAGAGCTCAGTAAATATTTCTTGACATAATATGTTTGAAGCTCTATGCTTAATAATTGGCATGCCTTAATATATAAGATGCATAAATTGTAGTGCATTTACTATAGGTAACACTAGGTACTATACAAACATGTGGTCATTTTTGCCAATACTATATGTTTTATTTTTAATCAAGTAATTTTAAGCCTCAAAATATCCATAATGACAGAATAAGACATTAAGAATGAGTTGACCATATAAAATCCATGTCTACAGAAAAACAAACGGCACTTTAGTCCAACTCCTTTCTGTCCTTTAAAAGCAGTCCCAAGTGTTTGGACTTTTTCATGTATAGACAACATAAGTCAAAATGGACAATGAGGTAATCTAAATACCACACAGCATAATTTTAAAATGCTAGATATGCCAAAGAAGGGTGTGATGCTGAATGTAGAGACAGGAAGAATCCCACCACAGCGCAGTAGAAGGAGGATGGTGCACAGGGACAGAGTGGTAATAAGCATGATTTAGCTTGTACAGATTTGGGGAGTGGCTATTTCATGACCCTTTCTATGACAGATGTAGACAGGTAGTCCACCACAGTTATACTTAATCTGTATGAGTAAAAAAAATAAAATGCAACAAACAAAATCTGTAGACAGATCAAATAAAACCATGTCTTGAATCGCCATGATGGGAGATCATGGCTGCTCAGCCACTGACCACATCTAAGTCAGTTCACAGTCTAAGAGTTCCTTGAGAATTATAAGAGATTATGTCTGGTATACGGTGCAGAGGTGAGTTCTTAAATATGAACTATAAAATTTTCTCCTAGTGTTTCCTAAAGGGATCTGTTAGGTATCTATATAGAAATGAGCATCTTCAGGCCAGATTGAAATCGAACTGAGAGAAAATTAAGCAGGTCCTTATGAGTGGGAATATAAGGACTGTCTGCCTAGCTGTGCTTAGAGAGATGCAGGGCTATCAGCAGGCTACACGTGCTGTTTGCATAACCTCCCTCCCCTGGGGTTTCACTTATGCACTGTTAGGAAAGTTTCCAACTTGGAAGAAACAGCACATATGCAGAAAGCTGTGGCATGAAAAGAGATAGTGACTTCCATGGATTCATACACATGAGGGTAAAAGCTTACCACATGGAAGGATTACCAAAAAGTGGCCCAATCTGGATCCTTTTTCTAGGACATACTCCTTTTTTCTGTGCAGTTTTCCACTCCAGATATCTGCCTGTTCCAGACCCTTTCTCCTGACTATTCCTTGAGCATTTCTCTGGAATGTAAACTCATCATCTTATATTCTCTTCCACGGTACCCTACTGTTATAAATAACTGTCTTATGCTTCCCTATTTGTGCTTTACAATTGAAATCTTTCTCTTGTAAAAATAAAGAATTGAGGAAGATATTACTGCCCTATAACATTTATTTCCAAGAGAGATTATTATCACCTTGTAACATGACTGTATGTAGAAATGAATGTATGTTGGAGTAAAGAAAATCTTCGAGCCTAAAGAGGTTAATGTTCACTGATTCTGAGTTAGCTGTAACTTCAAAGATGACAGTGTCATTATGGCTCATTTGTTAAGTGAAGGCAGGGGTAAGCTCATGAACAGAATCTGTCTTTTATTGTGCTCTGACCAAAATACATAGGTCAGGGAATCAAAGGCTCTAAGAATTTGAAAGAGATGTATGTGCCTATGTTATATAAACATTGACAAAATGTTTGTTTCTATCACTTTGGCTTAGAAATATTATTTTGAATGTCTCCAAACTTGTAATAGAACAAAGATTACAATAATAGTTACATTAAATGGGATGCTGAAATAGCCACTCAAAAATTTCAAGCTCCTTATACCACCAAAACAATGGGCAGTGACAACTTGGTTAGCTGGAGTGAGTGGTTCTGATGATTACAGAAACATGAAGGCTGCTGCTAAACATCCCATTGAACCTCTGTGGCTCTTCAAGTACTACTTTACTCAGGAGTAAGAGATGATGGAAAGCTATAGTAATCCAACCCAGAAAATCTCTAAGGTTCAAATACTTCCTCAATGAAGGTTTTAGTGACTCCATTAGATATCCAACAGGGATAAAAAAAAAGTATTCCCCAGTGGAGAGAATCTGGAGAACAATTAAAAGAATTTAAAGTGCAATTTTCTGTCTTGTTTTTTTTTAAAGTACCATAACAGTTATCCATGTTGTGCATATATATGTATTGGTATATCTAATACTCACATTGTCTTTCTTCTTTACCCTTCTATTTCATATAGATTTCATTGAAAGTAGTTAACTTTCTAATCTGTCCAGAAGTTACAGGATATCAAAAGAAAATTGTGATTCAAAAAGGGAAGAAATGGACATTAACTTGTAATGACTGAAAAGGAGGGGCTGGGCTCCCTTAAAGTAAGCATGGTCTCATTTTGTTTGGTACAGTATTTAGTTGAATACAATAGGTGCAGGAATATGTATGTTGTTAACTTTTTGTTTGCCAGGTTAAGGACAAGGGAGGACAGATATGGTGGGCTGGTGCTAAACATTCATTAATCCATCTTCTGATGTACTTTCCTATCATCCAGAGCCTGTTTAAAAACGATTTCCCAGATTCTCTTACAACCCTGTTTTGGGATGTGACTTAGATTTTGCTAATAATGTGCACTCTCAGGATATTTGGAAATAGAAATAAGAGAGAAGCTATATTTCTGAGGTTTCTATTGTGAAAACCCTGATTTTTTTTAATAGACAGTGTTAACAGAATCCCTACTGTCTGGAAACAGGCTTCATGGGTGTGAGAGACAGGAGATGGGTCTATCTTTTTTCTGGGAGACTTTACAGTTGCCATGTGGCTCTGGAGTCAATAGTTTTGCTAGTTGTTTCTTAGTTATTGGGACATAGCTAAAGTTTCATTTTAAACTAAATTTCCTACACTAGAATTTTATTTCCATTTCTTTGGTTCTTTTGAGATGGTTTTGTTTCTGGAAGCACAACCTAGAGTTAATTGTCAGCCTTCCCAATGCTCTTGAAACTAATTTTACATATGGATTCTTTTTCTACTTAAAATCTACAACTAAATTTTAACTGGATTCTTAATTTTCCTTCAACATGGTATATTATCTTATGGACAAGCATTGCTATTAGGTTTTCCATTTTTAATAGGAACTACTATTTATTTAGCTTATGTAGAAGAATACAATTCTATACTGTAGTTGATAAATACTCATGGCTTCGATACTTTATCAAACTGGGTGAAGTGTTAGAAATGATTGTCTATATTGAGGAATACCCTCACCAGAATCTCAGAAATGTTCCTTGATACCATAGGGTAATTAGAGGAGAAGATAATGTTCAGAAAATTCTAATTTCTGTTTAAAATATTACACAATTGAATGACCTGAATCATCTCCAAAGCAACACATGACATATACACATAAGAGTACACGTACCAATACACACACACATATATGCAGAGAGACATGACATATACACATAAGAGTACACGTACCAATACACACACACATATATACAGAGAGTGAGGAA
Organism: Muscardinus avellanarius; assembly: GCF_963383645.1. Lineage (NCBI taxonomy): Eukaryota > Metazoa > Chordata > Mammalia > Rodentia > Gliridae > Muscardinus > Muscardinus avellanarius. The sequence goes on along the minus strand of NC_137786.1, from coordinate 47,562,513 downwards.
GAGGAGAAAGAGAGAGAGAGAGAGAGAGAGAGAGAGAGAGAGAGAGAGAGAGAGAATAAGGAGGAAGAGGAGAAGAAAGGAAAGGAAGAAGGAGGAAGAAAGGAATAGGGAAGACAGAAGAGGGAAGAAAAAAGAAGAGAGGTCCATTTGTGGCCCAGAAGGAGAAACTCTTTCAACTTCTTTACTCGTGTAACAGATTCTGAATACATAGCTCGAAAACTTCCCCCAACAATAATTGAAATTGTGGCAAAAATAGTTTAACTGTGAACCACAAGTTCCACTTCCACAGAAGAAATTTTTGCAGGATTAAAATGGAACAAGGACTCTGAAAATTAAAGAATCTTTAGAAACGTATCTCTTTCACAGCCACTAGGCTTTTTCATGTTTTTGTTTTTAACTACCAAAATCCTGGATATATAAACTAAATGCAAAGTCAGAAAAACAGGTGAGATTAAAATTTTTCAGTTTGGGTGACTATCACCCCTTTGAGAAGGACTTTTATATAACCGTGGAATGGGTGGGCTCCTGCAGTCTGAAATGGTAAACTGGGTAAGTCACCATGCTTTCCAGCACCCACAGTCCTAATGCAAGTTGAACCAGACTTCCCTGACTTCCACTGGTGTTTGTATAGAAGCTATCATTTTGGTGCCAGGTTTTAATATTTCTTTTCCATATGGTGAAATTTTCATACTTAATGGTTGTCAAAGACTTCTTCAGATTTTTCTTGGGGAGTTAGGACAAACAAGATAGAAATACTTGGAATAAAAGTAATTTTTAAATACTAAAATGAATAGATTAGCAAACTACAATGTTAATTAAATTTTTCCGGTGTCTTTAGGAGTAATTTTTGTGCTGAGTAAAGAACATTTAGAGGTTTACTTTTGTTTAAAACATTTATATTAAACTTCTTTAAGCTTGAGATTTTTAGAAATGTCATTATTGTTACTTAAGGTTTTAACTTTAGCCTCCAAATATCATTCTACATCTAGCAAATTTAAAAATTCACTTTGTTAAAGCTTTCCCATTTAAAAGTTTAGTTCAAAAACATAAAACCTCTTTTTATATTTCATTTTCTCTTTAAGTGTTTTTTGTTTAGATAAATAAATTGTCCTTGAATATTAAATTATACTTTAACAATTATAAAATTTAAAAATGTTGTGGAATTTAGCATTATTACATGTTTTAAAATAGTACATATAATGAGAAACATTTCTCTTAAGATCACAAATGTTAATTAGTAATTCAATTATAGATTTTAGTTTAAATTTACAGAGTGGTTACCCTAATAGGCAAAAATTCTATTAAAATTAGAGAAAAGTTATTCCATTTAAAACTTCAAGTATTTTCTCATTCTTAACATAAAAATATTTATAGTGTGGTCTGGATTTTTCTAAATACTTTTATACTCAAACTTAAAGATTGAGAGATTGAAAGATGTTCCTATGCAAGACAATTATCATCCAAATTAACTAGGATTACTGTGTACCAACAGTTTTTGGCCAAGATCTGTCAACATCCAGAGAAATTCTTGTTTTTGATCACTGAGGGAAGTAGTATAATATTAGGATTTGTCCTTCTAGCCCACTTGATGGTATTAACAACCAGAGTTTAGCTGGAACAACTTCAAGAGTCTTGACAACTCTGAACAATTTGATACTTACTGTACATGGATATGTAATTTTAAAGAACATGGAATAGCTGTTAATACTCTTCTTCCCTTTATTCAGTTTAAATATATCATGAAAAGATGTTCAACATCATTAGCCATCAGGAAGATGCAAATCAAAACTATGCTGAGATTACATTTAACCCCAATCAGAGTGGCAAACATAAAGAAGTCCAATAACAACAAATGCTGGTGAGGATGTGGGGAAAGAGGAATTCTTTTACATTGTTGGTAGGAGTCCAAACTAGTTTATCTGCTATGGAGATCAGTGTGGAGATTCCTTAGAAAACTGGGAATGGATTCACCATATGAGCTGGCTATACGACTCCTGGTTATCTTTCCAAAGGGATTGAAATCAGAGAACGACAGTAACATATGCATACCCATGTTCATAGCAGCACAATTTGTAATAGCCAAAATATGGAACCAACCTAGGTCTCCATCAACAGATGAATGGATTGCAAAATTACGGTAAATACATGCAATGGAATTCTACTCAGCTATAAAGAAGAACAAAAACATATCATTCTTAAGAAGATAGAAAGACCTGGAGAACATTAATGTTAAGTGGGATCAACCAAGCACAGAAAGAGAAGAGACATATGTTTTCTCTAATATGCTCAAACTAGGGCATTTTGAAATATCAAAGGGACTCCAGATAATGGAAGGGAAACCTCAGCAAAGTTTGAATGAAAGGGTAGGAGAGGAAGAAGGCTGAGATTGATTAATGGAGGAGCTACATTCGAAAATGTGTAAAAGTATGAATGTAGCATGCTTAACCTGGACACTCATTGTTGGGAAGGGGAAGGGGAAGTGAGAGAGAACCAAACACAGTCTGAATATATGCCATTTTTAATATGATCCACATAAAAATAAAAAAAATAAAAAACTTGATAAATAAATAAATAAATAAATCATTTAATTCTGGTATAAATTCAAAACACCAATCCAAGTTTTCTACACTCATTTCTTTGGCTTGCATTGTACATAAATGTCTAACAATTGAAGACCTCAGGCTTCAGGGGATTTTTGGTTCTCATAACCCAGTTTCTTAAGTCAGTTCAGTTTCACATAGATGGTGTTTTCTAATAACACAAACCGACTCCAATATATTTCTGGCCTTCTCCTTGTCCTTTAGGCAAGTCATTTTGCCACTTAGTAACAAAATTTCTGTTTGTAAAAAGAAAGTATTTCTACTTGTCAATAAACTCACACTATTAGAATTAATGAGTAATGTCCTACATGATCCCTATCAAGAGGATTTCCTGTAAGAATAAAATGCAGTAAGGCTATGTTAACAAGCATGTGGTGGTGGCTCAAGTCTAATGGGAAAGACAATGCACAGTGTCCAAATTTACCAAACTTGGGAAAGTCCCTCAACCTTTTTGGACTCTTTTGACCTGGAGTTCATCCTATCTGTTTCATAAGAATGTGGTGCAGATCAGAAGATAGAATATATGTGAGTGGACTTGTGATGTGCTAAGTGTCATAGAAATCTATGTTTTATACATTAAATACTATAAAACTTTTAATTTCTACATGTTCACCTATATGTAAGTTCTGAGTTTCTGCAATATTGGTCCCAGTGCTCTAAATGGATCTGGGAAAAATATTCAGGTCTTTATATTGTGCTATCAAAAAGATCAATCCCATCATGGCACATTCAGCTATTCTGCTGCTCTTGCTGATTTTCCATAAGCTCACAAGTTAAATATTCTGGTGCACACATAACCTGTGGTTCTTTTGAGTCTTCCCTGGAATTAAAGATCAAAGCAATTTCACAGCTCTGCAGTTAAGAGCCTTGAACAAGTACTTCAGCTAATGTTTGTCCTCTCCAGAGTCTATTACTTATGTTTAACTTCTACCTGGATCCCTCAATCAAACCAAAGTTTCAGAGAAAAGATAAAAAGGAACATGAGAAATACTAATTAAAATTTAATGGAAAACCAATAAGAAATTTTATTCTGGAAGCAATTTTAGAAAAGACTATCTTAGACAAAATAAGAGCACTTAAGTACTAGAAGACAAAGACTGATGAACCATAGAAATAAAGGCTGATGGTGGGAAATTTAAAAAACAAATTTGAAAGCGGCACCAAAACAGCTGTTTAGCATGATAAAAGTCAATGGGCAAGAATTTGAAGGTGACACCTGACAGTATTGCTATGGTACAGCATGAAAAACAATTACAGGCTTCCCACTATTATGAAATTATATTTTGTTTGGGTCATATTTTTCTGAGCAGGGAATATCACTTGAATATTCCCCTATCAAATCCCATTTACTGAAACAAAGGACACAATTATAAAGCTTATAGTTCTTTTATATTATGATGTGAAGAATTTTAAAAATTTTTTAAATAAATTGTGCTGTTTATTTATTTGTGGTACTGAGGATTGAATCCAGGGGTGTTCTACTTCCCAGTTATACCCTCAAATTCTTTTTTTTATTTTTTGTTTTGAAATAAGATCTTACTAGGTTCCTGAGAGTATCTCTAAATTTATGAGACTGGCCTTGAACCTGTGATCCTCATTTCTTAGCCTCCCAAGTACTGGGATTATAGGTATATACCACCATGCCCAGCTGAAGTGAAACATTTTAGATATTCAGTCTCCTATCTCATATTGGTGTGGTAAGCGAGAATCACAATCTGAATTAAGTTTAAAGAGGATGCCGGGAGCATGCTTGTAATCCCCACGCTTGGGAAGCAGAGACAGAAGGATCGCGCAGGTTCGGAGACAGCTGCGCGCTGGCTTAGGAGACCCTGTTTCCAAAATAAAAATGTAAAACTAGGTCTGGGAGTGTAGCCCAGAGGTAGAAGGGCTTCCAGGAACCCCAGTACCACCAAAAAAGAGAGAGAGAGAGAGATGGGATAATAGAATTTTAATTCTCAGATTTTTTACTCATGTTCATGAAAATAAACATGATTTTTACTAAAGGTCAGAAAAATAAGTTGTATTCTTTAAAAACTATCATCTTTTGCATTAGCAAAAAAGGCAATTCAGGATTTGAAAATATAAATATTGGAAGCATCTCAGAAAATTTGCAGAATTCATTTTTGTGGCTTTTCAGAATTGTGGCAGAAAACCCGTGGGTTAAAATGTGCCTTCACTCACTATGAACCTTATGTATTACTTTAAAATAATAAAAACAGAGAGGAAAATTTATTTGTTCATTTGAGTATTATTTAGGATTTAGTATATTATGTGTTTTGTCTATTGGGGTCTTCCAATTTAGAAGTACATTTAGGAAACTGATTAATAGCTCAATGAGGAAAATAAAAAGTAAAAACAATAAAAGGGTTCGAAGACAGGCCCTCTCAGTAAATATTTTAAAAATTGTGGTTATTTAACTTGAACACAAAAAGACTGTCTTCACTATTTGAGTGAAGATGAGCAACTAGTGGTTTCCATTTCCTGAAGCCTTGAAAAAAGGGATATAAGGAAGAAAGAAGGTTAGTTATGAGGAAGAACTACTTACTATAAATGTTGTCAATCACCAAGTAAGGTTACCACAGGAAGGCGTGGGCTAGCTTTACCAAGGATCTTTGTCAGGAAGGAAACTCTGTATCATATAAAGCCAGGCTATGTTTTTCCTGAATCCTTTTCTTAACTGCATCTATCCTTGAAAGAAATATTGCCTCTTCATAGGAAAATGTTCTTTATCATGCTTCTCCCACTCCTCAACTCCTCCCCCTCAAGAAATGACTTTATGTCCAAGTAATTTGTATTATCAGACTCTGATTGAAATTTCATTAGTCACTAAATAGTCTTAATATTTCTTTCTCTGCGATGAGTAGGCAAAGCAAAATAAGTGCTAGGAATGACTCACAATCAAACTGCTCTTCTTGGAAGGATATTCAGTAAGTGCAATTGTTCCTTTCTAATGCATATAGTTAGGATTAGATTTCCATTTCTAGAATCCAGTTATTACTAAGAAACGATCTTGTCTCCTGAATAAGCCTTGCCAAGGTAGATATTTTCAAAGGACACAGGAGTGAGTTTAAGAGAAGAAAGGTGGCTGCATAATTCTACCTATCAGCAGGGTCATAACCTGTACTTTGAATGTCTGGATGCCAGCTTGGCATGACAGCTCACTCCACCCACTTCTGTCCTGTCAGCCTCCACCTCGATGTGGAACATATGGTCTTTCTGTGGAAACTGCCTGCACTATCTGCAAATCTTCCCTTGTATCTCCAGAGAACATCATGTTCTTAGAGAAAAAAGAAAGTAATTCTCAAGCTCCAGTACCCCAAGCCATTTGGCTGTGTTTATGTGTCTGACACCCAAAACATTTCAAAATGAATTCAGAATCAAGTTTTGGTTACCAGGCATCTATTTTTGTGGAGTTGTAATTAACAGCTGTCCTGAATATGTTATGAGTTCATGGATGTTATAAAAAACAGTTGATCAAGAATTCCTAGGTGTTGTGATGCATGCCTTTAATCCCCGTACTTGGGAAGCTGAGACAAGAGTATCTCAAGTTTGAAGCCAGCATCAGCAACTTAGTTAGGTTCTCATCAATTCAGTGAACTCTGTTTCCAAATAGAAATAGGACTTGGGATATAGCTTAGTGGTAGAATGTCTCTGGGTTTAATCCTCAGCATTATACACAATTAACTATAAACGAATTAGAAGGGCTGATATAGAATTGTTTTTGTCAGTATTCTCACTGCTATAACTCAGGACAACTGACTATACAACTTAGAGGAGGGAAGACTTATTTGCTCACAGTTTTTGATAATTTTCGTGTTCAGTCCATATGGGGCCAGGGTTTGCAGGTCTCATGGCATAGTTTGGGAAGCAAAGGAAGGAAGAAAGATAAGGCTCTTCACTCACATCATGGATGCTGAAAGAAAGGGGGGGGGGGACAAGCAAAAGGTTTCAAATACAAAAGCACAATTCTCTAAAGCCACACTCCTAGGGACACCTTTTCCCATTACACCCCACCAGTCTAGGTTATCACCCAATAAAACCATCACAATGTATTTATCCATTAATGATGTTATAATCTTCATGACTTAATTACATCAAGTCTAAATATCAATACATGAGCTTTGCAAGGGCTATTCTATATCTAACAATAATAGCCACGAGCCCAATAAGAGTTTGGTTTAAATAAATGCTTACATAATGAGTAAGAAAAAGTGATTTGTCTTTAAGCAACTGGAGCACAAAGGGCAACTTTTGATGTTCCTGAAAGAATACTGGAAAAAAATAGATGTACCTCATAGTGGTAGAGAATCAGAGGCAATAAGGCTTGTCTAACAGAGGAGGAAGATAAATGATAGGAATGGCAAGGGATATGACCAAAGAGAAGTTATGTTGAGTCAACTGATAATTCATCCTTAGAGTCACAACTGGTATGTGACTATTGTGACCTAAAAAAAATGTTAACACAGAATATGGTCTGTACTTCTAAGAGTAAGGTAAAAACCTAAGAATAGGTGAGAACCTGTCATGAGAGACCTCTGTGGTCTCTGATAGATCAGAACCTCAGTCGTTCATATTCAAGATGTGAGAAGACTATATAATAAAATTCTTGGTATTAATGCAAAAATTGTCCAACTTGTGACCAAACTCCTAACTATGATTTTCATTTACCAACCCACCCTGGATTTTGAAGCAAATGCTAATCTCTTATTTCATATGTAAAAAATTTCAGTATGTACCTTAAAACATAGCCTTTATTTTTTAAAAAATTAAAATATTACTTAACATCACTCTATAAAGTATTAACAATAATGGAAGAGAGGAAACTTGAATTAAGTGAAATTGAGGCTCAAAGACCTTGGAAAGGACTAAGCCAGGCTACCAAAGGTGACCATCAGCATAACCTTTTTATCTTTGGTTGATAGTCTAGATGCAAGAATTTATTTAATCACCCTGTTAGGAGACTGTTAAAAGTAATGGAATGAATTTATCTTTATTCAAGAAGAAATGACCTCCCTCAGTTTTCTACATATAAAGGGAGACTAATTTTAGTTTTTACTTTAGCTTAGAATTTTTCTACTGGCCCAGTGAGAGATAGAGACTGTATTGCTGTTACCTATAAAATGATGATAGGTACAATTGGCAATCATGTTTCTGCATGTTAATGCAATCAGCTGTAATCAAATGAGTATGATGTTGCTTAAGACAATGACCCCATAAGGCCACTTATTCCTGCACATGTTAAAGAACCTGCTGTGTTTGGTGAGCCAGCAATTCTAAAGGCAGAATATAATAAAACCAGATTCACAAGAAATCAAACCAAATGTATTAGTTTGCTTGGGCTACTATAACAAAATGTCAGATTGATGGGCTCAACAAAATAAATGTATTTTCTTATAGTTCTAGAGCCTGAAATTTCAAGATTAAGGTGCTGGTAGAGTTAGTTTTCAGTGAGGCCTCGCCTTGAATTATGAATGGCTGTCTTCATGATGTGTTTTCATATGCCTTTTCTCTGTGTATACACCTCATATCATTTTCTTTGTATAAAGACATGAGTCCTGTTGGATTAGGACCACATTTAATTTTGATTACTTTCTTAAAGATTACTTTTAAAATCCCGATTAGCCTTTCTCCAAATACAATTACATTGAGAGTCAGGGATACAGCATCTGTATTTGAATTTTGTTCAGTCCATAACACTAATTAATTCTAAAGCCATTGGGAATATAATCTGTTAATATCCCTCTAAAATCATGATCATCCACTAAAACATGAGATCTAATGCCTTAATTATTTTTCTTGCTGTGATTTCAGCCTCTAATTTTATCTTAAAATATTCTAAAAACTAAAGATGAGTATTCACAGATATGTCCTATATAGCTCTCTTTGAAAATAATTAAGATCATTAAATGGGAAGAAAAAAATTAATTCAATTAAATTTGGGAAGCACAATGTAAGAGAAGCTGCTTAACACTGTCTTTGTACCCCAAATGTCAAGACATAGAGATGTAGTTTATTTCATGGACCAAATACATGCATGTAGGTGACAGAAAATCAATGTATCTGTCATATGGACAATGCGCCCTTTTGAAGTGAAGATTTAAAAATAGGTGAGCTCATTTTCTTAGCCTGTTGGTCTGGTAGGGAGACAAGGTCAAGGGCTCATTTTCATGAGGGAGACTCTTGAATGCCATTAAGTGCTCAAAGTGAAGCTATTACCATCAATGTATATCATGATGGAGATAGTCCCACTGCCAACTAGCTCTGAAAGTACACAGCCCCCAAAATGGAGAAATCCTTGTTTTCTTTAACTTCAAGCCAGAACTTTACATAGGGGCAAACATAGGAAGGACTCAGGGGCTCCACACAACAGAAGTCCAGTGCCAGCCCTCAACATGATTGTTGCCTGTAACTGGAGATGATGCCCTGGGCCTTTACCATGGTGTGGACCAACTGCTTGGCCCTGGACACCCTACACATCATGCTGGCCACAGGGCATGGTGGACCAAACTAGTAGACATGTGGCCTCCCTCTGATGGAGTAGGTGAAATATCCTTAAGAAATTTTTAGAGGAAATTTAAAGTTTTGAGGTTATATTTATAGGTTGAATTCAATAAATTACTTTTACTAATATAATCTAACCACAACTTGGCTGACCTCAGCAAACTATTCATTGGTAGGAATACCTAGTACTGAAAAAAAAATCTGAAGAGAACTTTCAAAAAGATCCAAAAAATAAATAACAACTATAATTTTAGAGCCAAATGGACAATGATATTTTTGGAATTCTGAGTCAGTGAATCATTTTGTAAACATGATTATTCCCCTACAGAGCCCCACTTAAAATGCTGTAAACAGGAAGCTGTTAAGTTACTAACATTTGCTATTAGGACATAGACGCATTTTGTTTCTATGATTGTTATTAGTTTGATAAAGCAGAACCAATTGTAACACTTCCGAGGTGACATGTTTTAGTCAGGAAACATTTTCTCTGTGGCTCATACTTCACAGTCCCATCTGACAAAAGAATATAACACAATGATTGATTGAAATTAGTTTCCTCCTTAGTCAGTACCTCCAACAAGGCTCTCCACACCTGTAGTTACATTATTCTATCTGTAAAGTAATGCTTCCTTTGATGCCTTCTTAAAACCCAGAAATTAGGTTAGTCTCATTAAATGCTCGGGAACATGTTTGCTATTTCCATCAGTGATGGGATAGTTTTATTTTTAATAGAAACCATGAAGTGATACAAATAATGAATTTCTATACCAGAGCTTAAACTATGAAAAAATATTTTGCTAAGATTTTTTTGTAATTATTCTTGGGCATGTTTTTAGTCTAAGAGTTATAATAGCTACATTCAAGTTTGAAAAGAAAACTTCCTAGTCCAGTGGAATAACTACATGAAAGCCTTAAGATAGTTCTTTTCTTTCTTTGGGACGATTCTGTCTCTTGCACCAAGAAACTTAAAAGCTAGACTATATCATGTGCATACCTTGATGATATTGTCATAAGCCTAAGGTTAAATGAAAAAAAGATATGAGGACAATACAGTTAGTTTTTTCAAAAGGAAGCACATTTTTTACTCTTAATTAAATTTTCGAGTGTCAAATGTTCCTTCTTTTGTGAAATAATGAGTTATTTGTATTCCGTCATTTCTACTTGGTTTGCAAAAATAAAATGTAGATGATCTGCAGGAAGCTGCAGAATGAACATTGTCTGTTTTATTTGTCTCATGTTGAACCAAACTGACATTCCGCCCCTGCCTTTCTTAGTTACCAAGTGTGCATTATCATTTGAAAGATATTACCTCAGGAAAAGGAAATCTCTGAAAGTGGGGCAGACCCTGAAGGAGCTGAGCTCTGGATTCTGTCTGCTGACCATGCTCAGCATACCTGGGCAACAAGCCCTACTCTGGATAGGGATCATCGGAGCAGCACAGTTCTGTGTCTACCACAGCTCACTCCTCCCGCCACAGTTTTTCTTCCCCATGTACATTTAGGCAGCAGCAACCTCAGGATTCCAGAGGGCCACTACTCCTGAGGGAAAGCAGAAGCGAGAGGTAGTAAGATGAATTACAGCCACTGCAGCTGGTCTTGGAAAACAATCGTTATTGTCCCCGTTCCCACAATTGAATCTAAATTCCACACACTCTCAACTACAGGTTGAGATCCTTGTTACTACTTACCATGTATTTGCAATTTGAAGTTGCTGAATCTGTCTGTTCACAGACTCAGCTGCACAGAGATATACCCAAAAAGGCCAAATAGGTTGCCTGGGGGGCCAAACATGTCTTTCCCTGGTTCCATTTTGCAGTAGCCTCTTTACAACTTCCTGATGATTAAGGCCAATTATCCCTAGCAAGATGGAGAATGGAAATAATCTTTTCCTTATTTTCAAGTTTCTGGAAACAAGAACCCCAAAAGTCTCAGGTAGCTGGTATACTTTGTAGCATAATGATATTATTTCTCTGTCCTCTCCACCCTATGTAGACTGGAACCTTTAGTCCAGAGTTGCATGACAAAAAGCCAAAAACACCCAGTGGATCATTGTAAATAAGGCCAATGAGGCCATTCCAGTCTCTTCTTTTAGTTGATGCAACTCTATACAAGGTCTTTAACTCAGTGTGTGTGTGTGTGTGTGTGTGTGTGTGTGTGTGTGTGTGTGTGTGTGGCGCATCTATGGAGGGATGGTGTTCCATCCTTGTTGAACAGAAATCGGCAGCTTTGGAGTGGTGCAGGTGCTATGATCAGTGAATGCCTTAATTGTAACCCTATTTCTGTATATTTTTTGCTAAAAAGTTGCTCTTCTTTCTGACACAATATTGTAAGAAATCCTGGCTCCATTGTCCTAGAAGTACTTGGTCTGGCTATGCCTACTTAAAAAAAAAAAAAAAAAAAAAAAAAAAGATAAACCTATACCTGTAATACAAATCTTTTTCTGTGAGCATAGATCAGGTTTTCTAAAGTAGAATGGGCCCTGGACAGTTAGCCTGACACGAAGAGATTGGGTAGCCCCTTTGAGGAGCGGTGTCATTTTTCAGTTTTCAGTCAACAGTTTGCTACTAACAGGTTGGGCCTTCAGCTGTGGCTGTAGATTAGTCGAGGAGATGGGGAATAAATGATTCTTAGTTCAGTCTGTTCTCCATCTTTGCTATCATGGCTATACTGCTCATGTGCCCATTATGCCAACAATGAGCTTATTGATAATGATGAAGACTGGCTGATGTCAACGGAAGAAGATATTTTCTCCTTTGTTGAGTGCCTCTTCCATGGCATATACTTTCTAGTGATATCAAGATTTTCACACTTTGAGCCCACTCCCATATGTCTAAGAACATTCTTATGCCCCAGATCTTCCCAACCTTCCAATATTTTTTTCTTCCAGCCCCTTTCTTAGCTGGCCATGCCATCTGCCACTGCCCATGAGATAGTATAAATTCTAATTTCAGGCCACTATTCCTTTCCACAAATTGAACAATCTGCCCTGTGGGAGAAATTTTATTTTTTATTTATTTTTTGCTACAGACTTCTAGGGCTATCTCTGAGTAAAGTTTGATGTGGCTAGAATGAATTTATAGACCCTATGTCTATACTGATTCAAATTTATCCTTCTTCTTCATCTTGTCCACTGAAGTGGTGCTGCTTCTATACCATGTTTGTTGTGTAGCAGATTTTCACTGGACTCACTCAACCTTAAACTTAGTGGAACTTCTTAGTCTCAGCTCATGATGAGCGATTCTAGGACTATGGTCACTCAGGGGCCCCTGCTCAGAAGTAGTTCAAAAGCTGAATAATTATGCATGGTCACTCAGGGGCATGCATTGTAGTTTATACTAAAGATAGCTCCAGGAACCACCAGAAGATACATGGAGACAGAGAGCAAAAAGTAGGCAAGAAAAGATTTTTTAAATAAAGAAGGTACTAATACTGCTGATAGATAATGCGCTACAGAAGACTATGGTCCAGCATAAAATGCATGCTTTAGATTTATCCATCTTAGAAACACTGAAGTCGAGTTATTTGTGCAACAGTCCTTATCAGACATTGGTTGGTTTCAGGCTGTTTCCAGAGAGGTCATTAAGTCCCTGCTTCTTCCAGTCAACCTTGTGGGCAGCAAAGTGAGCTCTAGAATGTGGAGAAATACTCTAGGCAGAGAAATGCATTGGGATTTGGCCAGAGTACATTGCAAAGGTAAAGGAGAAGGGAGTTTGACAGAGTATCAATAGCATTTAATACAGTTCATCTTTTATTACATTTTTTAGATAACTGAACTGACCAGTACCTTCTAGAGAAGTTCTTGACAGTTTCTTCGGATTGTGACATTTAGTATCATACTTTGACTCATTGAGATGACAGTTCATTTGCTTTAAAATTTGTCATAAACTAAATGATGTTCTAAAGAGGTACTTTTCATCTTGGGAGTTGCGAAGAAAAGTAGAGAGCCCTGGATTTGAATCACATATACATTTTACAAACCATATGTGAGACACCACAGCCCTGTTTTGAAAGAAATTGGCTTCCTCTCTCAAGAGAAGCTATACTTTGTATTAAATACTGGAAATTAATTACATATGTCAAGCAGGTGGAGACAGTAATCAGGTAAATAATTAAAGAACTCAAATGTATATACCCAACAATCAGTGTAACCTTAGTGCTAAAACAGGGAAAATGTGACTTTAGAGCAATGCCATTTCTATTGGAGTAAACCAGAGCCTTAAGTATCGTCAATAAAAGCTATTGTTCTCATAGGCATGACCCACTCTACCATTTTAAGTATTTTTTCATCAATAGAAAGAATTGCTTTATTATTAAATGAAGCCACATTAATAGCTTATAATATGAAGTCATGGTTTATTTCCAGGGGAGGGGGATTATGATTCTAAGAATAGTATTCAATAACAAATTACATTCTCAGCTTTATTTGGCATTTTCTTTCTGGGTATTGTAATAATTTTTAAAATTCTGTACACTATATATATAAATTATGAAAAAGGAATAATATTTCAGAAAAACAATCTTAGTAGTACAACAAATTATACTCACTTTCTCCTTTTTATGTTGAATTTTATACTACATTCTTTTGGCTCTATGTTTCTTCAATAGAAGTAGAAATATTTGTTAAATTCTATAAATTTTCCAATTAAAATAAATAAAAATAGGCACGTAAAAGACAGGTTCAGGGCCAGGCGTGGTGGCGCACGCTTGTAATCCCCGCGCTTGGGAGGCGAAGACAGGAGGATCGCGCAGGTTTGAAGCCAGCCGCGCTGGCTTATGAGACCCTGTTTCAAAATATAAAAAAATAGGTCTGGGAGTGTAGCCTGGAGGTAGAAGGGCTTCCAGGAACCCCAGTACCACCAAAAAAAAAAAAAAAAAAAGACAGCTTCAGCCAAGAAAAAGTGCCCTACTATTAGTTACAGAGTGCCAAGTGACTTTAGGTGAGAGGTTAGATGGTTGTATAAAAAAAAAAACTAGAATGAAGTAAAAGGAAAGAAAAATATCCACTATATTTCTGTGAACCAAATTACTCAGTACGAAGAATACTGCAGAATTATCCAGCAGTTCTAAGATGCCACTCTCAATGGAGTAGATTTTACTTGCAGATTTTTCCCAGTAATCTTCCTAGGGCCGTCAAGCCCTTGTTCTGAAAGAACTCAAGATTCCTGTCTCTTGTTCTGTGTGAACTTTGAAGAATTTTGTGTTTTAGTTGTCTGTTTTGTTGGGGAAGAGTTGCTTCATCATACCAGACACAACGGGATCTTAGAAAATTCTCTTCTCAAACGCATAGCTTCTAATTTAGAAAAAAAAATCTGACAGCAGGAATCTGACATTAAAGAAATATGGGCCCATTTTAAGAGAGGTAAGCTAAGAATAATTGGAATAGAGGAGAGAAAAGAAGGTGAAACCAAAGGGATTAACAATCTTTTCAAGGAAATAATAGCAGAAAATTTTCCAAACGTAGAGCAAGAGGTCGATACACAGGTCCAGGAAACTTATAGAACCCCCGTTAGAGAGGATCAGAGAAGAGGATCCCCACGCCACATAATTGTCAAAATGACCACTGTGGAAACCAAGCAGAGAATCTTAAAGGCAACAAAAGCAAAGGGCCAAGTGACATTCAGAGGCAAACCAATTAGAATCACTCCAGACTTCCCAAACCAAGTCATGAGAGCCAGAAGGGCATGGAGTAACATATTCCAAACTCTGAAAGAAAACAACTTCCAGCCAAAAATTTCCTACCCAGCAAAACTTTCTATCAAATTAGATGGGGAAATAAGAAGCTTCCACGACAAACAGAAACTGAAGGAATTTATGTATTCAAAACCAGCGCCAGAGAAAATACTCAAAGAGATTAACTACAAAGAAGAAATAGGTAACACTCACCAGAACCAGAGAAACAAGATTTTCCATCCAACAGACAACTAAGATTGGTTATCTGTGGAGATTCATTATTTATGTTAGTCTTTTACCTATCTCTAAATTGTATTGTTTGCTTTTATTGTTGCTAATTTTTAGGATTTCTAGTTGCAATATTAATATACCTTCAGATATAGCATTTGGAAATATTTTATCCCATTCTATCAGTAACTTTTAACTCTGTTTACATTGTCTTTGGATATACAATATTTTTTTATTTTTTAGGGAGTTTATTTACCCTTTTGTTGCCTGCGCCATTGAAATCATATCCAAGAAATCACTGCCAATTTCAATGTTGTGAGGTTTTATGACCCAGATTTTCTTCTAAAAGTTTATAGTCTTAAGATTTATATTTAGGTCTTTTATCTATTTTGAGTTAATATTTGTTTATGTGATTAGGTAATGGTCCAATTTTATTCTTTTCCATGTAAGTATTATTTTTCAACAATATTTAGTTAAAAGATAATTTCCACCACCAAATGTTCGTGGAAATCTTGTCAAAAATAACTTGACAATATAGGGAAGAATTTAGCTCTAGGCTTTTATTTAACTCCAATGGTTTATATATCTGCCTTTAGAATAGTACTACACTGTTTCAAATATTGACGCTTTATATGGTTTGAAATCAGAAAATATACATCTTCTAGCTTTGTTCTTTTTCAAGATCGTTGTGGGTACCTAGAGTCCATATTCCATATTAGGATAGATTTTTTTTCTGAAAAATAAATATATAAATATATGATAGTTTCACCTAAAAAAATAGAAAAAAATATTTTCTGGTAAGAAAGAAAGTAAAAAGAAATATTGAAATGTTATCTTTAAGTCATCAAAAGCTTGGTATCAGACAAATGAAACTGTTCTGTGAGATTATCATCGTTAATATTGGATAAATTGCTATAATACTAGATGTCAACCACTAAGCCAAGCATGGGAGCGAGGGATGGGGAGGGAATGGGGTGGGGATCGGGTGGGGGCTGACTGGGCGATGTGTGCATGTGTGTCTACAAAAGTTTGTATCCCACTATGATGTATGAATACAGTGCACCAATAAAAAACAAAAAAAAAAACAAAAAAAAGATAAATCTAATTTCAAAAAAAATATATCCTCTCCAGTCTTGTATTCCAATGTGATATATGATTACAATGCAACAATAAAAATTAAAAAATAAAGTAAATATGAAATTCCAATAAAACCTCAAAAAAAAGATTTATATTTAGGTCTTTTATCTATTTTGAGTTAATATTTATAAATATGTTAGGTAAGATTCCAATTTTATTATTTTTCATGTAATTATTATTTTCAACAATATTTAGTTAAAAGATTATTATTTCCTCCACCAAATGTTCGTGGAAACCTTGTCAAAAATAACTTGACAATATAGGGAAGAATTTATCTCTAGGCTTTTATTTAACTTCAATGGTTTATATATCTGCCTCTAGAACAGTACTACACTGTTTCAATTATTGTAACTTTATATGGTTTGAAATCAGAAAATATACATCTTCTAGCTTTGTCCTTCTTTGAGATTTTTTGGGTATCTAGAGTCCATATTCCATATCAGGATAGATTTTTTCTGAAAAATAAATAAATAAATGTATGATAGCTTCACCTAAAAAAAAAAAAAAAGAAAAGAAAAAAATATTCTCTGGTAAGAAAGAAAGCAAAAAGAAATATTGAACTGTTATCTTTTAGTCATCAAAAGCTTGGTATCAGACAAATGAAACTGTTTTGTGAGATTATCATCATTAATATTGGATAAATTGCTATAAAACTAGATGTCAACCACTAAGCCAAGCATGGGAAGGAGGGATGGGGAGGGAACGAGGTAGGGATCGGGTAGGGGCTAACTGGGCGATGTGTGCATGTATGTCTACAAAAGTATTTTCTTTATACCATTATGATGTATGAATACATTGCACCAATAAAAAAAATAAATAAAAATAAATAAATAAATAAAACAAAAAACCAGCTTTTTGTTTTGTTTAAAAAAAAGACTTTCTAGTGCATTACTTTATATTTCCGTTGCTTTCTTTTCTTTTTTTTTTTTTTTTTTTTTTTTTGCAGGTCTGTCTGGGGATAGAACCCAGGGGCACTCAACCTATGAGCTACACCCCTACCCTATTTTTTATTCTTTATTTTGAAACAGGGTCTCACTAAGTTGTAGAGAGCCTCACTAAGTAGCTGAGGCTGTCTGCGAGCTATGATCCTCTGTTCTCAGCCTCCCAAATGCTGGGATTACAAGCATGTACCACCACGCCCGGCTTACTATAAGGAAAAATGATATTAGACGTGAAAAGGAAGAAAAAGTAATTATTTTAATAAATTTATAATGATTATAATAATTATTATTAGTCCTGTAGATGGAACCCAGGGCCTTGTACATGCTAGGCAAACACTTTAACACTGAGCTACATTCCCAGCCTGGGAAAAATGTTAGATTCAATGCAGGCTTTTTTCCCATAAAAAAATGCACCACCAATTAATATAAGAAATTTATTATTTAAGTCTCATACGTATAAAGATGCCCTTAAGCACATAAATGTTGCACATAAGATTTTACTAGCTAAAATCCTTTGTTCCATTGTGTATTAGTTTCCTATTGATGCCATAACAAATGACCACAAACTTAACAGCTTAAAACAAGAGTCCTAGGAGTAAGAAGTTCAAAATAGGTATTATTGGGCAAAAATTAAGGTGTTGGCTGGGCTAGGTTTCTTCAGAAGACTAGGAAAGAATTCATTCTTCTGTATCTTCCAGCTTCCAGAAGCTACTGCCTTTCTTGGCTCGTTATCTACAAGGACAGCAATGCAGCAGCATCCAGTCTTTCTCTCTAACTCTAACCTGCCTGACTCCCTTATATAATGACTCCCTGTGATTACCTTGGGTCCACATTAGTAATCCAGGAAGACTTTCCCATTTCAAAATCTTTAATGTCATTATATCTGCAAAGACCTTTCGCTCTCTAATACAATTTGTTCAGTGGTTCCAAGGATTAGAATGTGGCCAATGCTAGAAGTGGAGGGATAATTCTGTCTTTCTCATACAGAGACAGGGAAGTAAGGAAAAAATAAATCAGTGCTTAAATAATAGTTATTACTGCTTTGGTAACAGAAAGAAACAACACAAAATATAGTAGTAACAACAATAATGGTTATCATATGTAGAGTGTTTAGTAGATTGCAAGTGTTTGGAAATGTCTTACCTTCCTCATTATACCTTCATAAAAGTAAATTATCATATTCTTTCTACAGGTGAAAACCCTTAAGATCAGTGATGCCAAGATTGTCCCAAACCAAGTAATTTCAGCCTATGATTTTAGACTAAAGCAAAGCAGAATTTTAGAGTAAGTCTGATTCATAAACCAGGCTTCTTTCCCTTGATCTAGTATGTCTATGGCAACTTGTAATTCTACAGTGACTTTGAAGAGAAGACTATCATGGCTGGCATTATTGCACAGAGAAATAACTTCTCAGAGGACATTACTTAGGCTCAAGAATGCTGCCTGGCCTTAGTGACTCCAATCTTTTCTCTAGAACGCAGTACCATGCATCCTGTCTATGTTTTCTTTAATAATGCCCCTTTTCCTGGTGTGGGTAGAGAGAGGAGAGTGAACCCCAGTGGGCACAGAGAACATAGAGTTCGTTCTTAGTGGATCTGAAATGTGGGTCTCATGTCCCAAATACATGGTAGATCACTCTAAACTTAAGGAGGAACTGTACTTCCAGTATTCTTTGAAGCGAAAGCTTTGAGATTTGGATTTAGGATCCTAAATTTAAATTCTGCCTCTGTCACTTTGCCACACATTTTTTTTTTACCCTGAACAAATTCCTGCTATTTTAAAGTGAAGGTGAATATGCTCAGAAAAGGTTAAATGATTAGTTTTGAATATTCACCTCTCCACTTAAATTATTTCCATGGTTTTCTGTTGTTTTAGAGATATAGCTATTTAGTGATCTTTTTTTTTTTCTCAGTAGACCACTATTAAGTTTATTTTATTTTATTTTTTTTGCGGTACTGGGGATGGAACCCAGGGGCATTCTACCTCTGAACTACACCCAAGCCCTATTTTTTTTTATTCTTTATTTTGAAACCAGGTCTCACTGAGTTGCGGAGGGCCTCACTAAGTAGCTAAGGCTGTCTTGGAACCGCGATCTTCTGGGTCTCAGCCTCCTGAATGCTGGGATTACAAGTGTGCACCACCACGCCTGAGTGAGCACTGTCAAGTTTAATCAAAAGTACTAAAAAGAAATATATAGCAACTTAACAAGAACTTGTTTCAAAACAATTTAGTGATATTCTGTGTGGTCCAGGAAATAGTACAATTTGACCCAGGGATCCCAACTAATCTTTTCTCAAGCCCCAGTGACTTCCTTTTGTTTTATCCACTTTCACATATTCCCTGCCACTTCAGGTACTTGATCCAAGCAGTTTCTTCTGCCTGGTGTTATCTCCCTCCACCATATACCACATCAACATATACACATCCTTCTGATATCAGCACATCACTTCCGTTTTCCAGCAGGCCATGCATTCTTCACCCTCAAGTCCTAGAACCTCACTGTCTTCCTCCTTTTGTTGATTACCAATGGCCTTTAAACATCCTTCTTAAAAGCCCCCTCCAAAAGGGGGAGGGAGCCGAGGGTGGTGGTGCACACTTGTAATCTATCCCCCTGCTCTCAGGAGGCAGAGACAGGAGTATCCCACAGGTTCAAAGCCAGCCTCGCTGGTTTAAGAGACCCTGTTTCCAAATATAAAGTATAAAAAATAGGTCTGGGAGTGTGTCCCAGAGGTAGAAGGGTTTCCAGTACCACCAAAAAACAGGGAGGAGGGAGTCAGACTTCCTTGACTATCACCCCTTCAGGTCGATTAGGTCCTCTTATTCTACCCTTCCTAGCCCACTATACTTCTACCTAGCACTTATTTTAACTTTACTAAATGGTTGTCTACTTTCTTTTTAATGTCTACTTCTCCTATCAGAATGAGTGTTCCAGAGTAAAGGATTGCCCTTCAGTTGTTGGTCTATCATAATACGTAGGCAAGGCCTGGGATACTCATTTAATTCTTGTTGAGTGGATGTTGCATATGAAGCACTTATCATCATTCTGACCAAGTCAAGTGTACTCAGTTAATCATCTTTTATATAGTGGACCCTTCCATAAAAGCAGCAAAATCAACAACAATCCTCATATAGTAGTAGTCTTCCAAATTACTCATTTTGAACAATATTTCTGAGACATCTGCTCAGGACAAGGCGTCACACTAAGAATGGAATGAAGAAAAGTAAAATAAAATTAGACTCAACTCCAAAGAGCTTACCAGGAATGAGAAAATAATAAAAATATAGCTTTATTCTGAGACAAAGTATATGAAGGATTATAACAAAGGTTCTATCCCTCAAATTATGGAGAAATTTAATAAAACAAAATATCTGGCCTGGAAACACTTAATGGAAGACCCAGATTTTATAAATAGATAGAAATTTCAGGGAGTAAAGCAAGCATGGCTATGAGCAGGATATTTGGGAGAAGAATAAACAAGATAGAGAGGAATGGATGACATATAATACAGTATAAGTAAACAGCCTCATTGTTTGAGGTGATTATTTTCCACAGAAGTGTCCAAAATTTGCTGGTGGATTATTCCTTAGAATGAATGAGTCTGCCATGAAGACAATAATTGTCTAAATTCATTTATATGTCATAATAAATATATTTATATTCTGAGTATGAACATACAGTATTTTGAGACAAATATATGTCATAATACTTCACCTTTAATTCATAGAGCTCTGGATACTTCTGATGTTTTTGAAAGAAAGAAGAATCCAGAGAAAATGCATATTTTTTATCTACTTGAACAGCTTGGCATTTCATGGTAGATTAAAGATGACTACACAGTTCTTTGACACTTTCCTTACTGAGTTCTAAGGATTTATGTCCCTGCCCCTTGAATCTGGGTGGGCTCTATTACAGATTACATATAGCAAAAGAAATGCATCGGTTAGTTTCTGGGCCTAGATCTTATGAAACTAACAACTTCCACTTCTTGGTCCTTAGAACACTTGTTCTAGGGAAAGCCATCTATGGGGTAAGAAATCTACCTGCTAAGACTTCCACATTGTGCCGAAGTTGAAGCTGGATAGGTTGAAACACCACATGGGAGAGAATACACGGCAGCCTAGATGTTTCTGCCATCACAGGACAGCATCCTAATCCTGGAGTAGAAATAAGACATCTTAGATACTCAGAAACAAGGAACTCAGACAGAAGCCAGACTAAGGCAGAAGATAAATGTCCTCGCCTGAGCCAACTCTTGCCCACAGAGTCCCAGCTAGCCTGATGTAAGAACAGTTGTCCCTGCAGTGTCCTGCTCAATGTTTGATTCATGAAACATATCATAATAAAATGACAGTTGTTACACACTATTATGTTTTAATTAGTAAGAATTAATACGTAGGGACAAATAACCAGAGGAAGCATTTGCAGTAGAACTCACTATATAATAAAAAGGTATTTTTTCTTTTAAATAAACACACTAGAGCTTGCTTTCAAGTTGTCACTTTGGAAGAATATTTGCTTATTTAAAATATTTCCATTTTTCAAATACTTAAAATTTTTTCTTCACAGAAGTACTTTATGCAGCAAGAATAAGAGAAGTAGGAGGAGGGAGAGGAAAATGAATGAATGAATGAATGAATGAATGAATGAATGAATGAACCAATGAAAACTGTGCTTGCTATTTTATAATGACATCTGAATTGGAGCTTGATTAATGCAACTATTACCATAATGTCTAGACTTAGCTCTAAATACATTTTCTCCCCATTTTCAAAACCAATTATCAAAGACTGAGGAGTTACACCACTGGAAATATTAAAAAGTGGCAGACATTCTCCAGGCAATTCAACCAGAAGAGTTATAGAAACACTGGTTCATTTTCTTGATGTTTAGCATTCCCAAAGTGTCCATTGTAAAGGACATAGAACTCATGTAGAAGCACCTGGTCCTGTGAGTTTAAAAATCAATCCTATAATAAAGGGCAAGTAAAGCAGAACAGAACAAAACCATTCTGACAGCAAATTGGTTTGCTGCACTTGTTCCTTTTGCAATGTCAACAAGTCCATGCGCTTCCATCTTGTTAATTTATCTATATAGATTTGTCCTGAATCCTTCTGCTGTTTGTGCAAAGAAATGATTTCGTTTCAAATAGTGAAATTTAGTAGAAAAATATCCATCTATTACTTGCTCAATGTACAAGCTACTCACCACTTTGAAGCTTGTTTTTGTTTTTTATTTGCAAAAATAGAAATGTAATATTTACTGGGTAAGGACAGTTAGTAAAAATAGTGAATATTTTCAAACCGAGTCCATACCTGATAAACAGTAGGCTATGAATCACCTATGTTCTTGTGTACTAACAGCCCAGCCATGTAAGTATGTTATTATTCTGCATCTATTTGGCTGTATCTTAAGAAGGAACTGTAAGTACTTCGTGAATAGTCATTTGCAGGGCTCAGATGAAACTACATTCAAACATAAGGATCCAATTCTAAATATAGAATGTATTTAAGTTAAAAATGAATAAGATCAATTATTGTATAGTTTTTTTCTGAAAATGTTAAAACCAACTTAATTTGTTGCCTTGTTTGGCAGTGGAAATAAACAGAGGTATGATAAGAAAACTGTGCCATGCATATGATGAATATGGTGATAAAGTGTAGACAACAGGAGGATGGTATGATGATAAAGTGTAGTCATAACTTGGTGTTATGAACATGGGCTTTGGGTAATTTTCTTTACAAACCACCATAACACTCACATCCTCAGCAAAACTAAGCAAACCACTGTTAGACATCTCTCATGTCTGTCACCCATGATAAACCAAACCTCTCTTTCTCATATCCTTCTGACTTACCATATCTAGTTGGGACTGTGAATTTGATACACAGTCTTTCCTCTGGAATTTTAAGCACTAAATAAGCACTTTAGATATTTTCACAGAAAGACATGTGTGAGTTCTTCTTGTTTCATGAAATCCCCCAGGCTATCACAGAAAATCTCAGATTTTAAAAAAGAAAAAAATAATGTAAAAGATTAGCACAAGTTGATTGCCAAGACTTAAGCTTTGCAAATGCCACCTAGAGAACTTGGGAAGAGTCCCAGTGTACATTCAACAACTTCTGGGTTTTCTATTATGAGAATGGAGCTTGAAGTCTATATAACAGATGCTGCTCACCCTGGGATGCCAACTGTAATTGATCACCAAGGGAACTATCTGAATGATGGACCATCCTGTATTATTAATGTCACTCCTCTTTTCTGGCAATAAACTCTAAAAACAGTGTACTTTCTTCCAGAATACAGATTTTAACAATAACCCTCATCCTATCACATATAACCCCAGGAGGTTGTTTGTGTAGGGTAATGTCAGTGCAGTCGAGATGTTCCGTTGTCTGTGTGGTTGGTAAAATACATACTCCATGTGCCTTCTGAAAGGCAAATCTTTTGCCATATATCTTACAGAAATTTGATAGCAGCTGTAATTAATCATCATATTTTAAGCCAAATAGAAGAGAGGAAGAAAAAGTTCCAATAATGCTATGTCTATATATGAAGACATCATTACCAACCTCACTAAGCATATACAGAGAAGAAGGTGAGGGAGAGCTGGGTGAAATACAGAAGGAAATACACCAAGTGCCTTGCCTTGGGTACATATGTTTGTATTACATTCAACCTTATTATGGTATGTTATTATAATATACCCATTTAAAAACTATAGTGGCAAAAAAAGAAATAGAAAAGTGATCTTCAACCATCACAACCATTACAATTTTAAAAGCTGATAAAGATATAAAAATAAACTAATTCTTAGTCTTCTTGCGCCATTAGAACACTCATCAGAGACTTGAATGTGGACTGATACTACATTCAACACTTCCAAGAGTAGTGAATCTGTATCACAGCGTCTTATGCTGCTGCCCTCAATTACTTTTCAGCATTTTAGCTATTTTACTCTTTTTAACTGAATACTTTTATTAATATTATTGTGTATTTCTTGCCTCTATATTTTAACCTCTGAATCTAAGAAATAAAGGGCTAAATTTTGAAGAAAGCTTTGCAATACTGAACCTACTTCTCCACATGGCACCCATTAACTGTTCTGAGTGCCATCTACAGGCATTGAAAAAGGCGTGTCCTATGATGATGACCTGGACACTCACCTCCAGGGTCACTTGTTTGTGCTGCCTGTCCAGTCCCTGGAAGCACAGGCCTGTAGCTCACATATTCTGCCATTTTGTTGTAGCAAAGAAACAATTACCTTTCCAATTCTTTGGAAATCATTTGTTTTCTCATTATTTCTGAAATAAGTTATAAATAACTCCACAAACAAAATGAATTTGCAAATTTGAAAAATAATTGAAAATAGTTATGCATTACCAAAGAGACAAGTAAACGGAAGTATAATGTAACCATTTAACATGATTTAACATTAGCAAAAGGAACACAGATCCTGACTTACCATTAGTGGCAGTGGAATTTGGGATGTTCCTTTGGAAAGTAATGTGGCATCATAAGAAAACTCATTTGCTTATCTATTCATTAATACAAATATTTGATTATTATTGATATTTAATCATTGCAACATGCCAGACAATGTTCTAGGTGTAGTCAAGGAGAAAGAGGTAAGTTAAAAACAGGGACTCTGTCAAATTCCCTGGTATATTGAAAAAAGGCATACAGAAAAGTCAAAACTTGGGCTGGATCATATATTCATTAATTAATTTCTGCATTATCATATATTCATTAATTAATTTCTGCATTATGTCATTCAGAAAGTATTGAGTACCTTCTCTATGCCAGGAATTATTATAGGCACTGGAGATACAGTGTGTTCACACAACAGACAATCCCTACTCTTGTGAAAGTTATATTCCAGTCAGAAAGAACTCAAGAAAGAAAATAAATAAACAACATTTATAGTAGGATGGTCATAAGGGTTAGGTAGAAAAAGTCAACAGGGATAAGTGTGGAGAGGGTACTGACAGGTAGGGTGAGCAGGTTCGATAGAAAGTCTGAAGAAAGTGAGGGTCCGAGTCTCCCAGGTACTTCTGTGCAAGACATTTCAGGCTGAGATGACTGTGAGTGGGAAGGCTGGGAGAAGGGAATGTGTCTGTGAGGAGTGACAATAAAGAGCAGGAGGAGGGCATGAAGGATGGGTGGAAATGAGGATGCAGGCTATGTGTTCATAGTTAGCATTTGACTTTTTCTTTGAGTGTGATGTCTAGTCACTGGAGGGTGGCGAGGGGTGATGGTGTCCTCTTTATATTTCTTTTGTGTGTGTTGGAGGAGAGAAGTGGGTACTGAATCCAGGATCGAATCCAGGGCATTTTGCCTCCAGGCTATACTCCCAGAACTTTTTTATATTTTATTCTAAAACAGGGTATCACTAGGTTGCTGAGAGTCTAGCTACATTGCTTAGTCTGTCCTCTAATCTGCAAGGAATTCTCCTGTCTCAACCTCCCAAGTACTGGGATTACAGGTTTGCACCAACATGCCCAACTGCCCTTTCTATGTCTTGACCAGTTCGCTCTGTTCTGCTGCAAAAAAAAAGGAGTGAAAATGAGAAGACATCCAGGAATATTGATGCTCTAGAAAGAGATGGTGATGTTTGGAACAAGGGTGGAAACTGTGGGGCAATGAGAAACAGCCTTTTGCAGGATAGAATTTGAAGGCAATGCTAATAGCATTTGCCAGTGCATGGTATGTCAGGGCTCCTTAGGACCACCCCCAGGTTCTGTGATTTTCTGTGAGGACTCCCAGGACTCAGCAGATGGCTGTACTTACAACTATAATTTATTACAGCAAAAGGATACAGAACAAAGTTAGAAAAGGGGGAAAACAGATGAGAAAGAGCTACAGGAAATTGGAGCAAGCTTCTAAGACTCCTCTCCTTACACAGTCCCATAGGATGTGCTTAATCCTTAAGCAATGAATTGTGACAATGTGAAATATTGTCTACCAGAAAACTCAGTACCCAAAATTTGTATTGAGGTCTGGCCATGTGGGTACCCCATGCCTGGTGTGAAACAAAATTCTGGGCTCCCTGAAGGACGCAGATGTTAAGCATGGACACTGTAACAGATTAGGCACTGTGAGTCACTGTGATCAGTTGGAACTGGTGGGAACCTCCAGAAATTCAAGATCCTAAAGTCAGCCAAGGGCCAACTGTCTAAGCAGTCCTTCTGTGAAAAGCATTCTCTAGCCTATCATGATAATTCTTTTCTGCATGGGTGGAATAGAAAGTATGAGATAAAGAGCTGTTCAAGAAGAAGATATGAGGTATCTAAGCAGTGAGAAAACATGTGTGAAAGGTTTCACTTAGCTGTGTGCATATGATGAGGATACCAGCAGACATGGTCCCTCCCGTGTGGAGCTTACTTGCAATTTCCCAGGAGAGGCAGACACTAATCAAACGATCCTCATACTTGTTGATTCCTTACACAGGAGCAGCCAGCCCGGAACAGCAAATGGCATCGTGAGAAAAACCCTGATGTGATGATTAGTATGGCCTGTTATGCACTGGAGAGAAAGCCAGGGCACCAAGAATACACTACATGCACAGGGTACTTCTGAGAGGAGAGTTGTCCACCACCATCTGCGGCCCCCATTCCAACAACTACTGATTAACTATTTATTGACATCTTTGCCACAAACTAGCCCTCCCACATTTATTCATTCAACCCATACATATTGGGCATTTACTAATGACAACCATGTGCCAAGCAACAGGAACAGAGCTCCCAGTGCTATGGTGTCTGCAATTAGAGGAGGAGAGTCAGTCATTTGATTTGATTTCCTTTTCTTATTTGCTTCTCATAGATTTGTTCTTCCTCTTCATTTTTACTAGGTCTGACAAAGTCTATCAAATCTGGATCATAAGATGATTCTCCTTAATCATCTCTACTCCTAAATCATCCTTCAATCTCAACTCAAATTAGGATTCTGAAAATCTGACTCAAAGTTTATTTCTAATGCTTAAAATGTTTTCATACTTTCCTGCTTCTCAGATTATGTTCCAAGATCAGAAAGTAGCACTCTTGCCGGGCGTGGTGGCACACGCTTGTAATCCCCGCGCTTGGGAGGCGGAGACAGGAGGATTGCTCAGGTTCGAAGCTAGCAGTGCTGGCTTAAGAGAGCCTGTTTCCAAATTTTAAAAAAAGTATGAAATAGGTCTGGGAGTGTAGCCCGGAGGTAGAAGTGTTTCCAGGAACCCCAGTACCACCGAAAAAAAAAAAAAAAGTAGCACTCTAGCACTTAAGGCCTACACACACACACACACACACACACACACACACACACACACACTTTCCATAGTGAGCTTTCTCGTTTCTTTCATTATCCCATCCTATCATCTTCTTTCCATGAAGAAAAACCCTCTTGAGTCCTTCATTCATTTATATAATTAATTCATATATTTATTGGTACAGGGAATTAAATCTAGAGGTATTCTACCTCTGAGCTAAACCCCCAGCCCTATTTTGTTTACTTACTTTTAAATTTTGAAATAGAATCCAAGTTGTTGAAGGCCTTGTTAAGTGGCTGAGATTGGCCACTGTACTTCAATCCTCCTCTCTCAGCTCTCAAGTACTGGGATTACAGGCATACACCACCACATCTTAATTATTCTCTTTTGGGGAATTTTAGGTGCTATCTCCTCTACAAATCGTTAATTATTTGGTTTATCTTATAATATCCTCCTCTCTCCAGTTTTTATTATCTGCAGAATATAAGCAAGTCTTTCCATAAGCTCTTCTCTTTATCTGAAGATAGGTATTTTGTGCTGTTTTATACTTTTTAATTTCAATGTCTAGAATCATGCTGGTCCACAGTAAGCCACTCACTTACATTTATTTGGTTGATTCACTGACTTCTATCCAAACATGCAGCCAAGATCCTTGCCTTACAAATATGTACTCATTATCTAGGACTGCATAGCAAAGCACCCCAAAACTTACTAGCTTAAAATATAAAACATTTATTATGTCTCCCATCTTCTCTGGGCCAGGCATTTGGGAGCGACTCCAATGGGTGGCTCTGATTCAGGGTGTCACATGAAAATGGAGTGAGGGTGTCGGCTGGGACTGCAGTGTCAGTCCAGCAGTCACAGGAAGACTTGATAAAAGTTGCAAAATTTGCTTCCAAGTTGGGTCATTCATGCAGCTGGCAAAATGAAGCTGGCTGGTGGCAGGAGCCCTTCCTTCCTCTCCTCATAGCTTTCCATAGTACTGCCTGAGTTTTCTTATCCCCTGTCATATGACTTTCTCCAAGAACAAATGATGCAAAGTCACACCAGACAGAAAGCTGTCAGGATTGTGACCTAATCTTGCAGAAATCATATGCAGTCACTTCTGCCATATACTCTTTGTCCCAGGGTCAATGATATTCAGTGTGGGGAAAGACTACCCGAGGGCTTGGATACCTGGAAGCAAGAGACAGGGGGGCCATCTTGGGGACTCACTGTCTCACTATACATGGTTAAATTTGACTGCTTAGGGCTTGCTTTCTGTGCAAAAGTGCTTTATTTCAAGCAAGCCAAACATCAAGTAAATAAAAATACTGACAAAATGAAGTTTTTACTTGCCATTTTTCTAAAGAACATCCTTACATTGGAAGCCAACTTCAACCCATTAAACTGATATTTCTCCTTGGTCTATTCTTCCACTGATACTTTAAGGTATAAATTCCTCTCTTTCATCATTTCACTTCAATCTTGACTTTCATCCCAAAGTACAGGCTTTCTCATGTGTAGGCAGAGCAGGTAGCCTGTGAGGAGTGAAACAATCAGCATCTCCTTCCCCCATCAGAATGTTCCCTCCGCCTGCTTGCCAATGCCTACCATTTTCTCAATTGAAAAACAAACTTTTATTTCCCTTTTCATATGTGGTTTCTTCTTTTCTAATAAAAATACCAATATTTCTGGTAAAAAGGACATTTTAACAGCTGTCTGATCATTAGTATGAGTTTTTAAGCATGATCTCCTAAAACAAGTTTTCAGGAAAGAGAAGTAGTAAAATAACAGGAGAGAAGCAATTCCCCAACGAGCAATGTCAGAGTAGAAAAGGGGAACTTCGTAGAACAGAGAAAACACTTCCTCAGGATTTTTTTCAGAATCTGCTCTTTACTGAAACTTTTCAAAGAGTATAAAATCAAAGGCCTCTGACCTCATTCTTGTACCAGCCTTGCTCACTCTACTAAGCTACTTTTCCTTTTGTCTGCCATCTACTAAAGACAATCAAAATGAGGACACTCTCTTTTTGAAAGAAAGAAGGGAAGAAAGAAAGAAAGAAAGAAAGAAAGAGAGAGAGAGAGAGAAAGAAAGAAAGAAAGAAAGAAAGAAAGAAAGAAAGAAAGAAAGAAAGAAAGAAAGAAAGAAAGTAATGATTGGTGAACATGAGCCACAAAGATGACAAGGAAGACCTGGGAATGCAGTTCTTGCAGAGTGCCTAGCTTGTTAAGTCTTGAGTTAAGCCTTGTTTATTTAATGATGACTTTGGTCTGTCAGCCTTTTTGCCCTGTTATTTATTCATAACCTCGTAGAGGTTTTGAATTCCTGATTTGAAAGTATAAAAATCAGAAGCAATTTGCACATGCCAGGTGTCTGGACAAACGCTCCCCTTTATCTGCATCAACCAGATGCTCAGTGACTTGAGTCAAGTTGAGCAGAGCACATACTGTTCATTCACAAGCTGGCATCGCACTCCTACAGCACTCCTGGGTTTTGCAAAGTCAATTCTGTAGATTTTATCGATTATGGGAAAGCCACTGTTAAACAAAATGTCCTTTTTTGAAGATGTGCTGCTTACTGTAATGGTTGAGCTGTTCACAAGAATTTGATGGCCTCATAGTTTTATATGATACTTAAAATATGCCCCCAGGAAGACGGATTAAGAATATAGACACTAAACCAGCTTTAACCTCAATCAAAGCAATGCTTTCCTGTCATTTTAACTGATTGCTATGAGAAAGAATATTAATACTTGTTAACACACACGGTGGACCAAGTGTCATACTAAGAGCTTGAATCACATTATTTTCTTTATATAACTGACTGGATCATAAAATGTCCAATCTGATATGATTGTGAGATTCACCTTTTACGTTATTCTCATTAGATGTTGCCTTTCCCATGTGTTTATTACTAGAAAAGGCCATTCTGACAGCATAAATTGAAACAAAATTCAGTCCCCCCATGACTACGTGTGTCCATACTCTCACCTTAGTCCTTTTGTGTGCTCATGTACAACAAAAATGTGCCTACATAGGGCAGACCTCTGCAGGGCAAGGAATGCTGAGGGACTAGGAACTGTCAAGGAGGCAAGCAAGCCTGGAAGAGTATGAAAGCCGAGGTCGGCTGTGGGTATGTGAGCAGTCCTGTAGACACCAGTCATGAGGCTACTGTGAGCATTGAGAATCAAGTTTACCATCAGGCATAGCTGGAGAATGCAATTTTCAGAATCCGATGAGGAGTGCTCAGATGAGTACCAGGATGTCAGAACAGGTCAGAAAGCACCTGAAACTTGGCAAGACTATCCACACCAAATCTCAGCACATAGAGGTCTGGAGTCAAGCAGGAGGAGGAACTGTGCTAAGCTAGGAGTCAGAAACTCCTTGGGCTAATAAGAGAAGGATCAAAGTGAAAATTAGGAGGAGAGAAAAGCACAGGGAATCTGAAACATACGAGTGCTATCATAAAACATCCTACATCATCTGGATACCATGAATGAACCTGTTCACAAGCAGACTGACAAGTTATGCTCAGAAATGGATTACATGGGCTCCCCATCACCTTGAAGCCTTGACATGGACCTTGAACATGATGCTTTGGGATATCTGTATCAAACAGAAGAAACTTTCAAGAGGGGTATTCTTAATAGTAAACGCCATTTACTAACAGAGAGTTCTCCAGGAGACATACAGTAGCATGCTGGAAATGCATTCTAGGCCTGCTAGCATACTGGTCCCCTACCTAGGAACATCTGGCTAACAGCTGCTTGCATTTGTCTAATATTATAATTTTATGTCAGTGCTTGAACATATACTGCTACAGACCTTTTAAACTTTAACATGCATATAAATCACCTAGGGTCCTTGGTTAAAATTCAGATTCTGATTCAATAGGTCGTAAGAGACCTGAGAACTAGCATTCCCAATGAACTGTTGAGTGATGCTGCTGTTGCTAGTTCTTTATACTTTAAGTAGCAAGGTTAAGTTTTTTTATTTACTATCTATAACTGATACATATAAGAATTCAATATCAGACCACACACAAATGGCATCTGAGAAAACACAAATACTTGTGGGTTTGTTTGTTTTAAATGGTTTATATGATTGGATAGCTATTCATTTAAGAACCCAGCTGCCAGGCGTGATGGTGCACGCTTGTAATCCCAGCATTTGGGAGCTGAGACTGGAGGATCGTGGTTCGGGGACAGTCTCAGCTACTTAGTGAAGCCCTCTTCAACTTAGTGAGACCCTGCTTCAAAAATAAAGAATAAAAAATAGGGGAGGGGGTGTATCTTGGTGGTCGAATGCCCCTGGGTTCCATCCCCAGATCATTAACCCTTTGGCAGGGTGGTGTGTGTGTGTGTGTGTGTGTGTGTGTGTGTGTGTCTATGTGAGTATTGGGAGGTATTAGTCTTGTACAAATGTGTCCCTTGGCTAGTATAAAGGTAGCCCTCTTATATTCATCTGACCATATCTCTGTGCTCTCACCAGATGACACTATGCCCTAAATGTCACCATTTCCCAGCTCCATTGTCCTTTGTTGTATACTCTTGTTTGAGCATCATGAACTTGATAAAAATTTCCCTTTTTTATATTTTTGCCTGAATTTCCCAGAGATCCATCAAATGAAAAGGAAACATATGGTACAAAGAATAATAGAAAAACTAAAGAAGATGCTATGTTCTCTTTTAAAAAAAATCAACTAGGATATTGCTCAATAGGTTGTTATCTCATAAAATACCAGAGCACATGCCACATGGCACAAAGTATCTCAGTACAGTCCTGTCAACTGAGTTACTAATGCAAAACTCCTATTATGTATTCTTTGTGGTAAGAGCCACTAAATATAATGAAAATTTCAGATGAGTATGTTGGTCTTCAACCCTGGTATCAAAGGAGAACATCATGAAACATGTTAAAGTAAGAAACCAATAATCATTTGCTTTTATACAATTCCAGTAATGGCATATGCAAGCAATCATTTGGACCCAAGCACTTATAATGAAACATTATAAATCAAATTATTCTTAAAATCATACTTTCCACTTAGATTTTAAGGCAGTTAATTATATTCTTCTATCCCTTCTGCACCTCTGTGTTCCTGGAGTTGGATGAATAAATTGAACATAACACCTCCTTTAGAGTATTGTTTTTTGTTACTGTTGTTGTTGTTTTGTTTGTAGTACTGGCCCTGGGTTGGGCCTTACACAAGCTAGGCAAGCACTCTACTGCTGAGCTACATCTCCAGACCCTAAGAGTATTGTGAATATTGTTGGTAGAGAAAGCCATACGATTCTGAACAAAGTAGAAAGAACTCATTTCAAACTACAAATAATGAACCAATGAATTTTTTCAGGGTGACACATTAAATTGTTATATAGTGGATATGTGCAGTCTACTTTTATAGGTCTCTAGAATTATGTCTAATTACCTCAGAAAAGTAAAAAATGAAAAATATACTGGAAAAATGGCCAAGTACTCTGGGCCATTTCTTGGCACAACTCACAAAAACAGTCAATGTCCTTAGTTCAAGTTGTTGACACACTAATTACTGAAAAAACAATTTCAAATTGGATGCTTAATTCATTCTAAAATATTTTGGAAGAAAAATTACCCATAGATGGACAATTTGACCTAGCCTAAGAAGCCTTTTATACAATGGATTTATACTTTATTTTTATACAAGACCTCACTAAGTTATGGAGGGCCTTACTAAGTAGCTGAGGCTATCTGTAAACCACGATTCTTTGGTCTCAGCTTCCTGAATGCTGGAATTACAAGTGTGCACCACCACACCCGGATTATTCAGTGGATTTATGAAGTAACAACTGATGGATTTCAATAAGATTAGAAAACTGAATTTATGGTTACCATGACAACTCAGGCAGCATACTACCACCCATTGCAATAGCAGCATTTTTATAGTGCACAGAGATAAACAATGGAACCCACACAGAAGTATCAAGCTTAGAAGTCAAACTCTAGACACTGCAGGGATGTTAGAACCTTTAATAATTACACAGAAAGTGACCTCTGAGTAATGTGGAAACCTTCTTGAGGTAGTACTTAGTCTTAAAATCTTAAAAGTCTTGTAAAGGATGGTTTTCAAATGCCTATCCTCTGCCATATATGCATAGATACGATACTTATGTCATTCTTATGTTAGTAGGCAATCACAGCTGATAATATTACAGAGTGATTATGTTAAATTATTTCTTATTTATAGCTATGAAAAGAAAATTAAATGTTCTTTTTACTTTTCTTTTGTGTGTGTGTGTGGTACTGGGTTTCCTGGAAGCCCTTCTACCTCTTGGCTACATTCCCAGACCTATTTTATACTTTTTATTTGGAAACAGGGTCTCTTAAGCCAGTGCAGCTGACTTCGAACCTGTGCGATCCACCTGTCTCCACCTCCCAAGCAGGGATTACAAGCGTGTGCCACCATGCCCAGCACTAAATGTTCTCTTTAAAAGTATGAATTATAAGAAACTAATAAATCATGCTGTAAGGGAACAGGAATGCATAACGTACAATACTCAGGTAAAGTAGAAGTACAAACTACATTTTATTAAACATACAAAATTATTGAAACATGTGCCATTAATTTTTATATCAATGAAAGATTCTGTTTTCTTTATTTAAGGCAATGTTCATTTCAGGGGTATTAGAATGTGAAATAATGCATGTTTGAAGCAATGAAATGTGGTATGTTATGTGTGGGTATATTCATATGCAAATAATCTTATAATTTGGGTTCACTCATTCATTTATTTATTCAAGGAATGCTCTGTGTACTTCTCATGTGCCCGCTACCTGAGCAAAGTACCAATTTTATTTTAGCAGGTAATAAGTCATTACTTTTATGAATCCTAAGAGAAGAAATGCATTGAGCGGATCCATTAACAACTATCAATAAGATCTGATCCTCGGGTTCAGAATGAAAAGAAAGTAACTCAATGAAACATCTTTCTGGCAGGTTTGTTATAATACCCTTTCATGCAGTAAAAAAAAAAAACAATGCATTTTAAGGTTACAAGTGTCAATATCAAAGCCTAAAGATCATAGGTATTTACCACTTATCTCCTAATTACAACATATTGGAAAACAAAGGTTTATTTAAAAACTTTTGCTATAAGACAATGTGATTCATTTTGTATAGGGCCCAGGCTAGATAATAAGTGCTATGTAATTCACAACTAGCTCAATTTTTAGGCCTTGCTTTCATATCAGACCACAGTGGCTCTGCCTGTCATAAGAAGGTTCTCTCCTTCTCTTTCTTTTTTTTTAAATTTTTTATTGGTGCATTGTATTCATACAGCATAATGGGGTTTAAAAAAAACTTGTGTGGACATACATACACACATCGCCCACCTACCCCCCACCCAATTACCACCCCATTCCCTCCCCATCCCTCCCTCCCATGCCTGGCAAAGGAAACCCTCTAGAGGAGCAAACAAGACAACCTAAATGAGGGGATGGGAGGGAAAATCTCTAGAGCACACCATGTACTCAAACCTATCGAAGTCAACCTCTCCTTCCCTTTCTCCCTGTACTCCCCTCACATCCTCCTCCTAGTGGTGCTGAGAACAAGAATGCCTCTAGGTTGCTCCTGAGGACCAGGCTGAAGCTCCAGGGATCCAAGCTGTTGTCAACCAGAGAAGCAGCCATGCTTCCAATCCAGGGTCCAGATAAATCTAACGGTGCCATTCAAAGCAGATGGAGCAAAAGCCCAAAGGAGCAGCCATTCCCAAGTTCAAAGTGTGAAGCTGAATGTTTATATTTTCAATGAGAGAAAAAGAAAATTAAATTGGGCCATGAGTCTGATTTTTGCATTAGAGAACTAAGCAGCTGAGATGAGTCCTAGCAATAGTTCAAACAAAAAGGTCCCTAACTTTCCTGAGACCCAGTGTCTGTAACTGCAAATATAAGATCCTGTATTTATATGAATTTTAATAATGTTAATTCTTCATTGGAAAAAGTTTCAAAATATAGTAAAATGTTTGTGGTATAATCTAGATATATGGGTATTCACCTTGCTGTGTGTTTGAATATTTTCATAACAAAATGTTGAGAAAAAGAAAATACGCTTGAAAAAAAGTGATTCTCTGGATAGCACAAGATTTCCTTCTCAGAGACTCTAGTATCAAGAACTGTGAAAGAGCTGAGATTTAACCTTTCTTGCTAGCCCACAAAGTTGTGTAGATGCTGTAAGAAGATATAATATTCCTTATTCAGAGACAAAGGACTTTATTACTTATTACTATAGCGATAGCCAGAATATCAGCATGTACATCAGTTCCCCAAGCCCAAATTCCCACTGGGTGACAGAAAAAGGGCCAGAAGCTGCTTTTACATGCTGTGGGTTGCATTAAAGAAGAGGAAGGTCAGGCTTAGAAAACCTGAACCTCTCTCTAACAGGCAGTAGGCCTGGTTGATGTTTGCCCCAGAGGAAGATATTATACTCATTTTAACACACAGTGAACAAAATTATGCCTTATCCCTGAGGGAGATAGTAGTTCTGTCTTTCAGGCTCTTTGATAAACAACTTTGAAAGGAGTCTAGAAAGAGAGAAGCCAGTGCCTCTGCTTGGAAGACATGCAAAAATGAATGTTCTTCCAATACTTAATACATAAAAACATAAAAACCTATTAATTGACATTAATGTAAGATTGAAGAAATTAGGATATATAGAAAGGAGACCAACAGAGAAGGGAAAAATTGTGTTTAGGAAGGTTCAATGTTACAGCCTCACCTTTACTTTCCAAGTCTATGTTCCTCCAGGGTCAAATTCTTAAGCAATCCTTGAATTTTAGACTACTGAATCTAGATGATTAGTATCTACACGTATGGCTAGTTTACACAGTGAATTTTGTTTAGACTAAGTAGAGCTAAGGGGAAATATTATTAGAGATTTATAATATGGTTCCAAACATTATCTACTCACTAGATGATGTCATCCTAGGGATACCAAAGAATCAGACCACAGTGACCCAGTCAGCTCCATGACTGAGAGAACTGAGCACAAGGGGCTGACATCAACCCCACTCGCTTCACATGTTCACTATTTACAATTTAATAGAAGAGCCTTTAAATAGAAGAGCCTGAGCCGGGCGTGGTGGTTCACGCTTGTAATCCCCGCGCTTGGGAGGCTGAGACAGGAGAATCGCACAGGTTCGAAGCCAGCCTCAGCTACTTAGTGAGGCTTTCAGCAACTTAGTGGACCCTGTTTCAAAATAATATATTAAAAAGGTCTGGGAGTATAGCCCGGAGGTAGAAAGTCTCTGGGTTCCACCCCCAATACCACCAAAAAAAAAAAAAAGAAGAGCCTGAGCCCTCCAAAGGATGCCCCACTCTCAAGCACTCACACTCCTCCTCTGAGTGCATATTGTTGGCATTCCTGAATAAGCCTCTCTGGCAAGTAGCCCTAGAGTTACATTCAGTAACATTAAGTCAATAACCTTCAGGGGCTGAGCTGAGGTCCCTTTCTCCCTCCTGAGGGACCTCCTCAGACTCCCATCACCAGAATATCTTAAATTCAAGAAATGGACTGCCAGATAGGCCCTGATAGAATTTTTTTTTTCTTTTGGTGGTACTGGGGATGGAACCCAGGGGCCTTATACCTCTGGGCTACACTCCCAGACCTTTTTTATATTTCTTATTTGGAAACAGGGTCTCTTAAACCAGCTGAGGCTAGCTTCGAACCTGCGCGATCCTCCTGTCTCAGCCTCCCAAGTGCTGGGATTACAAGCGTGCACCACCATGCCCGGCCCCTGCTAGATTTTAAAATGGGTCCCCACATTTTTTTTTTTATACTTTTATTGGTGCATTATAATTCCACATCATAATGTATTTCATAGTAATAATGACATACACATAGCACTTGGTTGTGGCTTAGCTAGAAGGTGGATTGTTTTTAAAACTAACAACTAACTTCTTTTTTGTTTTTCTTCTCCCCTGTTAACAAGTAACATGATTTTTACTAGTTTACTGACTACAGGAATAAAGAACTATCCGAGGAACCTCTCTCAAAGCCATGATTCACTGACTTTTTCCCATTTGCTAGAAAATTAATAAAATTAAATTTTTCCTTCTTCCCAAAGGCTTTTCCCAATTATTTGATTTGGTAAATTTGTGCAAACAGCTCATTATCAGTTACAATATGATAGTTAATATTTAAGTGTGATAAATGCAGACACTGTGCTAAGTGTTCAACATTGTTTATAATTTCCAATTAGCATAAAAGGATCTATATGGTGGCTTCATTTTCTCTCATTTACAAAGAAAATGAAGCCACCAATTGGGTAAATTTCATAAATAAAAGCCATAATATTACTAAATGATGAAGCTGGAATTTGAACACAGACCCTATACTTTTAATCACCATAGTTCACTGTTACTTTTCAATTATATGTTTATGCCTTTATCCCTGAATATACCTCATTACCTTGCAATTAACTGTTTCTGGCATTGTCTTCCCTGCTAGACTATATTCATCAAGGTTGGTGACATGTATTCTTCTTTTGTGCTCCTATTGTCAAAGCCTAACAGTTTCTGCTAATACATACTGGATATTTAAATAATGTTGGTTAGAATAAATTTTTAAAAATATTAACCTTAAGTTAATTTCTTCCAAAATGAGAAGATGTTACTGCTGTGTTCTTTTTATGCTCTAAGGACAAAGTCTATTTCGAGATGAATATTCATGGTATTATACAAAATAAAATATTTTATTCTTTTTTAGATAAACTTAAGTGAGGCTTTTATGATATATATATATATATATATATATATATTTTTTTTTTTTTTTTTTTTTTTCGTGGTACTGGGAATGGAACCCAGGGGCCGTCTACCTCCGGGCTACACTCTCAGACCTATTTTATATTTTATTTGGAAATGGGTCTTTTAAGCCAGCTAAGGCTAGCTTCGAGCCTGCGCAATCCTCCTATGTCAGCCTCCCAAGCGCAGGGATTACAAGCGTGTGCCACCACGCCCAGCTATGATATATTTTAAATACACTTCTTTGCCAATATTTTTGTCTGTCATATTCTAGAAGCATCTCAA
The DNA here is from genome assembly GCF_963383645.1 of Muscardinus avellanarius. Lineage (NCBI taxonomy): Eukaryota > Metazoa > Chordata > Mammalia > Rodentia > Gliridae > Muscardinus > Muscardinus avellanarius. The sequence goes on along the minus strand of NC_137786.1, from coordinate 47,524,148 downwards.
GCTGAACTTCAAAAGGATTTAATATGCTATTTTATTAAAGTTTTAACTTTCAGTCAGAGCAGAGTAGGGGGATATTTGTGCTAAAAGGAATCTCATAGATTATTTCGTTCACTACGAAAAATGAAACAAATAGAACTATTTCTCTAAAGAAAGAACTTTAAGGATGGTCAATATAAAAAAGACAAAAGTGGATTTTCCAATTAAGGTAGAAGTAGAAACATGGAGACCCACTTAAGTATTTTATTTGTTCTCTGTTCTTTTTAATTGCCTTAGTCCTGAAGAGCTCTAAATTTCCCGAGGGACACAACTTGAGCTTAGCAGTTCTAGTGCATTCTTCTCATCTTTGGGTCAAGATATATAAGGACTACAGATGATCATCCAAGCTTTCTACTTAAGTGTCTGACCTTGAAAAATCTAGATTTTTCCACTCGGTTCATGTTCATTCCACTTCCTTTATGTATTACAGAAACATGATATTATGGTGGGCAAGCTTTACCCAAATGAAATTATTATAAATAAATACATCTAAGACAAAGTTACAAACACTGACATGATAGCATCAGGCTAGAAGTAGACTTGTGCTAACCCAGCCTGTAGAGGAAATGTGTCAGGAGGCTCACATCTCTTCTTCCTCCCTTGACATGAATGCTACAATGTCTAAAAATCAGCACCTCCCAGATAGGGTTATTTCCTTTCTTAGTGCAGAAAGTGGGCCGTTTCTCCTTTTTCTCCCTGGAGGTAACTGGAAATTCTGTGGTTTAATAGCAAAAAGATGAGATTTGCTTTGATAATACTTGGGATGTTAACTCTTAGAAGGGAAATTCCTAACTAATATGCAACTTCAAAGTTAAGAAATCCACCAAATATAAACACTAAAACAGTGTCTGCCAGCACCTCCTCCAACTTTTTTCCTCTAAAGGGCTCTCATGTAAGCCTAGAAGAGTATTAATTTCTCTCATCTAAAAGGGGTAAAAACCTTGATCTATCATCAATCCCAGAAGTTATGTGCAAATGGTTTATTTTCATTCAAATTTCCATTCCACCAACTACGTTTTTCCTCCCCAAACCAAGATAAAGTTCTAAAAGTTCTAAAAACATCTCTTTAGGACTAGGAAAAGTCTAAATATGCTTTACATTGGATGAAAACCATAAGAAAGTATCACAAGACTCCCATGATGGACTTCATATAACATCCCCATAATAATATGGACAGGTTCTGAGCCCAACTTCAATAGCTAAAATATTCCCCCTCAATAAAGCATATCAGGATGCAACAAATGAAACAATAGAAAGAGAACTGCTAATAATTCCTAATTTATTTTTATTTGCTAATTTGTGTTTTTAAAAACAATTTCCAAATGATAGTGCCTCATGCTTTTCAGCAGAGATGTTTGTAACCATTACCTTACAGCCCGCTATGTCAGACTGAGGTTTTGTTGAGAACTACAAAAAAATTCTAAATCTTTCATTGCTACAGAGCCTGAAAGCTATACCCAGAACACACTAAAAGAAAACATAAATGTGTCTCAAATGATACATGTATATGAAAACAATACTCCTACTCCACTGGACAGAGTACTCAGTGCTGCTAATTCAATCTGTATATTATTTATTTCTTTTATATGGAATTTTCTGAGTTAAATAGGAGTAATATCACTGTACTCTGAGAGTGGAGAACAAGTTACATTTTGTCCAATCCTAGAACAAATACAGCAATAAACTACAATAAATACACATTGTTTTGAATTTAGTAATTAAATAGCTTCCATTAGTATGGCCACCACAAAAGCATAATAAGCACTTGGTCCTCATTTATTTCCACACAGTTGTTGCTCTTCAGGGACTTTGGTCTCATTGAAATCTTAATTTAATTGACAGACTTCAGGAAGCCTCAGTCAGGTAATGTAGGCATTGGGATATTATGGGGAACCAATCTTATATCAAATCATCTTTCCAAAGTTCAATGGGGAAGAAAGAAAAAGACAAAACAAATAACAGGTCACAACCATCCATCCTGAGGTAGGCTACGAAAGGGGAACTGAAAATTCCCAAGGGAACACAGGAAGCGTACCTGACTTACACAAGGCTGGACAGAGAAAGTAATGTCTAAACTGAGACCAGACAAACCTGATAATCTGGCTTTGTACGTATTTCTCCTAATGCCAAGACTTTCTTCTCTTCACACTTCATTTAGACAGTTCTCAGCATTGTTCAAGTTTCAATTTAAATGTCATGTTCTCAGGGACATTTTCCTTCTCGTCGACTTCACTTACTAACACTAGTGACACTTCTCATGATCACTTAGTGGCTCTGCGATCATTCTGAAGGTCCGTGACAGTCAGGAATATGACTATTTTGTTGAAACTGATTTAGATTTGAGGTTAGTCAGATAAGAGAACAGAAGCAAAATGGTACCAGACTGAGAATACTGGCAAGGAAGGAGTTAACCGGTTTGCTATCAATCTGAGTACTAATGCATATGCTACCACTAGCAGATAGCTACCACTGACCACTTTTTAGAAGCCAGGAAATATTCTAATAAAAAGAAGAGGGAACTACAAACAGAATGAAAATAAGGGACCAAAAGGCTCTAGGTATCAATGATATTGGAGAATATATAGAGCTGAGGCAACTGAAGAGAGACTTGGGAATGGGGGCATCTGAGAAATAGGCTGAAAACACATAAAAGAAAATAGGGAAGGACAATATATCAAAAAGTACTTACCTGAATATAAGTTGCATAAATTAAAATTTAAAAAACAAAGAAACTTAGTTTATACCCATTATATTTGCAAAATGTAAATGGTTGGTTATATTGGATATTAACAAATGTAAGCCATAAGAAATTGTATAACTTTTGTAATTTGGTGGGAGTATAAACTGGTTAACCAATTGGAAAGCCATTTGGTATTGAGTTAAGCATTGCAAATGCTATGCTCCAGAAATTTTCTTCTAGAGGAATTCTTATGCATGTGTCCCAGAAAATAATGCAAGAATGTTTGTAATGGCACGCTTATTGGTGGAAGACAATGTTTTCAGCTCAAAGCCTACAAATGAAGATACAGAAGAAGGGTTTCTTTACTACACTCACAGCCTGATATTAAGTTATAGATCCTTATTAATAGAAAAATCATGAAGTGTTAATTAGTCTTCTGTGTGTCTCATGTATTTGACAGATAAAATTGGAAAATAAAAACAGCTATTTTTGTCATATTTCTCACTCCATTAGTTGTAAGATGTATCATTATAGTACATATCATCAATATAAACAATGACAACAAAAAAGCCATTAAACTATGTGAGGTTCATTCTGATTGTAGAGATGCAAAAATGGGAATTGATGCAATTTAGTACAGGAAGTGCGAGTGTAGCCTTCCACTTGTCTCTCATTTTTTTAATCTATTAGACACTCAACATCCATTGTCACAGATTACAGAGGGACTAAATATCTCTAGAATAATTGATTCTTTCCGTTTTTAAGTTTTTTTTATCAGTAAGTGATAGTCATAGCTAAATAATAGACTAATCAAAATTCCTCAATAAAGTGAAAATTTAATAAATGCTTATTATCATTATTATTACTTCAATTCAAGGGACCTATCAAGTAATCAAAAGTATGATTTGGGACTCTGTTCTATTTGCCAAAGAATAGTTAGAATTCTAGGGCTCTTCTAACATATTGTATTTTTATCTCTAATAACACAATGACCAAGTTCTCATTTCAAATATTCATAAATCTTAATGCACTGATTGTGAGTATAATAAAGAAAGCTTTCATCAGTCAAGTAGTATCTTGGATCTATATGGGCCTCTTTTACCAGTCATAGAGGTCTCTTATTTTTACGACTGCATCAGTCAGTTGTTTTGCCAGTTTTTCATTTTGTCATATTCACATTCATTCAGTTTATTAACAGAATTTCTGTTTGCCTAAACAAAAGAAGTTTCTATGGATTGGTAGTTATTTGCTTCAGTATCTTTTACAGTTTTAAATGAATGAAATAATTTGATAGCTTTTCATTATATTTGTCCAAATCTCAGATGTTTGGGGTTTATAAAGGAAAAAGTAATCCTCCCAACTAAACATATTTTGGTTTACACTTTCCTGAGAGGAAATTAGTACGTGACTCACTTCAAAGATAGAGATTACAATAGGGTGGCCTTTAAGTGAATAGAGTCTTTTCTTCATATAATAGTTTAAGAGGTCAAAGCTATTAACATTTTTTTTTTCTGTAACTTAAGCTGGGCACATTTGGAAGGGCATCTCAGACTTGTCTCATTGCTCAGCAGACCCTGGAAAGACAAATGCGCTCAAGTTGAAACCTCATTCTGATCAGTGATCTTTTACAAGCCCAAACTATTGAGTCTGCAAAAGACATACCAAATGCCTTCTGTTACCTTTCTTTCATTTCTCTCTTTGCCAGACCCAGAGTATGTATGAGACACAAAGACAATGCAAACCATCTAAAAAAATGCTAAATAACTTTTACATTTCTAAATATTCATCCGGTATAGACACTATGATTTTTCTTCAGTAAAATACAGTCTGTTCACATTGAGATCCAGCAAAGAGCAATAAATACATGAAGTGCTATGAGGTCAAATTTCAATAGCCCAGAACAAGTATGCAATGCAGAATTAATTTGACTAGGAAGCTTTGATCTTTTTTTCAAAGTCAGATTGACATTGGGCCAAATCCTCATGAGAGAAATGTATTATAATTTGTTAATGTGCCATCAAATGGACTTCACAAACTGAAATATGGAATGAATTGGAAATAAACTTTTCTGGGTCATCTAGCCCTATATTACTTTATTTTTAATTACATATTCTTCATTTAATTTTATAACAAAGGCATATTTGAGTGCACATTATTGCTGAATATTTCTCAAGTTAAATTCAAATTGGATGTATGTATAACAGTTTTTTTGACCAATGACACATTAAAATATTTTTCTTTAGTAGTCTCCCTATACTGCTTTTATAGCCCTTAAATTGCATCTTTTCTTATTTTTTTTTATTTGTATTCAGAACAGAATAGAGAGAAATTATATAGAAATCTTTCACTCTTTTGGTTAATATAGACAATAAATCTTGAAATTCTCATAGCTCTGCTTTAAATCTATTTAAAACTACTGTGTACAGTTCTATTGAATGTCAGTAACCTAAGTAAAGAACTCAACTTTAATGACAAAGATGTTTTATGACCAATGGTTAATTTTTTCTCACCATTTTAATATATACAAAGTATAGTATTATATATTCTATCATATAAACTATTGATGACACAATATTAATTGTTGTAAGAGTATATACATACTAAACCTGAGTAAACATAGTGAATTATATATAAAACACATCTTATATAAATAGATATAATTTTTCTCTTCAAAGTATTTCTCTACATGAATAAATTAAGTCTTAAATACCCATATTAAAAGATGGCATAACAAGGTCAGTGAAAGCAAACTGCCAAAAGCAAGAAAACAGTGTTGATTCCCAAGGTTTTAGGCCCTTGTTTATGTTGGTACCATGAACATGCACTATGCCACTAGCTATTTCATAGTAATTTTCTCTAGCCCTGGCAAATATGACTCCATCTTAGCCATTTTATTTTTCTTAAAGCATAAAAAATAGTCTTTCACTTTTTGTATGGCAAGCTATTGCTTGTTATAGGAATTTATATTTTATATTTCTTCACTTGTTAACAGTTTTTTTGTTTTTTGTTTTTTTGGGGTTTTTTTGGTACTGAAGATTGAACTTAAGGGCATCCTACCTCTGAGCTATAATCCTAGGTCATTTCTTTAATTTATTTTTTTATTTTGAAACAGGGTCTTGCTAAGTTGCTGAGAGAAATACTCAGTTGCTGGGACTGACCTCAAAACTATGATCTTCTCTTTCTCAGTTTCCCAAGTGCTTTATCTGTCCAGCTTTGAATAAATAGAAAAACAAAAGAAATAGGTAATTTTTTTTGCAGCACTGGGAGTTGAACCTAGGGGTATTCTACATTTGAGCTACACCCCCAGCCCTATTTTTCATTTTTTTTAAAACAGGGTCTCTCTCACTAAGTTGCAGAGGGACTAAGTAGCTGCAGCTAATTTCAAACCCTAATTCTCCTATCTCAGACTCTCAAGTACTGGGGATTACAAGCATGCACCAAAAACTAATTTTGGCTTAAAATTAGTTTTTGAGATAGTGTAAAAGTACTTTTATTTACTTTTTTGCTTTTCTTTCATGTGGTATTCTCTATTCCTATAGAGAAGGGACCTGGCAAATAAACAGAGAAGGACTATTGAAGAGGAGTGAGTCCCCTGGGGTTTCCAGAGGGAACAGGGTGGAAGGTAGTTGTGCACCAGAGCCTCCTAGAGAGCTGTTTGAAAGAAACCTGCACATACTCAATCCTCCCACAATATTCTGGCCCTAATTATTCTCTTCTTAGCAATGGCATTTTAGCTGTTACTAAGACAGATACTGGAAAGAAACCCAGCTGAAGATCATCTTATTACTTTCCGATTGAAAAATCATGTCACCAAGTCAATAACTGATATATTTCAGTATGGTCATATTTGATTGCTTCTGAAATAAGGAAGCACTTTATTTTACATATTGATGTTAGGTTTGAGCTAGAAGGCATACAATTAAATTCTTATAAAATTTAAAGAATCTGTATAAAGCATAATAAAATGCATTCAATGAATATAATGAGTATCTTTTATTTAATAATTTCCTTGGTATAAGGAAAAATTACACCAGTCATATGTCTCAGACATGTTTACCCTACAAACGATCACCTTAACCAAAGGAGAGTATTTGGTCAAATAGAGTAAATAGTGTTAATGAACCCAGTGACCCTCATTTGACTTTCAGCCAAAAGTGACTATAAGTCCCTCCTAAGCCACTTTGATAAAACCTTTAATTATGGTATAATATTGTTTATAAATATGTCACCACCAAATGGCCTGGGGGCTTGGGCATGTTTAAGAACAACTCTAAAGAAGGACAATGGACAGTAGAAATGCTATTGAGTAAAATAAATTTTCAAGCAGGTTCTGTGACAAAAGTGCAATGGAGAAAGCAGGATAGTTACTGACAAAATTTGTACAAGTTGGTGTTTTTAAGAGATGATCTTTCCAACATGATGAACTGAGCAGTGACACTGTTTAACTTTGTAAAAGGCCTTCACAGCGAAGACTCTTAAGTAAAATGACAAATATTCTCAAAACATTTGGAAGTAATTATTTATTTGGCTTGGGATGATGCTAGCTGATGTTTGAAAATTAAAAAAGAGGGGAGCCAAGCCAACATCAGTTATTGTTGTGAATTTCAGGTCCTGAAGCATATAAAAAGAATGGGCACAGTGTGGTAGTGTTTATAATAATAATAATGATGATGGTCACATCTAACATTTATTGAGTCTAACTATATGCCAGACACTTTACATACCTGAAATATATTATCTCAATTAACTTTTATAATGACATAATGAGATACATACTATTATTATATCTGTTATTGGTAAAAATAGAATGACCTAAAATAATATTAGCCTGCCTATAATTAGTTAATTTCTACCAAGCCTGGACTCGAAGGCAGATTTGAATTTCTTGCTTTATCGTAACACATAAAAACTGTGGCCCAAAAGATACCAGTAATTGTGTTCACTTCCAGGATCATTATGAAGCCTTAAAAAGCCTATGCTCCTGCTTTATGTAGAATATGGTAACTTCCCTCTATAGTTCAAGAGCATGTATTAAGTTCCAAAGAATCTGATCACTGTATTAGGCAGGAGAAAATAACAATGTGAATAAAAAGACATGATTTTGCTGCTCCTCAAGCACTTCCTATGCAATTAGATAAAAGACTGAGGACCAGCATAAATCAGTGTACATAATTACAAATGAGATAAGCATAAAATATGATAAGCATACCAAGACACTAGGAAGAATAAAGATACCAGAATCATCAGTGGGATCAACATCAAAGAAAGGTGATAAGGCTTTTCTGGAACACTCTTTGTCTCCTGGTGACTCTCACTTTAATTCTTTCAAAAGTTGCTTTTCTTCATAAGGGCTTGGTGTCTATTCCTAAATCCTTAAATACCAAATTGTACCCTCATAGTCACAAAGATATTCTGATGAGATAAAGAAAGAAAATAAATTGTTATAGTGTTCTATCATCCTATCTGTCTATCTGTACCCTTCACCTTCCACTCATCGTTTTGGGGGATTCCTGTCAGAGCTTAGAATTCATGTCAGCATTTAGCATTCTCAGTGATTAGTCATTCCAATACCACACAACAATCAGGAACATTATACAATCTAAATATTAATTTTAATGTCACCATTTGTACTTGAATGTGAGTGTGTTCAGGCTGATTCTGTTGGTTCTTATCATCTCTACCCCAAGAGAAGAAACCCATCTATTCCTCTCATTTAATTTAATTTTTCTTTGAAGGATCAGTAAAATCCCCAAGACATGGTATTTACTTAAATAACTGAATGTGTGAATATGAAATAATTCTTATGGCCCCTGATTATTAATTCCCAAGTACTGGAAGTACAGGCATGTGCCACTACACCTAGCTCCTGTACCACTTTTGCTACTTTTTTCTACTGAAATTGGTTTTATTTATGCAAATAGAGATGAAAACTGTAAATAATGATTAAAAAGTTTGATATGCATTTTCTAGCTAATAGAAAAAACAATGGCTAACCAAGAGTATAGGTACCTGTTATTAGGTTGGTAATGATTGAGTTCAAATACTTTATAAACTTGAGCTTTAAATCCTAGAAAACCAATTGGAATCACAGTTTTCAGGCATCCTTTATTTGACCTCTCACAACTAAAGAAGAAAATATCACACTTTTATAGCTAAAAAAAATGCTGCTCTTTGATTTTAAAAATCCACATAATTCATTATGCAACAATTAAAGAATAGGGTGTCTCTATAGATACTGCCACTTAGGAGGCTGCCCTAAACAACTAGTTTAAACTTCATGGCCAAATACTCATAATGCTTTGGTTTTGCAAATTTGGCAAGGTCAAGGAGTTTATGGGAGTGCTGTAATTCCAGTGTGATTTACTTAATAAAGAAGAGACTTGTCATTATCCAGGGATGTACTGTATGGAGGGTGTGAGGAGGAAGAAACAGTTGCCTTACCTTGGCAAGCAGAGTCAGCAGTAATGTGGCTATTTGTTGAACATATTCATTGTAGAGCTGGCAGGACCCAACCATCTAGTAACAAATGCAAGACTCAGACTGGATCCTGGCCCAAAATTCATGGATCCTTTGGGCCAGCTTGCCCAGAATGCTTTCAAGTAATCTTTCAGGCTTGGCCAACATCATTGAATTGATCCTGATTTTCTGAAACCATGATCCTGCCTCCAGGAGGCCTGGTAGAAAAGTCTAAGTTTTGAAATATAATGAAAAGGACAACTCTTTATGAACTCTTTACATTACTAGTGATAGAATACTAGAGATAGAATACAAAAAGAAAAATATCAATTTTACTAACAACATTCATGGATAAGTGTGCTAATCAGCTCTCTATTACTGTAACATATACCCAAGATAAATCACCTTCACTCACAGTTTTAGAGATACCAGTTTATGACTGATTGGTACAATTACTTTGTGATTATCGCAGTACATCATGACAGGATTTGTGGCAGAGAGAAGCTATTCACCTCCTGGCCAAGAGTAGAAAAGAGAGAGAGAGGAAGAGATTGGGGTCTCACCACCTCTTTGCAAAGTATATATTTTGAATCTAATTTTCTAAGGACCTGAGGTATTCCCACAAGGCTCTCTACCTTTTATTTATTTATTATTTATTTATTTATATATTTTGTAATAAGGATCGAATCTAGGAGCACTCTACCTCCCATAGATTCACCTGCCCTTTTTATTTGTGAAACAGGGTCTTGTTAGGTTGTTGAAAGTCTTGCTACATTGCTGAGACTGTCCTCAAATCTGAAATCCTCCTGTCTCAGTTTCCCAAGTCCTATGATTACAGGCATGCTCCACCATGTCTGGCTTAGGCGCTACTTCCTAAAGTTTCTACCACTTCCCAAAAGCACAATCTGAGAACGAAGTCTATAACACACAGGCCTTTGAAGAAAATTCAAGATCTGTCTAACTATAGCAGTAAATAAAAAAGATTAAGATAGACACATATTTTTGATGCCCCTATCATAGAAAAAAATGTAGTTTATTTCCTTTATCCTTGAATCCACACTATATGTGTGGCAAATATGACCACCATATAAGGAAGTCCAATCTAGTCATGTGGAGAAAGAGAGATCGTACCATCCAGACGTTCCCACCAATCAGCAGATATATGAGTAAGGCATGTATATGGTCCAGGCCCAGTTTTCATTCCACTTCATCTGCATGAGAAAACCTAGCAAGACTAAAACCTAAACCTAGCATAAAATTAAAATAAAAATGGTGCCTGACATATAAAACTACTATGCTTGAGACTAGCTTTTCACAGAGCAACAGATAACTCAAACAGCCAGGTTAAGAACATTTTTTAAAATCATTTTTCTCCATCGTTGAATGGAAATGATGCTGATATTACAACAATGAATCAATTCAAGCCAATAAATAACAAGGCCTAAAAACAAGCCACGAGCCAATAATTCCTTAGACTTAAGGAATGTTTATGTCTAAGCAATGACCCCTTTTGTTGTAGAATACTATTTTTCTTACATGAGGCCAATATTTCATTTGTTAATCTTGGCATGAAGCCCAAACCGAGTTTCCAAAAGGACAATTAATAGGTTAAAATTTTTAATAAGATAAACAGTTCTAACAATGGGTTTTAATCTATTGAACTACTCAGGAACAAAACAGCTGTAAATTGGGAAAAAAAAAAAAAACATGTTGGCTATGCCTCAGGAGCTGCCCTGCCCTGAAGCACTATAACCTTTTTCTCCAAAATATTTGGGATTGCCTCTTCACACTGTGAAAGACAGATTACTTTCTGATTTTCACAAGAGAGGAAAAGTGTCATGTAGACATGCAATTTTATTCCTGAGTGACTTCAAGTCCATGTGAAGAGCAGGTTGGACTAAGTACCCTTTTAAGTATGTGATCATATTTAGGTATTCTCTGCTCCTTTAATATCTAGAGATCTAGATATTTTCATTTTCTCTGCTTCAGGCTTAAAGAGTTTCTAATCAAAATCTATGTTTAATTTCTCTGACTGAATCATGGCCTCTGTCCATTGTGAAATTTGTGTTTCCTTTTTATGTAATCTTTAAACTCAGCTTTTCCTTTCATTAATCAAAAAACTTTAGAATATGAGTTGAAATTTAAGAGCTCAATTTAAATGTAGAACTATCTCTGAGACTTAGACACAGTCATAACATTTGCAATATATGCATTCTTTTCAGCATAAAATACCAATTGGCTAAAAGAAAGCAAGCTCATTATGTTGTCTCTGAGTAGAATTGGTATTACTCTTTATCCTACAGATCAGAGTACAAGTATGTTTGTTTGTGTTCTTAGATGCCATTTTTTTTCATTTCTTTTTAACCTGGTTATAAACACAGCATCATGTTGCCTAAAGAGCCTCTGACCCACAAAGCCTGATGTTCTAGGATAACATTGCTTTATCTCCTATGTTGCCCAGCTGGTTGCCCACACAAGCTCTTTTTTGAAACCTAGCACTTCCCAGAGGCTTATGAGCTCCCAAAGGAGAAGGTGAAAAAGCTTCTTCCTTCATTTTCCTGCTAACCCAGTTTTGTATATTAACAATCAGAAGCTCAGAGAAGTTTAGTCATGTCTCAAGATCACAAAGCTAATAAATGATAGAATTGTGTTTTGAACTAATATCTGCTCGACTCTAAACCCTATTCTACAATGTAATTATTTACAATAATAAACTTACCATATACCTTACTCCATCATGGACTCCAGTACTTGATAGTGTTTTGAGCAGTTATAGCCTGTACTCAATTACATATAAATTAATTTCTTTTTTGGCTCAAGAAAACCTGATTTGGATAGCTGGCTACTGTAACCATGAGGATCTTGAATAATACATTCTGGTGAAGTTGTAGACTTATGAAAATGAAAAGTGTTTGCCTAGTAAGATAGTTGGGGAAACCTGCTGTAGTAGATAATATGTTCATAGTTAAATTGTCAATTGGATAATAGTTGCAACTGGAGAAGAGCCAAAAGATTTTGGGAAAGTCTCATTTACAGCAGCTGGGGAACCTCAAACCTTCATAATAACAGAGATTTTGTTATTGTGGAAAAAAATATGTTGTTCCACCTATTTTCCACCTTTAAGTGCTGCATGAATGTTTTTCAAGTAATTCTCCATAAGCATAAAAAAACCCTTTCTAAATCTGAACTGTTTACACATAACTTTTACCTGTATTGCCTGTTGTACTTCTTCCTTGTACAACATGTTTTACATAAAAAACATGCTATAAAACATTTTATCTACTGCTTGTCCACATTATAAACTTCCTAAGCTTGAAAACACTTGTGTAGTTTAGGATATTTGAGGCTCAGAGTCAGGGAATAAACATTTTGCTTTTTTAGCCAAGGAATACCTGTCATTTTCACTACCAGACTATTTGGAACATATTCTTTTTCCTGAAAGTTACATCAGTTGAATTTCTTGAGACATTCAAAATTTTACACAACAATCTATAAGTTACAAGTGAGGACAGTCAGATTTCAAATCTGCTTATGATATGGCAGATTTAGAGTTAACTCAAAGTTGATGTTTATTCTTCTTCTAAAAAAAAGCTGATAAAGAGTACAAAGAAGGAGCTAGGCATGGTGGTGCATGCTTGTAATCCTCGCACTTGGGAGGCTGAGACAGGAGGATTACTCAGGTTTGAAGCCAGCTTCAGCTACTTAGTGAGGCTCTCAGGAACTTAGACCCTGTTTCCAAATAAAATATAAAAACAGAGATCTGAGAGTATAACCTGGAGGTTGAAAGCCCCTGGGTTCCACCCCGAGTACCAAACACACAACAACAACAACAAAAAAGAGTACAAACAAGGTTCACAGGGCCTAAATATAAGTAGATGGGCACTGGCCTCGTTTCCCATTGACTCCAGATATTGATGGTCTTGGCAGCTGGTCAGAGGGAGATGTCCACATGATCCAAGGACTACAGCACTACTGATTTTTATACCAAGGGTCAACTGGTATCCAGAAATAACTTATCAGGCTGTGATCTAGTACATGTTGTGCTACCTAGGCTTCATATGTTGGTTTCAAGACTCAGAATGTTTGTTGTGCCACAGCTGGGCAATCTTCTTCTTGCTCTGAAGAGCCCATGAAGGCTTTATCAGGTTCATTGACAGATTTTTTTTTTTTTTTTAGTCATTGAGCCCTTCCAAAGCCTTCCACTATGAGTAACTAGTTACTGTTCCTTTCTTGAATATGGATTTGTAAGAAACAGTAATTAAAAATGGGTCACAAGCAGGACGAGGTGGGCACACCTATGACCCCAGTATTTGGGAAGCTGAGACAGGAGGAATGCAGGTCGAGGACAGTCTCATTCAGTAGTGAAACTCTCATCAATCTAGTGAGACCCTATTTCAAAATAAAAATAGGGCTAAGGGTTTAGCTCAGAGGGATAATGCCCCTGGATTTAATTTCTAGTAACACACACACACACACACACACACACACACACACACACACACACGGGTCATTTAAGAGTATTCCACTCTCTATATTATCCCCCTTCATATAACTAGGGTTTTGTAATGTTAGGATTTAATACATATGATTTTTAAATACTAGGTACAAATGCCTTTCATCCATGGAAAGATGGGAGGACACATTCTTATGTCTGTTCTTGAAGGCTTAATGGAAGTATTTTTAGTAGCAACCACAAAACCTGGAACATAGCCCAAAAGATGAAAATGTTTAAGAAGGTTACTTCAGATGTATCCCATATTCCAAACAGAAGACTCATTTGTCTGGCTTATGGGTGAGGCTCAGTATTAAGTTCCCATTCCACAAAATGTTGCCAAAGACTAGGATTAGGGGCTCATAAATCAAGTGGAGCTAACCTATTTAGACTGAAATTCTATCTCTCAGGGCTGAGGGGTTTCAAATAGGCTGAACCAGCAATGTAATTTTCATAAATACCAGTGGTTTTACTTCAATGTACATATCTTTATGAAAGTTTGAAGCAGTGTTAAAATGCATAGAAATAAAACTGGATAAAACTTAATGTTTTTAGTCAATTTGATTAAGGAGTTCAGTGAAAAAAGATAAATTTGACATTGGGTTTAGATCTTTGAGATGCGCTGGGTTTATGTAAGTATCATCCACACAACAAACATAAAGCCTTGCCTGAAAAAGTACAATGGAATATAAATAAATTTGCAAAATGCTCCCCTACATACCTGCAGTATAACAGCCATTTTGAAAGACAATGTCATATATTGTATCTTGGAAAAGAGATTAGTGTAGTAGGTCTAGTTTGAACAAGGATGGTGCATGATCTCCCAGGATGACAGCAAAGATGAAGGTAAGCTAGCATACTTTGATTATGGTAGATAACAAAACAAAACTAGCCCCTAGCATGCTTCCAGTACTTAAATAAGTCATGAAGCTGACTTGATGCAAAGAAGTCAATTGCTTTACTGAGAAACTTATATAATACTTACAAAATATGTCACATATCAGTTATGGCCACATGTTTCTTTCTGCTCTGCCTTGAAATAAACAGAAATAAGTTCAAATCTCAATCCTATGACATAATGCTATGGAAGAAAATTCAGAAATTATTTTTTTCTGAATCTGTTTGTTTTTAGATATGTAAAATAGGCATAAAATCAGTAAGGACTTAATTAGAATAATTAAAATCTAAATTAGTGCCTGGGCCATTATAGGTATTCAGTACATAAATGCTGTGTTTATTTTTCTTACCCATTTAATTTTAAACTTCAAGCATGAGCAAAAAATAAAAAATAAAAAGAAAGGGAAGATTGGTAAGCAGTGTTGATGTCAATATGTTTTCTTATTCAAATCAAATCTTGAAAAAATATTATTTAATAATTCCATATGAACCCTTCGGGAGCATAGAAATTCAACTTGAGATAGTGACTCCCACCCGAACATTCAACCACACAGCTCCTGCCTCCTGACATTCTGAATACTTACTGCAAAAATACTGTTCTCACTGGTTCCTACAGTTACCTGGACCTTGGAAAATATCCTATTTACTTCTTCTGTATTTAAGCATTCCTCCTAGATCAGTTCTTCTCACCATAACAAAAGTAGTTTCATTGGGCTTCCTGCCAAATGCCTGAGCAGGTAGAACTTCCTTTTCTAGTATGAAAAGTGGGGAGGCAGCTGCAGCGCACAGGCCCACTTGATAGCTCTGAGCTCCCCGTCACAAGCATGCCTTTTCCCCTCATTACCACTGAGGTTATCACTAGACTTCATCCCACTGAAGGCTCAAAATAAAATATTCAGATGCCTAAAATATGCTGGCTACTACTTTGTTAAAAAAAATTAAAATATGAGCAAATCCAGCATTTAAAAATAAGATAGACTTTAAAATATTTCATAGTTCATATTGAACAGTATGATCTTTTAACTTAATACATGAATTGTTGAGAATAAGTTGTTATGTTCCACACCACTGATTATCCATAATGAATTATATATAATAATCTGGACAGTAGAATCAGATTATTGAGTTTCCAATTTTGGATCTATTGCATATACATGAAATTTTAGGTAAGAAAGTTATTTTTCCAAATCTGTTTTATCATCTATAAAATGAAGATATTAGTAGTGTTGACCTCCTGGAATTATCAAAGGCATTTAAATGAAATGATGTGTGCAAAACATCGAATATACCTACAATGCTTTGGGAGACATAGGAATTACTCACTAATTCTCTAATAATTTAATGAATTATTATTATTTGAACAACAACCTAATAAACAGTGTATTAGTACTTAAATTTGTGCTATCAGGTACAAAATGCCACTGTAAACTTGGCCAAGGTGTGGTGAATACTATGAAGAAGCAAAGATAGAAAATGGCGTTTAATATAATCATTTCTTTCTATATCTTTTTGTGTGTGGGTTATTATTTATTTATTTATTTATTTATTTTTATTTTTTGTGGTACTGGGGATGGAACCCAGGGGATTTCTACCTCCAGGCTACACTCTCATACCTATTTTTTAAATATTTGCTCTGGAAACAGGGTCTCACTAAGCTGCTGAGAGCCTACTAAACAGCTGAGGCTGGCTTTGAACCTGTGCGATCCTCCTATCTCAGCCTCCCAAGTACTGGGATTACAGGCATGCTCCACCATGCCCGGCTTCTTTCTATATCTTTCTTTATTCATTTTAAACCAGGATCTCCCTAACTCACCATGTGCTGGCCTCAAACCTGAGATCTTTCTATCTCAGCCTCCCAAGCACTAGGATTAGAGTAATTCAGTCGTTTCTGAAAGGTACACAGACCAAACTACAGCAATATGTGTTAGTCAGATGTGTGCTATAAAGAGAATGCCGTGGTCTGTGTGGCTCAGACAACAGACATCCATTTCTTGCACCGTTGGGGGTCTGTGATCAAGAGTGTGGTGCCTGCAGATGCTGTTCCTAACTGTGGTTGTCTTCGTGAGCTTCAGAGGGCTGCTGTCTGGCTACATCCTAGCATAGAAGACAGAGGACACTCTAGTCTCCCTTCTTCTTATAAGAACACCAATCCCATGACTTAATTGAAAACTACTTACCTCCCAAAGGGCCCACTTTCAAATTCCATCACATGGAAGGTACAGGTTCAGTATATGAATGTTGGGGAATGCAAACATTCCATCCATAATACCTATTCTGAAAAGTAAATTTGTGCTGAACTTTTTCTCTCTAACAGGTTTTGGGCATCGAGAGTTAAATGGGCAAACTGGGAAGTTATTTGTAGCTTTCTTAAGAAGGTAAGCATAAGGGGTTTATGTAAGTAAAGCAAAAGTAGATATGGAGACAAAGGGGGCTGCTGAAAAACAGAGAGGGAAGAGCAAGACAAAATCAGGAAAGAGTTTTTTATGCACTAAGAAGTCACCTCTACCTCTATGTGACTTGCTGCTTCTGAGTTCAGGCTTGAGGAGTTCTTTCACCCAGATGCCTCACAGAATCTCTTTTATACATCAAATGTAGCATCAGAAGCTTTTCCTATTACCTTGGCCTCAGACAATCACAGCTGGATGATCTAATAAAATAAAATGTGCCTAAGTCTGCTAGGTTCCAAAAAGGTTTGCTGTTTTCTTTTCATCAGATCTTACCTACCTGGAATTATTTTGCATGAAGTTGATTCATTCAAGTTCAGGTTTTAAGCATGTCTAAAGACACCTGTGTACTAACAGATGGATAAAAATGAAAGAGGTATGCAAACACAGGCCCTATTGTGTATTAGCCCTGTGAATGGGGACAGGGCACTCTTTCTGCATGAGTTTATCTGTACTGTGAAGTTTTAAGTACCTACCTCAGGACACTGTGAGAAGCCCAAGCATTTGATAAATCTGAAACATTTTGTAAACTCCCCAACTGCACCAGGCTATTAAGTGCAAATGCCCCTAAATGGGGTGATTCTTTTCACTCTCTCTATTGTCTTCTCCAGAAGTGATAAACTTGACAAGTTCTCCCATCAGAACAGGTTTTGATTGCATTTGGCAGCTTGAAAAGAAAGCAGGAAGGATTAAGAAGGATGTTTAATGAGAGGAGAAAAGGGAATAAATGACTCCATTGTGAAAATAACCTCACTAGTTCATAACTGTGTATAGGTAAAGTATACTGTTTCCTTTCATAAACCCAGGAAAGAAGCTGGGAATGGAGGTTATTTCGTGTTCCTTTCTATACGATGAAGGCATGCTTTTATTGCAGCATTTAAAGGCAAAGTCTTGGTGGGGTGGATTAGCTTTGGAACATTCTCCCCTGAGGATGAGGTTTTGTGATAGGTAGAGAAGAAAGGGGCAAGAGAAAAGGCTTTCGTTGGGGCAGAGAGAGGTCAAGATGCCATGAGGTTTGGAAGAGAAAACTAGAAGGACATTTTTAAAGTGTGTGGCCACTCATCTTTTTCCATCAGCACTATGAATGGCAGAGGAAGCCCCTGGGTGTTTGTGTTCATTGTCAACTCAATACAGGCCTAACTTTGGCTTCACTTTTAGGAGTCCCTCAAAATACAGTTGTCCAGCGTAAGTGTTTTTCTATTCTCCCCACCTACAGACTAGTGAATATGACTGATCTTGTTTCATGAGGCATTATCAAGTTAATAGGTCTCAAGTTGATTTTGAGTGATTTGTTGTTGAGTCATTTATTATATTTAAATGTGTTCATTGTCCTTCTAACTTTTAAGTATACTCATTGAAGGTGGCCATGGCCTTCATGTGCAAGAGCATCAGCTCTACAGAGGTGAGGGAGGTAGCTTAACCAAGTTGGTAAATGGAAAGTTACCAGCAGTATAGAAATAGACCCAAGTTTATGGACTTGGAAATGTGTTGTCAATATCATTCATTTAGCTAACTTAAAAGTTACATACTGACAAAGTCTTACAACAAAGGAGAGAGGTCTTTGTTGCATTTGATTATAAGCTAGAAACTCCACTAATCCCTTTTGAGGTGACACTACTATAATCATGCTTTTCTTGTCACTTTTTAGCTACATGACCTCTTTGTCATTATTTTAATTTTTAGAGAATACTTTCTTTAGGAAAATGAGAAGTGTAAAATATATGTGGCAGGAGGTTGGAAGAATTAAATGAAACAAGACTGGTAAGTCACCTAGCACTGTCTCTGGGACAGAGAGGCTCTCAATGAATGTAACTGTTAATATAAGAGAGGAAAAATAGGCTGAGAATTAAGAGAGCTGGAAGCTGGTTAACTGCAGATTGGAGGCCAGCTCTCCACTCCTCCTTGTGCAGAGCTCTGGAAACTGCAAGGGACACGCCTCTCCAGTGCAGGTTAGAGAAGAACAGCAGCACCGGGCTGGAGTTCCATACTCCTGAAATTCTGGTACAACACCAATCTGAGTTGCTTTTGATGGCTTTACAACCAACCTTTGGGCATTCTGCACTCGTGTGTACTCTTAGCCATTCATGGTCAGCCAGGGCATGCCTGTGGAATGCTTCTTCCTGTAATGGTTAACTAAAGGCAAAGCATGCTCTGTTTGTTGAGTTGCAATAGAGAAAATACCAGTCATGCTCCAACTTGTAAGGTGGCCTGAGACTCTAGAGGTGAACTACCCCTCAGGGCACATTGACTTCCATCTAGCTTCCTTCAAGCCACCTGGCAAATTCCTACTCATCCCTCACAGGTTACACAAATGCTACCTTCTCTGTAGCCTCCTCTGACCTCTGCATCAGGAACAGTTAGGAGAACTCCACCCATGACTCATGATCTGTACATGTGTCTGTTATATGGCAATCCTAATGTAGTCTTCTGAATTACTTGGATTGAACTATGATTTTATACCAACCTCTTTAAGGATTGATTTTATTTATTTATTTATTTATTTATTTGGTGGTACTGGGGTTCCTGGAAACCCTTCTACCTCCGGGTTACACTCCCAGACCTATTTTTATACTTTTTTTATTTGGAAACAGCGTCTCTTAAGCCAGCATGGCTGGCTTCGAACATGTGCAATCCTCCTGTCTCTGCCTCCCAAGAGCAGGGATTACAAGCGTGAGCCACCATGCCCAGCTAAAGATTGCTTTTAATGTTGAATTTTTCTTGGTTTTGGTAAAGCACACATAATACACGTGCATGTCCCCCCAACACACACACACACACACACACACACACACACACACACACACACCATGTACACATCTTGGGTGGATTGCAGATATCTTGACATAGTCATTTGCAAATGGCAGTGACTGACACACTGTAAGATTTTTGATAAATCAATGAAAAAAATAGTTTTTTGTGCAAGGATGGCAAGATTTTTCCTTAAAAATTCAAAGAATCCACAAATTTTCAGAGAAAACTAAGTATTAAAGAGTGTCCGAAGAGATTTTGATCAACTCATGACTGGTGATATATTCCCCCCCGCCATAAAAAAGGCTTTCTAGACTAGTTGACCTAATCCTATTTTGATTATCTTTCAAATGTTGCCTAATAGTAAAGACCATGGACAGAGTGCAAAATTAGTTACACTCAATTTCTGAAATACAAGCTATAGCAATTTTTCACAGGGGCACAGGTTCAATAAAGGGAGATTATTTCTCCTTTGGTCCTGTGTTTCTGTTACAGACTATTCAAAGGCAAATGGAGATTAATGTATTTTGCATTTGGGAAAAATGGTGAAATTTTATCTACCAGTCTCTTCTTACTGATGTGCCCCATCTGTTGCTACTGCATGAAATCACAGCCACAGGCCTGGCATTAAAGATAGAAAGTGTCCAGCAGAAGCTACTGAGGGCTGCAGGGGAAAACTGGGCATAGTGGGCCCCAGGATGAATTTTGTCTATCTTCATAATAATGCCAGGAGCTCATGGACAGGGATCAATGCATTATCTCTCCTACCTGATAGCAGAGACTATCAGATGCAGAGAATTAAACCTGGCATCCAGATGTCAGTAAAAACAGTCCCTTGGAGAAGGGGCCATCCAACCTATAAAAATTCTCTGTCTTCTCATTTTCATTGCATTACTTTAAGACTCAGAAATTCTTTCCTCTTCAGTCTTTCACAACACACCTGCTTGAGTAAGCCTTAATTTGCGTAAGAAAAAAATAAGAATGATATTATGGAATTATTTGCCTTTGATGGTAAACTCCACCTTCTCCCGAGGGCAATTGGCAAGCTCTTGTCCTCTGCTGCTGTTGCCGCTGCTGGAGAAAGGCCCAGGAAAGAGCAGTGCTCCTGGCCTGTGATGGGACGGAGATCCCTAGTGGAAAGGCAGAGCAATCACAGCCTCCATCAGGTGTGGCTGCCTGAGAGGGCCTGACCTCACAGCCTCCATCAGAGCCCACAGAAGCCATCACTTTCCAGGTAGGCTAATATGTGTGCTCACTGCAATTCCATTAACTACACGTCCTCAACTTAAAGGATTCTTGGGAATTTGAAGAGCTAATTGGGATCTTGAAAAAGGAAAAGGGATGCAGGCAGTACTTGCTTCTTTCTTCTTGCCTGCTCAGAAATTGTGTGTCTAGCTACAAAGTTTAGAATTCCCAGGAGCTCTGAGTACATTAAAAATGTGAGACATAGTCTGCCATTAACTGGACCCGTGTGAGACTATGTAAATTACCATAGCTTGTTATAAACAGTAGGTTTGTAAATATCCAAGATCTATGACAACAGCATAAGGATAAGGATCGTTCCTTATACTCAAAGTGTCCAAGGGTTGCAGAGTCTCCTTGTCAGGCATTACAGTATTTTAATCTCTGCTTGCCTGTCTGGAGGCTGGCCTTCCTTCCCTCCCTCTTTCTCTTTTTTTCTTTTTTTTTTTTCTTTTTTCTTTTCCTTTTTCTTTTTCTCAAATAGGGAACGGCTATGTGACTCTTTTAAGGAGGGGAAAAGACAAACAGAAATAGGGACACCAATTATCCAGTTTTATTTGTACAGCCAATAGTTTGAATTCAGTTTTTAAAAAAGACACTTCTAATGCATAGTCAATGGTATCTTTTAAACTTGTGCAGGATATTTGGGGAAAATATTCTGCTCTAGTAATTTAAGAATCTTTCTATTTTTCATCCTTGGGGATAGAACGTGATTTGATGCAGTACAGAAAGATTAAAAATATTTGCCTCACAGGGTGCTGCTAGTAAAGTCACAGGGAAGAAAGACTGGCTAATTTGGAAAATGAGTAGAGTGGTCTTGACAGTTTTCATTGCATTTGCTAGATCCCAACCCTGTTCCTGCCAGATGCCTCTAGATGTGTTTAATGGCAGGACTGTGGTGGGCGTTCAAAAGTACAGAGGTTGCTGGGCGTGGTGGTGCACTTTGTAATCCCCGCACTTGGGAGGTGGAGACAGGAGGATCGCGCAGGTTCGAAGCCAGCAGCGCTGGCTTAGGAGACCCTGTTTCCAAATATAAAAAAGTATAAAATAGGTCTGGGAGTGTAGCCCGGAGGTAGAAGGACTTCCAGGAAACCCGGTACCACCAAACAAACAAACAAACAAACAAACAAATGAACACAAAAGTACAGAGGTTGATTTTGATCACCCCAAAGGCAACACTGAAGTGTACTTTAATGAACACAAAGTTAGCATATTGTAAAGCCTAAGTTAGTAAATCAAACTATTCCCTAAAATAAGAAAGAATGTGAGAAAAGTGGGAAGATTTTTATAGCAACAATAAATACTGTATTCTCTGTTTCTAGGCATCAGAATGTTCAGATTCTTTTACGCTCCACCCCTTAAGAACCTCTGTAATACTATGTTGCTGTGTATTGTGCTAAGAAGTCTTGTAATTGCTTATTAAGGAACTGTACTCCCTGTTATAATATGTACCCCATACATGCAGCAATACCAGTCCTCCTTCCCCTTGGATCTCGATACCTGGTGCAATGTAACTCTTATCAAATATTTGTGAATTTTACTCATAACTAGCACATGAATATAGAACAATGATATATTAAAAAATAATCTTATTAATCTTATTAGATAAACCTCAAATCAATTTTACCATTTTATATTAGATTTGAATTGATTTTGTAGTGGCCAGCCATAAAGCTAGGGAAAAAAAAAAAGAAAAAGAATGGGTCAAAACATCTAGATGAAAAAGGAAATCCTATAGAGGAGCAAACAAGACAACCTAAAGGACAAAGGAGGGGGGAAGAGGAAAATCTCTAAAACACACAATGTACTTAAACATATCAAAGTCAATCACTAAGACAAGCAAGGGAAGGAGGGATGGAGAGGTACTGGGGTGGGAATTGGGTAGGGATTAAATCAGTGATGTGTACATGTATGTACACACAAGTTTTTTTGCCCCAATATGATGTATGAATATAATGCACCAATAAAAAACTTGAAAATAAAATAAAATAAAATGTGTTTTTTTTAAAAAAAACATATGATGGAATGAAAAAATAATTTAAATAAAAGTTTTAGTAATTTAATGGTAAGATCCCATCTCTTCCTCCCCAAAATCTTCTGGTGGAGAAATTATTATACTCGTTTTACAGAAGAGAAAATGGGTTAAGGGACTTTAAGAAACAAAGTCAGGCTGCTAATCCAATGTTTTGCAAAGCACAAACACAAACACTATCCTTTATTGAAGGCAGGGGAAGATGTATCTTAATTCTGATAAAATGTATTCATACCCAGGAAGCAGAGTTTGGGATGCATGAGTGGAATAAGGAAAGCATAGAACTAAAACAGAGAACAAAGAGAAGCAGGAGGTGGCACTCGCAGGAGAAAGCAACTGCTTCAGTGTAAGATTTATCCTGGCTACAGTGTGAGGCGTGGTAGGAACCTATGCCATTATTTAGGAGGCCACCAGTTGGTGCTTCCACTGAACCTCAATAATCAGCAATTCTAATTTCAAAATTAATAAGGACCTGCTCACACATAAAAATGATTATAAATTAACACCCCGGTGCTATTTGGAGGCAGAACTGTCCCTCTAGAAAAGACAACTTTCATGGACATCTCCATGCTAGGCCACTGGCATGCTCAGCGTCGTCCCAGGCCTTCAGTCTCTCAGAACAGAAAGCCTTGTTGGCTTCCTTCCACCCACAGCGTCCTATAGGACCTGCTCCACGTGCTTCTCTGCCCTCTTCTCCTTCCACCTTTTTCCACACTCAATCTCCTCCAGCTACTTTACCCTCCATACTGTTCATATATCATATATCTTTATTATAATATCAACTCAGCCATCTCTTCACTTTCCATAGAACTCTTCCTTAGTTATCTAAAATCACACACACACACACACACACACACACACACACACACACTCCTCTCTGTAATCCTACATTTTACAACCTCCTGCCTTGTTTATTGTTTTCTCTGTAGCTCTTATAATTTTCAAACATAATAATATTTGTCTATTTTAGTAGATGCATACTTCAAACAGTGCTCAGCACATAATAGAGTTTCAGAAATTCTGGTTAATGGGTCGATGTAAAAAGGAACAGTTTGTTATCTTCTCTTTCCAAAGTTGGGAGGAGAACCTTCAGTGGTTGTCCCAAGCTACTCAGGAGGCTGAGGAAGGAGGATCACTCTAGTACAAGAGTTATGGGCCAGCTTAAGCAATATAGCAAGACTCCAAGTCCAAAACAGTAATAGTAGTAATAATAATGTAATAATGTGTGTGTGTGTGTGTGTGTGTGTGTGTATAGTAACAGGCTGCATATAAGGCTAAGTGGCTCAATCTCCAGAGACAAATGAAATCAAAAGAAGCAGAGACGTTGGCTGAATGACACTGCTGTGCCTCTGGAGGATGTAGCAGAGAGGGAACAGTCTTTCGGGGTTCTGAGGCTGGTCTGAGAAAGAGGCAGTCCCTCACAGTTCAGATAAGGCAGGAGCTTGAGAGGCATGCTCTTTACAGAAACTTCCCTGGAGGAATTTGTTTCTGCTTTGTAGACTCAGGCTTTCTAGAGGAGCCTGACCATTCCTTCTGATGGGGTCCATTTTCACAGACTCCATGCCTGCCCAGAGAGCCTCACTGCTTCTTACCAAATGCACACATCCGTCCAGCAATGGCAGCCTCAAGTCCCAGAGCAGGGCATAGGCATGTCTGTGAAACCTCAAGCCCCTCCCAGAAGAGAAGTCTGAGAGGGCTGTGGCACTCATGAAACCACCTCTACTCCTGGAAAGGACAAAGAGGGGCCACATCCCAGACTAGAAGAGATGAGAAGACTCGAAGCGAGTTCTCTTTCTAGGACAGCTTCTGGCCAGTCTCAGAAACAAATCCCACTGATCTATGAAAGCACACCTTGTCCCATCTGTATTACTAGAGCAATTCTGTATTACTTTGAGGACTTCTGGTGGATAACAAACCCAGAGTGGAATAACTTTAATATCAACCACTGGCCAATTTTTATTAATGGATTTCTTTGTAGCAACTTCTATTTATTTGAAAAGAAATAAAAAGGCTTAGCAGAAGTTGCTATAATTTAAGCTGAGAAATATAGCAACTGACCAGAATGATTTTCACTAATTATTAAAATTATATCCAAGCATTGCTTCAAGACTGTTCTCACAGAGACACAAATGTATAGTTTTTGTATTTTGTATTTTTTTCTAAGGGGTCAGGGGTTTGCGGGGCTCATGTACCTTTTTGTTTCTAGTGCTTAGTAATTGTCCCCTGTCCATCAAATGCTCCCTGAAATAAGTCCCAATGCCTTTGAGTATACTCGTCCAGTATTTCCTCAGCTCTTTGTACATACCCACATCGTAGCACATTTTAATTACCTGTTTCCCTGTGTATCTCCTGCACTAAAATGTGAGCTCCTCACTGATAATCACTGGGA
Source organism: Muscardinus avellanarius (assembly GCF_963383645.1). Classification (NCBI taxonomy): domain Eukaryota; kingdom Metazoa; phylum Chordata; class Mammalia; order Rodentia; family Gliridae; genus Muscardinus; species Muscardinus avellanarius. The sequence continues at coordinate 47,498,732 of NC_137786.1, read as the reverse complement.
AAACTGAGGTACCTGGGTCTCATTTATCAATACCTGGGTCTGATTTATAATTTGATTCCCTTCCCAAGTTCTTAGATTAGTGGCTGGCAAACAAAAAGTATTGAGGGAATTCCTTCAATCACTTACCACCAGAGGACCTGTTACACGTCAGGTGTTCTGCCAGGTATTAGCTACAAAGCAATGACCGGGTCAGCCACAGCCAGACAATCCTCATCCCTCCCTTCTTGGAGCTCCCAGCCTGGGGGCTGAGTGTAGGAGAGAATCCAGCAATTACTCAAGCAATTACTAACGGAGTGATATGAGTTAGCATTCAGACTGTAGAAGGACAAGCAGTGCACTAATACATTCTAGTCATCTGGCAAGACTCCCAGAGTAAATGGCGCTAATACTAAGACTCTTCAGTGATGAATACAGCACAGCCAGGAAGAGTGGTAGAAAAGAGTATCCTAGGTAGAAGAAATAGTATACAACAAGTCCTAGTGAATCCTAAACTCCTGACAGACCATACCCTTTGAGATTTGGCAATGAGAGTGCTAACTTCCCCAAATCCTTGAAAATTGCCATATTATAAGCATCCTTTTGAAATAATGAGTGACCACAAAACTAAGCACTGAATAATAAATAGTGAATGGGATTTCAATGAGAAATGTCAAAGGAATTCTTTAACTGCATTCTAGCAAAACATAATCTTTGAAGCTCTTTACAAAAAGGGCTTAATGAATTTTTCAAAGAATGCCTTTAAGACATTAGGTTTCCCTGCTGTGAAACAACAAAAAAAAAAGCAGAGGATAAAAAAAAGAGACAGACTTCTCAAATGAAATCAGAAATACAACATGAGAAGGTATGTCTCAAATGGATCCTCACTAAATTTGTCATATGCCTCTTTCTTAAAATAATTTTGAAGTCCATAAGTGGCTTAAGCACAGTGCTACTAAGGTAAACTGATCAAAGTGTCCGATCAAAGATATGAAACACTTTATATCTCAGTTTCTATTTTCATAAGTTCCATGTTTGAAATCATAAAGTGCTATGTCAAGTGCTAAAAAGGAAGATCCTAGGAACCATCAGATAACATCGGTGCTTAGAAGGACAGTCAATGGCTATCTGGGTTATTCGCCCACTCAGACGCTACCCCATGACTAGAAAGATGCCCTATTTCCAAATACTTTTAAAAAGAGATTAAAGTCTCATTTAAATTGCAGTTTAAGTGGTTTTCTTAGGGGGTGGGGTAATGAGATTAATGAGACAAAAATGCACACCTGCCAAAGACAGGTAGAGGGCTGGAGCTTTCAGTTTGTTAAGTACTCACTGAGAGTCCATCAGAGACCTGCACCCCAGAGGTTCCATCTGAGAGCTGTGAGTGAGTGAGCTGTGGTCGGCTAATCCTCACCAGCCTAGCAAGGCCCCAGGAGACATGGCATGTTAATGCTGACCACACAGTGCTAGGCCTGAAGGACTTTTCTGAAGCCACTAGCTGGAGATTATAAATAACTTACTCCAAGTGGGAAAGGTAAGATCAGCAAGCCTCTCTTCCTAAGGTAGAGAACAAATGACACCACCCTATTTCCTTTCCCATATCCTATATATTTGTACTGGTTTTAGGAGAAGAACAGGATAATATCTAGATAATGAAGCAATGCACCTGTGATGATTTGTGGGGGTAAGTACACTTGTATGCATGCACTTATATAAGTGTGTGTGTGTGTGTGTGTGTGTGTGTGTGTGTGTATTTAATCTGCTTGGGATACTATAATGAAATGCCATATACTGGGGTGCTTATAAAGAATAATATATTTTTTTAACTCAAGAAGTGTTTATACAAAAAGTCTAGCTCTGTTTACACTGTTACCACTGTTACCACTGTTTAGAGGTATTTGTATAGTCAGTGAACAAAAACAGCTACCATCCATTTATATTTAAAAACATCTATCTTGTATAGAATCCTAAGTTTTGACCCTTCTAAAATCATTTTGGTGACACTTCAATGTCTTCAGAATATGGTTCAATTCTAATTTTTATTCCTATAAGAACCTCCATGTATTTTTTCTTGACTTCTTCATTTAGGTGAGATGTCACTTTTTCTATGTGTTTAATTAGTATTACTTTTTATAAGTTTATGGGATAAGTACTAAATTATCTCCTTAACATAGAGAACTAAATTATCTCCTTAACATATCAGAACTGTCCAATATCAATAAATAGGCAGAATAGGCAAATTTATTTTACTTTTATGTTAGTATTTTATTTTGTTTTGAGGCTAAACATGTTGGTAATTGATATGCACTAAACCATGTTACAATAATATGAAATATTTAAACCTATTATTAATAATTATATCACTGAAAAGTTCAAATTACTCTATGAAGATATATATTAATATGATAATGAGCACCCACCATGCTCATTATTTTATATTTTGGGCAGGCCAAATATAAAATACAATCTCTTCCCCTAAGGAGACACACATAGGTCAAGTGAGAGAATAGAGCAGTAAATAGATAATCTCTGTGTAACAAACTGAAGAAGCTGTCTGCCTGGGCAGAGTGCTATGGAGCATGAAACAGGAAATGAGCACAACTGCCTGGAAGGACTAGAGAGGCTGCACTAAAGAGATGCTAATCTACCTGCATCCTTCGTGAGGCATAAAGAAAAAACAACAGGGCACAGGCAAATAGAGTCATTCATATATATACATACGGACATGGGTACATGTATATTTGCTTATATATAAATACTATAGAGTGTACTATTTGTATATATGTACATGGATATGTATACAATATAGGATATTACATATATGAAAAGACATATAAAGTATATTTATTTTATATATATTTATAATTCCCTTCTATATATATATATACACATAAATATATTCTCTTCTTGCTCAATATATGTGTGTATCAAATTGGTAACTCTTTCATATATATGTACATCTATACATATATAATACTACATAGGTATAAAATATGTGATACACACACTTAGACTATATATATATATATATATATATGCATATATATCTTACATAGATAGGGTACTATAGAGAGAGGGAGACAAAGAGAGGGAGGGGGAGAAGAGAAGGTACCTTGGTATTATAGAAAAATTGGGCCGGGCATGGTGGTGCACACTTGTAATCCCAGCATTTGGGAGGCTAAGATAGGAGGATTGCGGTTCAAGGATAGCCTCAGCTACTATTTAGTGAGGTTCTTTGCAACTATGTGAGACCCTGTTTCAAAATAAAGAATAAAAATAGAGCTGAGGGTGTAGCTCAGAGGTAGACTGCCCCTGGGTTCCATCCCTTTTACCACATAAAAAAGGAAAATTGGTATTATATATAGAATAATTTATATATAATATATAAAATAATATCAGATGATATAAATGCATACATATATAGTCAATTATTCTATCTAATTTAATCTATCTTTGTTATGGTTTAAATTCAAAATATCCCTCATAAAGAGCTCATGTTACACAGTGCTGCCAAGTTTGAAGCTGTGGCAAGGTGGAGGATATAGATCACTAGGGGCGTCACCTTGCAGACTGTATCAATCCCTGGCACCGTCCCACACTCCTCTCAGTGTCTGTCTGTCTGTCTGTCTGTCTGTCTGTCTGTCTGTCTCTCTCTCTCTCTCTCTCTCTCTCTCTTTCTCTCTTTCTCTTTCTGTCTTTCTCTCCTTGTTGGCCACCACCAGGAGAGAGCAGCTTTTCTTCTTCCACCATGCCCTGAAGCCATTGTGATTCCTGCCTTGGAGTCAGCTGATCGTGGACTGACCTCTGAAACAGGGAAACCTAAGTAAACTTTTCTTCCTCTAAGTTGTGTTCATCAGGTATTTTGGTTATCACGATGAAAAAATTGGCTTAAACAATCTTGCCATTGTGGATATTTCTATGTTGATACAGCTCAAGGTTCTTAATTATTCTACACATCTACCTGCAACTCAAATTGAGAAAATATAAAATGTGAATAAGGTCCCTAGTAATGAAAAATTGCAAACAAAACTTATTTTCAATAATGTTTTTGTGGTGGTTAGACTGTTATATCTCTGAGTTGCCATCTAATAAGCTAGCCCTGGCATCTTACCGATTTTGAAACTAGTTAATAAATCTCATCCAAAATTTTGGTGAAAGCCGGGCCTGGTGGCGCAGGCTTGTAATCCCAGCATTCGGGAGGCTGAGACCTGGAGGATCGCAGTTCGCGGACAGCCTTAGCTATTCAGTGAGGCCCTCTCCAACTCAGTGAGACCCAGTTTCAAAATAAAAGAATAAAAAATAGAGCAGGGGGTGTAGCTCTGAGGTCAAATGCCCCTGGGTTCCATCCCCAGACCAGAAAAAAAAAATTGGTGAAAATTTGGCTGAAGTATTATTTCTCTAATTCCCCAATTTATCCACATTATGGGAATGAAAATGCTCTTGCCCACTTTTTAAACAGATCTAAAATCAAGCTGTAATATTTGAAGATTTGAGGGTCACTTTAAGCTGGTAGTCAGCCTCATTCTGATCAAGAGAAAAAGAATTACATGAATATGTGACTTGCAGGTATGGGCAGAAACAGAGGCAGCTGATAAAGAGCAGGGTCTCCTGCCTATTTCATTATTTAGAGTGACGATGAGTTTAGGGCCTGGTTGGGGTGGAGGGACAAGCAAGTAGCAGGACTGTACTATTTGCAGGAATGGGGAAATGGGAACATGTGATGCCATATACATCATACAGCCTAGCTTCCGCCTTTGAAAAATTCAGTACCTTTCGCAGCTGGAAAGAGAAGCTATACCACTGACAAAACTGTAACTCTGAGGGGAAATTAATAGCATTTTGCATTTCAGGTTTCCTGGGAGGATGTGCCATGCGTATTATGTAAGGATGACACAATTTAGCAGAAGTATCCTGGCTTAAATTTCAGGTACTCTAAGAAGAGTCAATTTGGTAGGTGGCTAGGTGGCTACTATAAAACCTCCAGAAAGAGGAGAAATGGAGATGCTCTTTTAAGGAATTTGTGACCTAAGTCCAGCAAAGTTCACAAAGATTCTTTCAGTGTATACTTAAGGGGCACTTGAGAGAACTTTGGGTGATATACTCTAGCAGAAAAGTTTCGCAGTTACAGTTATGCTGAAATAAATAGGCAAAAATACTAAAAATTACTTGAGTAGGAGACGCTCCTACTCGCTGATGCAAGATCTAGGCATTAAGCGGCTGTATGTTAAGAGCCTGTGGACTCTGTACTGTGCAGTGTGATCATTACCAGTACAACCTTTTCCACAATTTGGACCTGGATTTTCATTTCTGGCTCTGCCTCTTGCTGGCTGTGAAAACTTGAGCAAATTACTTCATGTCTTTGAACCTTCCTTCATCTGTCAAAGAGATGATCACACTTACTTCATAGGTAATCTGAAAGAATTTGTACTGACTTATTAATTACTACAATGATTCCTATTGGTTTTTATTTTCTTAGCTGATCTCTATAAGACAAAATTCTGAAATCAGCTCCATGCCTTCTTATCATGTTTTGTAGGCTGAGTAAAATAGCTATTCTAGCCACTCTTTAATAATAATAATAATAAAAAAAACTCCAGTTACTTTCAAAAATTAAAGCATTCAGTCCAATTTAAAAGTAGCTTGTGGACATAGAAATATCAAAAAGAACAGTTAACTTCTACAGAGGAAGTGAACAAGACCGTGTGGTTGTCTTTCTGTCTTTCTGTCCTCTGGATGAGAGACTTGTGACTCTGGGTTTTGTCTCTTGGAGAATGTTTGTGTGGAATCCTTGGGTTGCTCCTGGAGCTCTCAGGCTATGGCTAAACTTACACTAAACAACTTAGGTTGCCTAAACAACTTAGGTTGCCATTAGCCCACATGGACTAAGGGCTTTATATCCATCCTCAGTCTTTCTTTTCTTGTGATATTCCAGAATCTGCCATACTACAGTAATTTTTTTTTCTCTTTCAAAACCTCTCAAACTAATTAGGTTTTGCCATGTTGCTAATCATGTTGACTAAATGGCATAAAGTAGAAGATACTTTCAGGAGACGGAGCAGTCCATGATGAATTTGAAAATCAGTCCTGGGTCTTTATATTGAAGGGATGAAAATGTCATTCTAATAAGCTCAACTTTTTTTCTGTTTTATGAATATTAAGAGATACTGAAGGCCTTTATCTGAGTAGTGACATAATCATGTTTGGGCTTTCATTTTTTATCATTTTGGCAACAAGTGTGGAAAGTCAACTGAATAAGGAAGAAAACAGAAGAGGAATTAAAATTCTCCAATGATCCATCTAAAGTCAGGTACTGAACTGTAGTAAGCATGCCAACAGCAAAGAAACACACTGATAAATGTAGCTGATAATAATCACCTAAAAACAAATAAAATATTGGTATAACCTAAAATTTTGTATTGGAAAATCAATACTCTGAGTCTTATAACCATTGCAAATTTTATTACAGTGCATCATTCTGAAGACCTGGATTATGAGTTTCAGTGAGATTTTCCTTCTCATGAACTTGATTCAGATTGCATGGATCTTGGAGGGTTAGCAAAAAGGGAAATGACTTCATATTCTCCTCAACATCTGCTTTCCTTAGAACAAAAGGGAACTAACTTCTCCCTCCCAAGTGACTTTTATACTTATATGGCAAAGATACTTTATATAAATTAGTCCTTTTTTCTTTTCTTTTTTAAAGGGAAAAGCTATTTGTATTTCACTCCCAGTCCCATCAAGAATGGCTTCTTTTATTTTTACATTAGCTTTAACTTTGCCTTTATTATTTTTGCAAACATTTTTTAAAAACTTCATTGAAAATGATGTTAAATTCCCTAAGGAATTAGTTAAATGCAGATAACTCCCTGAGAAACATCCAAGAAAAGCTGGATTTACTGAGAACGATTTTCCATGATAATATACTAATGTACCAACCACATATTTGCTAGAGAGAGCATGATAATACCCTGTGCCAATTTCTATACCCTGCTTTCCTGTAATGAGTTTACCATCCTTTCCTGACTTAGTCTCCAAGAGCCATCTGGCCAAAAAACTTGATCTTTTTCACCTTGTTCCTCTAGTTACCAATAGAAAAGGATTGAATTTGCACCTTTGTAGTTTCAAACATACTGTCTTTTTGTAGTTTTTAAATCTTCGTAATTAACAGGTTTTTAATACTTTTCCTCAGTAAGTTCAGAGAATTCAAATATTGAAATTAATTTGAATAGCTAACATTTACTGAATGCTACCACATGCCAAGTGTCATGTTCAGGATTTTCCTACAATATCTCAATCTGTGTGACAAACTTAGAATATAGGAATATGGTGCCGGGCGTGGTGGCTCATGTTTGTAATCCCAGCATTCGGGAGGCTGAGACCGGAGGATCGCAGTTTGCGGACAGCCTCAGCTACTTAGTGAGGCTTTCTGCAGATTAGTGAGACCCTGTTTCAAAATAAAGAATAAAAAATAGAGCAGGGGGTATAGCTCGGAGGTCAAATGCCCCTGGGTTCCATTCCCAAACCCGGAAAAGATAAAAGAAAATAGGAATATGTTTCTGGTTTACAAATGATAAAATAAACTTAATGATAAAGCTAATGATAAATTAGGGTATGATAAAATAAACTCAAACAGATTAACCTAGCTGGATTACATCTGACTCCAATATAGGGTTCCTAGCTATTGAGCTGCTTTACTCCCCCACCTAAAACAACAAGTAGGATTTCCTATCCATAGTACAGTTTTGAGCACAAGGACAATTTCCTGCCTTAGCATTGACACCTTTTGTTTCCTAAATGGGTTTTATGAAGTAATTCCATTGAATGAACACAAAAGCTTTTGGAAATTTATTCATATGAAGAAAAATGTTGTGAAGTGCAGGACAATTGATTTTAGCTAGAATCTTTGAAATTCCCCAAATTAACAGAGGTATGTTGTGAGGCTGATTCCTACACACTGAGAAAGAAGTGTGGCCTGCCTGTGGTTGGAGACTTGCAGTCAGCCTTAATTCTTGAATTCAGCTCATAAGGTTCAGATTATTAGTGGTGGATATTCAATTTCTAATTTGTGTGTGTGGTACTATGGATTGAACCCAGAGGCATTCTACCACTGAACTACCTCCCCAGCCTCATGTTTTATTTGTTTTTTATTTTGAAGCAGGATCTCACTAAGTTGCAGAGGACCCACCCCACTAAGTAGCTGAGGCTGGCTGTGAACCTAGATCCACCTGTCTCAGCCTCCCAAGTACTGGGATTACAAGTGCATGCCACCATGCCCAGTTTTCAATTTCTAATTTTTCCATAGCAAATTAAATCAATATCATAGCCTTATTTTCTAGTTAAAAGGTGCTATTTAGTGTTCTAAAGCTTTCCACCTCATATGGCACAGGGCAAAGAAGAATATAAAAATCTACAGGTAATTCACTAATACCCAGTTCCTGCTATCAACATTTGTTCATACTCTGTATTTTGCTAGACTAGAATTATTATTACATTAATTGCTTTGGCACTTATAACTTATATATACCAAGCTCTACTCAACCACTGATAAGTGAGTTTGGAAAGCCAGAAAACCTTCCAAAAGTCATGGACAGAAATAAATTAGGAAAAGTTTGACATGAGATAATCTAAGCACTGGAATGCCAACTTGACCATTGGGAGTCAATGGTAGCATCTTCCTACATTGGGATTATGGAAAATTATAAAGCTTAAGAGCAAAGCTTTTGAAAATTATCTTATTGGTACATTGCAAATATCCATCATAGTGAGGTTCAGTGAGATAAAAACATAGATGCACACAGCTCTGTGTGTGTTTCTCCACATCTCACTCCTCACCCACTCCTCCATCCCCACATGAGGTGAGATGAAGTAGGCCTTGGAAACACTACGTGCTCTTCCTGACACTGACTCACTTTGCATCCTGTGCTAGTCAAATAACCTTGCTGAACATTGGTTTCTTCACCTGCAAAATGGAAATAATAATATGTATGGTAAGGAGATGTTGTGGAGTTTAATTAGTGTTTCTAAAATACTTTGAGATGATCAGATGAAAGGCACACTTTAAATGTACAGCATTAATTATTATTTTTATTGTGCATAATCACTTGAAAATAGAAGCTGTTGGATGCTGTTTTACCATCACTCGGTATGTAGTATTATATTGTATAAGCCTCTTTCTGAAAACCATGTTCTTTAAAGTCAGTGTGACCAACTCATTTATAGATCTTTTCCAAAGAAACCATCTTGAGAAAATATGCAAAATAGAAAAACTATCAGGAATATGGAAAAGCATAACAAGTAAGTATTGGTTTGACCAGTTAGAGCAGACACACCTAACTGTTGATGTCAACACAACAACAGAAGGGATAATTGAAGGAGAGGAAGAAATAGCTTGATTGCAAAACAATATAATGGTGCTTCTATTTGAAGTGTGCTTTTCTTCTTAGGGACTCAAAGCACTTTAACAACAACATTATCTCCCTAATTTTCATAACATCCCCATAAGGAAGAGAGCAAAGAGGAACCCACCTTAGAGATAGGTAAATATAGACTTAGTGACTAAGTGATTTGTCAAGGTCACAGAGTCCATTGCTAGCAACAAAGTGTAGGCTGTCCTCAAACATAAGCCAAATAGTTTGCTAGAGGCAGGACAGAGACTGGAAATAAAATGTTTTGCACCTCATAACCAGGTGATGTTACCTCTCTTCATACAAATGTATTTGGTGTGAGGATAAAGATTCCTATTTGATGTCTCAATAAAATTTCTTTTAGTGCTCAGATACTGTCAGCTGGGAGAAGCACTCTCCTAGAATAACAGTACCTGAGAAAACATGTTTCCTGTTCCAGCATGTAGTTGCTTCAATTTCTGTTTCCATCAGTAATTGAAAAGATCTAAAAGGAGCTTTCTTCCTTAAGGATAATTTCACACCACTGAAAAAAAATAGTTCCCAGGAGAGAGTAGGTATAACATTCAGTATATAATTTTAATTTTATGTCAAGGAATATTTAAAACTTTTGATTCCAACCTAATTCTTCAGAAGTCTTAACATATATTCATCTTATAAAAATCTGACCTTAAGACTCTACATATATCTACTTTTTGGCATTAGGCTTCACAAACTTCCTTAATGCAATTATTACACAAACATCTAAGATAGATAATGTGAGTGAAATAACATTAATATTAGATTTGGGATGTCTTATAATATCTGAGATAATTAACTTACAAAACTTACCAAATATTACTTTATCACCTCTTATTTTATGTTAATTTGACTGGTACTATTAGTAGCAGACTTTTTATGTGATTAAGACTAGTCATGAGCTCATGAGCTGGGTGTGATGGTTCATGCTTGTAATCCCAATACTTGGGAGGCTGAGACAGGAAGATTATAAAGGTTTGAAGCCAGCCTAAGCTACTTAGTGAGGCTCTCAGCAACTTAGTGAGACCCTGTTTACAGATAAAATATAAAATAGTTTTGGGGTGTTGCCCAGAGGTAGAAGGCCCCTGGGATCCATCCGTAGTAACACACACACATACACACACACACACACACACACACACACACACACACACACACACATCCCTCATGAGATAACACCTTGAAAATATTTCCTAATATAAGTATTTCCACTGATATTTTGTTTTCAAGTTTATAAACCTCCTCCTCTTTCTCCTCCTCTCTCTTCGTCCTCTTCTCATAGATTTAAAACAATTTTTTATTTTTTAAAAAAGGAATGATATTGGTGATTGTGGACATCTTTGTCTTGTTCCTTATTTTAGAAGAACTGCTTTCAGGTTTACCCCATTCAGTACAATGCTGGTTTGGGGTTTGTTGTATATTGCCTTTTTGATGTTGAGGTAAATTCCTTCTAGCCCCTAATTTCTTCAGTTCTTTTACCATGAATGGGGGCTGGATTTTGTCAAATTATTTTCTGCATCTATTGAAATGATGATGTGATTTTTGTTCTTCTCATTCTGTGCCGAATTACATTCATTGACTTATGTATGTTGAACCAAGTTTGTATCCCTGAAATATAACTAACTTGATCATAATTCACAGTCTTCTTGCTATTATTTTGAATGTGAATTGCTAGAATTTTATTAAAGATTTTTGCATCTATATTCATCAAGGATTAGTATGGAGATTCCTCAAAAGAGTAAGAATGAAACCACGTATAACCCAGCTATACCTCTCCTCTATATCTTTGTAAAAGAATTAAAGTCAGAATGCTCATGTTTATTGCAGCACAATTCACAACTACCAAATTATGGAACCAATCTGTCAATGAATGTATAAAGAAACTGTGGCATGTACATTTAACGGTACTTTACTCAGCCATTAAGAAAAAAAATTATGTCATTTGCAGAAAAATGAGTGAAACTGGAGAGTATCATGCTAAGTAAGGTCAGTCAGACTTAGAAAATCAAGAGCCATATGTTTTCTTTCATGTATATAATCTAGAGAGCAAAAAAAAAAAAGAAACAAACAAACAAAAAGGGTCCCATGAAAACTAGAAGAGAAGTCAGTATTGAAAGGCTATATGGGGAGGTAGGATGGGAGGGAAAGGAGATGTATGAAGAAGAAAAAAAGAAAAATAATGTTATGTGCATATATTGGTGTATCACTATAAATTTCACTATCATACAATTGTAAAACATCAATAAGCCAGGCATGGTGGTGCACGCTTGTAATTCCCGCGCTTGGGAGGCGGAGACAGGAGGTTCGCTCTGGTCCGGAGTCAGCCTTGCTGGCTTAAGAGACCCTGTTTCCACATAAAAAAGTTAAAAAATAGGTCTGGGAGTGTAGCCCGTGGGAGTGTATCCCGGAGGTAGAAGGGCTTCCAGGAACCCCAGTACCACCAAATAAATAAATAAATAAATAATAAAACATCAATAAAAATATGAAAAATAAGTCAGCATTTGTATAGAGACTTAGAAATATGTAAAATGCAAAAACAAAATAAAAAAGAGAAAGAATTAGAAAGTAATGACTTGCTTAAAAATGCACCAAAAAGAATATCCATGCAAAATTTCCCTTTTTTCAAAAACAACTGTTTGAGGAAAAGATAAAATGGTGAGGAATTAAAGTCTAACAAATTGTCACATTACAGATGTATTTACTCACCTGCAAATTGATACATATATTAACTCCTAGAATTTATTTTGTTTAGTTCTTTGTGATTCAGTTGGTACTTATTACGGAAAAAAATTTATAAATACATTTGTATTGAGTGCCAATGGCATAAACCAGGGATCAGTTCCAATCTTTTGTGCTATTTTTCCCCTTATTCTGTGTAGCCTACAGATCCAAAGCGGCAGTTGTCTTGCATCTAGAGAGTCTGACAGACCGATTCTGCCTGGCTGGCTCTTCATGACTCATTCCACTCAAGTTCACAGGACTGTGATTAATCAGAGGGCAAGTCTCTACGTTTCATGATTATCACACAATCTCTAGCTTCCAGACTTATATCAACTCTCTAGGCCAAACAGTAAAACATACAACAACTTGTAAAAAGTACTTTTCAAATAAACTCAACTTCAATATAACTAACACCCACACTAGTCTGTGCTGCCTGGTCCTCTAATGCTCAGATACATCAACAAGTGTAGTGATGATTAAACCCAGAGTTATTACAGCACTTTCCCTGGGGATGGATAGAAAGCATCTTGTGTGATTAAGATTCTCCCACTACCTAGAAATGATATTAATTAGTAGGCTTGTAAAATATGTCTCTTTAGATAATTTTTTCTGGCCAAAAGACTAAACTATATTAATTGCAAAACACTCAGAATCTTCTAATTGTCACTGATTGGGATTTTTCTGCAACAATGCCTGTGGCAGCTGGACCTCCTCCTCATTCATAATTCCACCTGGGGATGTGATGGGCATTATGGCACTGCTTATATCTGCACAGGGAGAAAAAGTACTCATGGAGAGATCCAGCTAAAAAACACAATTTAACAGCCTTAAATTGGGTTAGAACTGGGCGTGGTGGTGCATGCTTGTAATCCCAGCATTCGGGAGGTGGAAACCAGAGGATTGCAGTTCATGGACAGCCTCAGCTACTTAGTGAGGCCCCTTGGAACTCAGTGAGACCCTGTTTCAAAAACAAAGAATAAAAAATTAGGGCTGGGGATGCCACTCAGAGGTAGAATGCCCTTGGGTTCTATCCCCAGTATTGGAAAAAAAAAATGTGTTAGAGAATCTATTGGATCAGAGCAGCATACAAAAGCCAGAATTCAGTCCACTTTATAATCACAAGCAACTACAAAGGACCTTGTGAGATAATATTAGCATGCACAACAAGGGGAAAAATCATGTTGCTAATAAGCTGTTAGTCAAATTGCATGTGAAAAATGATACTCTGTTCTATTTCCTGGCCCTTAAAGTTACTCATATTTAGGGAGACAGAAGCCTCAAGATTTATTTGAGGACCCTCATACAAAGTCCTAAAAATAATCACTTCTATCTACAAAGTATAGCATGGGCAGCTAAGCTTCAACTAAGGTATTTAGAAGTTATCAGACTTCTTTGCTTAGAGGTGATTAAAACCTACTGTAATGTAGTGTGAGCAGCCAGGAAAAGATCTGAAATGTGTTTACTTAAAAAGCAATACCCAGATTATCCTGTGGTGAAAGGACCATTCCCTTGAGGAGGGGCATCCTTGCTCTAATTTTTGTGGATTCACTGTGACCAATCCAGGTCCCTATAAACCAACCAACCAAACAGCAACCATAAGCTTCATTCTCACTGTCATTCTCAATATCTCTCTTGTTTCTTTAGCTTCTAAACAAGAATAGGGTCAGAACTACATGGTATATCTCTCCTTACTTATGAATGCCCCCCTTTTTAGTGTGACAGGGAGATCACACCCAGATCTACACTCACTCAGTAGCTCAAGAGCAAAGCAAAAGAAATCCTAGGATGATCTCTCCTCACTTCCAGAAAACCTGCTTTGGATTAGTTGGTGTCCAGTCGACTGAGTCATGTAATTATCCCACGGGAAACATAGGAGAGGACTGCATTTAGATGCCATAGACTGATCCCATAAGCTGCATTATTTATTTTAATAAAGCACGGTTGTGCTTGTTTGGTGTATGTATTCATTGCAATAGTAATCAACATTATATGGACTCTAATGAATACATCTTAAACATACAGAGAGGTATTATTACTTCAGTAAAAGAAGCCCTTTGGTTCTCATAGCACTCTGCCCCTCTTGCCTCCCCTACTTCCTCTCATTCTTCTGTTTTATGCCATAAAAGAATTTAAGTTACTCTAGGCTTTTTTCTCTCAGGATCCCCTGATTGAAATTTTTATGACCCTCCACCTAAGGATAAACAAAAGGATACACTAATCATTCTATCATTTATATTGCAATTAAATATCATAATATAAAGATTGCTTATGAATGTCAGTTCTGATTTATTGAATATAAAATGACATAGTTCATAACTCATTCCATCCAAAGTATTGCAAAGGCTTATTCTTAGGCCGATTTCTGTTGACAATTAGTGTTATATGGGTAGGAGATTTGATTTCCAGAGATTTCTTGGCTTAGATATTAAATCATGATCAGATACACTTTGGGTGACATTTTTCCCTTCTATTCCCACATAAAACTCCCACTGAAGTGACAGAGAAGACTCATATGTGGGGGAGGTTTACTTGGTATATACGTAGATTCTGGGTTTTTTTATGGTGGTACTGGGGTTCGTGGAAGCCCTTTTACCTCCAGGCTACACTCCCAGACCTATTTTATACTTTTTATTTGGAAACAGGGTCTCTTAAGCCAGAGGAGCTGGCTTTGAACCTGCGTGATCCTCCTGTCTCCACCTCTCAAGCGCAGGGATTACAAGCTTGCACCACCATGCCCGGCTACACAGAGATTCTTTATCCAGCAGAAAACAGTCATATTTTGTCTGTTCACAATAGATCAATACCTGTAATCTCCCCTTTTTAGCATTAACAATCCAATTTCAGCTCACAAATTATAATCTTAAGTATCACATGAATTCCAAAATATAGGCATGCAGCCTCTATTAAAAGAATTTGACATTTCTAGAACTTAACAGCACAAATCCATTAATATAACTAAGTTCAACATAGCAAAATCCTATGCAGCTGGTAAACTGGAGGAATTGAAGTCGGCCTGCCCAGTTGACAAGTGACTCAGTACTGGAGTTTAATTGTCCTTGCTGTTTGCCAGTAACTGTAAGCAGGTACTTATCTTGACCTCACTGTGCTGGTTCACCAGCATTTTTCAGTTGGGAAAGTAGCTACATGAACTACAGTGGCTGTGCTACATGAAAATAGGTGTATTATCGTTGGCATTTTGGACAAGCCTTGGGCATTTCATTACCTGGGACAGCACAGGAGAGTATTACACTGTGTGCAAAGAGATGGGCCAAGATGATGAAACGTTGGCCTTCATCCAATATAGCAAGTGGTTTACACCCAGTATCAGCTAAGAAGGCATTTGTTCACACATATGGTGACATTCTCAGCTTAGAAAAGCCTGGGAACTTACCTTCCTTCACTCACTCACACTCACACACATTTACAAATAGAAAATTTGCTATCTAAAATCCAAAATGCCTCCAGCAGGAATCTAAATCATAAGAAAAATTCATGGATCAAAGATTAGTGATGTATGTAATTAAGTAGGTTTAGCATGGGGTTTTGAATCATGAAACATGGGGAATGTTGCAGGATAAAACTGGCAATGTGTTTTCAGTTAACCTTCAATTTCATATTCCATTAATGTTTTAGAACAAATAAATTTTATCAAAGCACTATGTAATCTTCAAATATTATTTCAATCCTTCCATTGCTGGAAGATCCTCTCTCTTTCCCAAACACCAAATCACTAATAGGTGAAAAAATGGCCATTCATTTTATGCCTTCTTTCTCTCCTCTCCCAAGAACTGACTAATTAAGAGATAAATAAATTAATAGTAAATAAACAGAGCCTAAGATAATTGGTTAGTTGAATAATCAAAGACAGGCAGTCATTCTCAAAAGGAAGTAGCTTCCCCATGGTGAATGAGGATCTATGTTCCACACAAGTCTTTGTGATTAGAAACATCTATATTCTGTTAAATGATAAGCCTGACAACCCATAAGTATTATAAAACTGAGGACTATTTCAGGCCATAAGAGAGCTTTGTAGTTGGAAACACCACTTGATCTCTTTGGAATTCATTTTCTTTATCAATAAATGACTCACCTCAATAATTTTTAGGAATACTCTTAACTTAATATATCTGAATTTTATGTCAGAACCCCTAAAATGACACTTGTTCACTTTGCTATTCTATTTTACTGAAAAAATTAGGAAATTCAATTCTCTTATATTTTCTTCTCTGATTATATACCTTGGGGTATTATCTTCAAAGCCAGTGTCTGAACAAATATGATATGTTCATAGTTCTATAAGAATTTGTATGACACACATATAAATGACTGGAGAACATTATAATTCTCCTAACATTCAGTTCTTTAAAGCTTTTTAAGATATCATGGCCCAATAGAAACAATCATATATTCTATTTGTGAGTTAGCATGTGTTTACGTTGTGTTGTGTGTGTGTGGGCGTGTAGCTGAAAAGATAATTTTTAGTCCTTGTCAACTCAGAAATCCCTTGATGACCTTAGTGTGTTCTAGGATTATGAAGGAAAAAATGGTTCTATACTAAAGGAAAATGAAAGAAAATTTTGCAATCCACCCTTCAGCCCCAGTCACAGGCAATTTATAAGCGCCTAATTATACTTTCAAAGCAATCTTCTTCTTTTTAACCTTGGGTTAAATTTATCATCAGTGCCATGAAATAATAGCCATGTGGTTCTTAAAGTCCTGATGTACATCCTTATGTCTTATGGCCTATCAGCAAAGTCAGTTTTAGAAAAAAATAATATTTACAATAAACATAGAAAATTTTTTTCAGACCATTGTTATTTGGATTCTCTCCCCCAGCAGTAAGAATAAAGTACTAATTGAAGTAGATCAGAGCATCTCAAAAATGAAACAGCTGGTATTTGTTTGAACAAATGCCAGGTCTTTAACTCTGACAGCTTATTTAATGGCCAGAATATAATAAAATTAATAAGCCTTAGGCAACCTAGGTTGATTCATGATCAGTGCCCTGGGCCCCTTGCTTCACTTTCTGTCCTGATGCACCTCACACTTGAGCTGCTTTTACATTCTCCTACATGAATTATTTCTAAATTTTGGCTCCACATATTTGTCTCTTAGCTCCATTTTCTAAAACTAACCTCAGCTTTCATCTCTGGGCACATTTGGACCCTCAACCACAAGCTTTATGCCACCACAAATCACAGGGGCAGTGCCCATTGTGACCTCATATCAACCCAGTCAACTCTAGGGTCCAGCAAACCCTTTGACAAGGTGTGACTGCAGGAGGCTTTCCCCTACTCAATAGTCAACAGGCCATAAGACCAGCAAGACCATAAAGTCCATGGCTGGGAACCAGGCAAAAGAAATGGTAACAATACAGCATGGCAGAGTAAAGAATGTATTTTGGCTACATTCTTTATAAACAAATTAATAACTGCCTCAATTCTAAATGTTTACCAATGCATAAATCACTCCATGTTAGGGGTTCTCAACTTTTACTAGTACAGGAATAATCTAAGGAGCTTTAATAAAAGCATTGGTTCTTAGGCTAAATGCAGTGGTGCACATCTGTAATCCCAGTATATAAGAGGTTAAGACAGAAGAATTGCAGGTTCAAGGCCAGATTTAGCAGCTTAATGAGACCCTATTTTAAAAAGGGCTGGAACATAGATCAGAGATAAAAGACCCCTGGGCTTGATCCTCAGTACTAAAAAAAAAAAGTTTCTGGTCCTCACCTGAAGATTTTCACAATTGATCCAACAGACATGTTTAAATATTTAAGTCTAGAATACATTGCTTCACAACATTTAGAATGCATCAGAAATACCTGAATATCTTGTCAAGTGCAGATCCTAATGCAGTAGGTCAGGGTGAAACCCAGATGCTTCATTTTTAGCAAGTTTCCAGACATTGGTGATATTTGTTTACTCTTGAGCAACACTCTGAGTAGCAAGATAGAAACTACTCTCTAACACTTCAGAAACAACTTGATGTATTTGCTAAGTTGGTTTTTCCACTTGCATGTGCTTGGTTTATAACAGAAGCCAGTGGCAACTCACCTTCCCAGTCTCTACTGCAATTTTACAAGCTAATTTCGCAGGACATGCAGGCTGTAATGTTTAGATGTATCTCATCCTTAATTACTGTTATCTATCCCTCTTTATGCTAGAAGCCCTCATAACTTCTTTCCAAAGTCAGTTTCCACAGCAGCAAACAGAAAGTCCATCAAAGCCTAACAGAAAAAAAAACTACAAATATTTATTGACCAAAGACCTATGGGAAAAATGAAAAAAAAAAAAAAATATATATATATAATCACCTTGCCCCTGCCCCTGACAATCCTCCTGGCCTGTTGAGAGATGAGCCATTAATGAAAAATCAAGGCCTACAAATCAAAACATAAATGCTCAAGATGAAATGAGTAACAAAGACAGAAATCACTGCAGGAAAAGAGAGCTGAAGATAGCCCTGGCAGCTGGATAATGAAGGACAGAGTGGAGGACTATCACGGAGTCTCACAGATGAGAGTAGCTTATACAGCTCAATCTGGGCAGGAAATGGGCAGGCAGAGGATTCCAGAGAGGGCTAAAGAAGCAGCATCATAAAACAGAAGCAGGAGAATGAAAGCAGGGACCAAAATCGTGAGGAAACCACTTCAAGCAGGACAGAAAGGGAAATCAGAATGTGCTAAATTGAAACATGATGTTATATTAAAGAGTGATGGAATACCATTGAGACTCAGAGCTTTTAAGACTACGAATATCAGAGTTCTTTATGATAATGGCAATACTTAATAGTTATTATGTACCTCTTATATGCTAGGAACTATTATAATTACATTTAAAGACAATTTTTCCTAAGAACAAGCACATAATATAATTATTAGTACTATTATCATCAGAATATAGCCTACATAAAGTCAGAGGTTTTGTATATTTTGTTCACATCTCCAATTTCTTTGTCAAAACAGTGACTGAATCAGCAAATTCTGATTCTTTGGTTGAGAGATATGGGCACAGAAAGATTAAATGATGTTTGTAAAATCACACAGCTAATAAACAACATAAGCAGAATTCTCAAACCCAGATACTTTGGCTCAGTCCCCATGACGTCTCCATCATGCCACGATGCCTACAGTTTAAGAGCAGACGCTCTATACTTCGTCACCATTATCATGTTAAACCAAATTCTTGCATCTTCACATACATCTTAGTTCATTTTATACTAGATTACCTGGGACAAAATAATTTTTGTGGTACCAAAGATTGAACCCAGGGTTTTAAACACTGAGCTACACACCATTCCTTTTTACATTTTATTTTGAACCAAAGTCTTGCTAAGTTACCATGGACTAGCCTTGAACCCTTGATCATCCTGTCTCAACCTCCCAAGTACTCAGATACAGTCATGTATTGCCTTGGAAGACCAGGAAATACAAATTCAAGGTGGCAGCATCTGCCACGGCCTTTGTACTATACTGCATTGTGCCATGCTGAAATATGGAGAGAGCAAGGGAGCAAAAGATTGAATTCATGACTTCAAGCCCTTTTATAATCTCCATCAAGGTATTCACTCAGTTTCAGCATATGCTTTGGTGCGGGGGTGGGAATGTACTCAACTCAAAAGCAATGGTTATGGCTGTAATTAACTTAACAAAAGAAGTTAAATGAGAATTTGGTCTGGAGTATCAGACCTAATATAGAAATAATAGTGCCTTTTGTAAACATGTACTTTTTGATTCTCACAATGACACTAAGTGCTAAATGTGATTACCTGAAGATCAGAAGGGCTCACCCCAGATCCACACTACCCATCTAGTACCTAACTGGTTGGACCCAGCTTCCAAGATTCCAATTATTATCATTTTTATCAATAAATTTTATAAAATCTTAAATTTTTTTCCTGATGACTTGCCTATTTATTTAAAATATTCTTTATGATCAGACTTTCACTATTCCAGGATTTTCCTTTAAGGATGATAATCTTCAGCAGCTCAATTATTTTCCACATCCTAGTTAAGTATAAAAGGAATTAAGACCAGAGAAAAGATTATTTGGGGCAGAAACAGCAAATGTGCAAGAGAACAAAGTCATGCAAAAATAATTGGCACAATCTTTCTGAAATTTACTTCCAGGTCTCTTTGAATTGCTACTTCCATGGAAAGATGAGTGCTAAGGTCCAGACTCTTCTTCAGTAGATGAATTGTTGCCCCAACAGCTTGGAGCGATGTCTAAAGCAGCCTCTTTAAGAAATGCCTCACCTGCAATCATTCAAGTCATACTCCTTCCCATGGACACCCACATCCAGCAACTGACTGATTGATTCAGGAGTATCTTAGTTCTTCTCAGGATATTTCTGAAGGGCTATTTGGCTCTACATGGTCCCAGTGGTGTTGGTTGGGGCCATTGCCAATCCTGCATTTCAGCCCAACTTCCTCTTTTGTCCAATCCTGTTCTTTTCTCTCTCCCTTCACAGGTGTCAGCCCATGGAGTCCTCTTTAATAAATATGCAGTATGTTCTATTCCTCATCTCAGACTCTGCTTCCTAAGAAATGCATAATCTGTGATGGTTGGTACTGGAGGTGCTCTAAGAATGGAGGAAATAGGATGGTGTTTGAAACCATATCACTTGCTGCTTTACTGGTGGAAAATGGAGCACAGGGGCTCCTGGCACAAGATGGAGGTCTGATTGTTAAAATTTTCACTAGTGAATCAAGATAAGATGACTGTGAGTGAGATGTACTAGCTCATGGTGTGTATCAGGATCTCAGAAAATAAAGCAACAATAGCAGTTTAAGGACAATGGAATTGTATTACTATTTCCTAAGCTCCTTTTTTGGAATAAAGCTAGCAAAAGTCAAGAGAAATTTATAGATCATTTAAAGAAAGTGAATAAATAGAGATAGCCTTCTGCGTAACATGCAAAAAGGATCTAATATTCCACAGTAGGTAAGCATAGAAATCCAAGGACTAGACTAAAATTTAGTAATCAGTAGCCAACCAATGAAGAAGGCTAAGCTCCCAAAATCAAGATAGATCTTTCATGGTACGATTAGGTATCTGTCTTGTAAAGAATAGAACTCTGACACATTGGATAGGTATCTAGGTGTAGGACAACAACACTCCTGAATGCTTAGATTCCAGAAAATTCTACAGGACCGCAGAAGTACTCCCTCCCCCACCCAATGTCCTCTCAGGAAGAAAATACAGAGGCCTTCCCCCTGCATGACAATGTGTGTCTCCCACAGGATGTGCCCCTACTTCCCTTTCTGGATCCTTGGCAAATAGCCGGCCTTAGGCCTTTAGGCTGCAGTATAATCAAGCCAGAGACAGACTAGCCTAATAAGGGAAGAAAGGTACCATACCCTGATGGAGCTGCAGAACCTAGCTAGTGTGATCTGGCATGAGCTGGGAAAGTACATGTGAGACTGAATGTTGAGGGTGCTTGATCAGAGAGACCATAACACAAGGGTGTATAAGGGTGATTTATCATTTTGGGGCACTCTTTTATTGCACAGGATTTAGAATTCAGGTAAGACCCTAGAAGAATAGCACAAGCTCACTTCTTTGTACCTGGCCATCTACTTTCTGTAAAGAGATGTGACCCAAGTTTTCACTACACATATGGACACATTAGCAATGATAGTGATTTGGAAGCAGGATCAGAGTCTGAAGAGAGAGAGATGAGAAGACTTGAGGACACCCATAGAGGACTGTGGATAAGCATAAGAACATGAGCTCAAACTGTAACAATCTTGGCCTGACATGATACACTCACCAGAGAGTGTCCAACACAGAAAAGTTACTAAACAATGATGTAGCCAAAAACTCAGCCCGTTAATATTAGCCTGGCTTTGTCAATTTCTATCTGAAATCTGACACAGTGGGTACATGAACAGGGTAGCTAAGATGCTAAGAATAAAGGCTATGAATGCGCTGAGGATGCGCTGAGGGCACAGGTTCCTCAAGGCTAACTTAGTTATTGCTGTGGCTGGATCTCCAACCAGCCAGCAACAGAGACCAACTGGCTCCCTGTTATGGCACCATCCCTTGTAGAGACCAACTTACCACTTGGTTTGCCTTTCTTGGGAACAGGGCCTTAGACAACATCACTATCCAAAGGTTTTTGGAGTATTTGGTTCACTGGAATGAGATCTCACATACTTCCACATCAGGGGACCTAACTATACAGGAAAGTAGATATGAAATTTGGACCATATCATAAAATCCTCTAGATACAAATATACCCACTTCACTACACAAATACCAGTAGCATGGCAGTACACTGAAACAGTACAATTGAAATTCCAGCTCAGAAAATATGCTTCACTAAAATGGAGTGTCATCTTCTTGGACTAGTACATACTTTGACTCAAAAACCTTCACATGTTTCTGTGTTTCCCTTTCCACCAAGAAATATGTGATCCTAGGAACTAAGGAGTAGAATCAAAAGTAGTTCTACGTCTCATTCATTCCAAGATCCTGCTTGAAAAATGTTTACACATCTCTGCAACTCTGGATCCTGTGAGTTTTGAGATTCATGTTCTCACAGGGAGAACATGTTTGCCAATTTACACAGTAATGATGCCACTTTGTTGTAAGCTCTGAGTGCATTCGGCTTCTTATGTCAAAAAGATTAGACAGCAAAAGGAAAGAAGTCATTGTTTTAGCAAAGTAATTAACCAATCATCAGGTAGCAGCAGGGCTACTTTCCATAATGGAGCAGGGAGGAGTAAGTCTGGTGCACAGGTAAAACCACCTGAGCACTTTTGGGTACTCCTTTGCACAGCTGTAATGGAAAATGGTAAAGTTCAGCAATTCTGATTTTGTGAAGGGCATAATGATGAGGGGTCAAGATTACTTAAGGCTGAGTGTATGGGTTATGCCATCCAGTAAACAACTAAGACTGAAAGTGAGAGAAAAATCTAGCATCAACAGTGAAGGAGGAAGAGAGTGAGCATATGCTATGGCCCTGAGATCACCTATAGCACTGAGGCTATAATTTGTCCTACTATCTTTCTATTCTTAGTTTGTCCCAACAAGAGAATTCAACAGAATATTAACAAGCTACTTCATATATATATAATTTTTTTTGTTGGTACTGGGGTTCCTAGAAACCCTTTTATCTCCAGGCTACACTCCTAGACCTAATTTTTATATTTTTTATTTGGAAACAGGGTCTCTTAAGCCAGTGAGGCTGGTTCTGAACCAGGGCGATCCTCCTGTCTCCGCCTCCGAAGTACGGGGATTACAAGCGTACGCCACCACTCCCGGCCCTAAATATATATTGATGGGTAAGTTTAAATGGAGACAAGGGTATACACTGGTGGGCAACATGATACCATCCAGATCTCTTTAATAAAAGTCTTGTTTCAGCTGCTCTAATGCTATCTGAAGATAGCCATTAAATGCCAGCTCCTTCAGAGATTGCCTCAGCTGCAGGGCACCCTCTTTTCTAAGACTGTGCCCTTGCATGGATGCTCACATCCAATGACTAACTGACACAGGAGTATAAAGGCCTGGGCATCTCACCCCTACTTAGGACAGCCCTGAAGGGCCATTCTAGCTCTAGAAGCCCCAGTTGAATTGACTCTACGGCAGATTCTGTATCTGTGTCCCCACTCTCAATACCCCATCTACATAATCTTTTTTTCTTTTTCACCTCTGTAGAGGTGTTCCCAAGCATGCCCTGAAATAAATACCCTGCACTTCAAAATTATTTTTAGAGTTTTGCAGTGTAACCTAATCTGCAACAGATAAGAATGCCTGAAGAAATAACAAATTCTAAGGCATTTGGTTATTAGAGAAGGAAGATCCTTTTATTCCCAAATTAAGGGGCCAAGAAGAAAACTATTTAATGGAAATTCAGAGGAAATGAAGCTTTCCAAGCTATGTATCCCTCTCTACTAGAAATTCTGCCAAGATACAGGGAATAAGGAGCAGCACATGAAGAAATAAAAACTGGCTCTGGACAGACTATTTATACTATGATGATCTACTGACTTTTCTGAAAAGGAGGGATGATCTTTCATACTACTCTCTGGGTCTCTGCTCAATCCAGATTTGACAAAGGGCTGTTACTTGGCACTGGAGACCAGAGGGAGGCTATCTGAGGCAACTTCAGAGCTAAGCTTGCCATTTAGAAAGAGAAGACGTAGGCAGGCCCATTTTTCCCTGCTGATAGCTGTCACAGGCAGCACTTGACCCAGGAGGCCTCAAAGGCCAGAAAATCACAAGGTTGTGAATAAGCAAGCACAGGACAGAGAATAACCAACAATGCTTTAATAGAGATTGCAACTGGCCACATTTTCAGCCCACGTAACCATAATCTTGGCATACAAATGGAATTCTGAGGACAGAAGGAAGCCTTTAAATGTTTATGCAATTTTCTACAGGGGAAGAGTTTACTGATTTTAGGAAGGGTGGGCCCCCCAAGAGCTGGAAGCCCCACACCCGGTGATTGCTGTGAGCCTTCACACTTTGGAAATTCACCCTTAGAATTTCTTGTCTGAGTGTCACGACACAATAGGCAATTCATTCATTTCCTCCCAGAGGACCTGGCATATTGCACACGTGGCCATCTCCTGAGGAAGGCAATTATCACCTCGGGGGTGGTCTACTGGAAGCATCCTTCCAGCCCTGGGTTAGAGGAAGTGGGCCATGTGACTATCTCAGAAGGATAATCACAAGATTAGGAAACAAGATTGAGAAGAACTTTTATAATATGCTTCTCAGTTATGCATACACATACAATTTTGAATCCAGAAAATGTTTTCTCAAATTTATTTTATTTTCATTTATTATTTCTACTACAATTTCTAGGCAGGCAGATTTCTATCAGTTTGTTATAATAACCTTTAAATTAAATTCTTTGAGGGATTACATTGTATTTTCTTTGTATAGGAGAATGTACAGAGACATCTATACTCAGGTGGCTTCTAGAAAAGGCATATTCTTGACTTGCAAACTAAGGTCTTTAGAAGCTCTATTACTGCTAAAAATGAAAACTGAAATGAAGGACCAGGGGTTGAGGAGGAAAATTAGCCCAGGGTATTTCCTCTGGAGGCAGTGACTCCATCTCTGCAGATTCTCATTCCCCTACCCCCATTGCCTCAATGAAGCATTCCACAGGACTCAGTTAGGTCACAGCTCTCCTGTGTCTGAGTCAGTCAGGACACTAGTTTTTCTTCTGTCACAGCACTTACTCTAGTCTGCCTATGCACATCTCTCTTCCTATCTTTTCAAGGATGATTAGAATCATACCTTATTTATCTTACACTTCATTGCAGTGCTTTGCATATAATAAGTATTGTATAAGTGTTATTGAAATGAATAAAAATGATATAATTATATTATAGAAATAATTCTTCCAAAAGAAAAAAGAATGCAGAATACAAAGACAAATTACCATTGGTTTTGAGATAAGGCCAGGCTGGATGCACTGGCTTGTGATCCCAGTACTTGGGAGGCTGAGACAGGAGGACCACAGGTTTGAGGCCAGTTCACAGTCCCAAGAAGAACAAAGCCCACGTCATGATGGCACTTTCCACAGGATGTTATCATCATCATTATATAAGTGTATGAATGCACTCTTTACCACTGCCTCTCACTGCATTTTAGGCTTTCTCCATCTGCTGCCACACTGCAAAGAGGCTCAGAAAATGGGCCTTCTGACTGCTCACACCCCAGCCTGCTGCGCTTCTCCCAGGGATCAGAGATTGCAAAGCCCAGAAAAGACTGCTAAAGACGGGAACGAGGCACTGAATGTTAAATCATCAAGGGCTCCAATAAAATTTTTCTTACTTTGCACTGTTGAGATCTGTAAAGAGGTAGTAATTTTTCATTGCACCACAGTTCATTTTAATGGTGATTACAGCAAGGAACAGAATTCATGACTTTCAACTCCAGGCTCTGTATTCCTCCTTCGCAACCCTTAGGCTTGAACTAACAGAAATATTTCTCATAGAAATGAGACTAGTGGTGGGAAATATTTGGCATGCACTGAATTAAATCTTTTAAGTTGATAAATTAGTGAGATAGATTTGAGAGCACTAAGTTACATTTTTGCCCAAAGGGGTAGTATCATTGTACCTTTATGTATTTGCCCAGACTTTTATTTCTCAGTTATATGGAACAACGATCATAACAGGTAAGGTGATTCACAGACTTAGAATGACATTGTTTTCTTTGATATGCCTAGGTTAGGAATTTATAAATTACATACTTAAACCGAATGTCATAGAGTTTAAAATGAAACAAAATGGCGAAGAAAAAGAATGACAAAGTCTGGACTCTGGGATTTGCTGTTTCATGTTCCACAGACTAAAGGTGATTTTGCTTCCTCTTTTCAGAGCTGGCACTCAACTGGTCTTGAGTTAAGTATCTTAAGCATGTTAACCACACCACACATCAAAGAAACAATTATTCAGTATTATTACAGGGCCCCTTCCCACTGACTCAGCAAGCTAATTACCACACCTTTCTCACTACCCAGCCACTAAGCTGTGGGCAAAAGGGTTTAAAGCAAAGCATCCAAAAATTTGACCACCAAGGATTTCACTATCTGGAAATATGCCACATAAAAATATTTTAGATGTCAAAAATTCTGTGATCTGACTTTAAAATATAACAATTTGAGCAGTTTCCAATGGAGTCATGCTGCTAAATTTCCCACATACCTCACAAAGGAAAACTTCATTGCTTTTATAGATGCTTTAAAGACTCATTTTAGTGCTTTGGCTGATTGAGATTAGAATGGAAGCCATGTCCTCCCATTCTTTATTAAAGAAACCTAATTACTGCTCGGGGTTCTTGGGTTTTAGGAATTCAGACATGGATTAAAAAACAAATCTACAAGCACACATAATTTCATCACCCAGTTTTAAAAGAATTAAAAAATACATAGTAAAAAGAAAAAAAGCTACCTTTAAGCTAAAATTAACTACAATGGTAGAAAGTTGAATTGGAGTTTGCTGAGATATTTTATACTTTTCCTTGAGCTTTTCTTTCCCATGTGTAGAAGGGTACAGTATGTTTCAAATGTTACTAAATAATATTTACTCCCTAGAATGACATGTCTTAGATTTTTTACCTCAACTTTTATTTCCAAACAATGCAGCCCCTGATTCAAAATGCATAATGAACAATTCTATGCAAAAAATAGGAAGAAAAAAATTTACTTTAACCAATTGAACTGTTCTGATTTATCCATGATAATTACATACATTTAAGTAATAATCATTAGCATAAACATAAAAGCTTTATTTTAGTCAATGGAGTAACTTGATAGAGAGTAGCAAACTTTCATAAGAAAAAGGTAAAGAATAGTTTAGATTGTTATTTAATTTTGACCTCTCTCTAGCAAAAAAATTATAAAATGAACTTCCTAGAGAAAAAATAATATTTTACCTCAAGAACTAGTTCTTATTGGCTAAGGTAGTCAGTGATCACGGCAATAGGAGAGATATGTTTGACTTACAAACCTATTTTTAGCTCCTCATATAATAGTGAAAGCTTGAAATTTTTGAAAATTGAAACATGATTTAGCTGGTTTCTTGGTCAGAATATAAGTGGTGTTAAAATGTAAGTGGCAAGTTTGGTGTGATGGTACACACTTGTATTTGCACTACTTGGGAATCTGAAATAGGAAAATTGAAGTTTCAAGATCAGTCTCAGCAACTTAGTGAAACCCTCAGTAGCAATGTAGAAAGATCCTGTTGAAAAATAAAAAGGACTTGGGAGTTTAATTCAGAGGTATATTGCCCCTGGGTTCAATCCCCAGAGCATACTCCTGCCAAAATAAGTGATGATATATTGTGACATTTATCTATATATTGGTAAATATATACAGAAATTCTAATATATAGAAGCAAAGGAATTATCATTGTTCTAAATTAGGTAATAATGAGTTAGACACATGATAATATGAATGATCCATTTATTCATTCAATAAATATTTGTGTACTATCATTTGTTAGAGTATCTCAATCTTCAGTCTTAGATTATAGATCTGCCAAGAACAAAATACTGTGCAACTCACAAGTATGAAGTTATTCCGTCCTTTTAAATTAACCTCCTGGGACTGAATTTAAAGCAGTTTAAGTGGCCTGAAATAGTATCTAAGATGAAGATTTGATCTGTTCCATGAGCCAATGGTAAGGAAATCCTAAATAGAAGATTCGAGAGGAACATTGTAAAGAACAGCATTACGAGGCCTAGTTGCTTGTGATTCCATTTCCCCAGGACAGTAGTAAAGGGGTCCTGAAAATAACTATAACCCTCATATTGGTTATATAAATATATATAAATACATCACAATGTAAGATATATATATAGATAGATAGAAATTAGATAAATAGATAGATAGATAGATAGATAGATAGATAGATAGATATCCTCCTGGAAGAAACTCAAAAAGCTGTTCCAATTGGGTCATTAAGAAAATACTTGTATCAAAAGGTGCTCTGTATGAGGAAAGAGAAACCATAGATGAGCAAATAAGGGAATCTAACTGCTAACTGAGGGGGCTGAGAGCGGTGAAGATGGAAAATCCCTAATGTACATTCACAAACATATCAAAGTTAATCACTAAGCCAAACATGAGAAGAAGGAAGGGGAGAGGAAATGGGGTAGGAACTGGGAAGGCCTAAATAAGTGATGTGTGCATGTATGCCTGTACTATCTTGTACCCCATTACAATGTACGACTACAATGCACCAATAATTTTTTTTAAGTTACTATTGGGCCTGGTGTGGTGGCACACACTTGTAATCCCAGCAGCTGGGAGGCTGAGACAGGAGGATCACAGTTCCCCGACAGCCTCAGCTACTTAGTGATGCCCTTTGCAACACAGTGAGACCCTATTTCAAGGTAAAGAATAAAAAAAAAAAAACAGGACAGGGGTGTAGCTCAGAGATAGAATTCCCCTGGGTTTCATCTCCAGTACCGCAAAAAAAAAAAAAAAAAAGTTGCAACTGTGATTATTCTTTAGAACAGTTCCGCTGTCAAGCAGGAAGAAGTGGAGCATGAAATTTTTGATGATTTTGAACTTAAAAAAATAGAAAAAAACTAAAGATCAATAGATTGTTGCAAGAGAATTCTACAGTGAGTTTTGAACCAGATGACCTGCTAACTCTTTACCATCTTTCACTTCTGTGAATCGATTCTAATGCAGGTAAGTCCATCATGAAGATAAAGCCCTGTTGGAACATGTCCATCAATAGCAACAAAAATAACCCTCTGAGCTCCTTCCTTAGATGAAAGCCTCTTTTGATAAAGCACCTTGCAAATGTTATCTTTTTAATTCGCACAACATTTAAGGTGCGTAGGAAGTAGGTATCATTATCCCATTTTACAAACGGAAAAATTGAGAAATTTGACGTGCCCATAGCCACAAAACAAGTCAGAGAGGAACTCAGTCTATTGACACTCAGAAGGAGGAAGCTGCTAGAAAGCATTAGTCCCAGTGAAATAGTGGAGGTTAAGATAAGGTCTGACTTTAGTATGTAACAATGACATAAATAGGAAAGAGGGGATACATTTACAACTCTAAGTAAAGGAAGTAGAGCAAGATGATGTGAGCTTTAACAAAGTTTTTTAAAAATTGAGAGAAAATAAATCAGGTCCTCTCTCAAAGTATAGCTATTCAGAGTATAATAGGAAGGAGTCAAGTTGCTGAATTAAGCTGGCAATGCTTTCAGAAAGTTTTAAAAAATACAGAAGTAAAGTCAGTTATCTGTTATTTTATTATAATGGTAATCAGACTAACTAAATCCTGTCATCCTAAATAATTTTTTAAATTTTTTTCTCACTACTGGGGAGGGAAGCCAGGGCCTTGTGCAAGATAAGGGCTTGCTCTACCACTAAGCTGTACTTTCAGTCCCAGGTTTAAATTTGTAAACAATACTCAATGTGCATGACATAAGCTCTACACTTCAGCCTTACAGCAAGAATCTGCACCATTCAACCACTAACAAAACAAAAAATGAAAACAACAATAGACTATAACTGAACTACAAATAAAAAGCAAAAGAATGAATAGATGAAGTAAAATTTTCGAAAACAAAATGAAGAAACATATTTGGATCATCCATTTTTGGAGGGTGTGACTAAAGCTTTCCTTATAAAAATAATAGCTAAATCAGTCCTAATTCATTGTCCAAAAGAACAGGAAAAGACTAATGGAAGAAAAATGTCAACACTGAAGGTGGTTTTTGATTCTGAAGGGCCCTGATGTTCTCCAAATTGCCTTCGGCAGCCTCATTTTCTATTTCATTGCACAGCTCACCTCATTCTAGGTATGCTCTTCCTGAAGCCACAGCTCCACCTAAACAAGTTGAAGCCACTGTGAGAATGTTGCACCTGCCCTGTGGGCCCCAGATTTAGGGACTGTACTTCAAGGACCCACAGAGGTCTTCAGTAAACTTAATTTAGATTGCTGAGTCAGAGAGGATGATGGATACAGGAGAGTAAAAGAAATAGCACCAGAGAGTCTCATAGCATTTATTCACTAAACCCCAAAAGAGTGGGTACATCACCCCCTCTTTTCTTCTAACCTTAAACATGTGGAACTTCTTTACACTCATTGACTATCATGAGATATTTGTTTTCTCAGTTTTTTCTAGAATATAAATAAGTATTAGGTGATGAGAACAGCTAAAATGAGAAGACGGTAACCAAGTAAATAAGGGACAGCCAATGCAGTTTTGGGGACATCTAGATTTTATATCTTTTTCTGATTCCACTTAAGATTAGTCTTTAGAACCAGCAAACATAAAAAAGTCAATAAACCTGCCACCATCCTGTGTGCATGGTATAGCAAGCACAATCACATGGCCACACTTTGTGTTCTTCTTATTAGCACAGCAGGAATGCCTTATGGTGGTCCGCGGCAGGCCTCAGAGCCTCAGAAGCCCTGCACTGGTAGACAGAGACCTGGCATTTTCCATTTGTAAACACTGCATCAACCAATTTAGTAATTCCTTCAAGTCCAGCTTTTATCCTAAGCCAGGCAGTTAATTGCCTTTTTTCATTTGTATATATAACAAGTATAACTATATAAAGTAAATATCTGCTCATATATTTTATGTTTGCCATATAGTATACATCCAGTACAAATATATTTATTGCATATACTAAGACTTATGAAGAGTTACATCTGTTATTGTGGCAAGAGCTATGATAAGCACTTACCCTTAGGGTATTAAAGGAGAATGTATTCCCTTTCTCTTGGGAAAATGACTCTTGTTGTCAGTCCTGCTTTGAGATTCTTTCATCTAAATAAAAATATCTCAGATACAGGTATACTGCCTTCTAGTTGCTGATATCCACATCCAGTAGTTACTGGATCAACACAGAGAGGTTTTTCCCAGCTCCGCACAACTCTGATGGGCTACTGTAGCTCCAGAACCCCCAACCTGCATGGATAATCACTTGATATGATAGCACAGCTCAGTATTTTCCTCTGTCAAATTTTGCTTCTTGCTTCTTTTCTACCTGTCTGACTTCCAGGAATATTCCCTAATATATGACAGTGTGCTTATTTCCATCTCAGAATATATTTTCCTGGGATTTTTCCAATCTATAGCCATCATATTAATAAATGTTTCTTATGGAAGACTCACAATAACATAGTAAATAAATACATTTATCAAAAGTCTTAGCAGATCAAGTATGTCATAGTCATGCCTGGAGTTTGAGAGCTATAGGGTTAATGGCATGTCTAAATTAATAGGGCATTGCCTTCAAAGTGAAGTCCACATTTTTCAGACATATAGATATAAAATTTTAGAATAGTTCTGTTTAAAAATAAATCCAACTCTTATTTTGATGTTTTAGTGTAGAAAGCTGAATTCAATACTAAGCAGTTCTTGTTGGCACTCTGTCATGAGGGTTGCTTACAGATTTGTGAGTTGTGGTGTAGTAGAAAGACAGTCAGGCCTAAGTACCAATGCCCTTACTTGATATGCAGCCTTGGGAAGCTCACTTGAGCTCTACAGCCTCCTTCTGCTCATCTCTCTGCTCAAGGTAAACTATGATAACAAAGGGAAACATGTCATGTTATCTGTTCCACTCAATTTTCAAAACATTGTGTCAGTTTGTTTTCCAGAAAGTACAAAGAAGGCACATATATATTATGGTATTTTAGTATGGATTGTTTTTAAAAATCTAGAAAGTATGGAAAGTTTATAGAAACTTTCTCTGATTCCCAAGACTCGGCTTTCTCCCATCTATTTGTCCTCACCATATCTTCTAAAATTTGATTATTCCCTAAGAGGTCCATGTATGTTAATATACTTCATTTTGACCAAGTCTCCAAATGGCAGATCGTCTCCAGTGCCCATCAGAAATAGACATTTTCTATTCATTTATTCTGCTAAGAATGTGTTAACTGTTGAAATAATTTTAGTAACACCAGCCTGAGCAACATCTTTGAATTTTATTTTCAACCATTTTCCTCAAACTTTACCAGCCTGATGGATAGCATTGATACTCACTCACATCTCACTGACTTAGGCTCCAAATAGTTGATATCATTTCAAGGCCTTTCCATTTCTCTCCTCATTGCCAAGAGCCACCCTATGAGTCTCTCAGAAGACTTCTATGCTCTTGTTGAGTCCTTTCCTGTTCCCCAGGAGCATCCAGAATTCACTCAAGTGTGATACTTTTTATCACTTTTCCTGATACTTCCTCCCTGGAACCCTGATACCTGGGCAAGGGAGTCTCTTTCCAAGATACACAAGGTGACAAACACTTAGCTAGACACCATTTTTATGTTATCTGTGGTCTTTGTTACACTCAAGCCAAGTCATGCAGCAAGTTGTAGGATATGAAGCTAAAGAGGAGGAAAGGGATCGGGAACAGGCTTGTCCAGCATGCTAAAATGCCCAGGCTTAGCCTATACCAGCATGGCGTCATGTCAGGGTTTAAACAGGGGCCTGGCTTATGTATTTGTGGTTTGGCAACCTCATGCTATCTGAAGCAAGACAGATGAATTAGAGGGAGGTGGAGATGATTGGGTCAGGAAAAATAGCCATGAGGATTCTGTAATAGTGTAAGAAAGAATGTGGAGGGCACAATTTGAACACTCACAGTGTCTTTGTGCCCTCTAGAGAGAGGACTAATTTCTCAGGGTTACATTTACTGAACTTCCATGTAAGCCAGTTTCTGATTAGCTTTGGGCATTGGTATTTAATGGCAGAAGATTGAAAAGCAGGAAGAGAAGTCCAGTATATTTCTCCCTGCAGGCCTCAGGTGACACCTCCAGTGCCTTTCTGTTTCCCCCTTGGCGCAGGCTGCCTCCGTGCACACGTGCCACAGTTCTGGCTTCTGCCCAAGGCTTCAGCCCCTGGCTCTGGGAACTTTATTTCCTCCCTTTGTCCTTCCAGCCCAGGGTTGATTGTAGCTTCCTGCTGCAGCTAGCATGAGTGGCTCATTGTCTCCCATTTGGCTTCTTACCTTTTCCATCACCTGCACAAACAATTCTCTCTATAAAATCTTCTCTAAAATATTTGGAAAGACTTTTCCTGGTTGCACCCTGACTGATAGGAGAGGGGACACATTTGAGAAACATTTAGGAGGTAGAATCATTGGGACTTTATGAAGATAACTCTCACTGCCAAATCCAAATTTAGCCTCCCTTTTCCATATATTCCTGAATTGATGGTTGTTGTATTAATTCTTCAGCAAACTGGCTATAAATCTCTTTACCTTCATCTTTCACAGGAAGTATTTGCAGTACAGGGAGATTGACAGTCTTCAAATTCCTACTTATGGTATACAGCATGTTTTGAAATATTGTGGAATAACTACATTGTACTAATTAATATATGGGGTGTTTTGCATATTCATATCTGAAGTAAGAAGATATAAAATCTACTCTTTGGGCCCTTTAAAATACACAATAGATTTTTGTTAGCTATGATCACCATATTGTACAATAGATCTCTTGACTTTATTCCTCCATATTTGATTTTCTCAGCCATTAACATATGATACCTTGTCTGCTCATACGCAAGCTCAATTTTTCTTCATTGTACTACATAATAGAGAAAGGGAATGTATTTTTCTAAGATCAATCATTAGCAAAAGTTCAGCAGGAAGACATTGTCTTTTCAAGCATTAGTATTAAAGAATGGCAGAGGGTGCTCTGGATATAATTCCCAGCTACAGTTTTCTGGTACAATTGGCAGTAATGGTGCACATGAGATAAACAAACATTAAATGCGATTGGTGCTAATATTCAAATTTCCTGACAAATGCTCCAAGAAACTGAGTGTGCTTCATGTGCAAATATACACTGGGGCTCTAGGAACTCCAGGCACAGATGTCTTTAAAACCACCTATATTTCTGCCATAAATGCAACTTTAAAATGTGCTCCACTCTTATCCAGACCTCCAGTCCAGGAAGTTGTTAAATGCATTTTTTTCTCCTTTCCTGTAAGTTGCTTTTGCCTTTGAAATCCTGCTAAGCAGTTGTCCCACAGGGTGGAGGTGGGATTAGCAGCTGCAGTGTTGCTAGTGCTGTCATCTCTCTGGTATGTTGCTTCCTTTCCCTCTCATGTTGGGGAAGATCCCACCCATCCTTTGCATTCCTCCCGAGCAAGTTGTGTCAAGGAAAGGCAAGAGAGGAAACGATTCCCATCCTCCGGGGTGTAATCAGAAAGAAGGGTTTCAATTAGTTTCTCAGGATGTTCTCAGTTTCTGCACATAACAGCCCTTCCCTTCTTTGGCATTAGAGCATTTCTTGGATTCTTCAAGAAACACACAATTTTGGTCTCTCAGGCCCTAACCTCTGTGCATTCAACTATAACAAAGAGTAATAAAGTCTTTTCTAGCACTTCTCACAGTTGTCATCTTATATATATTTGTATAATTAGTTGATTTATGCCTGCTTCACAACTATAAAGGGAATTTCATGCGGACAGTGCTGTGTTTGATTTCACTCTCCACTGTATTCTGAGCACCAGTAGGTATGCCTGGCACACACTTGACCCTCAATAAATGGTTGCAAAATATTTCTTCAATATATTAAAGAAGTTTGTGCTATAAAAAACAAACAAACCAGTATCTGAAGCAGATATATTTCTCAGGGACTGCATCTGCATGAAGCTTCTAGAAGGAGAACGGATGGTGATAGATTTTTTTCCCTGTACCCGACACTATTCTAAGTGCATCACATCTGCTGGATCTATTTGCTCAAAGCAATCCCATAACAACACTTCAACTAGCTTCGGCTGTTACCCTCACTTTACAGATGCAAAATTGGAGACCCAGAAAGGGAGGTTGCTATGGTTTGAATATGGTTTGTTCTCCAAATATTCATGTTTTAGACGCTTGGTCCTCAGTGTGGGGGGTGGGGCTTAGTAAGTGGTAATCCGTACATCATGGACCTAAAGGGATCCTGAGATGCCCTTCTTGGAGCAGTGAATTAGGTCTCATGGGACTGAACTAGTTACTGCAGAAGCCAGTTGTTATAAGCAAGTTTGGTTCTCTTGGCTTTCATATCCTCTCTGGCCATGTGAGCTTTTCTGCACACACTTGTTTAGCACTTTCTCATGAGCTCTGCAGTGCTCTGATGTAGTACGAGGCCTTTGACAGAAGTGGCTGCATGATCATGCACTTTCCACTTCCAAAACTCTAAGTTAAATGAGTCTATTTCCTTTCTAAATTAGTTATCCTAGAGTATTTTTTGTAACAATGCAAAACAGACCAAGACAGGATTAGTGAAAGTTTCCAAAGCTACATAGCAGCTAGAATTATGTAGGGGAAACCTGGAACAACACAACCCAGGTGGCTCCAGAGACTTCTCTGATCTGAAATGTAATTTTAATTCTTGGGATATAACATGGATAGCACTTTGGATCTATAAAGTTTAACTGGCAAAAGATTCTAACCAGACAAAAGAAAAACCACAAGATTTGCTCTAGTCCAGATAAATGAGGACAAGTTATAATCCATCTTTGATATTTAAGGATGCACATATATAAACACCCATTTCAGACTTAACAAGATCAAAGACTATGTATCATCACTGGTAAAAATAAATAAATATCCCCAGTACTGCAAAAAATATATAAGCCAAAACTACCTCTTGAAAATCTTTAATAACAAATATATTCATATATGTATATATATATATATATGTAAAATCTTCCTTGTTTTTTCCTAAAGTATCACGTTAATGGCATTTGTCATATAAAGACACAAATTAATTGCCCAGTGTACTTTAAACACTTCAAGGAATATTGTCAAATCCCATGTTGTTGAAGAATAAAGATTAATTCCCATCAAAATAAAATGTATGTATGAAGCAGTACTTCTACAGTGCTGAAAGATGTGTGCTGGACTTCCAAATGGAGTTTTAGACATCAAGAAATGGGTAGGAAAACTTTCCTCTCTTTTCTGAATTCCCATTGAAGAGTGGTCTATTTTTCATGTTCTTGACATTTAATGCACTGTACTTGATTATCTGTGGATATGTTTTATTTCTCCAGAAAAAAAACTATAAACTTCTTAAAACAGTAACTGTGCCCGGCAGTAAAGGCAGTGTCCAGAAAAGAAATAAGCAGAATTTTTATTAGTAATTAGAATTACCACTTATTCTTTGCATAACCTTGGACAGGTTATTTAACTTTGCTCATCCTTGATTTATTCCTTTGTAACAAAAAAAAGAGAGAAATATAGAATTTTAGCTAGGATTCTCAAAAAATTTTGGGGACTTTGTTTAAACATGAAAGATCAAAAATATGTGCTTCATACCAGAAACTCACTGAAATTTGAATAAACAAAAGCTTCTCAAACCCATAAGGATGAAGAGAAAAATAAGAGAGATTAATATGTGTGGATAGATACATATACATACATATATATATACATATCTGTTAATGCAGGATGTATACTGATGGGAGTTAAGCTCTGTCTATATAGATTGAAAGATAAACACACTAGTGGAAAGCTAGGGGTTGACTTGTAGTGACTGATTTGAGAAGCTTGAGGCCCTGCAGTGAATGAAGTGAAAAAGGCCTTTTGCATTTCAGAATCTCAGGAGGTTTAGGAGTCCAGGAGACAGGAAGTAGGGTGTTGGAAAGGATGAAAGAGGGAGAATGGAAGTCTTCTGAAGGAGCAGGAAGCCCTTGGATCCCTTTTCTCCACACACGACCAGGCATCTCCAAGGCCAAACTCTGAATGAGGTTTACATTACCACAGCATTGTATAGACTGAAGAATCGTCTGGAATAAAATTATAATTTAATTATATTAATAAAAAACAGAGGAAGCAGGCGTGTGTGTTGGGATTGAGAGGAGGTATCTAAGGAAGCTAAATAATTGACTTCCACTGTAGGACGTTCATAAGTGAGATGGAAAATCAGC
The DNA here is from genome assembly GCF_963383645.1 of Muscardinus avellanarius. Taxonomy (NCBI): domain Eukaryota; kingdom Metazoa; phylum Chordata; class Mammalia; order Rodentia; family Gliridae; genus Muscardinus; species Muscardinus avellanarius. Next base: position 47,461,250 of record NC_137786.1, on the reverse strand, counting down.
AAATTAAGAAATAACTGTAGATGATATTATGTAAAACTGTAAGCAAATACCAGAAAAACTGGCTAAAAGGATTAAAAGTGACTTCCTATATAGGATGAGAGTTGAAAAGGATGGAGGAAGGGAGTGGCTGATGTTTTACATTATAAGCCTTGAAAAATATTTAATCTTAATATCCATGTAAAATTTTGATTATAAAAAATGTTTTAATGAATGCTATAGCCCAGAAGGCAATCAGTAAACTCAAGTAAAAATTCCTGTGCATTTTTTATTTTTTCACATATTTATTTGTGTTCATGGTTTTTGCCCTGAAGGTTCTCATGAAATATTTGCTAAAATACTAGGTGAATAAAATAACTTATCAAGTTTCAAATATTGAATTACCAATAAATTCTTCAGCAGGGAAGAAGTCAGGGTTATAGTTATTACCTCATATTTTATAATGTAAAGAATGAACAAACTGTCACCCATAAACAAAGTTTTGAGTAATTAACAGTTAATGTTTCAGGCATTTTTCATGGTAGGGACAGAGAGAAACTGCTTTTAAATAGAAAATCATGTACATGCTCCAAAGATATGGCTTGTGAAATATGAGAATTATGTTCAACTTGAAAAATTTCTTTAAAATAGGCAATTAATCCAACAATATTGACTCTTAAAATAAGATTTGCTGTCACCACTATTACATCTGATCACATTTTCCTGCCCCCTCTCCCCACTTCATCACCACAGCGATGGAATATAATCATTCATATTAACCAAATAAAATAATCCGTAGCCTTATTTTTTCTTGGGAGTATAAAATACCTGAGTATATATACACTTAGAATTTGCACAGCACAAATAAGTCACCATCTCCTTTAAGAATAAATTTGACATTTTGGTTTTGCATTTATTATTTGTCCTAAAGTTACTTCTCACTGGAGTTTTCGTTTCTTTTTTTATTTTTTGAGAGCTTAAGCAATTTTATTATTACAAATGTAGAAAGCAGGGACAGAACTATAAAGCCTTGCATCAGAGAGGAGAGTGACACAGTAGAGTGCCTTGAAAATAAGACCCTGAAGTTTTTGAACATAGAACAGTTTTTATAAGGATTCATTATCTCCCATCCTGCTTAACCAATAGTCTTTCTATCTGATCCTGCCCTGATGTAGGCCCACCCATTATCTCCAGCTCAAGCCTTTGTCCAAGATGTGTTACTTGTTTAACAAACTCAGGGGTCACATGATGTATGCCCCCTTTGAAGAAGGCCAGTACCATCCTCCCATGTCATTGGGGAGTTTCAGCCTATCTGCTAGAAGTTATTTATTATGTAAATTTGTCTTTAAAATATGAAGGCCCTGGGCTACAACTCTTTTGTGTTCTTGGTAATCACTTTTGGTGAGGGGAACACTGCATTGTAACAACTGCCTCTCCTCCCTGCCTGAGCAGCACCCAAACCCTGACTACTTTTTACATTTGAAATTTAAACCAAAGCAATTTTCCAATTCCAGCACATTTTCCCCTCTTTCTATTAATTTCCTGACACCAGTCAGGCCAAAGGGAATGGGGATGAGTTTTCTATATCTACAATTCTTTTCTATAGTGTTCATTCATTCATTAGGATTAAGTAGGATAAAGAGATTTGGGTAGAAAGAGAGACAGATCCACATGGGCAAATACTATGTCCTCACACAGTCCACACGCATTTTTCATTTCTCTAGAGACCTCTGCCTCTCATTTCTCTAGAGATCCAACCATGGGAGCAGCATTATGAGCCTGTCACTTTGTCTGTTTGTTGAATATTTGAAAGAAAAATAACAAGGGGGACCAAACAGTGCATCTTCTATTCTTTCTAAAAGAATTGCTTTTGAACAATCCAGACAACAGGTAGTATGCCCTTTTGAAGACTTCTCTTTAAAATTATATCTCCAATAGTAACAGTAAATTACACTCCCCCAACAACTACACATACTGCTCAGCAGAGCTGGTGACTTATGATGAATAAACTCCTCTGAAATATAAAACTCAGTCAAACAACAAGGGTTTAGATTAAACCCAAGCCAAATCAACAGATGCCGTGCACCATGTATTAAATGCCAGCAAATGGAGACTCCTGTGGAATGCACGATGGAAGGGGATTACAGAGACACTCAGTCAGCCTCAGTGTCTTACCAATGTGGGGCCTGGACATAGCCATGGGAAAAGTCCCAGGTAAAGAGTTCAAAATTAGCCAAATCCATTTTCTTTCTGAAAACCTTTCATGATATAAGATTTCTGACCATGGAAGGATTATCTGAATGCTATATTATTTGGTATGATTTAATATTTAAGAAAAGAATTAAAATTGCGGCTAAAAAATGAACAGAATATTGGCAATATTGAGAAACGATTGGTGGATATTTGATGTGAATTTATCTAAACCAACTTTGCTTTTCAAAATTATTAGGTTATTTTTAGTAGATTCATCCTAGAGTAATGTCCTATAACTTTGCTATCACTTATAATAGCAAGTACCAAACTCAATTCTGTTTCACATACAAATATTATTATCAAGAGGAAGACTGTAGATTCAAAAACATATTTTAAAGTCAGTCACTAAGCTAAACATAAGAAAGAAGGAGGGGAAGGGAATAGGGTGGGTATTAAGGAAGGGCATGACTTTTGCATGTGTGCCTCTATCATCTTGTACCCCATTAAGATGTATGACTATAATGTTCTAATTAAAAAAGAAGAAATAATGAGCATTTATTATCAAACCCTTAGAAGGGACCAACCTTATTAACATAATGTTTTTTAACTTTCAGTCTTCAAAACTATAGGAGAATTAACAACACATAATCAGAACTTAAGCTTTGTATAATTCTAATCATATGACCATTTACATACTTAATCCATACTTCATTAAAAGCCCCTTCAAAGCAAATACAACAGTGTTAGAGGAGCAAGATTTAATTAAATTCAGAAAAACAATTCCTCTGAATCAGTAGACTAAATGAATTCTGCCAGAGGCCTTAGGTACCACATGGAAGGGTACAAATTGTGTTGCTTACTACATTTTTAGGCTTTAATTATGCAAGAGTAGATATTATGATTTTTAATATTTCCAGTCAATTTACAAATCCAAATGCATTAATGTCATGAATAAAATTCATTTCTAACACTTATTTTGCCACCTCACAAATTCATCAAGCATCTGAATTTCTTGTGATAGGTATTCTGTCTTGGGATCTTTTGATTAAATACTAACTACTCATGTATACTGAGCTAGAGTTTTCCCAAAAATTAATATCTACCAAGAACTCATAAGTGTACTTTATTTGGAAATAGGATCTTTTCAGTACAATCCAGTTAAAAGGGGATATTGGATCAGTGTTAGCTACTATCCCAACAACTGATGCTCTTATATAAAGAAAAAAATTTGGTGACAGAACACATTAATCAATTTTTGGCTGTAACAAAAATATCTGAGATGATTAAACATAAAGAAAAAAGGTTTATCTTGGCTCAAAGCTTAGGAGGCTTCAGTCCACAGTCACTTGCCCATTGCTTTGGGCTTGTGGCAACACAGTCCATCATGGCAGGAGCACATGGTAGAAAAAGCCCATTTACCTCACTGTACCTAAGAAGCAATGAGAGAGGAAAGGGCTGGTATTCCCAATATTTCCTTCAAAGGCACATCCCCAGTGGCAGAACTTCCTTCCACTAGCCCCACCTTCTAAAGGCTCCACCACTTGTAATAGCATCACCATCTGGCAACCCAGACTTTAACACATGGGTATTTGGGGTCATTTCAAATCCAATCTACAGCACAAATCTACCAAGAGGAGGACACCTTGTGAAGATGAAGGCTAAGACAGGTGCATCTATAAGCCAAGGAACACTACAGATTGCTAGCAACTACCAAAAGCTAGGAGAGAGATCTAGAACAATTGTTCCCTGGAATCCTCAGAAGGACCAACCCTGTTTAGTTCATTCAGACAATGGAAGAATAAATTTTTGTTGCTTCAAACCACCTATTCTGAAGTAATTATTTACAACAGCCCTTGAAACGAATATGCCATGAAATATATTTTTCTAACTAGGACACTAAGCACTGCAGGGAGTAAATTTAAACTAATCCCCACACACATACAAAGACATATACCTCACAATATAAATATTTAAGCATTTCAATTATAAACAACATAACAATGCACTAGTAGCATTGCCAGATATATATTTTATATATGTAAAACAACAGCTATATTTTTAACAATTTCACAAAGAATCCAAGCACATATGAGAAGCAAATTGCCTTTACATTCTTGAGTCTGCAGAACTATTCCAGGTTTCACAGCACAGAAGACAAAATGGTTTCTACCTCTTCTTTTCCAAAGTATTTTGAAGTAGGTATAGGCCATAGTTTATTAATGGGTATAATTTGCCACTGGTCAAGATACTTATTTTTTCCACCATCAGAAGCTAAATTCAGTATATAAAGTAATTCCTTAACTTGTGCAAATGTTGTTTTTTGAGATGAAAAGATGAAGAATTAATTGTTTGAAAAGAATCTTTAGTGATTTTTCATTGTCAAAACACCAAGAAGAAAATAAAAAACAGCTTTTTGTAGATAGAAAATGAAGAACACATTTATCTTTTTTTACAGATTATTTGAAATTTCTCAGAGCATGCATATTTTACTGAATCCTAATATTTTTGTACTGTTGAATCTTTGCTAGTGAACTGCACTGAGTATAAACCCAGTGCTGAAACATCTTGCCTATGGAAATGGAATAAAGCCTTGGTGTGATAGCTCTACAAATACTGATGACAAATGTACTGCACAATACCAAATATGCATTTGCTTCTTTTCCTCTACTGACCAATGTCTTAAATTTGTTTATGTCTTATTTCATTCTCAGTACAGACCCAGGAAATGTGAAAACACAAGTAGGCAGCATGGAAGTTTACTGTCCTCCAGGTTGCCTCTGGACTTGAGACTGCTGTCATCATGGTGGGAAAGCCCCAGCTCAGGAAGAGGCCCTTGCAGAGAGAAGGGTGAGCACAGCATTTGCTGCCTGCTCCTTCCCCAGCAGTACTGCTGTAGTTGGAACAGCATTAAGATGAAATGTCCTCAAGACAAGCTGAGAGCCACTCCTTCACTGAGGACTGGAAATAATCTTTACTTTTAGGGCCCAAAGCATAAGGAGCTGAATGCACTGCAAAAGTGGTGTTCCAGAATGTAAATTAATGGCCCACAGCACTATCCTGCCTCAGCAGAAAGCACAGACCTTAGAAACCTGAGAGTTCATTCAAATCCAGGCCCCACCTTTTACTCTCTGTATCATCATTTAAAGCCCTCAGTTTCAACTTCTCACCTGAAAAGAAATGGCATTATTATTTTCCTGTTGTTTACATGTAAAGGGGGTTAAATAAATTTTATACATGTAAAATACTTTGGAGATGTCTAAACATACTTGGTTCTCAACAAACAATGGATCCCCTAATCCTACATATAATAATATTCTTTAAACCTTTCCTCCTCTTCCATTCTAATGGAAATATCACTCTTCACTCAAAATCTGTTTTTTCACAATTCTGCTCTGTTCCTTAATTTCCTCAAGCTCAGGGGGCCCTTCCTAAACTGCTTCTTCTGGTCTCTCTTCTAAAACTTTCAGAGTTTTTCAGTCTTATCATGTGCTAAGAACCATATAAAGATCCTGAGATTCTCACTCTAACTCTTTAATGCAGATAATACTGTCACCAAGGTAAAGAAAAAGAAATTAAGGCTGAATGAAACTAGGTAAACCTTTCTAACTAACAAGTGGGTGAGTCAGAATTCATACTAAGTGCATCTAACACTACAGCCCCTGCCTTGCCCTGCACTGCCTGAAGGAGTCTTAGCATGCAATGCCTTGCATGTTATGTCACATTTTAGATATGGCATACACCTGCCAGCTGATAGCATACGCAAGAATAGTCTCAACACCATGTTTAGCCATACTAAAGGCTAAATAAATGTTAGCCAAATGATTACACATATTTAGTTGATAATCAACTAGTTGATGGTGATGAAATAATTGTGAATATATTCATTATATTGTGAACATTTTCAGACGAAAGAAAATCCAGAAACAAGAGAAGGTTTAATTTATATTTCTTCAGGCAAAAGGAATTTTAAGGTATGGATTAAGTCAGAGTCTAATGATCTTTTTTATAAAACCAGATGGTTGAAAGAGAACTAGGAATAAGACATGTGTCCACTTCAAGTATAAGTAGCTCTTGAGCATAATCTCTAAAAAGTAGGGCATTTTCAGAAGATTTTTAAAGAATGTATGTTGGCATGTTGGGTTGACAGTTGTTAAGGCTGTGATGAAATTATATTAAAGAAAAAAGGTAAAATCAGGCCCATGAGCCTATAGAGACTATAATAAAAAACGACCCATTTTTATAGACTTGTTTATCTAACAGGCCAACAGGAAAGGCTCCATCCTGTCTTCACTAACTCCATGAAAGAATTCAACTTCACTATACTCTGTTAGTGTAACACAAGAATGATTCTAAAATGATGGAAACTGGACTTCTTTATATTTAATTATAAAGACTTCATTTTACCCATCTGCTTCAGTAAGACTATCCTGAGTTGATTTTTACGTCTGTTTAAAAATCCTGACAATCCGACTTCCCCTCCTAATTCAGGCAGATTGTTAATTTTTCTAACCCGTTTTAAAGACCACATCATCAATAATGGAATGAAGCAAGAAGTCTGTTTCAGGTCTCATGAAGGTAAATGCCCAGGTCTTCTCCTGTTTCAGTGCAGACAAGCCTGGAGCAGTGGCTCTGCCATGGTGATGGAGTGGCTCTAATAAAAATGTTCCCACTGATCCTGAGAATAGATAATATTTTTCTGGAAGTTACTGATGTTTAGTGATCCATAGGGGTTGTTATTGTTTTGTTTTATTTTCCTGAAAAAGGAGGTAAATGTGTGTTTTGGTGTTATATCTGGCACCCAACTCTCTCCATAAAAAAAAAAAAAATGGCTTCTGACTTCTTCTAGCAATAGACTGTAAACTGGACTGTACTCACCTGGATATGCAGGTATCCATAGCAGAGGTGGCCTCCCTAACCCTGAGTCTCCATGCAATAGCCCTCAATATGATGGGTGTTGATATTAGGCAGAAGCAGCCTTGACATTAGTCCTCTGGGGAATCATTTTCAAATCTTTGTAATAAAGCAGTTTCCATGATTTCCAAAGTTCATAAATCCAATCACAGGAAAAACAATTTCTGGAAAGAACAGAGATTAGCAACAAGCAAACAAAATTTCCTTCAAACCTTCATGACTGATTGCTATTATATCATAAAATAAGGACATATTAACAACAAAAAAGGTAGGGAGATCATTTTATCTGAATAAAAGATAGTTTTTAAATCACTAATTTCATACAATACCAAAAGAAAACCAATAGTGTTCTGATTATCCTAACAAAACTGTAAATCAATGAAAACATCAAAAACCTAGGGTGGCATCCTCCATATTCTGGGAAATCATTAACTGTGACTCAGTGAGTGCTCCTGGATGAGGCAATTACATTCCCAGAACACATTTAAAATGTATGAAAGCTGAGTGTGGTGGTGCACCCTTGTAATCCCGGTGCTTGGGAGGCTGAGGCAGTAGGATCGTGGGTTCATGGCCAGCCTCAGCTACTTAGTGAGGCCCTCCACAACTTAGTGAGAACATTTTTCAAAATAAAGAAAAAAAAATCAAGCTGGGTGTGTAGCTCAGAGGTAGAATGCCCTTGGATTCAATCCCTAGCACCACACACACAAAAAAAATGTATGAAAGTACATACATTTAAGATTTATATGAGTTTTATTAGGAACAGCAAATGTGCATTAATTGGTTTAAAAAATTTAATGGAATCCTGAAGATCGATTTATCCCCTAAAGGCTTAGACCACAGCTGGCTTCCAGCTCCACCCCCACCCCCCAGCATTGTCCTGTCCTTGAAGGGAGTCATAATTATGTTCATTTCTCCCTCTGAATTGTCTCCTATGGAGCCATGATTAGTCATACCACTTGGAGTTAAATCTCACAGTACCTGGTTCCTTCTTTGGTACTGATGGCTCATAGCGCTTATCTAGAATGGTGAGTGGAGAATAAGCATACCATACATATTTTCTGGATGAACTCATATTTTCTCAAGAAAGTCCCTGGAAAACTTTAAAGCTGAAAAATAAATACAGTAGCAGCTTCTGTAGTAAAATTAGGAACTTCAAATAACTACATTGGCAGGATGAAAACATGAATATAGACCACTTGTGGGTATCTGAATACAATTTGAAAACATTACTAGGCATCTAAAGAAAGTCTGAGTATGAGAGCCAGCCTTTCCAGGCACCATGTCGCCCTAAAGGTTCTTTTCTTATCTTGCTTCCACCTAGAAGGGCTTTACCCCTCTCTAAGTGCAGCTCCTCTTCTCAGAAGCCTTTTTTTTTTTTTTTTTTTTTGTGGTACTAGGGCTCCTGAGAGTCCTTCTATCTCCGGGTTACACTCCCAGACCTATTTTATATTTTTTATTTGGAGAAACAGGGTCTCTTAAGCCAGCAAGGCTGACTTCGAACCAGCGCGATCCTCCTGTCTCCGCCTTCCAAGTGTGGGGATTACAAGGGTGCGCCACCACGCCCGGCTCTCGGAAGCCTTTTTAACCATCACAATCTGCAATGATTTTATTTTCTTTCTGAAACTATCACAACTTTCCGTGACTCTTTATATTTTTAATGATCTTTTAAAACTATCATTTTAACCATCCTGTTAGTTATCACAACCTTCAGTGATTTTTTTCTTTCTGCAAATTCATGTAACATTATTTTTTGTCTAGTCCCCTAAAACAAGAATTTAAGCTTATCAGAGGCACAATAAAGACTAAATAACAGACTTTTCTACTTTCTATCTTTACTTCCTTGTACACTAAGAACTATAACCCACTCACACCTTCCATATGAAAGGAAGCTCCTTCTCATTCCTCAAGATCACATTGGCACTGGCCCTTTCTCTTTTTAAACACCTTCCTGGACTTTCTCGCTTTGTACCACAATCAATTACTTTTTCCTCCACATCCCCATGTACATTTTTCCTTTGAGCAGAAATGACATTTATATTGTTTTGGAATTATTGAGTTTCAAATTTAAATGGGCCACTAACACTGCCTGACATCTCGGATTGCTCAATCTAATTTGAAATGACTAAAACAGCCTTTTCTCTCTTCAAACCTCTAGACAGTCTTGCTCCTCCTGATGGTCTGTGAATATGCATCTTAGTTTAAAGAGAAGACAGAAGACAAAAGCTATCAGATGAGAATTTCCAAATATTTTTCTAACATTAAATACACAAAACAACCCACATCAAACTCTTCCTATCCACCTGCATTCTTGTTACAATAGAGGGCATGCCTCTTCTAAAATCAATCTTTTGTTTTTCAAGAGCTTTCTCTGAAATAGAAACCATATTCACCCATCCTCCTCCAAGTTTAGGTGAGGAAGGACTGGAATACAAGCTTCACTAATAAGTATTTCACTTGGTTGAAAATATTTTCCATTAAACACTATGTAGTATTAAAGTAGGTATCAGGAAGCAACACAGAGACCAGGTCATCAGGTTTATGAGTCACAGTGTAAACAGAATAGAAAAGAAAAAATCCAGGAGAGATTTTGGAAGCTGTAAAGGAATGGGAAAGTGTGGGCTATGCAACCAAATGGCTCTACTACTTCCTAGCTGCATAGCCTACAGCAAATTACTTAGCTGTCTGAAATTTCCTATCTATATATGTCAATGAAGTAAAAAAGAAACTCCTACTATACAGAATAGTTATGTGGAATAAATTAGATAAATTATGCTTATTGATTGGCATTCAAAAGAGAGGTGTACTCAGGTAGAAAGGAATGTTGTTGATTAAGAAAATAAACCAATGTGTAGTGGTTGAATTAAATATATACTCATTGCTGAGAGTAGACATAGTGATCAAATGAACCATTTGAGCAGACATGCCAGCAATTGCTTTCAACTTTTAAAAACTACACTTTGTTTTGCACTCATTAATCTTTCTAAAACTATTAGCAAGCCACACCGTGGTGATGAGAGATTGGTAGGAAAGGTTTCTTGTATTTTTGTTTATTAATACTAACAAGAAGTTCTATTCTTTTGATCTGTGGTTATATTTATCAGTATTGAACTGATACTAGGTAGAAGGAAAGACTTAATAAGACTATGCTTTTCTTACGTTCTGTCTTCTCCATGTGGACACACACTCTCCCCTCATAGACACATGGGCAGTCATAGGTACACACAGATATACCCTGATAAGACTATGGGGAAGTGAGAGGGGGAGAGGGTACCAAGCACAGTCTGAATGTATGCCACTTTAAATATGATCCACATAAAAATTTAAAAAAATAAAAGTAAATTTGAAAAATTGTATGATCTCACTTAAATTATTAGAAGCTATGAGAGTTTCTCAATGATTTCCACAAAATTACCTGTTATAACTAATACTAATGTATAGACCAAATTCTAGACAATATTTGTGGAGGTTCTTAAAAACTACTTTTACTTATATTTGACATTAGTTTGTATTACTCATGAAGAGATATAGTGTAGGTATCAGACAACTTGCTTGTTTTAAATTTGGTGACATGTTTGTTTATTTATTTGTGGCAGTAGGGATTGAATCCAGGGGTGGTCTACCACTGAGATACAGCCCCAGCCCTTTTTATTTTTTTTTTTAATTTTGAAATAGGGTCTTGCAAAGTTACTGCTGTCCTCAATTTTGAAATATTGCTGTCTCAGCTTCTTAAGTGCTGGGATTACAAGCATGCCCCAATGTGTCCAGCTAAATTTGGCAACAATTTCAGTTATCAGAATAGTCAACCTGCAGGGCATGGTGGTGCACGCTTGTAATCCCCGCGCTTGGGAAGCGGAGACAGGAGGATCACGCTGGTTCGAAGCCAGCCGAGCTGGCTTAAGAGACCCTGTTTCCAAATAAAAAGCATAAAAATACGTCTGGGAGTGTAGCCTGGAGGTAGAAGGGCTTCCCGGAGCCCCAGTACCACAAAAAAAAAAAAAAGAATAGTCAACCTAAGAATGTTTTGCTCAAAATGCGATAGTTGACATCACAAACTGACTTCTATAGCTGAATAGAATTCAGACTATTAAAATGGGGGAAAAAGCAATCGTACATTTCATCTCTGATCTAAGACAGTGAAAATGTAGCAAGAAAACAAACAAGATAGACTGTTATCCTTATATAGAGAGCTGAAGCAATGGAATGAGGTGGAGATAACAGTAACTGAGTGGACAGTGCCGCAACAGCATGACTCTCTGGCTAGTCATGCAGACCAGCAGCAGCTTGATGATCAGAGAACACCATCTTGAACCACAAAGAGTGCATATTTCCATAGTGAGAAAGAGTCAAACTGTGAGGACAGTACTTGAAAAAAAAGAGTACAAAGCTATAAAAACTAAGTAGCTCAGTTAAATACAGCTATAATGTTTTATTAGGACTTGACAAACATTGGAGGAAAGACTCATCTCTGCATTTGACTAATATTGTATGTACACAGACAAAAAATAATATTCAAGTATATTTTCATGAAAATATTGTTCTATTGGGACCTGAAAGACTAAGCTATGCCCTGAAACATCTCCTACTGGTTCTATTCTATGTTCTCCAACTTGGCAATTCTGTTAGCCCATGCACTGACTATATTGTGCAATATTACATCCTAGCTTGACTAGTGCCTTGCTGTATACACAGTTTGTTCTCTAATGAAAGAAGAGAAAAGTTGGTCAACTTCAGTTCTTAAGTTCTGTTGAAAGCTCCTGCATTGATAATACAGAAAAGACTGTCCACTTGGAACAATCTTATATGCCAAGCAGTAGCTATGGGCCAAAATCAACAGGTTAGAAGATTAAATGAGATAATGTCTGGGAAAGTGCTTATAAACAGCAATACATTAGCAATTGTTATGATGGCACACTTAGTGAAATTTAATACATGCAAATGTAAAGTTCTTGCATCCATGTTACAATGAATCCATTGTAAGTGCATCAGATTAGTGAGTGATGTCTGGGGTGCATTTCAATAGAAACCAAAAGTCTGAGTTGGATGCTAGAAAGGTTTAGGTAATCTGCAATTAAAAGTAGGTGTATTTCTTCTGGACCATGGTGTTTATTTCTTGGAGCTACATTTTTAAACCATAAAAATACCCTCACAGAAAAGTGATCAAGTCAATGAGAAATTGAATGCCCTCTTCTATAAGAAATAGTTGAAAATGAAGTATATAAATATTAATCCTCAAGTATTTAGAAAGAATAGAGTTAGAGTGAAACATTAAATAATAAAGAAAATTTAGGGTAGAAGTCATGTACTGGTAGATTTAAGTTCTACACAAGGAAAACTTCCTTATAATGACAGTTATCTGAAAATATACAATGAATGGCCAACTATTGCTGCCTACAGGAAATCAACTTTAAATACAAAAACACAAAAAGTTAATTATGATAGAATAAAAAATACCCTGATAAACCTAATTAAAAAAAACTAGCATCTCAATATCAGGCAAAGTAGATACAAGATCAAATAATATTGCCAGGATTAATGGTTATATAATAAAGAGGTCAATTTATGAAGAGAAAATAAGAATCCTAATCAGAACTTCAATATAAATGAACTAAAGTTTGGTATAAATTCAAGGAGAAATAAATCTGGTATAAATGCAAGATAAATCCACAAATATTGTGGGAGATTTAAATAACCTTCTCTCACTAATTGTTAGTACAACTTTGGCAACACTAACAACCAACTTGATCTAATTGATATTTATAGAACATAAATCCCTCAATTGTACAAGGAACTTTGATCAAAATAAACATAGTTTGGGCCATAGAATATAAAATAAATGAAAATGACTTCTAGTTATACAAAGTGTGCTCTCTGACCACAGTGAAATTAAACTAGGCAATCCATAACAAAAATATTTCTGTATAATTCCCAAATATATGGAAACTTGATGACACTTCAAAAACCCATAAGTAAAGGAAGAAATCAAAATTAAAATATAAAATACTTTATTTATTTAATTATTCATTTATTTATTTATTTTGTAGTACTAGAGATTTAATCCAGGGGCATTCTACCATTGAGTAACACCCCCAGCCATATTTTATTGTTTTATTTTTAACCAGAATCTCTTTAAGTTTTGGAGGGCTTTGCTAAGTTGCCTAGGCTAAACAAGAACCTGTGATCCTCCTCTCAGCTTGCCAACTACTAGGGTTAAAGCTGTGTGCTAGCATGCCTATCTAAATAATTTTAACTGAAAAATATGTAAACAAAATGCATCAAAATTTCTGGAGTGCTGCTAAAAGAAGTACTTACAGAAAATTTTACAGTACTAAACACATATTAGAAGTCACAAATCATATCCTCAAATTTTACATTAAGATACTAGAAAAGTAAAAGTGAGCTGAACCAAAGCTAATTATATAAAGAAATGATTTTATGGCAGAAACCAATTAAATAAATAACTGGTAGAAAAATCCTATGAAATTAAAAGAAAAATGCTCAATATGTTTGAGAAAGAGAGAGTAAGTGCTAGAGCAAACTGACAATTATTTCCCTCTAATATAGTAGAATTATTATAATTATAACCATCTCTGATTATTGTTATGCTATAAAATTAGCCTGAAAATTAGTTTTTCTTAAAATATAAGTGAGAAAGACAATTGTGCTCACATATAGGAAAAAGAAATAAAATATGGATCCAAGAAGCAAAATTTTTCTTACAAGAGTAAAAATTTTAAAAATAGGATTAATAATTCTATTTTTGCTACAATCACTTCTGGGTGGATAGAAAATCACATTATGCTTTCCTAGTAAAAGAGAAACAAAATATTTGCCTCCAAATGATGTTTAACCTGGAGTTTTGGAGAGCAAATTTTAGTCAGGTGAATAATGTGTTAAGAAATTAACAAGAAAACAAAATGTGGTTGTATAAATTTCTTATTTTTGTTAAAATAGACCACAAAAAATCTTTATTTGTGCCAAAAAAGAAAAATCAAAGAAATCCACACCAAATAAAATATTGAATTATTTTAAGTATACAATTAGTTACCTTTTATATTGATAAAAAGATGAATTTGTAACTGGTCTCCATTGTTCTTGATTTTCAATCTGATCTACAAATTGGTAATACCTCAGTCTTCTCTGACACCAAACCTCCAAGAGAGAGACATCCACAGAACACTACACACCATGAACTAAATCCATTCACATTCTCTACTCCAGGTTCCCTTCCAAAGGAACAACAACATCAATGTTATAAAAAAAATTTTCAGTAAAGTGGGTCTCTCCTCTCTTCTATTTTCTCTGTATTTAGCATGTCAGTTCTGGAGCAAACTCTGAAGCTAGGGATAAAACAAGAAGAAAAGCTAGTTATAAAATGAAGCGGCAGACCTTTATCTTAAGTTTGTTACTATATTTACTTGTAAGGTATATTTCTGGCAGGCATTAGATAGATGGATTCTGGTTTATAATCCATTTTGCCACTTTATATCTTTTTATTGGGAAGTTAAGGTAAAGGGCTGGAGCAAGGTAATCCATGCCAATGAAACTTGAAGACAAGCAGGAGTAGTAACTATGATATCATACAAGTTAGAATTCAAACCTAAGCTTATTAGAAGGGACAAAGCAGATCGATTTTACTGGTAAAAGGCACAATCAGCAAGAAGAAATAATGATAGTCAACATTTATGCCCCAAACATAGGTGCAGCTACTTTCATAAAACAAACTCTTTGCGACATTAAGTCACACATAAATCCCAATACAATAATACTGGGAGACTTCAACACCCCTCTCACACCATCAGACTGATCTTCTAGACAAAAGGTCAGTAAGATGCCTAAGACCTAAAGAACATTATTAATCAAATAGACATGTTAGACACTTATAGAATATTCCACCCAACTCAGGCAGAGTTCACATTGTTCTCAGCTACTCATGGAACCTTCTCCAAAATAGATCACATACTAGGCCACAAAGTGAGCACTAGTAAATTCAAAAAATGTGACATACTTCCTTGTGTCTTTTCAGATTATAATGGAATGAAACTAGAAATCAACTACAATAAGACCCAGAGAAACAACATAAACATGTGGAGACTAAACATCACATTGCTGGATGAAGAACGGGTCATAGAAGAAGTAAAGGATGAAATCAAGATGTTTCCAGAAACAAATGAAAATAGAGATAAAACATATCAAAACCTCTGGGACACTTTGAAGGCAGTATTAAAAGGAAAATTCATAGCACTGAGTGCTAACATAAAAAAGCAGAAATTCATCAAATAAATAACTTAATGATATACCTTACAGCTCTTGAAAAACCAGGAACAATCTAACCCCAAAGCCAGTAGAAACAAGAAATGATTAAAATCAGGGCAGAAATCAACAAAGTAGAGAATAAAAAACTATGGAAAATCAACAAAACCAAAAACTGGTTTCACACACAAAAAATTAAGATAGATAAACCACTAGCCAACCTAACCAGAGAGAGAGAGAGAGAGAGAGAGAGAGAGAGAGAGAGAGAGAGAGAGAATGAGAATCAACTCAAAATATAAAGATAAGAAATGAAAAAGGAGATAACCCTACTGAGAGTGTAGAAATCCAGAAGATTATCAGAAGCTACTTTGAAAAACTATGCTTCAACAAAAATGGAAAATCTGCAGGAAATTGACAACTTTCTAGATGAATATAACCTATCTAAACTGAGTCAAGAAGATATAAAAAATTTAAACCAGTCAATCAAAGAGATTGAAACAGCACTAAAATGCTTATCTATCAAGGAAAAGCCCAGGTCCAGATAGTTTCCCAGGTGAATTTTATAAAACCTTTATAGAGGAGCTAATTCCAATACTAATCAATCTATTTTGTGAAATAAAAAAAACAGGACTCTTCCAAATACATTATATAATTCCAACATTACATTAATTCCACAACCAAATAAAGACAGATCAAGAAAGGAAAACTACAGGCCTATATATTTGATGAACTTGGATGCAAAATTGCTAAATAAAATACTACCAACATGCATTCAAAACCACATCATATGCCATGACCAGATAGGATTCATCCCAGGAATGCAAGACTGGTTCAACATATGAAAATCAATTCCTGTAATTCATCATATAAAAAGAACCAAAGACAAAAATCACATGATCATTTCAATAGAAGCTGAACAAGCATTTGAAAAAATCAAACATCCACTTATGCTAAAAGCACTGCAGAGAATCTGAATAGAAAGAATATACCTCACCATCATAAAGGCAATCTACAATAGGCCCACAGACAACATCATATTAAATGGGAAAAAACTATGAGAATTCCCTCTAAAAACAGGAACAAGATAAGATTTCCATTATTACCACTTCTCTTCAATATAGTACTTGAGACTCTATCCAAAGCAATAAGGAAAGAAAAAGAAATCAAAGTACAAATAGAAAAAGAAGAACTCAAACTTTCATTATTTGCAAATGACATGATACTATACTTAGAAGATCCATCAAAAGGCTTATAGAACTCATCAACAAATTCAGCAGTGTCTTAATACAAAATAAATTCTTATATATCAGAGGCATTTCTGTACATCAACCATAAAACCACTAAAAAAGAAATCCAGAAAAGGCTTCCATTCAGGGTTTCCCACAAAAAAAAAAATAAAATAAAATACTTAGGAATAAACTTAGCCAAGGAATTAAAAGACCTCTACAAATAAAATTATAAAACATTGAAAAAAGAATCAAAGAAGACTTTACAAGATGGAAAGCTCTTTCATGTTCATGGATAGGCAGAATAAATATGATCAAAATGGCCATACTTCCAAAAGTGATCTACAAATTCAACAAACAATACCCATTAAATTACCAAGATCATTCCTCACAGACATCAAAAAATCAGTCCTTAAATTCATTTGGAACAACAACAAAAAATAACAAAAAAAAAACCAGAATAGCCAAAGTAGTGCTCAGCAGCAAAAAACATGCAGGAGGAATCACAATACCTGACTTTAAACTATATTACAAAGCCATAGTAATAAAAACAGCATAGTATTGGCACAAAAACAGATATATAGACAAAAGGAGCAGGATAGAAGACTAAGAAACAAATCCACCCACTTTCAGCCAATTGATTTTTTTTTTTTTACAAAGGGACAAAAAACATGAACTGGAAAAAAAGATAGCCTGTTCAACAAATGGTGTTGGCAAAACTGGTTAACTATATGGCAAAAAATGGAAATAAATCCCACTTTCACTTCAAGATGGATCAAAGACTTGGAAATTAGACCAGAGACCTTGAGGCTCCTTGAAGAGGGCATAGGTGCAACACTGTAACATATAGTCACAGATAAAAATTTTCTCAACAAAACACCAAAGGCACAAGAAAGTAGAAAGTCATCAATACGTGGGATTGCATGAAACTGAAGAGCTTTTGTACAGCAAAGGAAACTATCAAGAACCTCAACTGAGAACCCACAGAATGGGGGAAGATTTTTGCCAACTACTCCCCTGATAGAGGACTAATATCTAGAATATATAGAAAACTCAAGAAACTCAGCAAAGAAAACAAATAACCCAATCAAAAATGGGCAAGTGAATTAAATAGACACTTCACAAAGGAAGCAATTTAAGTGGCCAATAAATGCATAAAAATGCTCAACATCATTAGCAATCAGAGAGCTGCAAATCAAAACTACCTTAAGATTTCACTTAACTCCAACTAGAATGACAATCATTCAAAACACAAGTAACATATGCTGGCGAGGATGTGGAGAAGTGGGAACTCTAAAACATTGTTGGTGGGATTGCAAATTGGTGCAACCACTTTGGAAAACAGTATAGAGGATCCTCAGAAGAATAGAAATGATTCTACCATATGATCCAGCAATACCACTTCTGGATATCTACCCAAAAGAAAGCAAACCAAACTACCAAACTAATACATGTGTATCTATGTTCATAGCTGCACAATTCACCATAGCCAAACTGTGGAACCAGCCAAGATGTCCATCAACAGATGAATGGATTACAAAATTATGGGATATATACACAATGGAACCATAAAAAATATACAATTATGTTATTCACAGAGAAATGGATGGAACTGGAGAACATTATGCTAAGTGAGATTAGTCAGTCACAAAAAATAAGAAATCAAATGTTCTCCCTAATATGTGAAATCTAGGGAGTAATAGGTCATAGGAGGAGCTCTAGAGGAAGAAGTAGATCCTATAGATGAGCAAATAAAGTGACCTGAAGGGATAGCAGGAGGGAAGAGGGAAATTTTCTAATACATATGATGTACTTCAATAAACATAGCAAAGTCAATCACTAAGTCAAGCATGAGAAAGAGGGAGGGGAGGAAATGAGGTGGGAATTGGATAAGGGCTAAATGGGTGATGTGTGCATGTATGTCTCCACCATCTCTTATCCATTAGATGTATGACTACAATATACCAATAAAAAAAAAGAAAATGAAGTGACAAAAGTCTGTGCCACTTCTGGAGTCAATTTAGGGGAAGCATCAGGTTTGTTTGGAAAGATGTATAGTATCCACACACACTGGTGTTCACATGGGGATGTAGAAGTTCAGCATGAGGCAAAAAAGTGAAAGTAGCTTCATGCACTTTCATGGAGGAAAGCAATTCTCACCTTTTCACCAAACTATTCTACATGAATCTCATATTTTTTATTGGCTATACTTGATATGGTTTTTAAAGGCAGAAAAAAGAGCTTTCTCCGAGATTTTGAATCTCTTATTTATCTTGAAAAATGGATATTGAAAATTCCAAATGAAGGCAAAGTAGCCCTGAATTTCTTTAGAGCCATTTCAAACTATGCTTTTAAAAATGTTTACACCTGTTTAGAGACAGAGATGGTGAGCTTTATAGCTTGGACATGCAAAGGAAGCACTCTCCTTTGGCATATAAAGTGTCTCAATGCAGAAGGGTAATCTCAGCACAACAGCAGTCTAGTTCTGCTAGAAAGTTCCTGCAAATGACACCAAAGTTGTCATGGTTGAGATGAATGTCAAACCAGGCCAGCAGCGCAAAAGGGAAACCAATCACATTCATATAGCTGGATCTGGCAAGCTTTGTGCAGCTACATTCATTTAAAACAGCAGCACAGCAAGTGGTCTCATTTATCCATTTAATCAACAAGTATGTATTAAGTTCCTACTAAGTGCCAAACACTATTATACAATGCCAATTCCTCAAGACATCTTGATCTATAGTAATGATTCTTAAGGGGTAGATCTTGTTCTGGCCAGTGGGTATTCTTTCATTCCAGAAGACCTTAAGAAAATGAGACCTGTAGTGAAAATCAATGGACTAGGTTTTTATCTTGATCCTAAGAGAATGTCTGTAGGTCTCACAGATGAAGATGTGGGTGAGAATTGCTTCAGTCTGTCCATTCTCTATTTGATAAATACTTGGGATGCTTAAGAAAAGGAAGAAACAATGGTAAGCATCATTGAAAATTTGCATGCAGACCAATTCCTGCAGAGCCTTCCCATATTCTTAGCGTGAAACGCATAGAACCTCTGTCTAGCTTTAAGCTGACTTACCTCTCCTTATTTGGATATGAAGGTTGATGCCAGTACAGTAGTGTCTCTGGCATCTCCAGTTGGCAAAGATGAGCAGGGAAACCACCATCCATTGCACAGTTTCATGACTATTGCCCACGAAGTTTCTCATTCACCTCCGAATGAATTGCTAATCCTGAGGTCAAATTCAGAGCTCTCACGGGAACCAGCAACAACTAGTGGGAGATGAAAGCTTCAAAGACACAAATGAATCTTTTCAGTCATACAGAATAAAGAAGACATAGAGCTAGAGAGAGAAAATGTATTTTGGCCATAAATTTTTGAACAGAATTAACTTAACAAGCCTAGCCAAGCCCCTACTAATTTTAGGAGCTTGAATAAAAATAACTGTATTTTTATACTTGAATATAAATAGATTTATAGATAAATAATAAACAGATGCTATAAAAGTAAATGTGTTTATATGGGAACTTGGATTTTCTCTTTGTTTCAGCCAGCATTTCCACTGCTGTGACCCAACTTTCAAAAAGGAAGATTTATTTGCTCACCATTCTAGAAATTTCAGGGTTTCAGACCATGTCAGGCCAGGTGAAGTCTGAGGATTTCAAAGCATGGTGCTATAAGCAGAGGGAGAAAAACTCAAAGACTTTGCTCTCACAATAGGGGGAAGGAAGTTGATAAACAGAGCGGGGGGGGGGGGGGGGAACCATTGATAATTCCCAAGGCTATACCTCCAGGGACCCCTTCAGCAACCAAGACCTTGTCTCCATGAGGTCTAGAAGGACATTCTAAACCCAAGTCATAACACTAATATTTCTCTAAAATACCATTTTTCTGTCATTCTAGCAATTGAAATGGCTACTAATCAGTTTGCATATTCTTTACTATTTGCCATTTTTAAGTTCTGTGCTTCAGGAATTACACACTTTAAATTCTTTTTAATCAGAAAATAAAAATAACTATTCAATACTGCTTATGGGTCAGTTAGAATTTATTGTCTATTGGATTACTCTACCAGTATCCAGCAGCATTCTTGAATTTATAATCTAAAAGATTAACCACTACCAGAGAGGAAAGAAGATTTATTTTCTTATGGTTTCCAATTCAGTCCATATAAGGGCAGGATCTCAGGGTATGGTGGCAGGAAGTGGAGAAAGGGAGAGCACATGGGCTGTGCTCACATCACGAAGGCCAGGAGCAAGAGAGTGAGCTGGGGAGGAGTAAACTAATATATAATCTCTGAGGCTGTATCCCCAGGAACCACCTCCTCCAGCCACACTTTATGGGCCTACCAGGTACCACCCAGGTAAATTCATATCAACCTTGAATATTAATAAATGAGCTCTTTTGGGGACATTTAATATATAACTGTAACACTATCCCATGAAAAAATGAAGAAAAAACTTAATAGAAGATTAGGGCAGGAGAATTCTTGAGATCCTTCTAATTCATTTTAAGATAATTCTTTAATTGATAATTTTTTAAAGCCAGGTCATATACCACAGGCCTTTAATCCTAGTACTTGAGAGGCTGAGACAGGAGGCTTAAAGGTTTGAGACCAGCATCAGCAACTTAGCAAGACTATATTTCAAAAAGAAATTTTAAAAAAAGGCTAGAAGTATAGCTTAGAGGTACACTACCTCTGGGTTCAATTCCTAATGGAAAAAAAGCTGCATTTTATGGTTAACTGAAATACAGAAATTTTTATCATAGAATATTTTCAAGGCAAAATAAGAGACTAATGTGTTCCCTGAATTGCCACATTATGAGTAGTAGGCTAGTAAACATGCCGAACATAAACCTTCCTTTAAAATAATGGCAATGGCCCCATTATTTGAGGTTTACTTTTTTTAATCCTGGCTTTACGGAACAGGATCTTTATATATACTAAGCAGTATCACCAAATAAAAACACATAGAAAAGCCAGATGTGGTGCAGCATGCTTGTAATGCCAGCATTTGGGAGGCTGAGACAGGAGGATCCTGACAGCCTCAGCTTCTACTTAGGCCCTTTGCAACTCAGTGAGACCCTATTTCAAAATAAAGAATAAAAAATAGAGCTGGGAGTGTAGCTCAGAGGTAGAATGCCCCTGGGTTCTATCCCCAGTACTACAAACACATACATATACACAACACACACACACACACACACACACACACACACACACACACACACACACATTGTTAACTGTTTTACTCACTAAAATGTAAATTTCATTTTCAAAATATCTTAGCAGAGATTTTGATTGCTTTATTCACAGCTATATATCCAATATCTGTAACAATGTATATCACATAGTAGGTGCACAATAAATATGTGTGAATGAGTGAATAAATTAAATAGTAATTTTTACTTGCAAAGGGATATTGTAATTTAACTTATCAAATACCTTCTCAGGAGCTTAACTGTTATCTAATTACCATTTCTTTCATATTTGAGGGATTCACAGATCCTAGCTGATCATTTAGATAACTGATTTTTGGTGAAGCAAATGTGCAGGACTTTTAGAAACAAGTTTGGTATGGGAACGAGTGAAGCCTAAATTGTAAACATTACTTTCAACTTTAGATTGACTTTATCAAGTCATTTAAGTGTAAGACGCCAAAAACAAATTCAGAGAGGAGGTCTTTAGTAATTCTTGGTGTTGGAAGTAGAGTTAGCAAGACTCAAAATCCAGATTAGGATGGGAGTGGAAAAAAGGTAGATAGCATCTTTATTGAAGCTTAGCTCACTTGAGCTCAGGATGTGGGAGGACCTCTGATTGCTTCCCTCCTGGTTATTTGAGAGGACAATGGGGACCAGCCATTGAGGTTGAGGCAGAGGATTCGGGGATAGACATAAAACAATAAATTTTCAGGAACTGACATAAAATAACTCTCTGATTATAAGTTAGGTCCTCACTTCCCATGGCAATTGAGGTTTGAAAAATAAGTATGAGCCGGGTATGGTGGCACACGCTTGTAATCCCCGCACTTGGGAGGCGGATACAGGAGGATCGCGCTGGCTTAAGAACCCCTGTTTCCAAATAAAAAAGTATAAAATTAGGTCTGGGAGTGTAGCCCGGAAGTAGGAGGGTTTCCAGGAACCCCAGTACCACCAAAAAACAGAAGACGAAGACAAAGACAAAGAAGGAGGAGGAGAAGGAGGAAAAGGAGGGGGAGGAGGAGGAGGAGGAGGAGGAGGAGGAGGAGGAGGAGGAGGAGGAGGAGGAGGAGGAGGAGGAATGAATGAATTTCAAGTTTCTATTAGAATAATTTTGGAACTTCTGAAATTCCAGAAGTTCTTGGCACACTATATACATTAACTAAGCTACCATATCACTTATACCCTTTATTAACTTTTGCCTCCTCTTCTTTAAATCTTTCCCTTCCACCCCTTCTAGTCCCCACGCTGGCCTTCTCAAACAGTGTCTACTTACGGTGTCTACTCATAGTTGCTTGTCAGTTACCCATCACCTAGCTCCTCAGAAACATTTCTACTCTGTGATATTTAGAAATAGACCTTTAAACACATGGATTAGAGCTAAATCCTAAGCAAAGCAGCAAATGAAGTACTTTTACCAAACTTTGTTACTTTTAATATCTTTTGAATAATGTAAAAATTCCAGGTACAATTTTAAAAGTTAATGCAAATAGCCATGCATGGATCTACTGTTCTTCGTGAAGAAAAATAGCTATATTTATATTATATTAAAAATATTTTCCTCTGGTTTTTATTTTGTATTCTCTTAAAATTTTATGTCCAAATGATACCTTTCTTAAAGATTTGATAGCAATTTTTTCTACATTTAACCCATAATATTTCAAAATATTATTGAGTTAATATTTAACCTTCAGTCATGGAGAAAAAAAAGAAAAATATATGGTTGTCCAAGGAGATGGAAAAGTGACATTTTTTTCATATCTTCTTAGCAATGTAACACAGTATATAATTTCCAAACTAGTATTTCTAATATACATTCAGCGGGAAACAGAATAACTTATATAAGAACTTTTCAATAGTTTATTCTCTAGTCAGCCAGCAGTTTGTCTTACTACCCATGCAAATGACAACTGCTCAAATTTTCTCAAGGTTCCTCTGACTTTTCTTAGTACATTTATTTCATTTAATCATATACGTATAGGAAGGAAAGTTTGGTTCATATTGTGAAAGTAAAGGCACACACAGCATTTTTTTAATCATCTCAGTGTTTGTATAGCCAGGAAGAAAGTCACTGATTAGATTTCCAGTTGTGAGCAAAAATGCCTAAGGTTGAAAATTCTTTTCAAATCTTTTCTGAAGAGATCCATAATAAATAAAGCTTCCTGGATTGCTAATTCTTTTCTGGTTTCATGTCATGATGTAAAACATGAGCCTACCAATTTATATTTCAGGAAATGATGGTGAATGATTTCTAAGGCAATTTTCACAGACACAGTAGCAGTCAAATAACCTTCCCTTAGTTGCAGTCACTGCCTCTTCCCTGACATCCATCATCTTATTTCGCTTGACAAACACGTCTGTCTCTCTTTCATTTATTTTTCTTTTAATTTAATTCAGCCCAACACACTGTTATTTATTAAACCCTTATTATATGTAAGGTACTATAAGGATTTCAAATATTAATAAAGCAGGTATCCTCACTGGAATTAGAGAACCTTCAGAATAGGACTTCAATGAACACAGTCTGAATGGAAATGAAACTGAGGCTCTTTAAAGACTCTGAGAAGGTAAAAGTTTAACAAGGAGCTTCCTAAAGACAGGGGTCTGTACCTTCGTGGTCATTGGCAGGGCCTAGGCAAGACCACAGAAAAATAGCCCAAATGTCATACATTTAAGGATATAAAAGTCACTAAATGTGATTCTCAAATGATTATTTAATATATCCTCTATCCTATTACCTTGACATATGTATCTTTAAATGGCTAAGTTGGAAATATATGATGGTTTTGTGATTAGGAATAAAGATCAACAAAATTGAAAAAGACAAAACATTTAATTATTATTGTACATATCTGATTGTTCTGTTCATGAATCAATCATGTTTGGATGGTTAATAAAGCAAAACATAAGTCATAAACTAGTATGCATTTTTAATGAGTACCTACTTGATCATCTTGCTTGATCATGATATTTTATGCAATGTTCATTCTATTGACATCAATGAACTAAAGGATTATAAGCATATGCATGTTTTTCAAATTCTGAAGGTATTTTAATAAAAATTGCATATAGAAGTAAACATAAATAAGCAAAGGTTATTTTAATGTTTGCTTTCTTCAAAAATATTAAAATTAGCAAAATTAAAGGATATAATATCAGTTGTAATTTTTTAGTTTCCAAAATTTAAAATTATAAGTATCTTAATATATCTAAAGATCTCATTTAATTTTGAAAATTCAATTAAGTCTTACAAAGTATTCTTGTAAAAATAAAGTGAATTAAATTTTTAATCATCATCATTCACTTAGTTGGCAATATTAAGAATAGGCTCAAGCTGGGGGTGGTGGCTCATGCTTATAATCCCAGCATTTGGGAGGCTGAGACAGGAGGATTGCAGTTCGAAGGCAGCCTCATGTACTTAGTGAGGCCCTTTGCAACTTAGTGAGATCCTGTTTCAAAATAAAGAATAAAAAATAGGGTTGGGTGTGTAGCTTGGGAGTAAAATGCCCCTGGGTTCCATCCCCAGTACCAAAAAAAAAAAAAAAAAAAGGCTCCATTGTGTCACAGCTAAACCTGTGTGTCCATTTAAGAGTTCTATGCATTATTTAATAGTGCAAACTGTTTGCTATTCTCCATGTGTAGCAGTGGTAAATAATGTGCTAGATTAAGAGTACCTTCTAAAGCATAAATTATAGTGATAATTTTTTTAAAAAAGAATGCTCAACACTACTGGGAAATAATAGTTAGCTATGTTGGAATTTATTTCATTCATGTTCTCTGGGAGAAAAAATGTGACACATTAAAATAATCTGTTTTCTTCCGTACGTGTTTCCATTGCTCACACCTTTCCCATATTCCAAAAAAGATCCTTCATTCAGTATTGGTACAATCGACTATTTGGAGCAGTCACTTTTTCTTTCCAGGTAATAGATATAAAATGTGGAGGTGTTTCATATGTCTATCCATAAGAACATTTATGTATTTGGGTCCGAAACCAACACAATTGTGAAGCTCTGAATCCCAGGTGAGAGAGGTACCTGTGAGTCTCACCTGTGAGTTTGTATTATTTTAATTTTAACATGAATTTATGCCATGGAGGGTTCTCAAAGGCTTACAGACACAAAACAGAAACACTTCTTGAACATATCCAAGGATGTCACTATGTGATACCTAGCACAATACCCCTGCTATGATAGCAGAATTAACAAGTGTTACAGAAGTCGTAACAATACCTAACTGGCAGGGAAATATAAAAGAGCAACGCACCATAGTGATGTTTGAGGGCTGCATGCAATGAAGGAGTATAATAATCCTAGAGAAAAGGGATATGTAAAATAAAAAAGAGCATGAATTCATCTCTGAAGATTGTAAATTTGAGGTATTAGTAGGTCTTCTATGAGGAAGTATCTGTTTAGCAGTTGCAAATCTTGGTCTTGATCAAAATGAAAGCATCTGTAAAAGCTGAAATATAAAAAAAATCATACCTTAATTTTAAAAGTAATGAAAAAAAATTCCAACGAGTAATGCAAAAGTTCCCCACTTTAAACATGAAAGTATAAGGTAGATATTTCCTTCTCACCCTAAGAACAAAATAACCTGAGATCAGGTTAAGGAAAAAATGTATGTGATTTAGAAATTTAGATAATTACAATAAGATTATTTTACCAAAGGGAAGATGGCAGCGGCCACTCTCGCCAAATCCTATCCAATCCACCTTGAACTTTTGGAAAAAAAAAAAAATCTCTGCAAAGGGAGACTGCTCCTGCTGCACATGCTTAAGAATTCTGGACATCATACCATGTAACAAAGGTGCTTAGCAGAGAACAAGGAATTCTGGAAAACATACTGTGTGGGAAAGGTGTTCAGGAGAGAACGGAGGTGGAAGTGGCAGCAGCAGCAGTGATGGTGAGCAGTGTTTGGAAGGGAAGACAGATCCAGTTCAATTCATGTTGAACTTTTGAAGAAATCCCCCAAAAGTAGACTGCTCCTGCCACACATTCTCGGGAATTCTGGACAACAGGCTAAGTGGTAAAAGGGTTTGGGGGCATCAGAGGGAGCCCTGCATAGCTGAGATGGGCCGCCATGCTGCGTATTCTGGGAGACATCAGACCTCATGGCCACTGCGCTACTCTGCAGAGAGCAAGAGGCCAGGGTGCATGTGAAGCAGCAGAACCTACTCTTTGAAGTGAAGCTATGGACCTCTGCTTTTGGAGGGAAGACAAAATTCATTGCCACTAGGTATTTGGGGTCCCAGCTTTTGCAAAAGACATGTACTGCTGTCTCATATTTAAAAAAACAAAATGAAAGAATGCCGGGCATGGTGGCACATGCTTGTAATCCCCATGCTTGGGAGGCAGAGACAGGAAGATTGCACAGGTTTGAAGCCAGTCTCACTGGCTTAAGAGACCCTGTGTCCAAGTAAAAATATAAAAAAATAGGTCTATGGAGGTGTAGCCTGGAGGTAGAAGGGTTTCCAGGAACCCCAGTGCCACCAAAAAAAAAAAAAAATGTCCAAGTAAAAATATAAAAAAATAGGTCTATGGAGGTGTAGCCTGGAGGTAGAAGGGTTTCCAGGAACCCCAGTGCCACCAAAAAAAAAAAAAAAAAAAAGAGAGAGAAAAGAAAGAAAGAAAAAAGGGAGCATCTGTAGATGACCTGCTCATAGTGACAGAGACCAGAGCCTGATGCACAGCAAGGCTGGTGCCCGGGCCTCTGAGGCCAGGATAGGAGCCTGCCAGGAAGCGAGGCCAGTGCTGGGGCCAGTGAAGCTGGGATAGGAGCCTGCCATGCAATGAGGCCTGTGCTTGGGCCTCCAAGACCAGGTTCAGAGCCTGCCAAGAGGTGAGGCCAATGCCAGGACCTCCGAGGCTGGGATCAGAGCCTGCTGAATGATGAGACCAGTGCCAGGGCCAGTGAGGCCAGGATTGGAGCCTGCAAAGGGGTGAAGTCGGGGCCGGGGCCAGGGCCAGCGAGTCTGGGATCCGAGCC
Source organism: Muscardinus avellanarius (assembly GCF_963383645.1). NCBI lineage: Eukaryota > Metazoa > Chordata > Mammalia > Rodentia > Gliridae > Muscardinus > Muscardinus avellanarius. Next base: position 47,433,509 of record NC_137786.1, on the reverse strand, counting down.
TGCTCTGAGGCAAGGCCGGGATCTGGTGCTAGGGCCTCAGAAGCCAGGATCTAAGCCTGCCAAGAGGTGAGGCCAGTGCCGGGACCTCCGAGGCTGGGATCGGAGCCTGCCTTGAGGCAAGGCTGGTGCTGGGGCCTCCGAGGCCAGGATCGGAGCCTGCCAAGGGGTGAGGCCAGTGCCACGGCCAGTGAGGCCAGGATCAGAGACTGCCATGAGGCGAGGCTGGTGCTGGGACCTCTGAGGCTGGGATCGGAGGCTGCCATGCGGCGAAGCAGGTGCTAGGGTCAGCAAGGCCAGGATAGGAGCCTGCCATGCAGTGAGGCCATTGCTGGAGCCAGCGAGGCTGGAATAGGAGCCTGTCTTAAGGCAAGGCCGGTGCTGGGGCCTCCGACGCCAGGATCAGCGTCTGCGGGTGGACAGGCCGGTGCTGGGGCTTTCAAAAGTGGGATTGGAACCTGCAATGCAGCATACACAGAGAAATATCACAGAAAATTAAAAAAAAAAAACAGATGCTTTCCCTAATATGCAAAAACTAGGAAGAAATGGGTATTAGGAGGAAATCCAGTTGAAGAAAGGGCCCTATGGAGGAGCAATTAAGGTGACCTATCAAAGGGGATGGGATGGGGGAAGATGGAATCTCTTTAAAACACATGATGTACATAAACAGATATATCAAAGTTAATCACTAAATCAAGCATGGGATCGAGGGAGGGGGAAGGAATGGGATGAGTACTGGATAAAGGCTAATTAGATGATGTGTGCTTCTATATCCTCATAAGTCTTGTATTCCATTGAGATGTTTTACTACAATGCACCAATAAAAATATATTAAATTTTTAAAAAGATTATTATATGCACTTACATACTAGCCACATATAGTTATAGTTATGCAGCACTTGAACCTGGCTAGCATAACTAAGGAATTAAATTATCTGCTTTACTTAATTTACAAAATAAAATGAAATGGTTGTATGTGCCTAGTGGCTACTGTACCAGAGAACAGTGCTGTATAATAAAATTAAAATGCTGAGGTCTAAGCATTAAAATGTTGAGTCCTAAAGTCAAAATGTATATATCATTAACATAACTAATTTATGGTTTTCCATGCAATGCTATGTTCTTGTGTACAAAAGCCCAGTCATCATTCATTCTCTTTTCCCAAGATTCTAAAGTCATAGCTAGAAATTGAGCCCAGCCACCCAGTATCTGTGCAGACATTAGAAAAAGGAAGTATCTTCACAGGCAGATTAATTTTTGAAAAATGGTGATTGGGTGTGCATTATAAAAGTGCATTCCTTTCTTTGCATGATCACAGCCCATGCCAGGGTATACACAGCTTAGTGAGTAGAGCAGAAATTGGGCTTTACTCCCTACTCATGCCCACATGAAATCATAGCGCTCTTGTACTGGGAAATGTCTGCCTCATTCTAGACAGAAGCCCTGGCTATAACCTTTCCTCAAGATGGAGACAATTGTTGACTTTGCCACCATCAAAGACACAGTTTCCTCCTCCATCCCCAATGACTCAATTCCTCAACACTAAAACTCGCTTCCTGCTAGGATCTGAACTATATGCCTTCCTTTTCCTCAAAATTGTTTGCTGAGTTGAAAAATAGAGGAATACCTGCCTCAAAAGTTTGGTTGAGATTAATCAGGGTATTTCACATATAGTGATGAGCTTTTAGTTCAGCCTTGGGCAGGTGCTCAAAACAGTAAATCTTACTTCTTCCTCTTACCTGGATATGATAATGTATATGTTAGAATAAAACTATATTTATCAACTACCACCTATATGTGGTGGTGATGTGCAAGCAAGCTTTAGTATAACTACATATTAAATGGGGCCAGAACATTGCCAAGAAGCTTATGAGAATGTCCATCTCTGTGAATTTGGGGGGGGGGGATGTTTGTTTACAGAACTGAACCATGGGACTCACTTCAATGACTCCTCCTGACTTTCCTACTTTTATCAATAGTTCCAAAAAACTTTCTTCAATCCATGCAGCATATTTTCCTGAACTCTATGCCTTTTTGTATATTATTCTCATTTTAAAGATTAAGAACTTGAGGCTTAGGGTGTATTCATTTCTAGTCACCCCTCCATGCCAGTCTGGTATGGAGTTGTATTTCTATTTTCTGTATTTCTATCTTTCTAATAAACTTCTTTAAATCTTAAAAAAAAAAAAAGAACTTGAGGCTTAGTGGGGGATGGTGGCACATGCTTTTAATCCCAGTACTTGAGAGTCTGAGACAGGAGGATCACAGGTTTGCAGCCAGCCTCAGCTACTTAGTAAGACCCTCCGCAATTAGTGAGACCATTTCAAAATAAAGAATACAAGATAGGGCTGAGGGACCCTGGGTTCAATTCTCAGTACCTTAAAGAAAAGAACGTAAGGTGCAAATATTTTAAGTCATACAACTTGAGGGAGATTAAAGTTCTCACTTTTCCCTCCTTTTTTGGGGTTTTCCCAAAAGTATTTATCCCTACATTATTTTATTCTTATTTCTAATTGACACTAATATCTGTACATGTTTATAGGGTACAGTGTGATATGTTGACACATATATAATTATTGGATTAGGCTAATTATCATATCTCTCATTCCAAGATTTATCATTCCTTTGTATTGGGAGCATTTTAAATTCTCTCTTCTGGCTATTTTGAAATACATAATAAATGGCTGGGCGTGGTTGTGCACACTGGTAATCCCAATACTTAGGAACTGAGGCAGCAGAATCATAGGTTTTCAGCCATCCTCAGCTACTTAGGCCCTCTGCAATTTAGTGAAATTCTGTTTCAAAACTAAATAAAAATTTTTAAAAAATGGCTGGAGGTATAACTCAGAGGTAGAATGCCTCTGGGTTAAATCCCCAGTACCACAAAAACAACAACAACAAAAAAGAATATACAATAAATGATTGTTAACCACAAAGTCTAGTTTTCTTTTGACTAAACTCAATTTTCTAAAATATAGTATGACAGTAATCACATAGTTGCCTAATCCAATGAACAGTAATAGACACAAGTAAAAATATGAACTAAGAAGAAAGTTTTTGTATATCTGGTCAGTCACTGAGCTTGCCTTGGTAGAATATATTTAGTAATGAGTCTTCACTCTCATAGACTCCTAAACTCGGAGTAGAAGAGGTCTTAGAACTCAAATCCTCAGTTACCCCTGAGTGGTAGTGATTCATTCAACCTTAGAAGTTCATTTCCTCCTTGGATCTTCTTATGACCATTGTCATATGTGAGAAAAAACTGCCCAAGCTATTGTTATTTCTCTGTAGGAGAAATAGGAAAAAGAACAAGTATCTTAAGGACATATCCCTGAGTCTTTGACTCTTTTTCAAGGAAGCAAAGATGTATCTTTCTACATATTTTATTAATATCCAATAAACTAAGTAAAGCCCAAACACACACTACTTAGTGATACATATATCATATTTATTTTGGTTTCTTTTGACTCATGAGGGATATAAGGAGGAGGTCTGATCTATTTTCAGTCCTATATTAAATACAAACAATGTAAAATTAATAACACAGCATTTATAAATAAAATAATAAAACTCCTTTGAAATGGCAACACTTCCTTCCTCTCTCCCATTATCTGAAGTGTTGCAAGCTTACCCCCAGTCCTAAAAATAATGAAGTATTACTGAATCGCTAATAAATGTCACCTCTATATCTCACAAAAAGACAAAACACTTGGCACAGTACTGAAAAGCTTGTTTTCCTGGGCCTGCACTCTTGTCATAGAACCAGATCCACACTCTATGATGGCTCCAGAAAACTATTTCTGGCATGACAGTTTATTGCCAGTGACTTAGAAATACCCACTCACTTTGGCAGAGTGGGGACTTTCCTCCTTACACAAGCACAAATGAGGTTCTCCACCTCAGCTCCAATAGTCATCAGTTCCCTGGTCAGTAATTTATTTTGAGAAATGTCTTCATTCTTATGGGAACCCTGAAGTTAAGACATGCTGTTAAAACTGAAAGAAACATAAAAATTATAAAACACACATTCTTCACTGTATACCTAAAGGTCAAATAGCAAACACTAGAATACCAAGAACAATCTTATGTGCAACTAATAAAAATTTATTTTTTGACTTGAGGGTTTTAATTGTCATTTTTCTATAACTTCTAAACAGCATCAAATGATGATATCCAGTGGATAATGTAAAGACTGTTTTATATTTCATGTACACATTCATTTACATACTCAATAACACACAGCACCCATTTATGAAACTTTCTGTACTAAAGGGAGAGATAAAAGATTCCTAACCTGCATTTGAACATCAAGAAAGGCCTTTTGGAGAAAGTAACACCTAAACTCTGAGTTAGACAAAAAACAAGGATAAAGATAAGAAGGAAGAGTACACCCTAAAAAACCCAAGAACTCAAATATAAGTGAAATAAGGCAGAGTTGATGAACCAAGAACCATTCAGTCTAATAGAACTCCAGTGGTCCAGGACAGTATGATGAGTCATGAGACTGAAGAAGCAAGCAAGGGCCAGATTATAAAAAGCATCGTCATCATCTGTCTTAAGGGCTTTAGACTTTTGTCCAAAAGTTCTGGAAACCAATACGGAATTTTAGCATCTGGGAAAGATTATTGTGGTTACATGATGTGTGAGAAATGAATTGGAAGAGACCAGGGTTAAGACAAGGAAGTCAACAAGGGAGAGGCTGTTCAGGCATCCAGGCAAGCAATGTGTAGTCTAAACTAAATATAGTGAATGCATTTCAGAAATATTTTTACAGTTGAATGGGTGAAACTGTGATTTTACCAGGGCAAATAAGAATATCCAAGGGCATATCTCCCCACATCTCTCTTGCTCCATGGCACAAAAATCTGATCTATCACAGACCAGTTAGCAATAAGCTCCCATGGAACAACATTCAACTTCCAATGCTGCTAGGTTGGATCTTGAGGATTTATAAAGTGAAGGCTCATGAAAGCCTCCGCTCTCAGCAGCATTCATCTCATAGATATTTAGTGAGGGATTGCTGTGTTGTAAGCATTAGCTTAGACCCTGGACTATAAATGAAGTGTCTAGACTTAAATATTCCTCTATTGTAAAAAAAAAAACAGGTAGGCAAACAAATAATTATACAACAATACTATGAATGAAATGATAACTCAAAGTAAGTAGAAGCCCATAATTAACTAATAAATCAGCAAAGACTTCATGGATATCTTCATAGGAGTGTTTAGGGGTCTTTCATGAAAAATAAGAGGAATGTATAGAATAATGGAGGGAAACAAGGCATAGTAGCAATTAAGGCAAAGAGTGTCATGGTTTCTGGATAAAGGATATAAACAACACTGCAAATGAAGCATAAAGTGAAATTCAGAGCTTCACAAGATGAAGATGAAGAGGTTCATGGGATGGTTTTGTGGGGCATGTTAGCAAGCTTGGATTTTAATTTCTAAACACTGGAAAGCCATTTAACAGCAAAACAAAAAAAACCCTCATAAAATCAGATTTATGGCTTATATAATGATATGATATCTGCAAAAAAGATAAATTTGAGTGGAGGCATTTCTAAGAGTAAGAATACAAATCAGGAAGCTCTTGGCTTAGTAAGTATGAAAGTCTGACCAAGAGTGGTATGAAAGAGAGATGTAGAGCTAAACAAATGAGAAAATTTCTCAGAAAGAAATATTGGCAGACTGTTGATAAGGGAACAGGACAACAATAAGTATGATTAGTTTCTAATTTGAGCAAAAAGCTAGGTCTAAGAGTTGAGAAAGAGAATACTGAAGATGAGTTGGTTTTTCAGTGAGTTATAAAAGACTATGTAACATATGATGGAAGTCAAGCATGTTGGTATATATGTCATTCCGTATCATTAAGAAGACATACATTGTTGAATTAGCAGTATTTGAATGGCAAATGACCTTAGGAACAAAATCAGCTATTTGCTTTATTATACAATAAACTGATCTAATACATTGAGCAAATGTACTGATCAGAATGCATATTGAGTAATTTTAAATGTTGAGAAATGTTTTGTAGAGGAGACATTAAAAAGAAAAAGAACATTGACAGCTAAAATGATTAACATCCAAGAAGTGAAAAATGCAGATTATATGGGAGAAACAGATGAACTCGGTAACAAATAAAATCAGACACTTTCAAAGAGAACCAAGAATATGGATATCAAAGAAGTTAAGAGAATAAGTCAGGCATGGTGGTACACACCTGTAATACCAATACTTGGGAGGCTAAGATAAAAGGATCATGAGTTCAAGGCCCTCAGCAACTCAGTGAGACTCTGGTTCAAAATAAAATAGGGCTGCAGTATAGCTCAGGGACAGAATACCCCTGCATTCAATCCCCAGTATCTGAAAAAAAAAAAGAAACAAAGAAAGCAGAGAACAAGATGAATAAATCCTGTAAATTACTGACTAAAATATCTTTTATTTGACACTCTAAAAATTGTACCTAATACTAGTGTCATCAGGGTGGTCATTAACAAACTAGGTCACCTAAGCCAGCTTCAGAGCTTCCAGATGATGTCATTGGTCCCCCATGATTGGGAAAGCCATTGGAATCAAATACAATGGTTATTTAAATGTTTTCCTTAGAAAACCAGATGTTTGAACTAAATGACCTTTGGAGTTTCTTAAAACCCAGAAATTGTATGATTATCAAAATACATAATAATTCCTGGGTTAATACTGTTACAAGTTTAAATTATGCCTTCATAATGTAAGATTATTATGATAGTTCACATTTAAAATGTTACCCCCAAAGCCCATGTGTTAAAATCACAGTCCCCAGTGCAGGAAGATTATATAGGGTATGGATGTAGAATGTAAGTCATAGGAATCTGGCCTTTGAGACTATCTAAGTCTTGGTCCCCCCCTTCTCACTCCCTTTGCTTCTGGCCTCCATGACTTGGGAAGCTTGCCTCCAGAGTGCCATATTGCAAACATAATGCCTCTGTGGTGGAGACAGACAGCTATGAAATGAACCTCTGAAACTTTGAACCAAATAAACTCCTCTCCCTCTAAGTTGTTCTTGGTAGGTGTTTTGGTCACAGCAATGGAAACAATGGCCAAAACACTCATTATTGAATCTACTCTCTATCAGAGGTCGAATTGGGAAAGTTTGGATATTGTGCAATTCTGTGGTAATTCAATTCTTGTGTTTTGAATATTAAGTGGTAGAAATAGAGACAACAATGGATACCAGCCTGCTATAGATTGGGTGAGGTCTCAGTGCCCTGCCCCAGGGTCCCATGTGATTAATGATTTGCTACACAGAGTATCACTGTTGACAGGCAGTGGAAAATTTGGTAGGTGGACCCTAGGTTATCAGGGGCATAAGGCATTTCTCATGTGACCTATTTGATAGTTCTCAAGAGGAGTTTGTTATAAAAAGGAACAACCCTGGCCTCTCTCATTTTCTTTTCTGTCTGCTTCTGTTGGAATGTAACTACTTGCTCCTACATATGTTTCCATCATGATGTTCCACCATCTGCCACTCTCAGCAGAGGTCAAACCAACGAGATCACCTGATCTTAGATTTTGAAATGAACTAAATGAACACTTTCTCTTTATAAAAGTAGCTGTTTCTGGCATTTCATTGTTCAAATGCAAAGTTTACTATCTCAAAAATTTTATCTGAATCTCTCAGTTGCCCTGTTTGGAGGTCAAGAGTTGAGATAGTGAGGGATACAAATGTCATCTTATGTCTTAAATGTTTTCTTCTGCAATGTAGGGGCATAAATAAATTATTTTATGTTTTTAACCCACAGAAAGAAACTCTCCTATGCAATGTTAAAGAAATGTGGGCTCTTTCACAATATGCAAAGAGCACTGGGTACTACTATCCCAGCCAACACTAAACTGCATGGTGGTCTTGGGAATCTCAAATAATTCTCTGGACCTTAGATTCCTCATCTATATCATCTAGTTAATTGGACTATAAAACCTACACCTTTCAGTCATTAGTCGATATGATCATAGATACAATTACACATTTGCTTTGTTATAACCACTAGTATACAAATCTGTTATTTCATGTATTCCATGGGTTTCAGGAAGACATGTGGCCTATTCTTATATTGGAAAGTGCTATGTTTCTTAAAACTAGAAAAATATGAAAGGTAAAATTTTTACCTTCTATAAGATAAGGAAAATTATTTAAGAATCTGAAGAAAATCAAATCAGTGTCAAAGTAAATACCCACCTAGCAATTGTCTTCATGCAAAAAATAGTCAAAGGTTCTCAGAGAAAGTAAGAAATCAAAAAAAAGAAATCAAAAGATTTTTATTTTATTTTATTTTATTTTTTGCAGTACTAGGGGTTGAACCCAGGGGCATTCTACCTCCGAGCTACACCCTTAGTCCTATTTTTTATTCTTTATTTTCAAACAGGGTCTCACTGATTTACAAAGGGCCTCACTAAGTACCCGAGGCTGTTTGGGAACAGCGATCCTTTTGTCTCTACCTCCTAAATGCTAGGATTACAAGCATGTACCACCATACCCGGCTTAACAAAACTTTTCTCTTAACTACTTACCAAGTGGCTGTCATATTGTCTAAAATCCATCTCATTAAATTGCAAACCTTGCTTTGAGCCTGAGAGAGTTTCCTATGAGTAAAAATGCAATGTTCTGCCAGCCCTTTGGAAGGAGACCTTGGAGAGTTTCAAGTAATTAAAGCATTTACACTTCTGAAGCAAGAAATATAATGAAAGCCTCTCAAACATATCTTGTTTTTGCAGGCTTATCAGAGGGTTGACATAAAGCAATAGAAGAACAAAAGAGATAATTATCTAGAGACACTTGGAAATAAAAATTAAGAAAATCCAATCATCCAGCACCTGAAAATTCTATTTTTAATTTTTGTTTTCATTGAAATGTAAAAGGTGCATTTTAAGAACATTGAAAAATAGGGGGAGAGGTATGAGGAAATGTTTATCTCTTTCCTTTTTCACTTTTCCAAAAGTAAAATAAATGGTGTGAATAAATACTAGAAGAAAGAAAAACAGTTTTTACTTATTTGGATATCATACTGAAGAAATACAATAATGGATAGATACCATTTGTGAAACATACTTTCTTTACGTAGGACTAGAAAAATATAACCATGACCCTTTCCAAGCACAAGCTAAAATGTTCTAAAATCAGGTTAACTTGCCTAGAATTACTTTAGGAGTATATTGACTTTCTAGTATATGTATATTTGTAAGTTTTATATGGATGTTTACATATCAGATGGGGAAAAGAAAGAAGAGTGGATATTCATGAAAATTATTCAAATCAGTATGGGAAAATAACTTTGTGAAGGTTGTGGTAGAGAAATACTTAAAGAACCAACAGTTTTATTTCTTTCTTATTTTTTATTGGTGCATTGTAGTCATATTTCTTAACATAGTATAAGATGGTAGAGGCATACATGCACACATTACTTATTTAGCTCTTCTGTAATTATCACCCCATTTCTTCCTTCCCTCCTTCTTCTCATGTTTGGCTCAGTGATTGACTTTGATATGTTTGTGAATGTACATTCTCTAATGTACATTAGGATATTTCCCTCTTCCCTCTCCCATCCCACCCAGTTAGGTCACCTTATTCGCTCATCTATGATTTCTCCTTCTTTGTCTAGATTTCTTCCTATGACCCTTTTTCTCCCTAGCTTCTTCATATTAGGGAGAGCCCATGGGTTCCATCCCCAGTACTGAAAAATAAATAAATAAATAAATAAATAAATAAATAAATAAATAAATGTAAGTACCAATTCTTACCTATATTCTATAATCCCTCTGTGAGTCAAATTTTGAAAACTCTGGTAATTAAAAAAAATTAAAAGTCTAATAAAAAATATCGTGTTGTTTTATCTAAGGACAAGTTAAAAGGAAGAAAAAAGAACAAAGCTGACATATTTAAACACTTCAAGTGACAGACAGAAATTAGAACATTTGTTTCACAAACCCCAAAAGGCATATGCACAGCCAGGAGAAAGTGACTGTCACCTTCCAATGAGACTGTGGAACCTTGATCACTGTACCAGGTCCTGTCACGCACTGACCATGTCAAGACTGCTTCAGAGTGAAGTTGCTAAATGGTTTTCTAGGGTTAATACACTTTCCTGCTCAAAACCTGGAAAGAAAGCTGGATTCCAATCCAAGCTTCACAAATTACTTGCCATATGAACATATGCAAGTATTAATTACTCTGAACTCTATTTCTGGATCTGTAAAATTGTGGCAGATAATAACTATTTTTAGGGTTAATATAAAAATTACATGAACTTGCAAATTTACAATTGTAAAGACTCTTGAATAGTGTTTAGAATCATATGGGTGTCCTTTTCCCAGGAACACAGGAAGAAACAAGAAGGATCAGAAATAGCTGATCTCAAAGAAAGAGATTACACTAATATCTCTTTTATAAATATTGTTGCTGTGAAGAAGAAAGAAAATTGATCTTTACTAGGGAGTTCTGTTTTTTATATGTAATTGCAAATTTACCAATGCTAGTAACCTGAACTTTCCTTGGGCTATTGTTTGAAAAGCCAGAACCTACAAGTCATATCAATTCATCACTACACTAAATACTCTACATTGGTTACTAAAATGCAACTACATAGTCACTATCTCTAAACTCCACTATATACTACCTTACCAAACTTATACTCTCATTCTATTTGATCCTATCTGTGGCTTTACCCTATTGTTGCATTTACAACTTCACTTCCCTCCACACTCAACCTTCACTGTTGAGTACAACACAACTTGCTCTTGGATATACAAGCTGACACCTAGAGACTGAGAAAAATCTATCAAAAGTAGCAGATAGAAACTTTGAAATCATTAGAAGGAGGAATAACAAGGAAGCAATGATCTCTCACAACCCTACAGTAACAGAACATGATAATACAGAAATGCAGAGATAGCCAGAAGGACAAATCAGAAATTTAACAGTAAAATTACACAGGACTTTTAAAAAGAATTTAGAGAGAGTATGAAAGAAATAAAGAATGCAATCATTGAAGGCATCAATTCAAACTATAAACAATCGAATAGCCCACATAGAGATTAGAATTTTGCTCTTAGAAGACAATCACTCCAAAAATAAATGCATAGTATATAATCTAGAAAAAAAAATTGACAGCATGAATTGGAAATTGAAGAGGTATGGGTCCATCTTAAAAGAGCGAACCTAATAGGCCGGTGCTGGGGCCAGTGAGGCCGGCATCGGAGCCTGCCGTGAGGCAAGGCCGGTACTGGGGCCTCCGAGGCCAGGAGAAGAGCCTGCCGAGGGGTTAGGCCGGTGCTGGAGCCAGCGAGGCCGGCATCGGAGCCTGCCGTGAGGCAAGGCCGGTACTGGGGCCTCCGAGGCCAGGATAAGAGCCTGCTGAGGGGTTAGGCCGGTGCTGGGGCTAGCGAGGCCGGCATCGGAGCCTGCCTTGATGCATGACCAGTGCTGGGGCCTCCAAATCCGGGATCGGAGCCTGCCAAGGGTTTAGGCCGGTGCTGGGGCCAGAGAGGCCGGCATCGGAGCCTGCCTTGAGGCAAGGCCGGTCCTGGGGCCTCTGAGGCCGGGATCGGAGCCTGCCGAGGGGTTAGGCTGCTGCTGGGGCCAGTGAGGCCGGCATCGGAGCCTGCCATGAGGCAAGGCCAGTACTGGGGCCTCCGAGGCCAGGATAAGAGCCTGCCGAGAGGTTAGGCCGGTGCTGGGGCCAGCGAGGCCGGCAGCGGAGCCTGCCGTGAGTCATGACCAATGCTGGGGCCTCTGAGGCCGGGATCGTAGCATGCTGAGTGGTTAGGCCGGTGCTGGGGCCAGCGAGGCCGGCATCAGAGCCTGCCATGAGGCAAGGCCAGTACTGGGGCCTCTGAGGCCAGGATAAGAGCCTGCCGAGGGGTTAGGCCGGTGCTGTGGCCAGTGAGGCCGGCATTGGAGCCTGCCGTGAGCCAAGGCCGGTACTGGGGCCTCTGAGGCCAGGATAAGAGCCTGTCGAGGGGTTAGGCCGGTGCTGGGGCCAGTGAGGCCGGCATCGGAGCCTGCCGTGAGGCATTACCAGTGTTGGGGCCTCCGAGGCCGGGATCGGAGCCTGCCGAGGGGTTAGGCTGGTGCTGGGGCCAGTGAGGCCGGCATCGGAGCCTGCCTTGAGGCAAGGCCGGTACTGGGGCCTCCAAATCCGTGATTGGAGCCTGCCAAGGGGTTAGGCCGGTGCTGGGGCCAGCGAGGCCGGCATCGGAGCCTGCCATGAGGCAAGGCCGGTACTGGGGCCTCTGAGGCCAGGATAAGAGCCTGCCGAGGGGTTAGGCCGGTGCTGGGGCCAGCGAGGCCGGCATCGGAGCCTGCCTTGAGGCATGACCAGTGCTGGGGCCTCCGAGGCCGGGATCGGAGCCTGCCGAGGGCTTAGGCTGGTGCTGGGGCCAACAAGGCCGGCATTGGAGCCTGCCATGAGGCTAGGCCGGTGCTGGGGCCTCCGAGGCCGGGATTGGAATACTGCCAAGGGGTTAGACCGGTGCAGGGGCCAATGGCCAGCATCGGAGCCTGGCGTGAGGCAAGTTCACTCCTGCGGCCTCCAAGGTCGGGACCAAAGCCAGCTTAGGGGTTAGACCGGTGCAGGGGCCAGCGAGACCAGAACTGGGGCCTCCCATTAGGCAAGGCCACTGCTTGAGCCAGCGAGATCTGGATCAGTCCACTGAGTAGCCAGGTCACTACTGGGACCATCAAGAGTGGGATTGGTACTTGCAACGCAGCATGCACAGAGAAATATCGCGGAAAATATAAATCAGTCGCTTCTCTTAATCAGCAATAACTAGGAGGAAAAGGGCAACAGGAAGAGGTTGAGCTATAGAAAGGGCCCTATAGTGAAGCAACTAATGTGACCAATCAGAGGGTATGTAATACTGGAGGACGGAGCCTCTTTAAAACGCAGGAGGAACATAAACAAATGTATCAAAGTAAATCACCAAAGAAGTGTGGGATGGAGGGAGGGGGAGGGAATGGGATGGGGGCTGGAGGGGGGCTAATTGGATGATGTGTGCTTGTATATCCTCTCATGTCTTGTACTCCAATGTGATTGATATATGACTACAATGCACCAATTTAAAAAATAAATTAATTAAAATAAATTTTAAAAAATGTAAAAAAAAAAAAGAGCGAACCTAAGAATAATAGGGACAGAAGAGGAAATAGAAGATAAAACCAAGGGGATCAATTATCTTTTCAAAGAAGTAATATCAGAAAAATTTTCAAATATAGAACAAAAGGTCGATACACAGGTACAGAAAACTTATAGAACCCCCTTTAGACAAGATCAGAGAAAATGTTCACCATGTCACATAATAGTCAAACTGACCAACGTAGAAGCCAATTAGAGAATCTTAAAGGCAATATAATAACCTTAAATCTGTATTCCACAAATGAAAGAGCTTCAAAATTCATGAAAGACTATGCACAAAACTGAAAGAAAAACAGACAAGTATACAACTACAACTGAAGATTTTAACACTCCTTTCTCAGTAATTTATAGAACAAGTAAGCAGAAAATCAGTAAAGATATGGAAAAATATGATCTGCACTATCCTCTCAAACTGACTGATGTTTGTAAAAAGATTTATCAAAGAACAGTACAATACACATTCTTTTCCAATACCTATGGAAAATTCACTAAAATTGACTGTATGCTGGGCTATAAAATAATTCTTGTCAAGTTTGAAACATAGAAATCATAGAGCATGTTCTCTGGCTACAGAAATATATTTGAAAAATATTCAAATAGTTGGAAATTAAAACAAATATAGCTAAATTATCCTTGGATTAAAATAAATTTCAAGGGAAATCATTAAATGTTTTGAACTGAAAAGCACAATGATTTCTGAGGGGGGTAATGTGAAGATACTTTTCTTAGGGTTATAAGAATTTCCTGTAGAAGTATCTTAATACTTCTCCACTATAGACATACTTTTATACCTTTTTATTACTGTTAATTCCTAATAAATACTCTTTAGCTGTATTTATTTTTGATACTCTAATGACATATTTAAGTCTGGGTACATTTACAAGTTAAAAGGTTTATTTAGCTCATAGTTCAGGAGGTTCAAGGACCTGCTGAGCCTTGCATGGTTGTGCATGCTTGTAATCCCAACATTCATGAGGCAGAGACCAGAGGATCCTGGATGGCAGACTCATTTGCAAACTCAGTGAGACTCTGTTTCAAAAATAAAAAGACTAGAGACCCCTGGAGAAACTGGGCCCAGCAAGACCCTGGGTCCCCGGCAGAGGTCGCATGCGGCACGCCAGCCAGGGCCTGGGTTGCAGGACTCTGGGCCCCAGGCTGGACCGAGCGTAACATGCCAGACCCCTGGAGAAACCTGGTGCAGTAAGACCCTGGGTCTCGGGCAGGGATTGCGCGGGGCACATGGGAACCCTGGAACAGCTGGAGCCTGGGTTGTGGACTCTGGGCCCCAGGGCCAGACCGCATGTAGCATGCCAGATGCCTGGAGAAACCAGGCCCAGTTAGACCCTGGGTCCCAGGCAGGGGTCACGCAGGGCATGCCAGTCAGGGCTTGGGTCGGGGGACTCTGGGTCCCGGGCGGAGTACTGCGGAGCACGCTGGACCCATGGGGAAACTGGGCCAGGTCACAGTGCTACTGAATGCCTGATCCCACTACCTTCTCAAACCACACATACTTTCTTCTATTATTGAAAAAAAAAAGGAAAAGAAAAAGAAAAAAGAAAAATATCAGAGAGGGGTTAAGAAGGCCGTGGCGGATACCAGGATACTGGAGATGCAGACAAAACTTATCCAAATGCACTGGAACTTATGGAAAAATTCCCCATGAAGGAGGACTGCTGTTTCTCTATACTGTTAAGAATCTTGGACATCACCTGTAAGGAGAGAGTTTAATGGAGACAAGGAGAAAGACGGTGTTGAAAGTGGTCTCCACAATGGCAGTGGAGACTTGTATTCAAGAGAAGCAGAAATCAGATCCTACCAACCTTATATTTTTGAAGAAATTACACCAAATGTCGAATGCTATCATCACGCATGCTTAGGAACACTGGACAACATTCAGAGTGGAAAAAGAACTTGGGAAAGATTTGAAATGGTGGAGGCAGTGTCCAGTACTCAGGGGAGGCAGAGAGCTGATGCATTACACCTGGAACCTTTGAAATAATATCCCCAGAGGCAGAATGCTACCACCACGCACCCTCAAGAATGTGGGACAATTGGTTGGGCGAAGAGGGTGCTCGGATGGGAGTGAGGCCGGCAACGGACACAGCAAAGCTGGGATTGGAGCCTGCCTTGAGGCAAGGCCGGTGCTGGAGCCTCCGAGGCCAGGATCAGAGCCTTCCAAGGGGTTAGGCAGGTGCCGGGGCCAGTCAGGCCTGGATCGGAGCCTGCCATGAGGCAAGGCCAGTGCTGGGGCCTTCGAGGCAGCGACCGAAGCCTGCCGAGGGGTTAGTCCAGTGCTGGGGCCAATGGCCAACATAGTGGCCTCCGAGTCAGAGATTGGAGCCTGCCGAGGGGTTAGGCCGATGCTGGGTCCAGTAAGGCCAGGATCGGAGCCTGCCATGAGGCAAGGCCAGTGCTGGGGCCTTCAAAGGGCGGGAACAGAGCCTGCTGAGGGGTTAGGCTGGTGCTGGGGCCAGCAAGGCCAAGATCGGAGCTCACTGTGAGGCAAAGCCAGTGCTGGGGCCTCCGAGGCCGGGATTGGAGCCTGCCGAGGGGTTAGGCCGGTGCTGGGGCCAGCGAGGCCAGCATCAGAGCCTGCTGTGAGGCAAGGCCAGTGCTGGGGCTTCCAAGGCCAGGATAAGAGCCTGCCAAAGGGTTAGGCTGGTGCTGGGGCCAATGGCCGGCATTGGAGCCTGCAGTGAGGCAAGGCTGCTACTGGGGCCTCCAGGGCCGGGATCGGAGCCAGCTGAGGGGTTAGGCTGGTGTCAGGGCCAGTAAGACCAGAATCGAGGCCTCCCATGAGGCAAGGCCGCTGCTTGAGCCAGCGAGGTCTAGATCAGTCTACCGGGTAGCCAGGCTCCATCCTCCCCTAATCCATACCCTCTGATTAGTTGCTTCACTATAGGGCCCTTTCTATAGCTCGACCTCTTCCTGTTGCCTCTTTCCTCCTAGTTTTTGCTGATTACGGTATGCATCTGATTTTTATTTTCTGCGATATTTCTCTGTGCATGCCGCCTTGCAAGTACCGATCCCACGCTTGATGACCTGGTAGACAACATAGATTTCTCTACGATATTTCAAGGAAACAAGGACTAAACAAATGTGCTTATGTAACACATTTAAATCACCTAATATAAATGTCCTGTAATTTTTCCATTTAGAAGAAAAAAAACAAATAAATGTTATGGAAGAATATTCAGTGTCTAAACATAACTGTAACACTATTTATTTCAATTAAGTGAGCTTTCTTTTCCAGATAAAAACCTCTGACTAAAGCCATCAATTAAATTTAAAAAATATATGGTGTCTCCTCTACAACCCCTCAATGCAGCAAAGCTCTGATGTGTTTGATAATAAAGCTAGAAAAACTGAATTTTGTATAATTCTGAACATTGATCCCAAAATAGTGCTAACTTTTATTTTACAAGAGAGCAACTCCTCCAGTTTTTATTTGCAGCTTCCTCTGAACTCAGGCTCAGACATAAATCTATGGAAGCTGAGCTGACAACAGATAGACAGCTTATATTGTGTTCATAATCACCCACCCTTGCCAGCTACCCTACTGCTAGAGAAAGCCATGTGCACCAGATATTAGTACTTCATGCAAATGAAGTCCTCTCGGTCTGTCTCTCCAATCTACCAGATATGCCCAAGCATGTCTATAGCACAAAGAACATAGATTAGACTTTAGCCATTTGACAAAAGAGAGTGTGTCTTAGCCTCCTAATTACCAGCCTTAGAACCCTGTGGTTCTCATCTCTAGCTCCAAGATACTTCAAATTCCTGTTCTATACTTGGGACAGTTTTGCAGGACCTTGAAGGATTACAATACCTAACCTCACCACTATTTGCATAAAGACTATCATGGTGTTATGGTCCCATTCCCCATTTTCAGTAAGATGAAGAAAGTCAGACATTGATCCTTGCCTTAATAATATGTGAGGTCTCTGCATCCCCAGGAATTGTGTCTACAAGTGCCTCTTCCACTTGTGAACTCATCAAGTAAAAAAGCCTCACCCTTCTCAGAATGACCTGGTTCATCACCTCATTTTCAAGGATTTTCTTCTGATAGCACCCTTCATGCAACAATGGAAACTAGGTTGGATACGAATTTGAACATCTATGGAGTCCATTGAAAAAAATTTTCAGACTTGACAGTGAGGAGCCAGATTAAGTGCTTGAACAGAACTATAACAGAACAGAAGTGGCATTGAGGAAAATAAGTCTGACAAACACTAGACAAACTAAACACCGATAAATCCACCTGCTACATAGCTCATTTAGGCATGTTTCATAAAACCTTTGCTTTATTATGATACGAGTTTATTTTGTTTCACTCTTCTTACCCTGAAGGAAACCAGCATAAAAGTGTTTTGTTTTGGTCTTTGTACTATACCCAGGGCTTCAAGCATACTAAGAACAGGCTCTATCCCTGATCAATACCCCCAACCTCCAAAATAAGGATTTTTGAGAGCTGGATTTTCTTATCCTTTCCTTGTTTCTTCTTTTTAAAAAATCACTTTATATATTTTTTAAATGACTGATTCTATGCCTAGAAAAAAACTGTGATGATAATAAGGTACTTATTATATATCTGGAGAAAAATTGAAACCACTTGGGATTTCTCAAATATCATAAATGCCTTTCCAAACTGTGAGTTTCAAAACAATTGAAATGAATTTAGTAGGATGTTTTCCATTTCTTATTAAACCCAGGTGGGTTTTAAGAAAAACAGAATTCAAGCATTCTTTATCCCTTCACACTTGAATAAGCCAAATATGATTTGGAAAAAGCTGCTTTATATCCAAGAAAACCTTTCTACTTTTAAATGAGTGGGAAGTAAGAAATTGAATGCAAACCAACTCAGAATTCTCTAAGTATAACCAGAAACAAGCCACAGATACTCAACTGAGTGTGTTGATTTTCAAAAAATGTTCCCCTTGTGTACATCTCAAGAGCTATTTCATATCCACTATGCAATTCCCACCCTTAAATCTCAGTGTCCATTTTCACAATCACAACAAAGTTCAACTAAACCAATATACAATAAGCTTTCAACAGATATTGTTAGCAAAGCGGTGGGAATATAGATTCTACCCACAAACCAGATTAAAACAATAGTTGTGAGGCCACCAAGGGTGGGATAGAGGAAACTGACATTCATTGAAAGAAAGCCAGTAAAAAAAAAGACTTGAATTAAAGTATATAATATTTCAAGAAACTTTAGAAATATCAAACAGAGAAATGACATTAAGAATGAGAGTTTAGCCGAACATGGTGGCACATGCTTGTAATCCCAGCATTTGGGAGGATGAGACAGGAGGATCATGGTTCAAAGCCAGCCTCAGTTACTTTGTTGCAACTCAGTGAGACCCTATTTCAAAATAAAGACTAAAAAATAGGGCTGTGGGTATAGTAGCTTGGAGGTAGAATGTCCCTGGGTTCTGTCCCCAATACTGCCAGAGAGAGAGAGAGAAAGAGAGAGAGAGAGAGAGAGAGAGAGAGAGAGAGAGAGAGAGAATGAGAATGAATGAGAGTTTAAGCCAGATGTGGTACCCCAATACCCACACTTTCAAGATCACCCTGGACAACATAGTGAAACTCTGTCTCAAAACTACACAATATAAAATAAAAGAATGAGGTTTCAGAAAGCCAAGAGCAAAGCACTGGGACCGTGAGAGAAGAGTGAGGCTGAGCACCTAATCACAGCATGGATTTATAAAGGATGATGACATCATAACAAAAATGAACACACCTTTTGTAGAAGTAACTAATAAATATTGAAATCCTTAGTTTGAGTAGAAACCCTTACAAATTTACCATTTAAATAAACAGAGCAATTCACAGACCCATTTCCAAAACATAGCTTCTATATAAAAATAATCAAGTCAAAATGGGGGCCTTACAGTAGGCCTATCAAGTATGACTATTCTCTTCTAATGAAAAGGAAATGTGGATACAAATAGAGAAGGAAGACAATGTAAAGATCTCCAAGCTAAGAAACATTGAGGATTGTTGGCATATACCTGAAATAGAAGAGACAGGAAAGAGATTGCCCCTAGAGGCATTAGAGAGACCTTTGCCTGGCTGATACCTTTATTTCAAACTTCTAGCCTCCAGCACTGTGAAAAGTAAATTTTTGTTGTTTTAAACCACTTAGTTTTTAATACATTATTATGATAATCTTAGAAGCGAATAAACTTGATAAGGTGCAAATGGTCCTTGGTTAAACAGCCTTAATTTTGAAGTTTTAGTTGTAAAATGAACCTTAGAGAAAATTATGTCCAACCCCCATTCCTTTTTTTTTTCTACAAATAAGAAAACAGATGTAAGAGAAACTTATTCACAGTCACATAACTGGTAACCAAGATTAAACAGCAGAGTTCTAGCTCTCTGCCTGCCCACATGAACAAAGTCAAGGACACAATTTTCCAACTAGCTGAGCCGAAACATTGCACAGCCTTCTGCCAGTACCCCTAGGACATCATCCACGTTGAAGGATTCTCCAGAATAAATGACAAGTGTCATCTTTTCCTGACTCCCAGATCTCAGCAGCAGCTTTTAAAGCCCCAAGCTAAAGAAAATAGCTCAAAAATGAAATTTATTCTTTCCACTCTTCTTTATGCAGCTATTATTTCTTCTTTCTATTCCTCCTTTATTCCTCTATTCCTTTTTAGAGCTAAGGAAACATGTCTGAAGAAAACTCAAAGGAGCCTGCCATAAAGTCTCTAGGACAAAGTGCTATTTGAATTAGCTATTCAAAACATAGTTACCCAAACCAAGCTCATTGTTTGAAGATTGACTGTTCTGAGTACCCTAGAGAAATAATAAGAAACTATACCTTTAGCAGGGTAGATGTTAAGAGAGTGAGCAGACAAATTCTATTCAGAAGTGAATGGATTTCCTAAGGCACTGTGATCTTTCTTATCTAGAGGAAGCTTTTGTTTTCTTGTCAATCAATCCTGCCTGATCTTCTGAGGGTTGACCACACCTTGGACTGGGGAATGCTCAGGAAGGAATGTGGGAAGGAAGAGGGGAGAGGCCATTTCCTGATGGGTCAGCTGCTGGCAAGTGTCTGGACCCTGGGAAAGCTGTGGTGTAAGAATTCCTCTCCTTGGAGAGCAGCCGGAGCAGCAGGAACAATGCTGTGAACAGGCTGGGGGTGACTCCCAAGTCCTGCCTTGAGCAGCACAGGCCACTGGCAGCAGGTCGGCTGCAACACAGCCCAACTTTCCCCTCTTTTCTCCCCTTATCCAGTCCCACTGCCCACGCAGTATTGTTCTGGTGGGGTCGGGGGGATTCTCTCCAAGGGAGATAATTAGCTTTATGTTGGAACACTAAGGTATTGGAATAACTAAAATGGTGAACCACAGAAGAAAAGTCCCATTAGGACTTCCGGACTACCAACTTTATTGTTCCGACGGATAGTTCTTGTGTTCTAACTACCAAGAGGGCCCCTTTCTGTTCAGTTTCTGATTTGTTGGCAGAAATCTAATTACTTGAGATGGCATCTTCCCACATAAAGCAATTCAGAAATTATCTAACAGTGTATTCAAGGGCCATGTTTCCCCGTGTCTAGCCTCAGTGTGCCTGGGCCCTTTGAGGACATTTTACTGGAAAGCATTTAAAGAGACGTTTTGCCTCAGCCGGAGAACTAATTCAGTGGAGGCTGAAATGGCCTATTTATTTCTAGATCAGTTTTTTTTTTCTTCTAAATAGGAAAATGTCTTCTCTGATTTCTACAATTATGCTATCCGTTGAGAAGCATTGAACCATTATAAGTTTCCTCTAGCTAGATCAGTGCAGAGGAAAGCCAAGATAAACCAAGAAAAACTCACTTTAGAAATGCTTGGTTCAAAACAAAATTTCCTACTTCTTAAGACACTAGCCAGAGAGAAGCCATTAGGATAATTTATTTGTCTTCTTTTCTCTTTCCCTTAAATATAAGCAGGACATTTGGCTCTTCTGAGTGTCTTGGAAGCCTTCAAATTTGATGCATTGGTGACCTCTAGAGGACAAGAATTCAGTCGAGGTTCAGTGTGAAGCTCAAGCTCTGCTCTAGAATGTGAAAACATTATCAATTGTACATCTGCAAATAGCTTTTAGCTCTTACAGGTACAAGAGATTTCAAGAAATTTTATCCATACAGGCAAAACCTCCAAGGTGTAGTCTGTTTTCCTGTAAATAAAATGTTTGTTGTTGATGGAAAGCTAAAAAAATACAGTTTTTTTTCCTCCCAAGATATAGCCCATTTTTTAATAGATTCCCAACTTGGCTGAAATAGTGGAGGTTAGCTTAAGTAGATGTCTTTAGCAATGATTTTCCTATGCCCATGCCTCCATGTCCTGCCCAACTCTCAGCAAGAGTTTTTGAGAATGTCTGAAAAATTATCCCAGGACATTGCTTTTAAAAGCCCTAAGCTGAAAGGGATTTGCCTGTCCCAGATGAGAATGAAATAACCAGCCACACTTCACAAATTTTCTTTCACCAACAGAACTTTCCAACATAGCCAGAAGGGGGTGGGGAAATTCTCAGGGCCATAGAGTTTGGATAGAAGAATGATCATGTAATGGGGCTGCATCCTCCCACAGCATCTCCCAAAGGTCCTCGGGCTGAGTTGTCTGGCCACTTATGCATAGAGAAGAAAGCTCTGAGTCACTTTCACTCGTAGGTAGTAATAGGCTCCATCTTACTTTATCAACAGAGACAGAAGCCTAAAACCTTCCTTAGCTCTCAATGTAGGGCCACTTAAAACTAGCTTATGGCATCATTAAATAAAATATATTTTTTCAACTAAAGCCATCTAAGCACTTTGAAAACTGCTCCTTGTATGTTATTTCTTATTTCCCAACTGCCCTTCTCAGTAAATGTGACTCTATTCATCTTCTGGGTAAGAAACCAAGGGGTCTCATGTGATAAGAGTCATGCATCATGGAACTGGAAGTTCTTTTATGTTCCAAAATGTGTGTTGTTCCCATTATATTACAAAGCTTCCAATATCATCTATCAAATATCAGAGCTAAAAAAAAGATGTTTCACTTATGGTTTAATCTACTCCGTTTTTAAATAAGTTTGGGGAAGAGAAATTACATGCCTTGGGCCACACATTGAGTGGCAAGCTGTAGCTAATCGCAGGTTTGTTAATCTATAGAACAGTGCTCTGGTCACTATGGAAACTCAATAATAATTCTTTTCTTGCCTTAGTAGGAGCTACAGATCACACATATCAGAAATAATTCTCCTTTATCATTCCCTTTTCACCTCACCTCACTTGGGTTTCCACATTGGGGTGTGTTTCTAAGGTACAAGCAGCAGCCCTACAAGGCTCCCAGGTCTAACTGCAAGGCTTTTCTCACTGATTCTTCTTCAGTACAGTTGTTATAGATCCCAATACAATAATACTGAAAAACTTCACCACTCCTCTCACACTGCTAGGCAAATCTTCTAAACAAAAGGTCAGTAAAGATGCCTCAGAACTAAAGAACACCATAAACCAAATGGACCTATTAGACACAGAGAATATTCCACCAAACCACTGCAGAGTTCACATTTTTCTCAGATGCTCATGGAAACTTCTCCAAAATAGATCACATCCTGGGCCACAAAGTGAGCACTAGAAAAATTTTTTTTAAGTGATATATTTCCCTGTGTTTTTTTCAGACTACAATGAAATGAAAATAGAAATCAACTATAAGAAGACCCAGAGTAACCACCCAGAGTATCCAAGTAGACACTTGGGAACTAAAAACCACACTGATGAACAAGGAATGGATCATAAAAGAAGTGGTGAAATTAAAAAATTTCTAGAAACAAATGAAAATAGACACAACATATCAAAACCTCTGGGATGCCTTGAAAGAGTATTAAGAGGAAAATTCATAGCACTGAGTGACACATAAGAGCAGAAAATCATTAAATAAATAACCTAATGACACACCTCAAAGCCCTTGTAAAACACAAAATAGTCTAATACCAAAGACAGTAGAAGACAGGAAAATATTAAAACCAGAGCAGAAATTAATGAAGTAGAAAAAATACAGAAAATCAACAAAAACAAAAGCTGGTTTTTTGAAAAAATAAACAAGATAGATAAACCACTGGCCAATCTAATGAAAAGAAAGAGAAAATCAATGCAAATTACTAAAATAAGAGGTGAAAAAGGATATATTACCACAACAGTGTAGAAATCCAGAGGATGACCAGAAACTTCTTTGAAAAACTATACTCCAACAAAATGGAAAACTTAGAAGAAATTGACAATTTTCTATACACATACAACTTTCCTAAACTGAACCAAGAAGATACAGAAAATTTAAACTGACTAATAGCAATCGAAGAGATTGAGGCAGCAATAAAGAGCCTACCATCAAACAAAACCTCAGGACCAGAGTTTCCCCAAGTAAATTTTATAAAACCTTTATAGAAAAGTGAATCCCAATACTCCTCTATCTATTCTGTGAAATAGAAAGAAACAGGACTCTCACAAATACATTCTACGAGGCCAACATTACATTCACACCAAAATGAAATGAAGATAGCTCAAGAAAAAAAGACTATATGGGAAAGAACACCAGACTCTCAAAGGTGAGAACAAAAGCCCACAAAGGTAACGAGAAGAGCGTGCATCTTGACTAAAAGATTGTGAGAATGATGATAGAGATTCGAAAAACAGGGCTTTTTCAGGATTGGAATTTTTTTTTCTTCTCTAAGAATCTACCCAAATGACTTCTGGAAAGCCCCATTAATTTCTCAGCAAGTCCATTTCTGCTTGTAATTATCATGTGTAAGATCTGTAAAAAGAGATTCTTATCTGGTATGGCTTACAAGTGAATGATTAAACTGTCATAAATCGGAGTGTTATACAGATAATAAAAGAAAGGAATGGTAAGAACTCCAAACTGTACCACCCATTTGTCATACAAGAATGGGTCTTTGATCCACTTTTATTTCTATATCTTCTTTCTATTACTCAGCTCCAGCCCATCCCACAAGTCAACACTTCTCAGTCAGGTTCTAGTTCTCGAAATTCTTAGCAATGAAGTGCTATTTCCCATTCTATTGAAGATATGTTAAATCAAGAGGAGCAGCAAAACATAGTGGTTTGGGGATTATTTGGGAATTTCAGTGACCTCTGTTAGTACCATCCCCATATGGGGTATGGTGGTTTTCAGTAACTCATCCTTACCGCCAAAAGAAGGGATTTTTGATCAGAGCATGGTGGCAATTCTCCTAGTACTTGGGAGACTAAAACAGGAAAATTGAAGATTTGAGGACAGCCTCTGGAACTTAGTGAGACTCTTAGCAACTTAGTAAGTCTCTGTTTCAAAACAAAAAGTAAAAAGGGCTGGGGGCATAGCTTAGAGATAGAATGCCTCTGGGTTCCATACCCAGTGGATAAAAAGAGAGAGAGAAGGAAGGAGGAAGGGAGGGAGACAGAAAGAGAGAGAGAGAAAGAATAAGAACAAGAAGAAGGAAGAGGAGGAGGAGGAGGAAGAGGAGGAGGAGGAGGAAGAGGAGGAGAAGGAGGAAAGAGAGAGAGAGAGAGAGAGAGAGAAGGGGTTGTTTTCTGTGAACCACCCCAGGTCTTCAGGACAGTTGTTAAAAAGTAAAAGCTTCCTTCATTATTAAAAATCAGAGGCTTCCTACTTGGCCTAAGGAACTGGACAAACACTCTTACTGGTTTAACCTTTAGGAATCACTATAGAGAATCAGAATTTTTCATGTTGGTTAGCCAATAAGCTGGAGTTTCAGTAATCTTTGTAAAAGTATAAGACACACTGATAAGTACTATGAAGGGTTGCTCAGATTATGATAGTGTAAATAGGAGTTAAAGAATTCTGGTGGTTTAATGTTTTTCTCGAATTGTGATGTCTGACCTTCCTTGTTCCAATTTCAATGTGAGCCAGCTTACTGGTAGTATAACAGGCACTAATTAGAAAGCCCTGCTCAACCTTCCCCTCCATGCTTTGGCCAAAGTGAAGCACTTAATAACAGAAGTTCAGCAGGAGTCCCAGCTAGCAGTAAATTAGAAATATTTTCATGAGGATTCTATATGTTTTACCTTTTTCTAATTTCTATTCTCTGAAGGATAGGTAGTGTAGCATTAAGAAGTGTTTTGAAAATGTCAGCTATTATTGCTGCATCTGCCACTTACTGATGTGTATCTGGAGCTAAGCAGCCATTGTCTGATTCTCACCACTCCTGAGTTTTGCTGCAAGGAAGCTTCATTACATTGAAACCACCCACACCACACCATAAAGCAAACTCGTTGTTCCCAGGCAGCAGATGCCTGACAACAAGTAGCTGCAGTGGTGAAGTGAGCTTTTGGTGAGTAATATTTCAGCTGAGAAATGCTGCAGGGGGTAGAATGGGAAGCAGAAAAGAAGAATCTAAGAGGTAATGATAAAATCATCTAGTGAGATATGAAAAGCAACATTTAATATCTATCTAACTTTCTCTGCAGAGTGAGAAGATAAAAACAGGTCTTCTTCCTGAAACAATATGAGAAAAGGTAAAGTAATACAGGGGAAAACAAGATCTGGGTTAAAGATGCAATATTGCTTTTCCATATCTATGAAGAGGAAATTGGAAATTTTCCAGCCAAGGTAAAGATTTCTAGGGACTTGGAGACCGAACGTGGGCAAGAAAAATTACAACAGAAATCTTGGTGATGTCTAGAAGATGCAGATGTTCAGTTGGTAGAGATGATTTTACTGACTCTTTTTCAGTGCCCTTTTGAATGCTTTACCAGGAGCAGCCAAATGAGTTAGTTTACTTTATAGCCCAAGAGGCAGAGCACAGCACTCAAATAATGTTGAGCCCTATAAGCAGAGATCGCCACTGTTCTCCAGACTAATGTCAAAGCACTTTTTAGGCGCCTGTACAATATTGTTAGTGGTATCTAATTACCTTTGAAAATCTAGGCTGATTCTGTAAGCATCTCAGCAGTTATCTGTAGGTTAAAAAAAAAGTAGGGGGTCAATTTTTTTGTATCCCTTGTGTTTCTAAGCAAGTCCTTCCTGAGAATTACAGTAGTATGTTTAGAAATGGAAGGATAATGCCTCTGGAAAATGCTCCTCCTAGTGCCTCTCCAGTCTTGTGCCCACTGATACATGAATCCTATCTTTGAGATAGTTGATTCCTGGACTCCCATTGTTGTTTTTGGGGGGCCAAATTAAGTGTCATCTACTAGATGAACACTTCATAAATGGTAATCTCATTTAAATCCCACAACCACCTTTGCAAGGTAGGTGGTTATTTCAGTTATTATTGCATGTTTTCTGGTGAGGAAAGAGACTATGACAGCTTAAGTATTCAAAGTCAAACAATAAGTGAATGATGGAGATGGGAATTCAAAAGATCTTGACCTCAAGGTCAGTTTTCTGTGCTGTTAGCCACCCTCTGTGCTACCAGAGCCTGTCTAAATGACCATTTGTTGTTGTCAGCTGATTGGCTCTCACTCAGCCAGGGTGGCTTGAAGGTATAGTGGGTTCTCATGAGCCTGGGAACTCACCAAAGGCAGGGATAGTGTCGGCATAATAGCTGGTGCACCAGATGCACTTGGATAGTTTTTATGAATTGTCCCTCATCCTCAGGAGAAAATACAGCAGTAGCAATATCATAGGCTTTGGAGTGTGGCTAGTGTGGGTCAAACAGCTTATCTGTTTAGACACTGTACTTAATCTTTCTTGGCTTTAGCATCCTTCAATACCACATGAGATGTTGCCATAGGGCATTATCTACCCCATACACTATTTTGAGGATGGAATAAGTAACTTATTTATGACAGATGCCTAAACAATAAATGTCCTTTTAGGTACTTAATACATGTCTCTTTCTTTCCCTAAATGTACCAGTACACAGGCACCATTAGACTTAAATCATTAATGGAAAGATAAGTCAATACCAAGTATTTAAAAAATGTAATCACAATTATAAAACAAACCACAACAAAATTCCTTTCAAACCTCCATGAGTAGAAAATACGTTTATAAGATGAAGGGTTTCAAAGTTCTCCTAAAACCTCAATATTTAGAAGATGAAGAAGTACATGTCTAGTAGAAATATCTAGCAGTTGTTCTGGTAGGACTTATTCTAAATAGCCAGGAATAATAATAATCATCATCAGAGAAAATAGTCATAGAGATAATAATCATAGAATAAACAACAGAAACATTTTACAAATCTCCATGAGGAAGAAATTATTTTTAAGTTAAAGTTACTAAACTCTTCTGGAAACATTTTTTGTCACACTGACAAGTACATGTCTAGTAAAAATATCTAGCACTCATTCTGGTAGGATGGATTCACTTTAGATCATAAAATCCATTTCAAGCTTATTTTAGTCAGAATTCTCTACAGAAATAGAACCAGTAGGATATAGAGAGAGGTGTATAGAAGAAGATTTATTTTGAGGGGTTGGCTCAAGTGATTATAGAAGCTGAGAAATCTCACCATCTCCCACTTGTATGTGAGAGTTCATGGAAAGCCAGAGTTGTGGCTATAATCCAAGCCCAAAGACCTGAGAGCCACAGAGCCAACAGTGTAACTTTAATCTATGTTCAAAGTCCCATGACCCAGGGTTAGATAGAAAATAGTGTAAATATTGGTCCTAGTCTAAAAACCTGAGGACCAGAGGACTGATGCCTAAGGGCAAGAGTATTTGGATGTCCCAGGTCCATAATAGAAAACATTTGTTTCCTCATGGATTGAATGATACTCACCCATACCATAAAGAGTCATCTTCTTTAATACTTATTCAAGGGCTAATTTTTTCCAGGAACACCTTCACAGATACATCCATAGATAATGTTTTACCTACTATCTGGACATCTCTTGACCCAGTCAAGTTGACACTTAAGAGTAAACATCACAGAGATGAATATCAGAATTCTGAGCATTAAAATAAATAGAATATTATCTTAAGACACAGGAGCTATCTAAAACTGTGTGCCCATGTGTGTATAATATTTTATGTAAGTTAATAAATAATAAATTTAAGATAACCCAGGTATTAAAAGGAAATTATCCATACTCAGGCCACTAAATAACAATACTAAATGGAATCTTGAAAATAATATATTAGGATATGATCATATTTGCATTTATAACTTATGGTATAAGAGCTTAGAGTTTTCTTTGTATAGTAAAAATAATTTCAGCTCCAAGTAACAAAATTTCCAATGAGAAATGGTTTAACCAAGTAGAAAATTTTTTCTATCATGTACCATATTATGTCAAACTGATATACCACCAGCAGTAAGAGTACTCATTATTTTATGTTCCCAAACAAAGAAACATGTTCTCAAATAGCAATAAAAAATACTCTCATGTTACTTAGAAATCTCTTCATATATAGATGTGTTGAGCATGAATCTGTATCATATCACCTCTATGTATACTTAAAAATGTGAAATGAACAGGTTATCTCTAAACCCCTTAAAGTTCAGAGTTCAACTTTTCAGAATTATTTTTAGTTCAAGATTCCCAATGGGATTTCCCACTGAATATAGGTTTCTTGTCAACAAAAGCATAAATGGTGTACCATTTCTGAAAATAGTCTTTAAAAGAGTAAACCACAATGGTGCTTAACTCTGAAGCCAGCTTGAAATGTAAGTAGATAACCCTCTTTTAGAACACTGCTGAAACCCATCTACTTCAATATCTTCCCCATCTCCTTCTTTAGTTCCTAAGAGTACTTTCTTTGCCTCTAAGCCATTAGCATGTACCTAATCTGAAAGATGTTAAAGTACCAAAATAAATATATACCTTAATTTTTTTTTCAATAAACACAACTTTATTGTCTTGATGGAACTAAAATTCACTCTAACCACTGCATCGCACAGGACAAGTGTGGTATTGTAACACTTCTAACAGAAACATGCATTATTTCTAGTGTGACACAGAACATGTCACCAACCTTGTAAGTATCTATAAATTGATTCAGTTCTGAACACATTTTTCTATGCACGGATGAAACAGCAAGATGATATCACCTGGATGTTTTATGCAGATAACACCAGTACCTTAAAATTTAATAAAAGACTTAATAAGAAATCTGAAGAAAGGTACTGTGTGGTAGATTTGATAATAACAGTGTGAAAAGGTTTCCTTTTATCCTGTTTAATGTGCTTTGTGGTTTCATGGTCACAAGATGGTTATTATAGCACCAGGCATCATGTCCATATTCAAAGGAGGTAAAGACAGGATAGCAGTGTGCAACCACCATCATTTCCTGATTTCCTAGTAGGATCTCTCCTTTGTTATCCATATCATAGTCATAGGATCTCCTATTCTGCACATGTACTTTGAGGGAAGCTTAAAAACGTAGCAACTGCCAAAGGAGAATGAGAGTATATAACTAGATTAAGCTGATCCCAAGTCAGGAAATAAGTCTGTGCAATTATCACTTCAAACAAAATTGAAGTTCTATTAATAAGACAGGAGGTAAGTAATAATGTTGGAATATTTGGGAGATAACTACTTATATATGCTACATTAAAATATAAAGGAGAAAAAGACATTTAAATATTTTAACTACTTTTCTTAAATTAGTAGTCAGAGAAAAATATGTGGTCTTAGTACAAAGAATTCATAATTGAGTGCTTTACAAAAATTGTGGCATTTATAAAAAGTAGTGACTTTATTTTAGTGATCCAGGATTGATGTGTACTATTATTATATTTTAATAATTTAAACTTCAAGTTTTTCATGGTAAGGAAAAAACACTTACCATAACCTTTTTCGAAGAAGAAAAGGGATGAGAAAGAAGCAATAATATGTCCTATGGGATGAAAAATAAGTAAGATATGGCTCCCAAAGGACTTTTGTAGGATTACCCTGGGGACAGATAAAGTATGTGTTTAGTATACCAACAAAGCAGAAGCACCAAAATGATTTTTTGGAATCTATTTTACAGCTTCAAAAGATCACAATAATAAAATATGGTCATCATTAGAAAGATCATAACTTACTTTTAAGTTTTATAATACTTATTTTAATTGATGCATGAAGAATATGTGTCTCATAACCTTTTCAGTGTTGCACTGTCTCCAAAGATTTCAGTTTGACCCTGCTGGGAGCCATGGAGAAATGTGAGGAGCACCAGCTCACCCAGATGACCCAGGTCCATGCCAACACTACCGAGTCATGTCCACAGCATGTGCCCTGGACATACTGGGATAAGACTGTCACTTACATCTACAGTCTTTCTTCCAGAAACATATTATCCCAGTACAATCATTAAAAAGTCAAATCTCACCGAGTACATTTTTTAATGTGATCTTGAAAATCATCAAAGTCTTGAAAAACAAGGTATGTCTAAGGAACTGTCACAACCAGAAAGACCTAAGGAGTTAAGATTACTAAATGAAATGTGGCAACTTAGATGGGATTTAGAACTAGTTTTTAAAAAGGACATTACAGAACAACCTTCTGAATCTGAATAAAGTATGTAACTCAGTTGATAATGATAAATCAATTCATAGTCATTATAATAAATGTGCCATATTGATATAAAATGTTATTAGCAGGGGAAACTGGGTGTGAAGAACTTTCTGTAGTATCTTCTCAATAATTCTGTAAATCTAAAAATGTTCTAAAACAAAAAGTTTAATTAAAATATTTTCCATGTCCAGGGTTGCTCTGCCAATCATTTATTTTATCTTTTAAAATTCCTTTCTTCTGCCAGTAATATTTCTTAATTTAGAATTCTGAGAGTTGAAAGAACAAAGACGATTAATGAGCCAACCTGAGCAGCTTTTAAGGATCTTTTTCCCCTAACTTCTCTCCCAGGTACAGTTCATAGAGATGGCAACCAACCTACTCATGGGCTCTGACTTAGCCTGAAACTCTATTGGACAAAAAGCCCCAAACTTTTGTTTTCTAGATTAGGCAAGAAATGCCTCTGAGGGGACTGAAGGAAGGATCATTCTCTCTATTATGTCCTGAGTTATAGCCACTGTCCCTTCTATATATCCTCAGCTGTTTGGGGTATCTCTTGAGAGAATCACAGGGGCACACACACAGTCTTTGTTCTGCTTCCCCAATTAAAGAACATGAAAAAATTTTTTTTGATGTGTCAGGTCTCCTTTGATAGGAACTTCAAATTTTTTACAAAGGAACAAAGCTTACAGAGAGGTAATGTTAAGTTGGAAATTGAGAAATTAGATTTCTACTTAGAAGTGGGATGTGGAACTCAGGACATGACCTTGGACAATTTATTTTAATGTCTCACTGCTTTGTGCACTTTATGTAGTTTCATGTGTGAAAAAAGAATGAGTGGCAGCTATGGGATTTGAGTTCTCAATAATTTCCAATTGTGAAGCTCCATAGAAGTCTCTTTAAAACCTTTAGTTAAACAGTCTTTGGTCAAAAAAAGGGCAATGATTGAGTTGAAGCTGTAATATGTAATATCACCATTGAAAAGTTGTGTGTAGTCAACAGAAAAATAAATACAAAATGCCAAGTAGTTTAGGGAAGAAAAGAATCTCACTTCATTAACTTAAGAAACTTTGCTGAACTTACCTTTCAATGTCATTAACTCTTTGCCTCCTTTTAGGCCAAGAGAGTCACCTTGAGTATATAATACACACAAGATGCCAAGTCGACATTAACTTCTTCCTTAAGCATGCTTATCTTCCCCTATCCTGGCTATCCTGGTTTATCCTCCAGGACAGTAATCTTCAGACTGGAGAACCCAAGGGATACTTAAATATTTTCCAAAGAATATAAAGAAAAAGTTATTTTTAGAGTAGCAAATACTTTCCAATATTTTAAATATGTATTAAGAGCAGAAAATATGTTTACAGTAGTAAATTTAGAGTGGGGCATTCTAATATGTACTTTTTTCTTAAATTGTTCTGCCTGAGAATGAGCCCAGATCTCCTTTCATCTCTTCTTTAATAATATCCCTTCTCCCACTTGAAAAACAGGTACAATAAATGGTGTTAGTTCAATTGAATGCTTACATTGGGAACATATATTTGACCAATACCTGGCACTGTACACAGGCATTAATTTCTTTTGGATTGCAGTTTTTAATATACAAAATAATATGTCTCTTAGAGAAATTGAAAATAAATTTTTGTTATATTAAATTTTAAAGACCTAATTGTATTAATGATTAATTGGGCAGCAATTAATTATTTTCAGAGTTGTTGATAATGTGTCAGACTGAATAATCACCTCCAGAAATAGCCACATCTAATCCCTGGAGCCTGTGACTTATAAACCATAAGAACCTTTGCTGGAATAATTGGATTAAAGATCTTGGGATAGGGAGATAATCCTGCATCATCTAAGTGGTCTCAGTGTAATGGCAAGAGTCCTTTTATTCTCTATTTTGAAACAGGGTTTCACTAAATTGCAGGGCCTCACTAAGTAGCTGAGGCTGTCCGTGAACTGCAATCCTCCAGTCTCAGCCTCCCGAATGTTGGGATTACAAGTGTGCGCCACCACCCCTGGCTACAAGAGTCCTTTTAAGGAAGAAGAAGGCAGGAAGTTCCAGGTTAGAGGAGACATGAAGTTAGAAGCAGAGGTGAGAATCGTGGTATTGTTAGAAGGGTACCTATCATGAGACAAAAAAGAGCAGGCAACCCCTAGAAGCTGGAAAGCAGACAACAAATTCTCCCCTGGAGGCACGAGAAGGAACATGGACCAGCCTGTTCATTGCCCTTAGCTCACAGAGGCCCATTTTGTACTTTTGACTTTAAGAACTGTAATATAATAAATTTGTATTATTTTAAGTGACTAGGTTTGTGACAATTTATTACATCAGCACTAAGAAACTAATACAAGTAATAAAACTTCAGTATGTATGATTCCCTCAAGTTTGGGAGCATTGAAAAGTAACTGAGAATAAAATAAAAGGAACTAGCAGCTGTGTGAAATAAAAAAATAAGGCAAACTATCCAATGTGTGTGTGTGTGTGTGTATATATATATATATATATATATATATATATATATATATGTATACAAGTTAAAGTAAAAGAAGTGTGGGTTAAAAGAAAAAAAAAAACAGCAATAACCCTACCAAAACAAAAGCACTGTAAAAGCAAAATAAAACAAAACATCCACATTAAAAGTAAAACAAACAGTCCTCCTTATTTACGCATATGGGGTCAGGTCCAAATATGTGCGTATCTGATTGCTTTGGTAGCTTTCAGAATACCATCCAATGTCTCTTGTTTTCTTTGTACTCTATTTTTTTTTTTTTTTTGGTGGTACTGGGGTTCCTGGAAGCCCTCCTTCCTCCGGGCTACACTCCCAGACCTATTTTATATTTTTGAAACAGGGTCTCTTACGCCAGCACGGCTGGCTTCGAACCTGCGCGATCCTCCTGTCTCCGCCTCCCAAGCGCAGGGATTACAAGTGTGCGCCACCACGCCCGGCTTTGTACTCTATTTTTATCTTCTTAAGTCACTCTAGGTGTTTGGACACCTTTCTCTCCTTTAGCTGCTTTAGGTTTATGTGTCCGGATGTCTGATTTCACTGTTATTTGATTCAAATATACAATTCACAGGTTCTGCGAAATTCTAACCTGTGGTCAGCACCTCTGCACTCACCACCCTAGCCTCCAGCCTGTGCTTCCCTACAGCAGGGGTGGATAATGACCAAAGTATAATTGGAACCTCCACCTGAGGTCCTGAGCAGATTTTGTGGCCCAATGGATTTTCTTGTGTCTCTGGAAATTCCAGCTGGGCTAGCCGGTGTGGTCCCAAGATGTACCCTGGGCAAATGGATGCTGGTTCCTGGATGCCCACACTTACTGCCAGAGCTCTGCCTATTCCAAGAGTGCAGGCTGGATGCGCTGCTAATACTGGACCCAAGTGAGAGTGGATGCAGCTGTCTATTGCTGCTGGTATGCTCTTCCAAGGTGTATTGAGCTGTGTTCTCGCTTAGCACTAAGCCTCTGGCTACCAGGAGGGTGGGAACACCCAGCGGTGGGCCAGGGGTGCAGGGTAGGTGCTCAAGGGTCCAGTGCGCGTTGTCCAGCAATGGTCTCTGCCTCCCGCGGGACGTAGAAGCTGGGGGTGCCCCAAGGAGATTTCGGGTCACCCAGGGCTTTCGCAGCCTGGAAGGCAGGCTCTGGCAAGGTGGCAGGGACTAGACACACAAGCAGACTCCAATTTAGGGGTGGCAGTGTACAGGTACTGACTACCAGCAGGGGACCGTGGCGCCGGCAAGTTGCGTGAGGAGAGTGCTCGGATCTGAGGCTTGAGCCCATGCTGGGGGGTTGTGGCTGTGCACACGCTAGGACCCCAACTTACCAGGGCGCCCTCAGGCACCTGACTTGGTGCAGGAATCCGTGGGAGTCTCTATGCAGTTGTGATCTGGTCGCTGGTGGGCACACAGAATTCTGGTGGCTGCTGCTCGCTACTTAAGATGCAGTCCTAAGTCCGTTTTTAGTCCAGAATTATCTTGCCCTGGTAATATCGGGCAGGAAGCTCCTTGGGCAGCTGCAAAAGCAGCCCGCCGATCAGCGTTCCGATCAGCGTTCCGATTGTATCTGCAGCAGGTCCCGTGTCCGATCTTTGTTCTTCTTCTTCAAGTTCAGGGTTCCGCCGAGGTAGCTGGATGTGTTTTGATTCCTGTTATGTATTTATTTTGTTGATTTAGACACTGCTTTCTAAGTATTTAAACTTTATTTGCTTCAGCTACTGAGAAGTGCTGTGTCCCTCGGTCGCCATTTTGGAAAAAAAAAAAAAAAAAGGAAACTATCAATAACCTAAAGAGGAAGCCTACAGAATGGGAAAGGATCTTTACCAGCCACCATTCTGATAGGGGGCTAATATCCAGAGTATACAAAGAGCTCAAAAGGCTCTACACTAGCAAAACAAACAACCCAATCAAGAAATGGGCAAATGACCTAAATAGACACTTCACAAAAGAAGAGATACAAAGGGCTAATAGATACATGAAAAGATGTTCTTCATCACTGGCCATCAGGGAGATGCAAATCAAAACTACACTGAGATTCCATCTAACCCCAGTCAGAGTAGCAAGCATAAAGAAATCAAACAACAACAAATGCTGGCGAGGATGTGGGGAAAGAGGAACTCTTTTACACTGTTGGTGGGAGTGCAAACTAGTTCAGCCACTATGGAGATTTGTGTGGAGATTCCTGAGAAATTTGGGAATAGATCCACCATATGATCCAGCTATACCACTCCTCAGTATCTTTCCAAAGGGGTTGAATTCAGAGAAATACAGCAACATACGCATACCTATGTTCATAGCAGCACAATTTGTAATAGCCAAAATATGAAACCAACCCAGATCACCATCAACAGATGAATGGATAGCAAAACTGTGGGAAATACACACAATGGAATTCTATTCAGCCATAAAAAAGAACAAAATTATATCATTTGCAAGAAGATGGAAAGCCCTGGAGAGCATCATGTTAAGTGAGATCAGCCAAGCACAGAAGGAGAAGATACACATGTTTCCTCTAATATGCCCAAACTAGAAAACACAAAGGATACCAGTAGGACCCCAGATATTAGAGGGGAAATACTAGCTAAGTTTTAATGGAAAGATAGGAGAGGAGAAAGGCCGATCTTGATTAATGAGGGTCTACACCTGAACATGTGTAAAATTATGAATAAGACATGGTTAACCTGGACAACCATTGGTGGGGGGGGGGGAGAGAAAACGGGGGCGGGGGGGGGAGAGGGCACCAAATATAGTGTAAATGTATACTACTTATGTTCAATAAAAAATTGTTAAAAAAATAAAAAAATAAAAAATAAATCCTTCCAGATGTAAAAAAATAAAATAAAATAAAATAAAAACAGAAAAAAAAAGAAAAGTTAACTGAGGATGAACATACGTGTATCAATGCTTAGTTATTTAAGACTATGCTTTGAGGTATCACAGTGAGTTGATAATTTCCTTAAAGGCTTGTCTTAATGAATAAATAACCAAAACAAGAAAGACAAGGTTCATACCTAAAAGGCCTAGCTATTTCATCATACCCTGTTTTTTGTTTGAATGTTATTTCTATCATTACTTGGAAGCAGGGAGGCATGAATGGAGGAATGGAATAAAAAGAAATAGAAAATAGTGTGTACACTGAGGCCTCATCTAAAAAACTACTGACCTATATGGGAGTCGTGCTTCATCCTCTAGCTTTGTCTTACTCTGGGAAACTGAAGAACTTCATCAAATTCATTTCAAGGAAGCTCATAGCACTACTTGGAAGACTAAATGGGGAGGATCACTTGAGTCCATGAATTCTAGAAGAGCCTGAGCAGCAGAGTGAGATTCCATCTCTTAAAACACACACACACACACATGCATGCACTGGCACACACACACACACACACACACACACACACACACACACAGATGGAGACACAGAGAGAGACAGAGAGAGACACAGACAGAAAGAGGAGCTTATAATGTTAATCAGAACTTCATCTCGAATCAAAATCCACTTGGTATATTTTATGAAATGATAAAGGAAAAATAAAGCTACTTGAAGTTCCCTAACAGATTGACATTGATAGAAATACTATCAATTCCCCTGAGGCTAAACTCTACCATGTCCAGATAAAACTGTGAAAAGAAAAATTTTATTTTTATTTTTTTTTATTTTTATTTTTTATTGGTGCAATGTATTCATACATCATAATGGTATAAAGAAAACACTTTTGTAGACATACATGCACACATCGCCCAGTTAGCCCCTGCCCGATGCCCACCCCATTCCCTCCCCATCCCTCCTTCCCATGCTTGGCTTAGTGGTTGACATCTAGTTTTATAGCAATTTATCCAATAATAACGATGACAATCTCACAAAACAGTTTCATTTGTCTGATACCAAGCTTTTGATGACTAAAAGATAACAGTTCAATATTTCTTTTTGCTTTCTTTCTTACCAGAGAATATTTTTTTCTTTTCTTTTTTTTTTTAGGTGAAGCTATCATACATTTATTTATTTATTTTTCAGAAAAAAATCTATCCTGATATGGAATATGGACTCTAGATACCCAAAACAATCTTGAAGAAGAACAAAGCTAGAAGATGTATATTTCTGATTTCAAACTATAAAAATCTACAAGAATTGAAACAGTGTAGTACTGTTCTAAAGGCAGATATATAAACCATTGG
This sequence comes from Muscardinus avellanarius, assembly GCF_963383645.1. Taxonomy (NCBI): domain Eukaryota; kingdom Metazoa; phylum Chordata; class Mammalia; order Rodentia; family Gliridae; genus Muscardinus; species Muscardinus avellanarius. Next base: position 47,396,231 of record NC_137786.1, on the reverse strand, counting down.
AGTTAAATAAAAGCCTAGAGATAAATTCTTCCATATATTGTCAAGTTATTTTTGACAAGGTTTCCACGAACATTTGGTGGAGGAAATACTAATCTTTTAACTAAATATTGTTGAAAAATAATAATTACATGAAAAAGAATAAAATTGGACCCTTACCTAACACATATACAAATATTAACTCAAAATAGATAAAAGACCTAAATATAAATCTTAAGACTATAAACTTTTAGAAGAAAATCTGGGTCATAAAACCTCACAACATTGAAATTGGCAGTGATTTCTTGGATATGATTTCAATGGCACAGGCAACAAAAGGATAAATAAACTCCCTAAAAAATAAAAAAATATTGTATATCCAAAGACAATGTAAACAGAGTTAAAAGTTACTGATAGAATGGGATAAAATATTTCCAAATGCTATATCTGAAGGTATATTAATATTCCAACTAGAAATCCTAAAAATTAGCAACAATAAAAGCAAACAATACAATTTAGAGATAGGTAAAAGACTAACATAAATAATGAATCTCCACAGATAACCAATCTTAGTTGTCTGTTGGATGGAAAATCTTGTTTCTCTGGTTCTGGTGTGTGTTATCTATTTCTTCTTTGTAGTTAATCTCTTTGAATATTTTCTCTAGCGCTGGTTTTGAAGACATAAAGTCCTTCAGTTTCTGTTTGTCGTGGAAGCTTCTTATTTCCCCATCTAATTTGATAGAAAGTTTTGCTGGGTAGGAAATTTTTGGCTGGAAGTTGTTTTCTTTCAGAGTTTGGAATATGTTACTCTAAGCCCTTCTGGCTCTGATGACTTGGTTTGGGAAGTCTGGAGTGATTCTAATTGGTTTGCCTCTGAATGTCAGTTGGCCCTTTGTTTTTGTTGCCTTTAAGATTCTCTGCTTGGCTTCCACAGTGGTCATTTTGACAATTATGTGGCATGGGGATCCTCTTCTCTGATCCTCTCTAATGGGAGTTCTATAAGTTTCCTGGACCTGTGTATCAACCTCTTGCTCTATGTTTGGAAAATTTCCTGCTATTATTTCCTTGAAAAGATTGTTAATCCCTTTGGTTTCACCTTCTTTTCTCTCCTCTATTCCAATTTTTCTTAGGTTAGCTCTCTTAAAATGGGCCCATATTTCTTCAATGTCAGATTCCTGCTGTCAGATTTTTTTTTTTCTAAATTAGAAACTATGCGTTCATTTTTTGAATGATCATCTTTTAGGAGCGAGATTCTATTCTCCATGTGGTCTAATCGGTTGTTTGTACTTTGAATTGAGGCCTTTACTTCATTAATTGCATCCTTTATCTTTCTTTGGCTCTCTCTGAATTCTTTTTGAAACACCTCTATTATTTCTACAGTTATTTTCCTGATTTGATCTTCTATAAATCTCTGAATTTCTGTTTTATCAGGTTCTGATGTTGTCGGGTTATGGGCATTCATTGCTCCATTGTTATTCCTCTTTCCCATGATTTCAGAAGTTTGTGCCTTCTCTGGGTTCTTCCCTGGGTCACTACGACTTCACTTAAGGTGCTGTGGCTCTCAAGTTTATGGTATCTCAGTTCCCACTACTCCTTTACTGGGTTGTATTGCAGAATCTCAGACCCTGGTAGTCAATCGAGGCTGCTTTAGACCATGGGGGGGTGCCAGGTTGGGCGTTCTCCATGGTGTAATATCTCTGCCACCACCACTCCCCCACTGGGTCAAGTCCCTGGGAGTACAGTACTGGGATTTCTCCTCTAGGGGCCCCAATTTGACTCACTGTTGAGTGCGCAGATGGAGCTGTCGTGGACTCGGTGGACTTGGTGAATTCACTGCTGCTGCCACCGGTAGTAATATGGCGCTGCTGCCGCGCCCTCAGCCGTGATGCTGGTGTATTTCTTTTCTGTTTTTGAACTCCACTCTGAGTCCCTGCAGGGTGCGCTGAGCCCAGCCCCTGGGAGCTTTAGATGCTCCCTGTGCCGAGAAAAATGCCAAATCCTGCCCGGCTGTTCCGCAGCGACTCACTTCGGCTCACTGTCTGCCGCTCCTCTCTGGAGCTTGGTGGGCTGTTGAGTGCATTGGTCTGGTGCCGTCCGGTGAACTCGCTGCTACCGCCAGCAGTAAGGCGCTGCTGCCGCATTCTCGGGCACAAGGCCGGTGTATCTCCTCTCTGCTTTCTGAGCCCCATTATGAGTTTGCTTCCTCTCCGAAGCCTGGTGCTGCAAGGCAAAATGGCGCCCGCCACTTCACGCCGCGGCTCCAGCTGCAGCACTGTGGTCTGGTTTCTGGTGTCTCATTTTTCCAGCCCTCTTTTTCTCTGTCCCTTAAAATTACATTTTTTGTTTCTCTGCTGATGGTGTTTTCTGGCTATGAAAGGCGCTGATTTTGTGGTAATAGAGATTGGTTGTTAGCGGGGCTCATAAACCCCATTTTGCTCCGTCGCCATCTTCCCAGAAGTCCAGAAAAATTTTAAATAAATTACTAGGACACTATTTCCATCTGCTATCTACAATCTACTTTTTACTATTAAAATGTTTAGTCGATAGATGATGGATCCAAGAACTGAATTTTGGTAGAAAACTAATGAGGAAAAACTGAAGGAACAAAATTATTTGTGGAGAAAAATCACAGGAGGTTTTAAATTTTCAATTCAACAGGAATTTAGTTTTCATGAGTATTGTTAGGAAAATTCATTATAGGATTAGAAAACCTGAGTTATAGCCCTTAATTTATCACCAACAAGTTGTATGATCATAAGTGTGCATCTTAAAACTTATGAACTTGAGAAACTTAACTTGTGAAAGAGGATTTTTTTTTACAACAGGGTCACACTAAATTGCTGAGGGTCTGCTAAGTTGCTGAGGCTGGCCATGAACCTGTGGTCCTCCTGTCTCAGCCTCCCAAGTACTGGGATCACAGGTTATACCCACTGCCCTGGGTATAGGTTATATTTTCTTTTTTTATCCAATTTATTATTGGTGCATTCTATTCATACATCATATTGGGGTAAAAAAAAAATTGTGTACACATACAGGCACACATCACCTGTTTAGCCCCTACACAATTCCTACCCCATTCCCTCCCCATCCCTCCTTCCCTTGCTTGGCTTAGTGGTTGACTTCTATATGTTTAAGTACACTATGTGTTTTAGAGAATTTCCTTCTTCCCCGATTTTTTTTTTTTTTTTTTATGGTGGGAGGCAATACTGGTAATTGTTAGCAACAACAGCAAAAAGATCTGGAATGTCTTTCCTCCAGTATCTCATAAGTAAAACAGGTAAAATAATCTCCATGGATTAAGGAGGATTAAACAAAATGATACACGTAAAGCTTTTATCATGGAGCTTGGCACTAGACCTGCCATTAATAACAAGGATTATGTCATGCCAAGGATTCCACCACCCTTTTATGGGCTCCATATTGTCTTTGCCACCAGTGCCTCAGTGCCCAACTCCAGCAACACTTTGGTTTCTTTAAATCTTTCTCTTTTGCTGAACTTTTATCCCATGGTCTTATATTGTAATCAATTCCTTATGCATTAGTCCAACTTCATTATTTTTCTCTTACTTTGTTTTCACTTAGCAAAAACCTCAATCCTGCAAAATTCAACTCTCTACTTATTCCATGCCTGCATTGAGGAATTGGCTCTGGCTAGAAGCAACACCCAGTCATGCCATTTGGTCTTGCTTAGATGCTTGACCATTGACTAGGACCATATTGCTGACCCCAAATCCTATTCCCTTATTCCCCACTTTCCTAGTGGATTCCTGATTTCTACTAATGTATCAGTCCTTCAACACCTCCTCCCCTATATTCCTCTCAGATGACATTTAGCTTCTGACTTAACTGGGAAAATAGAACCTACCAGAAGAGAACTTCCACAAGTGGCACTGCCACTTGCCTGCATCCTAAGCCAGAAGTCCTGACTTCTTCCTTGTGAATAAGAGTACATTGTCCATATTTCTCTTTCAGAAAACCTATTTGTGTCATTAGCACCTACCCCCCATATCTTCAGGCATGACTCCCCAGTTTTTTAACCTTCATCATCAACTTTGCTTTCTCTATTGGATTACTCCACCCGCCCACAAATATGCTGTCATTTCTCTCGACATGAGAAAACGAACTGACTTTTTGTTCTCTATCCCCCTCCCAATACCACTTCATTTCCCCACTGCCCTTCACACCAGAACTTGAAGGAGTTATCTCTATTCCCTGTCTGTTCCCATTTTCTCTTGTGCTCATGCCAGTAAGGCTTATACTCCCACTGCTCCATTAAATTGCTCTTATTGAGGACAATAATGACTTCCACATGTTTAAATCAATGGTCAATTCTAAGACCTCATCTTGTTTGATCAACCCACAGCACTTTCTCTTCTTAAAACGCTTGCTTCGCTTGGCTGAAAACACTCCTTTTTTTCCTCCTACACTGAAAACCATTTCATTTTAATTTTCTATATAAATATGTTATTAAGTTGAACTATATGAAATGGTTTATATTTGACTATTGTTGCCTGGGTTTTATACTGTCCAACCTAAATATTAAATCCAGAAAATTTTAATTGAACTTACAGCTATGGTTAAACCAATCTTTGCTTTTTTATTACTTAGTTAAAATGAAATGTTGCTTGTATTTAGAAGTTGTCTTCTTCCGGTTCTCCCCAGGTGTTCTAGTGTCTTCAGATATCTCTGTCTCTGCATACTCTCTTGATAATTATGGCTTTAAAGATGTCCAGACTGGTCCTCATTTCTGAATGCCAGATACAGATACACCACTGCTTACTCAACCTCTTTATTTGGATATCTAATATACATCTAAAAAATAATATGTCCAAACCCCAACTTTTGTTCTTTCCCGAGACAGTCAGTGAAAGCACCAATCTTTCAATTTTCCCCATTAAAAGTCTAGGAGTTGATCCTAGAATCCTTTCTTTTAACATATCAGCAACCAATCTGCCAAGAAACCCTGATGCATTTACCTTCAGGGTATATCCAAAATCTTACCAGTTCTCATAACCTTAGCTTATATGCATAGTATCCAAGCCATGCTAATATTTCCTTCTGGATTTCTACAAAGCCTCCAAACTGATCTCCTGCTACAATCCTTCCCCCTCTAGTCTTTTCTCAGTAAATTAGCTATAACTATTAAAATATAAATCAGACCATAGACCTCCTCTTCACAACCAGTTAGAGGTTTCTCGGTGAAAGAGAAAAACAAACTAACATCTTCACAGGGACCTACTGACCTGCAAGACCTCCAATCCTCAATCCCTAGCCACCCCCAGCCTGTCCATCTTTTGTCCTCTCCTTCATACTGCCCCAGTCACACTGGTCTTGCTATTCCAGGAGCTACCCAGGTGTTGTGTTCTAGCCTCAGATTTTTGCATTTTTTGGCTTTTTTTCAACTTACAATGCTCTTCCCAAAATTAAATAGCCCCATCTCTGACCCAGTTTAAATATTACTTTCTAGTGATCATTCCAGAATATCTGTTAAAAATTGCAACCCATGCCGGGCATGGTGGTGCAATTTTGTAATCCTCACGCTTGAGAGGAGGAGACAGGAGGATCACGCAGGTTCGAAGCCAGCCTCTCTGGCTTAATAGACCCTGTTTCCAAATAAAATATAAAATAGGTGTGGGAGTGTAGCCCAGAGGTAGACGGGTTCCATCCCCAGTACCACCAAAAAAAAAAAAATTGCAACCCACTATTCTGTTTAATTTTTCTTCACAGCATTTGTGACAATCAGACATAATATATTATTTTACTATTTACTTACTTACTTATTATTTGTCTCCGTTCATTAAAGTATAAACTCCAAGAGGATTTTCTCTCTATTTTGTTCACTGCAGAATCCCCAGGGTCTGGAAGAATAACTGATACCTAATAGGATTTTCAGAAATACATTCCTAGAGGTTGAAATATTATCTAACAGTATAGGATAACTTAAAATAATGCATAAATGTTAGTTGAAATACTGAGAATTAAGTACTTGATAGGTATTAACTAGTACCTCTAAGTTTTCTTTAGAAAGCGGGTTACTTCAGCAATAGCTATTAGTTCTATATTTTTTCTATATTTTTGTATTAGATTGAACTACATGAAATTAGAACAACAGTATTCAAATATAAACAAGTGCGTACTATTGAACATAATAATCTAATTACTGCACACAAATTGAGGCTTAGAGCACTCCTGGATCTAATTAGATCTTTACAAGGTAGCAAAATACTCCTGCTGGAAATGCAAATCTAGCCATGCCAATCCTGCTCTAACACTGCCATGGCTTCTCACTGCTCTTGGGGTTCTTCAGGCAAAGAATATTAAACAGGGTTATAAACTCAACTGCCTGCAAGAATGAAGCAGACATGTTTGTTCATGCTCCCAACATCCATCTTCCTTTCTGACAGAAGCCCAATTGTTTCTTTGACATACAATTCAGTGTTTTTTATTGTATCTACAAAGTCATACAAACATCACCACTATCTAATTCCAGAATACTGCCATCATTGCAGCAGAAAACTCACTCCCATTAGCAGTTAATTCCTCCCTCCAGGCCCTGGAAACCACTATTCTAATTTTTGTCTGTATAAATTTACATATTCTGGGAATTTCATATAAATAAAATGAAACTTACAATCTTTTGTGACTGAATTCTTTGAATCAGGAAAAAATTCCAGATTCATTCATGGTATAATAACATACCAATACTTTATTCCTTTGTGTTACCAAATAATATTCCATTATGTGTGGTTATATAACATTTTATTAGTCCATTCATCAGTAGCCAAAAAGTATGTTTCTACTTTTGGTCTATTTTCAATAATGCTATAAACATACCTGTGTGAGTTTGGCATGGACATATACTTTTACTTCTCTTAAGTAAATACCTAGGAAGATGCTTTTATTCTGAGATTGATAATAGTGGAAGGTTTGAGCAGAATAGCAATGTTCATTTTTAAAAGTTATCCTGAATTTTATGTTAAAAATAAAAAAGGATGCGAAGAATTTTTTTTTAAGCCATTAGAAAAGAATGGAAAGAGGGAGGTCTGTTTGAGCCCATTAAAGTGAGCCAGGTGAACGCAGGAATGCAGCAGCAGAGGTGACACAACTCTACAAATATACTGGCAGTGGAGAGACCACTCGATTCCTAGATTTGATAGGGTGGTAAGAGTGTTTGATATGAAGTGTAAGAGACAAGTCAAGGAACATCCCAAGGTTTTTTTTTTTTTTTTTTTTTTTTTTCTTTGTGGTACTGGGGATGGAACCCTTCTATCTCCAGGCCACACTCCCAGACCTATTTTATACTTTTATTTGAAAACAGAGTCTCTTAAGCCAGCGCGGCTGGCTTCAAACCTGCCCGATCCTCCTGTCTCGGCGTTTCAAGCTCGGGGATAACAAGCGTGCGCCACCACGCCCGTCCCAAGGATTTGTTGTAAAGGTCTAAACTTGTAGAGGTCCACTTACTTTCCATTTCAACATCATCTGTTTGGCAACTAAAATTCCATCTACAAATTTAGCTCCCTTTTTACATATCACTGAACATATTTAAAGGTTCCAGGAATTCAAATGTGGAAATTTTAGGGGACCATTTTTCTAACTAGTAGAGTTGGAATCTGTAGCTTCCCAGTGCATGCCATTCCTCAAGACATGCAAATTAATTAATTAGCTAATTAATACATGCCTCAGTGCCAATAGATAGTATTGTTTCTCTAATCCCCCAAATAGCCTACTGTCAAGTAGTACACCTGCCTCGTTCATTTTGAAGATCTTAAAATGAGCTACTCCTTGAGTATTGGTAGACGAAAGGAGAAAGCTTTAAAGAAGGAAAACATTCAATCCCAAGCCCTCATAAAATTTTTACCCATAGCTTAGTGTATAAAACCTACTTTCTTCTTAAGAGTAAATGATCCTTAGAGAGTCAGAGAGCTGTGACTATACCAGTTAGTTTACTCTTCTGATGAACACTAATATTGAAAAAAATTTTTTTCTTTGTATGTCTGTGTGTGTGTGTGTGTGTGTGTGTGTGTGTGTGTGTGTTACTAGGGACTGAACGCAGGGGAGGTTTACCTGAGCTATATCACCAGTCTTATTTTTATTTTTATTTTGAAACAGGTTCTTGCTAAGTTACTGGTACCCTAGCCTCAAACCTGTGAACCTCCTGTCTCAGCCTCCCAAACACTGGGATTATAGGTATACCTACTATGCCCAGTTTATTTAAAATAATTTTAAATATTCAGCCAAGACCCAATGAAAATTCAGTTCTAGACTTTAAAAGGATGGAGAACTAGCAAAGTTTCTTGGCCTCTCCATCCCATAGTTTATCCTCTCCGTTATTTTTATTATTTATTTGATCTTATGTTTTCTTAACCCATAAGCTTCATACAAATGGTTCTCATTTTCATTCCTAACTCGCTATTATAAGCTTGGTGCTTGGTACATAGTAGGTATCCAGTAGCTGACGAATGACTTCATTGACTAGTATTCAAGTACATAGTGAATCAGAAGCAGCTTTCTCATCTGCACATTCATGTTTAGACTTTGGAGACTCAGACTTCTTTAAGATTCTCTTGGGACATCTCTGAATATGACTCTTTGACTCACTGTTCAGACATTAACTTCTAGATTGTCTTGAACAGATAATTATTTGTCATTTAATCAGCAAATTTTATTTGTCACATCCCACAAAATGAGATAAGAACAGTATATATCGCTATTATAATACTGACAATTTTTGCAGAAGTGGAAATTTCCTTTCAGTATATCTCAAGGTTGAGTCTTCATTAAAAAGAAAAGAAAAATAGAACAGAACAATAATGGAAAAATACAACAACCACTGTGTGGGTGTTACATGAGAACATGCTGCCAACACAATTCATTTGATTTTGATTTAGTCTTTCAAATTTAACTCCCTTGGATTTGTGAATAATTTTGTGCAAAATATGATTCATCCTCTCAAAGATGAGTTGTTGATCATGATGGGTTAGCTGATTTTTTTCTCAAACAATAGTTCATAGAACCATACAATTTCCTAGGTGTTAGTAGGAATTATATTTATAGGGAGCATGTACAAAGTGTTTTGTCAATTCCTACCCCACTATTGAATGAAGGGCTTTGATTCTAGAATATTAGAAAATTCTTTAAGTTTAAATGTATGGAGTTCATTAAAAGATGTATTTAGTGGAACTAAACTCTTACTACTAAGTTATGCTTATCACTACAAGAAAATTCCCCAAGTAGACTTTGACTTATCCTGTCTCTTCCCTCTCTGTACTTGTAGTAAGAATGTGCTGTAGAATGTGCTGCGAGTGTAGCATCCTGAGATAGGGAGGGACTGTCCATAACATCCTGTGAACTGTTCCAGTCACTGGCCCCTAGAAATGGGATGTCCTTCGGTGTTTTGACCCAATGAATCACATCACCCCAGGGTACAAAACCCAGAGCAGTCTGCAATCAAAATGAGGCATGTGCCATGGAAACTCCATCCACTCCAGGCAGCTTTCTTGAGGCTTGAAGGACCTGTTCACAATAAATCCTGGGCTTCTGTTTTCTCTTCCTAACAATTTGCAAGTAATAAGGCCACTGTATGTAATTTGTTGTGTGTATGGATATTCTGTCTCATAACACTCAGCAAGAACACACCAACTCTAGTTCCAAATAGAATCAAACTAGTTGCTAAAAGTCATAGAACATAAAGCAAATGCGGACCTTGATAGTACTTTTGTCCATAATTTTAAATCTACCCAGACTACACATATATTTTTGTTGATGCATTATAATTATGCATCATAGTGAGATTCAAAGTGATACACACAAATGCACCTACACACACACACACACACACACACACACACACACACACCAATCACTTGATGTGTTTCCCTCTACATCAACCCCTTTCCACTTCCCCATACATGTTAGTGAAATTGGCAGTGATATATGGACATAAGAGTGTTTAATCTGTTTCCTTCCTCCATCTCCTTATTTCCCCTCCCAACCTTCTTCCACTATTTTACTGGTTTCTTTCCTCATTTATCTGAAATCCCTTTTGTTCCTAGTTTCTCTCTAGCTTCCACATGTGAGAGAAAATATATGACTCCTCACCATAATATTCTCTAGCTTCTTTCACTTTCTTGCAAAATTCTATTACTTATTTATTTATTCCACTGTGTTTATACTAAATTGTTTTTATTCATTCATCTGTTGATATCCACCTAGGTGCTTCCATAGTTTGACTATTGTGACTTGTGTTGCAATAAACATGGGCAAACATGTATCATTATAGTATTCTGACTTAAATTCTTTTGGAAATATATTGAGAAGAGGTGTAGTAGGGTGGTTCTTCAAAATAATATAAATATAACCATCATATAACCTAGACTATATTTTTAATGGAAGAAATTTTGTATTATCTTAAGGTTGGAGAGCATAAGTTCTAAAATTAGAGTTCCTGATCTTGAATTCCATTTGGCTAATTACTAGATGCATGATATTGGGCAAAAGTTTCTTAATCTCTCTCTCTCTCTCTCTCTCTCTCTCTCTCTCTCTCTCTCTCTCTCTCTCCCTCCCTCCCTCTTCTCTCTCTCTCTTTCTCTCTCTCTCTTTCTCAGATATAAAATGGGTGCATGCTAAAAATAAAAGTCTTATCATTGAAATGTAATAAGAATTTATTGAATTTATATATGATGAGATTGAAATGCCAGGCATGGCACAGGGCAACTACTTTATGACAATAAACTAATATTATTACTATTATCTGGGGCACAGGGCAACTACTTTATGACAATAAACTAATATTATTACTATTATCTGGGTTCTCCCCAAATCACTTTATACTTATTCTCTCTCTCACCAAATAGTCTTAATCAGTTCCATGTTGTAAAATGTCAACTAGGCTATTTAATACACCTTAATGCATAGCTCTGTCTCCAATTATTTCTCTGAACCTCAGATGAATGTAGCTAATGCTGTCCTGGCACCACCCCAAATGACTTATAAGCATATTGAACTTATGTTCGAACAAAAATCCTAGTATCACCCCCAAAATATATTGTTCTTCAGGTCTTTCATAGTAAAAGGAGTTGCTATATACTCCATTCCTCAAAAAAAAAAAAAATTTGGAATAATCTTTTAGTCCCACTGCCATGTAATCCTATGAGCTCTATCTATGAAATACATTCTAAATATAACTAGTTTTTTCTGTGTCCATGACTTCCATCATAGTCCAAAAACCATGGTTTTTCACCTGAACTCCCATGGAAGCAGCCTTATAATGGATCTTCTACAACCACTCTTTCCCCCCAAAACCCAATCCCCATAGTCATGATGTCCCTAAAATATTTACTATTTCTTTGTAGTAGGAACATCCAAAATCCTCATTTAGTGATTTTTAAACATGTAATATGTAATTATTAACTAAACTCACCTTGCCATTCTATCTCTATGTCTATGATTTTAAATTTTTAGATTCTACATATATGTCAGATCTTATAGCATTTGTCTCCTTGTGTCTGACTTGTTTAACTTGACATAATATTGTCAGTATTTTTTATTTTAGCCATTCTAACTGGTGTGTAGTGGTATCTCAATGTGATTTGAATTAGCCAATTTCCTAATGACTTATTACACATCTTTTCATGGGCTTGTTGGCTATTTACATATATTCTTTGGTGAAGTGTCTGCTTTAAGGTTTTCACTCATTTTCTAATTATGTTGTTTGTCTTATTAATGAATTCAAAGAGTTTTTACTTACATATTCTCAATTAAACTATTTTGTCAGATAATGTGATTTGTTAATACGTCTCCCCATTTTTGACATGCCATTTCATTCTTTAAACAAGATCTATTTCAAAGCATGTTTTTAATTTTTATAAAATCATGTTTATTGAGTTTTATTTGATGGATCATATTTTGGTGCAATATCTAAGAATTCCCAGCTCAACTCGAGGTTATTTTTCTATATTTTTATACATTTACACATTACAATTAGATATAATATCAATTTGAATTTAATTTATATATATGGTGTGAGTCTTATGAAGTTTAGTTTTTTCCTATAGATAACCAAATTTTTTAATGCCATCCTTTGGAAAGACTACCCTTTCTTTATTGAATTGGGTTTGTGTCTCTTGGTTATACCTTTATATTCTATTTCTATACTTCCTATTTTGTTTCCTATCATGCTGTGTTTTAATTATAAAATTTATTGTCTCTCTCTCCCAGTGGATTTGAAAATAGGAATTGTGTTCTTTTCAACTCTTTTTATAGGGCATTTAGCACAATGTGTGTCCCCAAGTAAACATTCAGTGAATAAAAGTTTATTAAATGAATGAAAGAAACTTAGTTCCTTTGGGTTTTTTAAGTGATGATCCAGCTAGTTAGCTTACATTTTTTTTTGGAAAAAATAATTGGCATTTGTATTGAATTCTGTGTTATTTTCTTCAATATGTATTCAGTGTCCATCTGTTCATATCATTTCATAGCTTTTTAAATAAATCAAAATACTACTATATTTTGTGTAATATATGCACAGATGTCTCACTCCAAGGAAAATAAAGCCCATGTTCTTGCTTCTTAAAATATAGCTACTTTTAGCCAAGTTTGATGATACACACCTATAATTGCAGTAATTTAGAGGCTGAGAGAGGAGGATCACAGGTTTGCGACCAGCCTCAACAACTTAATGAGTCTCTCACAACTTGGTGAGATCCTACTTCAAAAATAAAAAATAAAATATGGTTGGAAATATAGCTTGAGGGTAGAATGTCCTTGAGTTCATTCCCCAGCAAAACACACACACACACACACACACACACACACACACAACAACAACAACAACAACAACAACA